>NC_035171.2:21195564-22395564 GCF_001659605.2 Manihot esculenta
CGATTGACCACCCTAAGCCATACAGATTGCAATGGTTGAATGATTGTGGTGAGGTTAGGGTTACACGCCAGGTGGTTATACCATTTTTTATTGGTAGGTACAAGGATGAGATCTTATGTGATGTGGTACCTATGCAGGCAAGCCATATGTTGTTGGGTAGACCGTGGCAATATGATAGAAAGGTGCACCATGATGGGCTCAATAACAAGTACTCATTCACTCATGAAGGACATAAGCTTATATTCGCTCCTTTATCACCTCAAGAGGTATATGCCGATCACATAAAAATGATGGAGAGGAAGAGGGAGGCTTCGGCCTTGGCTAAAAAGGAGAGTGAGAGCTTGATTTCTGTGGAAAAAATGAGAGAAAAGAGTGAGTTTGAGGGTAAAGAGGCTGGAAAAGAATCAAGACTAGTTCAAGGAGGGAAGGTGGAGAAAGAAAAGGAGAAAGAAGAGGCTAAAGTTCCAATCTCAACTTCCATAGAGATTAAAATTGAAGAGGAAGTTGTAATGCATGAATATAATGTAGTTGTTGTTGAGAATTCCATCAATGAACTTATAGAAGAGGTTGTGAATGATGAGGGACATGGGGAGCACGTGATTGATCAGGTGGAGGAGGCGAATGAGACTGTTTTGGAAGTTGTAGAGGAGAATGGGTCACATCCACATGATCTTTCTATGACTAATATTTTTATGCCTAGTTCATTTGTTCTTGGTGTGCAGGTTGTTGATGAAAACATTCATGACGAAAGTTTTATCCTATTTCCACCTATTCAAAAGGAGGTCTTTGAAGATACATGGGTTCCTAAAGCTTCCCTTTTTGACATAAATATTAGCAAGATTCGAGGACAAATCTTTTCTAAAGAAGGAGAGAATGATACGGATCCAATAGGGCAAGTTTCTGACAATGGTGTGGAGCAAACTTATGTCATTCAAATGGATCTAAAAGGAGTTCAAAATCATATTCATATGATCCATATATATTTGGGGCGTGCTTCAACTCATATGGGACAGATTTGGTGCAACACTTGCAATCATAGGCTTAGGGAGCCTAATCAAACCCATGGGCTAAAACTACACAAAGGGAAGCCTAAAGTGAAGATCAAGTAAGGCTTTTGTGAAGATTCAGCTTTGTTATGATGGGCTTGCTATATTTTTATCATTTAACACTTGTTTTATTTTAGCATTGTTTGGGCTTGTATTCTGGCCATAATTTATCTTTTAAGTTTTAGAGTGTTGGGCCATGTTATGGGCTTATGTTTTAATACTTATGTGTTATGTTAGTGTGTGATTGGGCTTGGGCCTTATGTGTTTAAGTCAGGTCTAAGAAGAGTGTCTTAGGGTTTTATTTGTGTTTCTTCTTACTATATAAGGATAAGAAACAATTGTAAGAAGCAGCTTTTAATCAAACTTTTCAGAATTTCTTTCATGCCTTTGGCGTGTATTGCTTTGAGTGAGAGTGAGGATTTGCTTTCATCAATTGCACCAGGAATCTTGGCTAACTTATCAACTATTCATTGTGGCGTTTGTCGGATTCTCATCTAAATCCTTCGATCATTGGTGTTTCAGCTTCTCTAAGTTTGGGGTGCCATAGGAGGTGGGTTTATCAGATCTTTGGATTCCGTATCTACTTGTGCGTGTGGGTTTGAGGCTTGTGCCATAGGGTTCCGCGTCACCAATTGATGCGGAACCCAGGACCAACTTGTGATCAAAAACCCCGTCACACAACTTGATAGAGAACAAGACAAAGATATCTTCCAGAAGGTTGTTCTACCACACCCCTAACCAACGAATGTGATTAGAAACATGGATAATCAAGCGAAGGTTGCTCTACCACACCCCTAACCAACCATGTGATTAAAAACATAGATAATCAAGCGATTCCAGCTTCGAGAACGCCACAAGAAATTCTTGATAAGTTAACTAAGCATGGAGAAAATCCAAATCAGAACGCCACAAGGTTAAACCTTGATAAGTTACCAAATAATGGAGAAGAACCAAATATTGTTCAAAAAATCATTTTTATTCACTGCCTCCTCGTGGCTGCCACCTTAAGGGTGTTTTTATAGCCTTCAAACCCTAATTCTATTGTAGGAAGGTGTAATTACAATATAGGACCATATCTAGTCAAATAGTCAAATCTGGATTACATTAAAGATCATTTTCCTAAATTATCTTGGAGAAATCTCCTTCCTAAATGGGCTGCACGAATTTGGCTTCTAATATAGGCTAAATTAATTTAAAACAAATCCCACAAAATACTAAAATACCAAAATAATAAAACTGGCCTAAATACAATTTGGCCATACATGCATTACGCGATCTGAAATTGTGTTGTGCGTCCACATGTGTTGAAGAGAGTCTGATTTGTTTCCTTATTTTTCCATGCTTCCCAAATATAGTTCTCATCTCGTAAGCCTTGAATTAAGCGATGGTAACTTGATTTGTCATGATTTAGAGTTTCCCTTTTTAAATCTTTGAAGTATCGTATTATTTCCTTATCCGTATCATTCTCTACTTCTTCAAAAAGATTCGTCCTCGTATCTTCAACCATAATGATAAGAAAAGAATCGATCGACATGGGATTCTCCTTGAATTCAGTATGATATTTCACGAATAAAACACTAAATTTTGACATCTCTCCTCTTTTTTTCTTTTTTTTTTCTTTTTGAAATCAAACAATTGAAATAATTTTTTTTTCTTTACTCTTCTTTTTTTTTTTTCTTATCTCTCACTTTTTTTTTAAAGAAAAAATCTCACACTGAAATAAAAAATAAATTCTCTATTTTTTTTTCTTCCTTTTTTTATGAGAGAAATTATAAGATAAACTGAAATAAAAAAATAGAGAAAAAATAAAAAAAAAACTTATGAAATAAATAAATATAGATAAATAGGAATTTATCTATCACCGTGCTTTGATACCAACTGACGCGGAACCCTATGGCACAAGCCTCAAACCCACACGCACAAGTAGATACGGAATCCAAAGATCTGATAAACCCACCTCCTATGGCACCCCAAACTTAGAGAAGCTGAAACACCAATGATCGAAGGATTTAGATGAGAATCCGACAAACGCCACAATGAATAGTTGATAAGTTAGCCAAGATTCCTGGTGCAATTGATGAAAGCAAATCCTCACTCTCACTCAAAGCAATACACGCCAAAGGCATGAAAGAAATTCTGAAAAGTTTGATTAAAAGCTGCTTCTTACAATTGTTTCTTATCCTTATATAGTAAGAAGAAACACAAATAAAACCCTAAGACACTCTTCTTAGACCTGACTTAAACACATAAGGCCCAAGCCCAATCACACACTAACATAACACATAAGTATTAAAACATAAGCCCATAACATGGCCCAACACTCTAAAACTTAAAAGATAAATTATGGCCAGAATACAAGCCCAAACAATGCTAAAATAAAACAAGTGTTAAATGATAAAAATATAGCAAGCCCATCATAACAAAGCTGAATCTTCACAAAAGCCTTACTTGATCTTCACTTTAGGCTTCCCTTTGTGTAGTTTTAGCCCATGGGTTTGATTAGGCTCCCTAAGCCTATGATTGCAAGTGTTGCACCAAATCTGTCCTATATGAGTTGAAGCACGCCCCAAATATATATGGATCATATGAATATGATTTTGAACTCCTTTTAGATCCATTTGAATGACATAAGTTTGCTCCACACCATTGTCAGAAACTTGCCCTATTGGATCCGTATCAGTAGGCGTAGTTTTTATTCTTACTCGGATATGAATTTTGCTTTCCTCATTCGAAGGTGGTATAAATATTTTTGTTTTGGCTTTCTTTTTCTTTCTTTTTAGCATGTTGAAATTTCGTTGGAGGAAACTCTTCCTCGTTGATGTTAATGGATTAAAGTTTTTCTTCCTTGACTCATACTCTATGAAGTATGTGAATAAGGCCATCCCTCTCTCGTCGTATCTGTTTTCTACTGTGTTTTTTCAACTGATTGCATATATTTTTTATAATATTTTTTTATTTTTCTCAATTTATATTTAAAATCTAAATTATTTATTAAGATGTGTTATTTTTTATATTTCTTAATAAATAGATATATTTTATAGACTACTATTGATGGAAATACTCTTTAGACGTGAATGCTTTCTTTCGACTTAGAACATGATCGAATTTTGTTAATGAATAATTAGAATTTACATTTCATCTATCATTTTTATTTATAGAGTGAATTATAAAAGATTTTATCATTATTAATAAGTTGATTAATATATTTTTAAAAACTTATTAAAATACCTTTAATTTTTTATTCGATTAAAGGTCTTTATCCTTCATCTATTTAATTATTAATATTAAAAAAAATAAAATAATATTATTAAAAAAACGTCTTAATAAATTCTTTTATTTTAAACAGTGATAAAAAACCAATACAAGTAAGTAATTAAAGCAAATAAAGTACATAAAATATACACATTTTAAAGCAAATTTCTTTAAAAAATTAAAAAAATTATTATAATTAAATCACAATTATTTTTTTATATTTTTAATTAATTAAAATATATTTATAGTGATTTAATTATCAATATTTATAAATATATTTTTCTATAGAAGTTATCAATTAATATAGTAGCTCAATACTAATTGTATTATAGAGTTAATTTTTAATGATATTTATTATAGAAAAAGCTTTTTCATTATAACACATATGTAAACTCAGAAAAAATATTGTTAAAATAACGTATTAATTTAATACATGATTTATTAATAAAATTTAATTTTTTTATAAAAGAAATTAAATTTTCTAATCTATTACCCATAAAATAATATTTATTTATATCGAAGGTTTTTTTAAATTAAATTATTTAATTTATTACCTATTAAACTCATGTTTCCATCAAATCTATTAAATAATCTAACTTTACTGGCAAAACACTTTTTTCTAAATATTTAAAATTTATTTTTTAAAAATTTAAATATTATAATATATAATTTCAATGAGATAAATAAAAAATATATTTTCTTAATAATAAAATGATGCATTAAATTAAAATTAAATAATAAGTAAATAACTGAAAAAAGATGAGTTTTAAAGTTAAAATTTTAAAGATGAGAACAAATTTTTTGGATTGAAAACAAATAGAAAAGGGAAAGAATTAAGTAGTAAATTTTTTTTTTGACAAATATGATAAAGAATTTAATTTTATATTATAAAATATAAAAATATTGTAATTAAATAATTTTAAAATAAAAATAAAACAATAAGTTTTTTTAAACATATACAGGTTCTTTGATGTTCTAAAAAAAATTTATTTAAATACCATTAAATAATTTAAAAATTTTCAGGAGCCATGACGGCCTTTTCTTGCTGGCT
Source organism: Manihot esculenta (assembly GCF_001659605.2). Lineage (NCBI taxonomy): Eukaryota > Viridiplantae > Streptophyta > Magnoliopsida > Malpighiales > Euphorbiaceae > Manihot > Manihot esculenta. Next base: position 21,200,914 of record NC_035171.2, read on the forward strand.
TTAGGGCTGTGCGGCCTTTTCTTGTAATCGATCGGATTGGTTTTAAATTCAAAAAATTAAAAATTAAATTTTAAAAATATTAAAAATTAAACTAAATCGATTATTAAAATATAATTAAATTAAATCAAATTAATAAAAATCAATTCACTTCGGTTATATCCGAAATTTGCAAATTTAATATCTTTTCGCTGGCCGAATTAAATAAAGAAAAATTGAATAAAGAAAAAAAAAGTTAAACTTGGGATTGCTCGCTAGATTGAATAAAAATTAATATAATAATATATAATAAAATCGATTTAAATCGAATCAAATCGAAAATCAAATAATCTAAAAAATATTAATCGAACCAAACTGAATATTTTAACTAATCGATTAGTTCGATTTTTCAATTCGAATAGAAAAATGCTCTCCTCTAGCTGGCTTTACCCTACTCTAAAAAAAAATATTTAATAAAAATAAAAAAATTGAATTGAATCCTTTTAAAATAAAAATACTTTTAAATAAATGTATAAGTTTCATGAGTTAAAACCCAACATTCTCTTAGTCAATGATGCCCATAACATGAAAACTCAGCATCCTAAGAATCAGCAAGAAGTAGTAGTTTGTTTCTAACGAAATGAACTGAATTCAAGTATAACATATTATAATGAACAATTTGCAAGTGATTTCGGATTATGTTGTTTTTGGGTCCAAACTTGTACCACTAGCTGTTTGAGGGAATTAGTTATTAGGTGGTTAGAAATGAGTTCGCAAATTTGGGCGGTTGGTGGATCATATCAGCTTGGTTTGTTCAGCTCAATGCAAGAACAACAAGAAGAAAAACTAAAATTCCAATCAATATTAGCCTTGATACAACAAAAGCCAAACCATTGGAGTAAATTATTCATCTTGATAAACAAAATTATTTGAAAAGATTCGATGGGATTGGGGCCATGTCTATCTCAAAACAGAACCTAAAATTTGTGATTCCTTTTCATATGCATTGATGGGTTCAATAAGTACAGATAACTTACTGGAATTCTATACATATCAGCTTCAATCTTCTGAAAAAGAAATAGCAAATGAAGCACTTTCCCAATCCTTCTCAAAAATTACTCTGATGTAAAGAATTGGAAAAAATAACAGAACCTAACCCACCATCCATTCAATAATTTCTCGTAGTGGTCTCTGTTTCTACAAAGGACAGCAAAATCTTGCTCCACCCTGGAGCAAATACAATGCCCAAATCAACTTTTGGACAGAGCCCAAAAAGACTATCCATATGAAATACATTGAAAACAGGTTATAATCAATTCGGAATTACCTGAACAATTACCAAAAAAATTGTCCCTAGATGAAATCAATCCAGCTCTAACGGTTTGAGAAGCCAATGATTTAGCCACCTCCACTCACAGGACTGCAAATGAGAGACAGACCTTTTGTTTTAATGCCAAGCTTCAATCTCAGATCCCAACACTTAGTCTGGATCTGGCTGCCTTGATGTGCTTGAAGAGGGAATCCCCAGCATCAGATAAGCCTTTTCTACCAACCAACCTTACCTGAAAGTTCTGAGATAACACTTCCATCCTCTTTCCATCATCACCTAACTCGCTTAGTGTAATGGCCTGCTTCCTGGAAATCAAACCATAGAGACATAGCAAGCAGGAATCCAATTTTGGTCCTTGGAATTTGACCCTTAATAATGAAAGGGATTCAAGATCATTTGATCTGGGATCAAACAGAATAGAGAAGCTCCCAAATGTCAGATCAGGAGAGTTAAATAGTTCAGTTAAATCATCACTTTCCTCAATATCATTATTTGATTTGCTGGTTAAAGCCAAAGATCTCCTTTTGGCCACTCTCAGTATATTAGCAGCCTCTCTCATCCCACTTAGAAATGCTCCATGCATTGTTGCTGGATACTGTTTGTTTGTTGCCTCTCCGGCAAAAAAAACCCTTCCATCTCCAATGCTCTCAGCAAGAATATCATAATCATCTCCTGAAGACCCAACTGCAACATAAGAATAAGACCCATATGTGAAGCAATCTTGCCCCCAACGGGTACAGACTGCCTGAACTGGATCTGGAACAACAATCCCTTTTGGATGAAAAATACCTCGCAGTATTTCTAGGACCCTCTTAACAGACTCCACTGGAGACATTGTCTCAAACTTAACTGCAGCATCCCCAGCGACAAGAGCAATTAGAAGTGGACCCCCTGAAACAGATGAATAACTATAAAACAGAAAGAATTCACCTCTCCTACTCGAATCTTCTGTCAAATGTCCAAAAGTATCAAGCTCTCCTCCCCAAAAATTATAGGGAAACAACAGGGCCACCTTATTTAACAGCCCATATCCCAATCTCTGTATTGCATCTTTCTTTCTTTGTGGAAGCTCGGGGACAAATTCAATTGTTCCCTTCTTAAGCACCCCCAATGGCACTGTACAGAGCGCCATGTCACCACGAAACACCTGCCCACTTGCATAAACAATAACCCCATCAACTCCATATCTTATACTCTCCACAGTTCTTTCATAGAAAATGGGCAGATCCATAGCAAGCTCTCTAACAAAAGTATCATTACCTCCTGGAATAAAACAATGGTCACCTCCCATCTCATATGGATCATCCTGATCCCAATAAGCCATAGACAAATTAGACATTAGTGAAGCATTTGCATATTCTAAATTTGCAAGATGCCAATTCAATAGCATCCTCTCCTGTAAATCCTCAGCTACCTTATAAGCATGCCTAAAAGCGTCAAGCGCAATTCCTAAGTTAACATCAACAGATTTAACTTCCTCAATCATGACCTGCCTAAGTTTACAAACTCTGTCTAACAATTTATTAAACGAAACCTCTACCCTAGAATCAATCTCTGAATCTACAGCCTTCCCATCAGGTAGATACAAAGGGCATATATCTCTCACTTTATGAAGAGGTAAACCCAATTGCCTTGCAAGAACTCCGAGTGGGTTTCCATTTATTCCAGTGAGAACACTCCCACCCAGATCAGCGGCGGCCACCACTGCGTCGCCCTTCATCTTCATCGTTTTTACACGGCCACCTGGCCGTGCTCTACCTTCCAAGACGACCACTTTAAAACCCATAGCCACTAGCTGCCTCGCTGCAACGAGTCCGGCGAGACCCGCTCCTACAACCACCACATTGGCTTTGTCAGCCCGCTCATGCAACATCATTTGCGCCTCTTTAACAGCAGGCGCGAGCCCGAAGTTTATGTAGCCATGTTCTAGTAGAAAATTATAAGCAGAGTCGACTAGGTTCTTGTACTCGGCCCTAATTGACACAAGAGCGTGATCACGAGTTAGCCAAGTCGACACATTTGATCTCCACCGAGCAAGAATGTGGTTCCTCACAACAATATAATTAGCTTGCTCCGTGCCCCCAATCGTCGACACCACATTAGCTTCGATTTCTTCTTCGGTGAGCGAATCTACGGGAAAACCTACAGAGATTGCAATGAATGCTTCGACGTTAACTTCTTCAGACAGGCCTCCGGCTATCCTATGCCGTCGGAAAGACGGATTGCCGTTGATTTCGGTGAAGAACCGCTTCCTACGGCGTCGTCGTTTTTGTGGTGGAGGAGGGTCTACGGAATTGGGATTTTGGGGTTGTTCTTCGATGGTGTCTTCGGGGATTGGGTCGGAGGAGTCGTCGTCTTGAGAGTCTAAAACGGGGGCGTCGAGTGTCGTATTGGGTGGTGGAGACTGGGTTTCGGAAGAGTGTGGGAGGTGGTTTTCAGAAGAATTTTGGGGATCGTTAATTTGATTTTGGGGTTGGCTTGGAGAGAGGGTGAGGTCCGTTTCCGGCGAGGATTCATCAGAGACAACTTCATTAGGGTTGTCGGAGGGGTCTCGGGCAAGCTCCGGCTCTGCTGTTGTTTCCATTATTTGTATCGAGTAGGTTTTCGGCTCGTTTGGATAGGGGTAATAAAGCTTGCCCCAGATAAAGAGAGGGAGTATCTAAGCTGGGCTTATATAAATAGGCATTCCAGGGTTAGATTAGACATAAAATAAAGGTCAAATTGAACGGATAAAAGTACAAAATAGGTTAAATTAAATATATCCGATTCTTAAATAATTTGTATGTGATTTTTAAATATCTAATTCACTAAAAAAATTAAAAAATGTGAAATGTAACTATTAATTGAGTCGATTTGATATGCTAAATCTCACATGGGATTTTATATTCTAATAATATTTAAATTATATTTAATTCACCGTATGCATAATTAAAATGTTATTTTTCAATACTTAATTAAAAATAAATTTAATTAAATTCATGTATTTTTATTTAAAATCAAATAAAATTAATTTAATTTTTTTATTAATTAAATCACTATTCTTTTATTCAGAAGTCGAGTAATCTCATTTAATATAATATTATTTTTTTAATAATAAAAATATTTTTTATACAATAAAATTTTACTTTTTAATTTTAAAAATTATTTATTATACTATATATTTTTTAAACCTTTTTAGGTTAATTAAAATATAATAAATTTTGATGTTTTCAAATGATGTAAAAAAATATATTTTATTATTAAAAATAATATTATATTATATTTTGATTTATTCTACCTTAATAAAAGTATAAAAGTTTAAATGGCACAAATTTTTTAAAAGTTAACTATTTACTCTTTATAAAAAAAATTATTATTTAATTTTTTAATTTTAAATAAATTAAAATATTTTCGATATTTTAAAAAATATGTAAATTAATCACTCTATTAATTTTAACAGTTAAATATTAAAAAAATTTTAAATATTCTTAATATAAAATAATTAATTAATAGAATTTTTACAAACTTAAAGGATTAATTAATATATTTTTTTAAACTATGCAGATTAAATAATAAACTACTGAAATTAATAAATTTATTAACAAATAGATTTTTTAAAATAGTATAAATATTTTAATATACTTTTTAAAATTAAAAAATTGTTAAATAAATTTCCTCCTAATATATAGATTAAATAGTAATTTTTTCATAATTTTTTTTTCCTCTCTCTGCCGGAAACACACAATCTTTCGTTTCCAATATTGATTTATGAATAATAAACTTTATTTGTAGACAACACAATTAAGTTGTTATTTGTTTAACAACTTATAATAAAATTTTTCAATAAACAAATACTTGATGATGAAATATGAGGCTTTGTGCATCTTAATCATAATTTTTTATATTTATATTTAACATATTGTGAATTTCACTTTTCTTTTTAAAAATTATTTGAGAAAACAATTAGTCTGATTTGAATCAAAGGATAACATTAAAAAATAATAATGAGATTCAATATTTTTGAGTATTGAATACGATGAAACTCTAATCAAACGGATTTGAATAGTTATAATCGAATATGAAACTAGTTCAAATTTTAAAAAAATATTCCTAACCGATTCAAATAGAATTCAAGTTTTATTTATAGGATATCTACTTTCAGAACTTATAAATAGTTAATTTAATATAAAAATATATATTTTATAATAATATTTATAAAATTTTTTATATATTTTTATTTAAAAATTAAAAATATAAATATATTTTAGAAGTATTAAATTTTTTAAATGAGAAGTATTTTTTATATAAATTATTAATTAAAATATATAAAACTAAACTAGTTTGGATTTTATTTGGAAAATAATAATTGAAACAGATTCGACTAATTTATATTAATTTTAAATTAAATTTAAAATGAATTTAAATATTATTAATATAAAATAAATTTGAATCAAAATATTTTAATTTTTATTATATTCTATCCATTAACATCCCTAAATATATCATAAATTAACTACATAAATTTATTTATACTATATAGTTGAATTTAATCATTAAATTTAATACAAATGCCATATCATTATTTTAGTTCGTACCAAAAATTAATATTTTAATATAATTAATAATTATTAAAAAAATTCAAAATTTTATTAATTTTAACTATTATTCTCTAAATTTTTTTTAACAAATACGCCTCAAACTAATTTTTTAATTTGATTTTTTAATTTTAATTAGATTTATTTATAATTTAAGATGATATATTTTTAAAAATAAATAACTTATTTTCAACGTTTTTGTTATATATTTAAGTACAATTTATTATATAATTATAAATTATAAGCGTTATAATAATATTAAATCTAGTAAATTAAAAATTATAATTCTTTCAATTTAAAAAATTAGTTATATTTATTATATTCATTTTGATTAAACTTAACGTTAATAATCAATTTAATAAATTTAAAATAATTAAATTTATTATATAAAATATAAAATATAGTTATAAATTTAATTTAATTTTATTATTTCTGATTAATTAAATTGATGGTTAATTTTTAATTTTATTAAAATAAATATAATAAATATAATTATTTTTTAGATAGTGAGAATTATAATTTTTTATTTATTAATAGTGTTATTATTATAATACTTTGGATAATTATACAAAAATTTGTATTTTATGATGTAAAAAAAAAAGTTATTAGCACTTAAAATTATGCCATTCAAAATTATAAGTAAATCAAATAAAAAAAATTAAACAAATCAAAATTTAATTTAAAATATATTTATTTAAAAAGTCAGAGTATAATTGTGAAATTAAAAAAATTAATTTTTTTATAATTATTTATTTAAATTATATTAAAATATTAATTTTTGAAGCTTGAAAATTTTTTTTACCATTATCCCTTAAATAAATCAAATTAGGCGTAAGATCATGTAAACTAAATCACTTTTTTTTGTTTACCTTTTAAATTTTCAGTACTCTTTTAGTTTTTTAATTAATTAAATTAGTATTTTAAAACTAAATTATTACTTTTTTTTCATTTAATATTATATGTTGTTACGTTTTAAAATAATAATAATAATAATAATAATAATACATTTTAAGTATTCGTTAAATCCAGCTAACTAAAACTAAATTTATAATTTTAATTGAATTAAGAAATTTTTAATGAAACTATTTTCATTAAATAATGAAATTTAAATTTAATTAGAAAACCCATTAAGCCAATCAAAATAAAGAGTTTTTTAATGTATTATTTTTAAAGGAATTAAAAAATTAAATAAATCCTTACTCATTAATAAAATAAATTTAAAATGAAAAACTCATTTAATCAATCAAAATAAAAATTTTTAAATAATATTAAATTTCTCTATTTCCTTCAGCCATTCAAAATAGCGAGTAATATTCCGCAGCCGAAAGATCATTCAAATTTGGCTTTGAGTTTATGATTTCTGTATCCAATTTCTAATACAGTTCTTCCTGTGACCGCCTTTCCTACCAAAAACTTAATCCCACCAAATATGGAAGATCAAAATATGTGAAATGATTAAAATGATAAGTAGGCATCAGCAGTTCATCTTTTTCCTTCCTTCAAAATTATTTATTTAGATTCGATCCATTATAAATTAAGAGATTTTTAAAATATAAATAAATGAATGTCAACGTGAAAAATATATTAAAATTATTTTAATATTTATTGAGTTTATTATGAAATGAATTCATCTAAAAATTTTTATTGTGATTAAAATGATTTATTTATATATTTTGAGATTAATATGATTTATTTATGTATTTTGAGATTATTTATATTATGAAAAATAATAATAAAAAAAAACTCTTCATGTTTTGCTGCTGCTTTAAAGCTTCAAGGGACGGTTGAAGGGAAATCAATCAGAAAGTACATCTTAATTACATTTGAGTTGAAAGCTTCAAAGGAGGGGAGCCCCATACTTAGTCTAGGACCTTCTTTCACGCCTCTTGCACTTTGGTGGTTAGGAGGGAATTGCACGGTTTTTTAAGATTTTGAACCGAATAAAAAATTGTATTGAATTGAATCGAAAAATTATGTGAAATTAAATTAAAGAAAAAAAAATCGATGATTAAGGAATTAAATTATATCAAATTAAATTTATTTAATTATTTAGTTTTATTTTTTATTGAGAATTGAAATCATAATAAAAATTATTTATATATATATATTTTAAATAATTTATAATAATATTATAATTTTAACATATAGTTCGAATAATATATTATGTATATCATATAATTTTAATAAAATTATACACATATAATTATAATATTGTTTAATTATTAAATACTTCTTACCATTTTATTTAATGAATTTGGTTAATTAATTATAATTATTCTATTTATATATATATAATATATATATGCTAATAGAATTATACTATTAGAATATAAATTACTAAAATAATTATATATATATATTTATAATTGCTATTATTATTATTTATATAAATATAATAATAATATAAAATTATTATAATTTTTAATTATTAATTAATTATTAAATATTTATAGTAGTATAACTTAATTAGTTAATTAATATTCATTCTATCTAAATAAATTAGATATATACACTATCTCAATATTAATAAAATTATATTAATAAATTATATTAATAAAATATAAAAAATATAATAAAAATACTATATTATATTTAATTATTTAGTGTCTTTTTATATTTTAAATAAAAATATTATATAATATTATGGATATTTAATATTATTTTAATATTAAAATATGAGATTTATTATAAATAATATTAGTATTATCTTTCGTTTAAATTTAAATTTTATTATAAGAATAAAAAATTATACCAAAAATAAAATCAATATTAAAATTGAATCAAAATCAAAAATATAATTTTATTATAAAATTTAAATATTTTATTGAAACTAAAATCGAAAAAAAATTGATATTAAAATCAAATCAAAACTAAAAATACATAAAACCATACAAAAACCATACCAAAATCATACTGAAATTTGATCTTAATTCTAAAAAATTCAAAAAGTTGATTTTTGATTTAAATTTCAATTTCTATAAGAAATTGGTCTAAAACTGAAATCGAAACTGCACGACTTAATAGAAATTAGAGAAACAAAGATTGCTATTAATTTTTAGTGATACAAAAATTAAATTGGTAAAAAATATTATTGTTTCATTATTTTTAAATGATTTTTAATATATTAATTTTTATTTACAATAATTACATTTCTAATATACTAAAATAAACAAATATTAAATTTTCTATAATTTAAAAAATTCAACTAAAAGATTTTTATTTTAAAATTTAGCAACTGATACCGTTGGTTGATATAGTAAAAGTTGTGCTAAAATTTAACTCTTAATTATCATTATTTTATTTTTAAAGTCTTAGTTTCATTAGAAATTATTTAATATATTTTTTAAAAAACAATGATTAATTAGTTAGTTTTTCCCAGGAGCAACGGTGACTACTAGATTTGAGAATCCACAATTAAATTGCCAAAACAGTGGACCTAAAACAAATTTAATTGAAGAATTATAAAATATAAAAGGGTTTTTTAAAGAGTTTTTGATGATTGATTTAAATCAAATTTGCATTTAAACTATTTTCATCTATTATAACATATAATTTATTTATTTTGTAATTAAATTCAATTCAATTTATAATTTTTTTTATTAATTAACTATTCAATCCATCTATTAACTCCATATCCATCGATTATTAAGATTAATTTACTAATTAATAATATACTAATAAAATCAATGAAATGCTAATATAAAAATTAAAAAATAAAATATATTTTACATTATTTTAACTATTTTTTAGAAATTTGGTTACTTTTAAGTTTTAAATAAATTAAAATTAAAATAATTTATACATATTAATTTAATTTTTTCATAAATGTTAATTTTAATTTTATAAAAATTTAAAAATTACTGCACCTGAAATAATTATTGAAAAATAAAATAATGTATCTGCAAAATATATTGTAGGTGCAAAAATATGACTAATTTTTAATTTTTTAAAAATTAAAAGTAAGAATAAAATAATTAAATTGAGATATTAGATTATTATTAATAATAATAAAGATACCAAAAAATCTTATTAAAACACTAAAACTAAAGAGAAGAAGATAGAGTTATCATTTAAGATGAATAATTGAATATAAAATAATTATTTGTTGATTAACTAATAAAAACTAATAAAAAAATTTATATAAATTGAATGAAATATCCAAACCAATCCAACATAACTATCCAACTAAGTTTGTTGGTTTGAATTGGGTTAAATTAGTTGGATTTCATGGATTGAACCAATTCATGAGCACCCTACTTTTTTGTATATTGAAGTGAGAAAATTATAAGTATTTATACATGTTTTCTAGCTCAAAAAAAAAAAAAAACACTAATTACTCGATCACAATATCTTACAGAAATTATGTTAATCAAATCAAACAAATCATTCTGAAACTATGCTGAATAGTCCTACAATCATGCTCTAGTCAACACTCTTTCTTAAATTGATACAAAGATATTACACATGTCCAACTCAACCCTTAAATTGATGCAAAAATATTACATATGTCCAACTCAACTTGCAAATCAAGATCCTATTGCTAAGACATTTGGAAAATATACATCAGCTAGTTGTTTATCATATGTCACATGTAATATACTCAAGGAGCTATTTATTACTTTTTCCTTTATGAAGTGATGATCAATTTTAATGTTTTTTGTTTGATCATATTAGATGTGATTGTGAATTATTCTAATATGGCAGCTTTGTTGTCACAAAATAAAAGACTATTTTTTCTTAACAACTTCAAATCTTCTAACAATTTCTATAGTCATAGTAATTCACAAACTCCAAGAGCCATTACTTTATATTTTGCTTCAGCGCTTGATCAAACAACTACACTTCTTACCATAAAAGTACAATAGCTAGAGCCAGAAGTTGATTATCTATCATCTAGAGATCCAACCCACTCAGCATTTGTAAAGGCTTCTACACGGAGGTGGCCATGCTTGGAGAAAAAAAGTCATTTTTCTAGAGCATACTTCAAATACCATAGAATATCAAAAATAGCTTGCAAATAAGGCTCCCGAGGATCATGCATATATTGGCTTACCAAGCTCACTGCATATGCAATAGCAAGCCTGGTGGGAGATATATATATATTAAACTTCCTACCAATCTCTGATATCTTTTTTGGTTAACTGAATCACAAATTCCTGACTATAGTTTATGATTGCTTCAATAGGAGTTTCTGCCAGCTTGCAACCCAACATGTTAATTTCTTGTAAGAGATATAAGATATACTTCATTTGAGAGATAAAGATTCATTTCTTTGATCTGGCTATTTCAATTCCCCAAAAAATACTGCAATTTTTCTAGATTTTTGATCTCGAACTATTGAGCAAGAAGATTTTTAGTCGAAACCTTTATTCTCTATCATCTCCAGTTACCACAATGTCATCAACATAGATTGTAACGACCCGAAAACCGGACCGCTACCGGCGCTAGGATCCAGATCGACTTAAGGCCGCTAGGACCCGTAGCAAGCCAAACATTCATCCTGAATACCTGTTTAATCCCATACATGATCAACACATACATAAAAATTTTGAACTTTTCTTTTCATTCATTCACAAAACTCAACCTGTGCATGCACTAATCATATACATAATCATCAACCCCACACTGGAGTCCTCATCAATTGCTCCAATGGGGTAACATAACATATTTTAAGTTTGGTTTACATAACATCATAAAACATTTCATTAAAAGATCATGTAACAAAAAAGGGATTAACAACATACTAGGGTCAAGCACAATTCTATCCTCAATAACATCATTACTTTACATGACTGTTTAATTGTAACAGTCCGGAAATCGAACTGCTACCGGCGCTAGGATCCAGATCGGCTTAAGGCCGCCGGGACCCGTAGCAAGCCTGCTGTGAACTCTGTGTACCTGTGAAATCCCATACATGCTCATACATTTTCTGTAAAACTTAAAACTTTTCTCTGTTCCAAGGCTTAACCTATGCATACTCTATCTTTGGTCTGTAAAACCCCTGCTAGAGCTCTCATCTTTGCTCTGGGCGGGTCAACTCATAGAATGTTAAGCCTGGTTTTTCATATACAATAAAATCATTTGCATAACCGACCATGTATATACAAAAGGGATTACAACTCATAAGGTCAAGCATCATCTATACAACATACACTATCTTGTACAATTACATGTCCACACTAGCTATTACATAACTCTTCTCTTTATCTATACCCTGCTGACTTCTCTAGACTCTGAACCTGCAAGACTGGGGTTAAGGGAGAGGGTGAGCTATACTAGCCCAGTGAGTAGTACATATAAAACATGTTATAACACATGATCTCATGGAGTGCATCACAACACAAGTAAATCACATAATCTCAGACGGACTAATTCAAAATTCCCCCACATTGCCCGGCCTGCGAAGGAGCTCCTCAGGTCTTCATTCAGCACCTTATGGTACCGTGTGCCCGGCCCTTTCAGGGCTCCTCAGGTCTTCATTTAGGGGGCTAATGAATCCAAGCTACGCCCGATCTGTACATGCACTGATTAATGCAACATCTTCGTGCTCTCTAATGCAATACTATACACATGGCATAAATGATGCATGAAACATGCTAACAATGTTTGAGTTCTCATATTCAAAGGTTTAGTTCAGTTCCACTCACCTCTGGCTGACTCTGTACTGACTCTGCAGGTTCTGAAGCAGTGCTCATTGCTGAACTCCTTGGTTCCTCTGGTCCGTTCCTACACAGGTGGACTGAAATGAGGGACCAAACTAACTCAAGAACATCTCTAAGAAACTCCCCACAAACCCTCTAAAACATCCTAGAACAAGCACATAAAACATGCAAAAGAAAGTTGGACAGGGCACTTTCGGCGGCAGGTTCGGCGGCCGAAACTCTCCTCCAGAGACGAAACTCATGCATGTTCGGCGGCACCTTCGGCAGCCGAAAGTCTCGTCCAGAGACGAAACTCAACCTTCGGCGGCACTTTCGACGGCCGAACCTTGCCTCCAGAGACAAAAGTCCAAATGTTCGGGGGCAAGCTTTGGCAGCCGAAACTGCCTCCACAAGGGGTTCGGCGGCCGAACCTTCCTTCGGTGGCCGAACCTGGTTTTGCCCGTTGGGCAGAAACCTGCTCTGTTTCATGCAAACTTCATCCAAAATCTAGCCAACATGCATAACAACTACTCCCAACTAGCATATACCATATAACATGCATAAAGAGGTCTAAACCTCTCCTAAGACCTCCAACAAACATATCAAACAACACTTAACCATGCTGATACACCAAAATCCTCAAAAACCTCCCTTAACCTAAACATGCATAACTACCCAAACAACTCCCATAAAACCTTCAAAATCAAGAAAGGAAGTTCAGGATCTTCACTTACCTCTTCCAAACAAGAGATTGAACAATCCCTATGTGGAGATATGGAGAAATCCTCTCTCAAACTCTCCAAGCTTCCAAACTTACTCTTTGGCTCAAAAACTTCAAACACACATGAAAATCCATCAAAACCATGAAAGATTTGAGAAAACACATAAATCACTCAAGGAAGATCAAGTCTCACCTCAGCTCGTGCAAATGGAAAGAAAATCTTATCCATTTGACCGACCTAGGCCCTTTTGTAGTTGGCTGGCCAGACCAACTACGGCGGCCGAATGAGAACCCGAATGCCATGCACGTTCGGCTGCCGAAAGTCACCTTCGACGGCCGAACCTTGGCTTTTCTGCCTTGGTGCTTTTCTTGCAAAACCTTACTTCTTTAACACTTTAAAACATGAAAACACTTTCAAAACATAGGAAAACCTAATCCGTACCCTTCCAGAGGATTCCGGCATTAGAAATTCCACCGGACTACAGGACTTCCGACGCCGGACTCTAGCCGGGTATTACATTCTCTCCCCCTTAAGAACAGTCGTCCCCGAATGTTCCTTAAACACGAAGCACATAAACACATAGGAAAGGGAAAAACTAACCTCAAAACAGATATGGGTATTGCTGGAGCAAAGACTCCCGTGTCTCCCAGGTGCACTCTTCTAGGTTATGATGGTTCCACAGGACTTTTACCATCGGAATTTCCTTGTTTCTCAACTTTCTGATATGGGTGTCAATGATCCTCACTGGCTGCTCAACATATGTGAGATCTCCTAGGATCTCCACATCAGGCTCACTGAGAACCTGGCCCGAATCTGACACAAATTTCCATAGCATAGAAACATGAAAAACCGGATGGATTCTTTCCATAGATGCAGGTAAATTCAGCTTGTACGACACATTCCCGATCCTCTGTAGAATCTCAAAGGGACCAATGTATCGTGGAGCTAGCTTACCCTTTCTCCCAAAGCGAACTACGCCCTTCATTGGAGACACCTTCAGCAAAACCATATCCCCCTCCTGGAACTCTATCTGCTTCCTACGGACATCTGCATAGCTTTTCTGTCTACTGACAGCTGTTCTGATCCTCTCTTTGATGATAGGCACTAATTTGCTGGTAATCTCGACTAACTCTGGCCCTGCAAGAGCCTTTTCTCCGACCTCTTCCCAGCAAACAGGTGTTCTGCACTTCCTCCCATACAGAGCTTCATACGGAGCCATTCCTATGCTAGCATGATGGCTGTTATTGTAGGCAAACTCCACCAGAGGTAGATGCTGCCTCCAAGAACCGCCAAAGTCTAACACACACATTCGGAGCATATCTTCTATTGTCTGGATGGTCCTCTCTGACTGACCGTCTGTCTGTGGATGGAAAGCCGTGCTAAAATCCAACCTCGTGCCCATAGCAGCTTGCATACTCCACCAAAACCTGGAGGTGAACTGAGGTCCTCTATCTGATACGATTGACACAGGAACTCCATGCAGCCTTACTATCTCTTCTATATACACCTGCGCTAGCTTGTCCACAGAATAGTTACTCCTGACTGGAATGAAGTGAGCAGATTTAGTCAGTCTATCCACAATCACCCATATGGAGTCTAGCCTGTTGGACATCGCCGGTAACCCCACTACAAAATCCATCTTTACATTCTCCCACTTCCATTCTAGAATCGGCAGTGGGTTAAGCATTCCAGCCGACTTCTGGTGCTCTAGCTTCACCCTTTGACATGTTTCGCAGGCTGACACATATTGTGCCACTTCTCTCTTCATCGCTGGCCACCAATACACTCTTCTCAGATCTTGATACATCTTGGTGGCTCCAGGGTGAATGCTATACCTTGCATTATGAGCTTCCCTCATAATGTCCTCCTTTAAACTGCTGTCATCTGGTACACATAACCTCTTCCCGTGACGAAGAATCCCCTCACTGTCAAATCTGAACTCCGCACTGTTGCCTGACTGAACAGTCCTGGCAATTTTCACTAACTCAGGGTCCTCGTGCTGTTTCAAAGCCACTTGCTCTAGAAACACGGGAGTAACTCTCATATGTGCAATCAAAGCACCGGTACCAGATAACTCTAACTATAGCCCTTCTTCCATGAGCTTGTAGAAATCCTTCACCACCGGCCTCCTCTCTGCTATAATGTGGGATAAACTGCCGAGTGACTTCCGGCTTAAGGCATCAGCTACAACATTAGCCTTACCCGGGTGATACTGGATCTTGCAATCATAATCACTGAGCAATTCTACCCACCGTCTCTGCCTCAAGTTTAACTCTCTCTGGCTCAAGATGTGCTGCAGGCTCTTATGATCTGTGTAGATCTCACACTTTACCCCATAGAGGTAATGCCGCCACATCTTGAGTGCAAAGATAACTGCTGCCATCTCCAGATCGTGTGTAGGATAGTTCAGCTCGTGCTTCTTCAGCTGTCTAGAAGCATAAGTTATCACTCTGTCATTTTGCATCAACACACAACCCAATCCCACTCGGGAAGCATCACAGAACACTGTGAAGTCTTCATCACTGATCGGCAGAGCTAACACCGGTGCTGAAGTCAACCGTCTCTTCAGCTCTTCAAAACTCTCTTCACACTCTTCTGACCATATGAACTTCTGGTTCTTTCTGGCCAGTCTGGTCATCGGAGCAGCAATCTTCGAGAAGTCCTGAACGAACCTCCGATAGTACCCTGCCAAACCCAGAAAACTCTTGATCTCTGTTACTGTCATGGGTGTAGGCCAGTTGGCTACTGCCTCTACCTTCTTGGGGTCCACTGCTATACCTTCATCTGATACTAAATGCCCCAAGAAAGAAATGCTCCTCAGCCAGAACTCGCACTTAGAGAACTTGGTATACAAGCCATGCTCCCTCAAAGTCTGCAAGATTATCCTCAGATGCTGGGCATGCTCCTCTGCATCCCTGGAGTACACTAAGATATCATCTATAAAGACAATCACAAAGTGATCCAAGTACTCTCTGAAAACTCTGTTCATGAGATCCATGAATGCTGCAGGGGCGTTTTATAGTTGGCTGGCCAGACCAACTACGGCGGCTGAATGAGAACCCGAATGCCATGCACGTTCGGCGGCCGAAAGTCACCTTTGGAGGCCGAACCTTGGCTTTTCTGCCTTGGTGCTTTTCTTGCAAAACCTTACTTCTTTAATACTTTAAAATATGAAAACACTTTCAAAACATAGGAAAACCTAATCCGTACCCTTCTAGAGGATTCCGGCATCAGAAATTTCACCGGACTACAGGACTTCCGACGCTGGACTCTAGCAGGGTATTACATTAATACTATTCATTACATTAATGAACTATACATTACATTTCAATATTTATCATGTCCACCACTAGCTATTACATAACCATAACTTTACTCTTCTTGACCTCCCGACCTATCCTGTACCTGCAAACCTGGGAGATTAAGGGAGTGGGGTGAGCTACTAGAGCCCAGTGAGTAGAATAATAAAGCATTTAAAACATATGCTATAATGGAATGCATCACATCACAGACAAATCACATTAAGGATGGACTTGTCACCAGTAGTCCTCTACATAGTCCAACTGTGCCAAGGGCGTAGAATGGGCCTCACTGGTCTTTCTCTTACATAACATAACATTCCAACTGTGCCAGGGGCGTAGAATGGGCCTCACTGGTCTTTCTCTTACATAGTGCCAGGGGCGTAGAATGGGCCTCACTGGTCTTCCATACCGTATCATCATCATATCATATCATACGAGGACTAAAGGATCATCCAACATCCATCCATATCAACATCAAATAATGCAATGCAACATATTCGTGAATTCTAATGCAAACAACCTAGAATATCACATGGCATTCGTGATGCATGAGTCGTGCTAAAACTTTCATTAATTTAAAACATAAAGGTTTATTCTACTCACCTCTGGTAGACTCTAGAGCAGCTAGCTCACTGCTGGGGTCCTCGGTTCCTCGGGTCCGAACCTACACAGGCGGACTCAAATAAGAGACTAAACATACATGAACATGACTCTAAAATACTCTCCAAAAACCCCCTAAAACATCCTAAAACAATCACATAAATCATGCAAAGTAAGGCTGAACAGGGCACTTTCGGCTGCAAATTCGGCGGCCGAAAGTCCCTCCAGAGCCGAAACTCAGCCACTTTCAGCGGCAGGTTCGGCGGCCGAAAGTGGGTTCCAGAGCCGAAACTCATGCATGTTCGACGGCACCTTCGGCGGCCGAAACTCCCTTCCAGAGCCGAAAGTTCACTTTCGGGGGCAGGGTTTGGCAGCCAAAAGTTGGCCTCCACAGGCAGGTTCGGCGGCCGAAAGTCCCTTCGGCTGCCGAACCTGAGTTCTCCCAAAGGGGTAGAAACTCAGCTCCAACATGCACAAATGCCTCCCAAACTTCCAAACATGCATCCAACCCTCTCAAATCATGCATACACACATACATCAACACATAGGGGCCTCAAACTAACCTAAACCCCAACAACAACACAAAACAAGTAACTCAGCAACCTACATTGCCCAAAACTCACATAAAAACCTAACAATGTTCAACTAACCTAAACATGCATTTCTACCCCATGAATCCTCTTAAAACTTGTTTAAAACATAGAATGAGCTCAAGATCGACTCTTACCTCTTGAAAATCGAGAGAGAGTGTGACCTAACTTGGAGATTTGGGGAGGATGGGTTCCTGAGGTCTCCAAGCTTCACAACTTCGATCTAAGCTCGAAATCTTCAAAAACCAAGATAAAACTTGTTAAAACATGAAAGATCGAAGGAAAAACATAAAAAACGACCATGGGAGAGCATGGACTCACTGTTGGCCGAAAATGGGGAGAAAGCTCGCCCATTTCGGCCATGGAGCCCTTTTATAGGGGCTGCCAGACTACCTTTCGGTAGCCTAAAGTGCCTCCAAAACTCATGCAAGTTCGGCGGCCGAACCTTTGCCTCTTTCGGAAGCCTAACTTGCTCCCCTAAACCATCCAATGTTCGGCGGCCGAACCTGGAAATGTCTCCATAGTCTATTTCATTCAAAACTCAATTCCTTTCTTACTTAAAACCATAAAACACATTAAAACATTTTATAAAAACATAATTTTACCCTTCTAGAGGTTTCCGACATCCGAGATTCCACCGGACGGTAGGAATTCCGATACCGGAGTCTAGCCGGGTATTACATAGATAATGAGTAGTGTGATCTTACCTTTGTAATGTCTAATGAACAAGGTATGATCAACATTACTCTGTCTATATTTAAAGAAAGTTATGGCTTTGTTAAATCGCTCAAACCACGCTCTAAGAGACTAATTTAAACAATACAAATCTTTCTTCAATCTACAAACTTTCCCTTGTGTGTTCTTATCATCAAATCCTGGAGGAATCTTCATGTATACCTCATCCTCTAAATCTCTATAAAGGAAAGCATTTTTAATATTAAACTATTGTAAGTCCCAACAAGATTGGCTGCACAAGATAATTAATAATATCCTGATAGTGTTCATCTTAGCAACCAGAGCAAATGTCTCTTGATAATCTACTTTATAAGTCTGGTTAAAACCTTTAGCCATCAATCTAGCTTTGTACCTTTCAATTAAAATGTTAGCCTTGTCTTTTATTGTGAATACCCATTTATAGCTGACAAGTTCCTTCCCTGATGGAAGAATAACAAGCTCCTAAGTCTCATTCATTTTCAAAGCTTTCATTTCTTCAACCATTGCTCCTTTCCATTTTGAATCATTAAGAGTTTCTCTCCAATCCTGTGTAATGGACACAGAGAAAATAGACAAAACAAAAGCTCTATAGGAAGAAGACAATAAATTATAAGAAACAAAGTTAGATAATGGATGATTGGTACAAGATCCTACTCCTTTTCTATGAGCAATGGATATGTCTAAATCATTAGAGACTAGAAATAACTCACTGGGAGAATTTGAAGATGATTCTTGGCATGGTATAGACTACTCGATGGCTTTACCTATCCTTTCTTTTCTTGAATACGTCTTCAAATCTGATCTATCTAGTCGCTTAACATCAACATCCTCCCTTTGAACTTGGCTCTCTTTCTCCCCATGACTATCAACATCCTCCCCTTGAAATTAACTCTTCTCCCCATGACTATCAAGAAGTATGGAATCAAGGATCTTCTCTTCCTTTTTCTCATTCTCCCTCTAAAGAGGTGATGGAGGTGCAGGAAAATATGGCTCAAATTTCCTGAAAGTAACATCCATACTCACAAATACTTCATAGAAGGAGGGTGATAACACTTATATCCTTTTTGTGTGGGAGACCATCCAATAAATACACATTTAAGAGCTCTAGGTTTCAATTTTTCAACGTTATTTGTATGAACAAAGCAGACATAATAAAAAACCTTTGGGGGAGCAGTATAGGAAATTTTACTTTCCAGAACCTCTATGTTTGACTCTTATAGTCAAGTGCTTTCAGTGGCATCCGAGTAATAAGATAGGCTGCTGAAAGAATCGCATCTCTCCAGTATGGTTTTGGCAGATTTATAGTGAATATAAGGGATCTAACAACTTCTAATAAGTGCCTATTTTTTCTTTCTACAACTCAATTATGTGCACTAGTTTGGTGCATTATCCCATTGGTCTCAAGATAATTCTAGAACCATTTCTCTATGTATTTTGTCCCATTGTCTTATATCAGAATCTTCACTTTAGCATCAAACTGTGTACATATCATCATGTGAAAAGACATGAAATAAGAAAACACTTCATTTTTTATTCTCAACGAATAGATCCAAATTAATATGGTACAACGGTCAATAAAAGTAACAAATCATTTATTACCATATAAAGAGGCATGTTGTGCGGGACCCATGCGTTAGAGTGAATGGTCATAAAAGGAACACTACTTTTATTCTTACTCAAATGATAAGAGTTCCTTGTGTGTTTGGCAAATTTTCAAGCACCACAACATAAGAATTGACCTTAGCTTGACTAAACAATTTGGGATATAATCATTCTAAAACAAAAAATGAAAGAATCTTTAACCTCTTGTGCCACTGGATTATTTCCTTAGTGACATCTTTATTTGTATTTAGAAGAGCTTGATCTAAATCAATATCTAAGTTTCCATCCAAAACATATAACTCATCTTGCAACCTATCAGTACCAATAATTTTCTCGGTTCGTAAGTCCTAAAAGTTATAATGAGTGCGAAAGAATTTCACTTTACAATTAAGAGAATAAATTAACAGGAAAATCGGTACATAAAGGACAGAGAAGAGACTGATATTTGAAGTATAATTAACAGAACATATGCCAGCTATGAGAGTATAAGAGTCAGCAACTATTCGAATATGATATTGTCTTGGTCAAGAAGTTTTGTCTCTTTGCTAAAATTAATTATTGTAAGTGGGAGAGCACCGGGAGTAATTATCTCTCCAAAAGATTCTAGTAGAGAGTAGAAATCCATTACAAGATAAAATCATGTAGATACACTCAAAATTTGATGAGAGGGTGATCGAAAAAGGAATCAACAACAAAAGGTGATCGACAGAGATGAAATGCGTCGACGCATGAACAATACTAAAAAATTTAAATCGGCGCGTGAACTCACGCACAACGGCAAAAAAAAGCAAGCATCTAGAATTGGATCGATCTGCGTTTGGACTACCTCCTAGAGTGGACATGTCACGAGAGAAATATTGTAGCTCCACCACTTGAGTTTTGCTCAAAAATGAAAAAAAAATGAAAAAAACAAAAAAATACCAATGCTAAAAGGAAAAACCGGCTCTGATACTATAAAAAACTCTTTCTTTCTTGTACACTGAAATGAAAAAATTACAAATATTCATATACGTTCTCTAACCCAAAAAAAAAAAAACTACACTAATTACTCAATCGCAATATCTTCCAGAAATTAGAATATCTTACAGAAATTAAACTAATCTAATCAAATAAAATCATGCTGAATATTCCTCCAATCATGCTACTTTTATAAACCACAAAAACATTTAACTAAGTTTAAAAAATATATAAATTATATAATTATTTTGACAAATTACAAAACCTGCAGTAATTCATCCTATCTTAATCATGTGAGATGATATAAATCAAAGATGATTATTAAAAAGAAAAGAAAAGAAAAGAAAAATAAGTAGTTTCCCATTTCTCAAAACTTGAAGTTGTGTGCTGGTTCCCAAAACATAGAGAGTCACCACAGCTTCTTTATGAAACAGTGTCTGTAAAACCTGCTGAACACCAAAAGCAACCAAACCGATTAGCTCAGATAATGAAGCAGAGTAGGAGGCAAGCTTAAGAAGTTTCATCTGCAGCTGAAGTCTAAATTATACAACAGTTGCAATTTCAGTACATCCACAACAAGCACGATTGTCATTAAAGATACACACAGATATATACATGGCAAATATAATCTTATGTTACAGACTAGTCCTACATTTCAGGATTAATTTCAGCATCAATCATCTCTTCATCATCATCCTCAAATTCTCCTTCCAGAAGCCACTGTTCAAGTTCATCTACATCATCATAGTCGTGCATGTGTAAACTCTCTGAGTTATCCCATTGGTCAATTCCCAGCTCCTCTCCATGGCTTGCCACATTCAAGAATGGTCTATTCCTAGCCAACGCATCAATAATATCCCTATTTACATTTGCTGTCACTCCCAACCATCTCAACCTTGGAAAGTAGGGTTTCTTCAACCAACGGAATGCTAGTTGTGTCATTCCACCACAGTTGTATATATCCAGCAAGCGCAAGCTACTCCCATGTCCACGGTCCTCATCAACCTGCATTGAGGCTAACGCCATTATTGAAGTATCACCTATAAGTGGACATTGTCGCATTCTAAGTACTGAAATTGGTACTCGACTTTTTGCAAGACAGAGAATTCCATTATCAGAGAGGTAAGGAAGATTTGATACATCCAATTCCTGCAATTCTAGTCTAGAAGAGCCTTCAAATAGAGCGTAGACACATTTATCTGTTAGTCTCTTGCAGCCTCTCACAGACAATGAAACTAATGAACTTATGATCCTACCTTTCAAGTATGACAATCCTGAATCACTTATATCAGATCCATCCAGAAGTAAACTCTTTAACTCAGGAAGAGTGCTGATAGCTCTGAGGGCTTCATCGCCAAGGCTTTTGCAATCTCTCAAGTCAAGAACTTTAAGGTGCGTGTTTGATACCAAACTTTTAATTGCATGGTTAGTTAAAAGGTTACACCATCTCAAGCTAACATGAGTCATACAAAGTGCTGTTGCAGACATATCATGGAAAACCAGATCAGTCAAATGGATCCCATGAGACACCCTAAGCCTGTATAAGCTGGAGCATGAATGCAATATTGTTTTGAACCCAGTATCTGTAACCTGACAAAAGCCACCAAGACATATACTTTCCATGTTTGCACACTTGTCTGCCATTAAGAGGATCCCAAGATCATTAACTCGTCTGAAATACGTTACTATGTACTCCTGGCTTCGAATTAATGAGAGGTGTTTCAGTTTTCCATACTGATTAATCTGTTGAAGGCCAGAATTGGTGAGATCAAATGTAATTCTTGGTTCAATGAGGGGTGTGTCTCGAAGATCCAAATGGGTTAAAGACACAAGACTTTTGGATATTGTGCCCACCATAGCATCAGTAATATAGTCAACCGAAAGGTTTAATTTCAGAATGCCAGGCAAAATGGATGCTCGAATGTGGTTCAGTGGTTGATGGGGTCCCACACTTGGACTGAGCAGTTCAGTTACCATTACTGATGAAACATAACCAATCTCGAGGGAAGTGAGTTTTTCTGAAGCCAAAGCCCATACTCGAGCAAAATTATGGCGTAGAAATAATGATACATCAAACATCAAAGTCAACACCTACCAAAACAAAAAAGGGTATTAGAGGGGAAGTATCAAATGATTCTAAAATGGTTATAAAATAATTAAATTGCAAACACTAAATTTGTATTAATTAGATTGTAGCTTTGATGTAACAATAAAGTTACTCTATTAGGGATTTAGGGGCCATGATTTTGTGCCATGAAAACAGCCTTTTTGCAAAGCAAGGGTGAGGTGAGGCAACATACATCAACCATCCCAAAACCCACAAGTGTGGGATGCTTCATGCATTGGAATCAACCATGTTGTAGGATTCAAAACATTGACAAAGTACCACAAAAAAATATCCCATAAATGTTAAAGGCATATGCTAATGATCACCAGTGAATGGAACGATATGCATGCAAGTATAGCCTATCATTTAATTATTACACCATATCACTGAAGGAATAATGATCAGGTCAGTTCTCTGATCATTTTCATTATCCAGGGACATTCACAGAGACATAAAATTTAGGAGTTATTTCCTAAATCCTCCACTATAAAGTTCTTTTTTCTTTTTCCTTTAGTTTCTAATTTGAAAGTAATATTCAAAAATAAAATAGCAATACTTTATTCAGCCAGTCAGCTGATTGGGCTAATTTTTTCATAAAATAATAGGTCTGAACTAATCTCGCCAAATAAAAGTTTTCCCTTATAAAAAGACATTGGCCAATAATTTAAGGGCCTTCTTTCCATTTTATTAATACTTTCAAAGTATTGCAGATATTCATAGGCATTAAAATCAAACATGCATATAACTGATGCAAACTTGACTCACATGTTTGTCACTTGGTAATTTGCAATAACTTAAGAAATACTAAAAAATATTGCGCAGAATTATCTACAAACGGATATTTCATTGCAACATTCTTACATCCTTTTATTTTACCATATATATAAAAAAAATCATTTGAGGTATCACACCATTTATGTTGCTTAGACTTGGTTACAAGGGTTGGGTGCATATCCATTCCACATCAACATGGATATCCTCAATTTGTTCATAATGTGGAGGATAATGCCCAACTACCATTGCTGCTTGCATTTAATCAATAATCAACCCCATTACTGTTTGCAGTTCCAACATAGTAACAGCATGAATAAGCAAAGCATATCAAAGTGCAAAACATCAACATTATTCTAGAGTCTAAACACTTATAATGTTACTATTAAAAAAATGCACTAACAACAAACATACAAATGTATGCCAAGCAAGTGATTCCTAGATTACCTCTGTCAATATATGGTCCATTGTTCCCTTGGTAAAAATCTTTAGGAATATATCAAGTTTTCTCATTTTGCTACAGCCCTTTGGGATATTTATACCTCCTTGTTTGGTACAACCTAAGAACAGTTTCAAAGGCCAAGTACAGTTCTGGCTGTATCAAGGCCTTTGATGGTACAACTCTATTGTATACTAGTACTCATAACAAATTATTGTACATCAACACATCTTATAGAAAAAGACACTTTTTTTTTTTGGGAGAAGGGGGGAGAATGGCGGTATAGGTAGAGAGGAACTAAACTGTAGGAAGACAAAAGTTTTCTGATTTTGCCATGCATGGATAGCTCCTCAATTAGAAATTAAGAAGGCAATTGGTATTGTTTCAAAGCCCGAGCAACTCTGGCTGTATTGAGTCCTTTAATGGTACAACTATACTGTAAGAAGGCACCGAATCTGAATCAAAGGTAATCTGAAGTCGTTCCAATGGAAGAATGTCATTGAAGAATCCTGAGTTTCCTTT
This sequence comes from Manihot esculenta, assembly GCF_001659605.2. Classification (NCBI taxonomy): domain Eukaryota; kingdom Viridiplantae; phylum Streptophyta; class Magnoliopsida; order Malpighiales; family Euphorbiaceae; genus Manihot; species Manihot esculenta. The sequence goes on from NC_035171.2 coordinate 21,225,761, forward strand.
TTCTTCTAGAAAGCTAATTTATTCACTAGCTGAATTGCAATAGATGGGCTCAAAATTAAGTGAACTCATATTAAAAGTGGGGAATTTAGGAGTCTATTTGACATTGCTATTGTAACTATTATTAGAATGCATTAATTTACAAGGCTTTAAATTATTTTGAAAGAATACACAATATGATTTGATTATAAAAACTCTAGAACAACTAAAGAACCATTTCAAAGTACTCTTACAGTAGCAGTTTCAATGCAAGGCCAAACATACACAAAGGCAGTTTCAACCATGACACCTAAAAGAAACTTATCAGTTCAATTCCCATAATTTGGTAGATGTAATTGAATGTAATGAGGTAAGCATATGAAAGTTTAGTTCACATCCTCATATACTTCTATTGAATTTTTGTTTCATCACATTCAATTCCGTCCTAGAAGCCATGTATTTCATCCTTACTAACTACTTCTGCAATTGCCCTTACTTCTAATTGTGTGCAACCATTGAGCAACTCCTCCAAATCAGATATATGAATAGCTCGCCCTCTCTTTTCAGCCACAGAACCCAAGTAGAGATATCTGAAGGAAAATCACGTACACAAAATCGCTAATAAAAAAGAACGTAATATACATCCCATACAGGATGCATACATCAAATTTTATTTCATTGGACACAAAAATTTACCTTAGATCAGCACACTTTCCTCCAATCTCAGAAAGCAATTTCCCACTAAAATCCGCGCAATTATGCAGGCAAAGCTCGTGCAACGAAGGTCGAACCAGAAGATCGATGGCTGAATCGTCGAGACGAGCACAATCAACCTTCAAACTGCTTAGATAAGGATTGGGAGGTAGTAGAGGGCTCAATAAATTAATTGATAGCGCAGTATCCTGCTTGATCAATCCATTAAGACTAATTAATTGGATAATTTTCAAATTGGAAACAAAATTTTCTCAGGATTATAACAAATACCAAATTTTAACTTACGAAAAGGTGGAAGTTGGGGATGAAAGTAAGGATATGAGAAGCGCAGGCCTTGAAGATCTTGCACGTGGAAGCGACTGAGCATATGGAAGCGACGTCGAGTTTCGTCATTATGGTGGCCAACAGAGCCGCCGGCAATTGATCGAAGCTCTCTTCTTCTTCTTCGGTTGCTTCGGGGTTCGCCATTATCTCTATGTGAAGGGATTTGCACGATTTACGCAACAGGCGGATGATGCTCGAGTTGCTAACTTGTTGGCTTTCTTTCGGTTGCAAACGAATGTGGGTCCACCCTCAAGGTAAAGGAAAAGTTACTTTGTGCAGGGAACAGTTTTTAAAATGAATGGAAAAGTTAAAAAAAAAAAACATATAGTTTCACTCGTTTTATATTAAAATAATATTTTTGGTGTGTTCCACTTAAAAAATAGTAATAATTTTTTTATATTTTAATATTAATATAATAAATAAAATATAATTATTAATTAAAAAATATAAAAATAATAAATACTTTCACTTATATTTATTTTAATGTATAATTTTATTTATATTAAATTAAAATTTTATTTATATTAAATTAATACTATGTAATATAATTTTTATATTAATATTTTTTAAGAGCATGTAAAGATTATTTTTATTTGTTAATAGTTTGATATTATATATATTATATTAATATAAATTGAATTACAAACGATAAATTAAAAAATTAATAAAAATACGAATATTTTTAATACTTTCCTCTATAATTAATTATCATAAAAAAATTTATTAATTCATATTTATTTGAAAGTGTTGATTAAAATATATTTATATTTTATAATATTATTATTTAATTTTTTATTAAAAAATATTAATCAATTTATTTAATTATAATTAAATAATATGATTATTTAAAATTAAAAAGATTAGATAATATTTATAGTTAAAATTATAAAAATTAAATAATATAAATATTTAAAGTGACTATTAATTTTCTTAGATAAAAAGATTTTTTAATTTAAATAATTTTAAAATAAAAAATATATAAATTTGCTAAAAGTTTAAGAATATGATAATAATTCTAAATTTTTTTGAATAAAGGTATATTTGGATTTAAATACTCATATTTTCAATTCCCCTACTAAAAAGAGCCCAAAATCACTCAGATAAATAATCTAATACGCAAAAATATTGGTAGCCCTAGAAAATACAACCTTAATTAACATGGAATCCTGAACCCACAAGAAACTCTAAATCAAGCAAAAGTCAAAATAGCCAATAGACTCCATCGCCAAACCATGGAGAGATCAATTGAGCACAATAGATAATTTCCTTTGAATAAAAGAGAGAGACAGTTAAGAACTAGAAATATAAAGAAGAACTTAGCTTAGTAATGGATGTAAAGGCCCAATCATCTAGAGCTTCTTGAGGGTCAACTACCAAAATTACGGTTTAACTTTAGAGCCCCAGAGGTAAACCACGCAAACTAAAACTCCTCTCGCCTATAAGACCACTGCTAATAGTACCTAAGCATGTGATAAGGCCAGAAGTATGAATTGTTGAAGTGTATAAAGACCTGCATGTAGAAGAGATCAAGACAAGACATTGCCCAAAATAAGATAAAGAGACCACTGCTATTTCCATGTGTGAAGCATGGCTAGACAAATTGAAGAAATTTCCATCTTAGGTTGCTGGTGGACTTGCTAACAAAACTAAGGTTATCTATAATTTGGTCTAGAGATAAATAGAAAAATTTAAAACTAAGATTATCTATAATATCGTCCAAATATAAATAGAAAAAATTCATTTTTCAGATAGAGAAAATAAAATATTATATATTTAAATAGAATAATTAACGACTACTATAACGATAAGGAAGAAAATGAAAGTTCTCTTCAACTAACTATAGTAGAAACTAATGAAATTCAATTTTTAAAAAAACTTTTTGTAAAGAGATAAATATGTAAAATCTATAAATTAAATATATATATATTTTAAGTAAGGATAGGTTTGCATTCATTTTTCATTTACTTTAAATTGTATAGTTCACTTTCCTTTTTGAGGTGGTACTTACATCTTAAAATAATCATTTTGCCCTAATTTAGTATAAAATTCTTTTAAGAAAAATAATTGAATTCTATTAATAGAATTCAATTTATTTTAAAGAATTTATTTATTTAAAATCAATTTAAATATAATAAAATTCAATTCAACTATTATATATTAGAAAAATTAATAATAAAATTTAAATTGATTTAATTTATTCATTATTTTTATTATTTTTAAATAAAAAATAAATATTTATTCTTATAAACAACAATCATTTCTATCACATTTATTGAAAAATCATAATTAATATTTTTGTAACATTTAAAGTCTGAATTTTACATAATTTTTTACTATTAAAAATATAAAAATTATTTTTTAAAATTAATAAAATAATATAATAAATTTTTTAATACTAATTATAAATGCGTTAAATATTAATAGTTATTATTAAATTAAAATAATTTTCATAAAAAGTAATTATTAATTAAAAATAAGAAATAAATTTAAAATTAAAGACTAAAAAAAGAAAATAAAAAAATTTCAATGGCTAATTAGGTAAATTTGATATGAATAACTTTAAATAAAATCATTTCTAATAAAATTTTAACAATTTTAATAAGATTTACTTTTAATTAAAAAAAAATTCTCACAAGAATTCAAAGAGAATTGAATTCTTATATTATTGATTTTGTTAAACATAAAAATTTAAAAAAAATAATTCATTTCTTTTAAATTTTTTCAAAATTTGGTATTCCAAATAAGAGCATTCAGATTTTATTTATGAAAAATAATTTTTTTAGAAAATATTTTTTGAAAAAAATACTATGAAAAATATTTTTTAATAAAATAATTTTTTTTTATTTTAAAATAAAATATATTAAAAAATTTATAAAAAGTCTTAGAGATATTTGAATTATTTATTGGATACATTCATAACTGATAAATATTCAAATAGTTAAACTAAATATTTGGTAAACTTTTATAAAACTAATGAATTGCTGATAAGTAGTTAGTATGAAACTTATAAACTATAATTTAGATTATGTCTAATTTTAAAATTATTTTGAATTAATTAGTAATTATTGTAATTTTATTTTTTATTTATGTCATATTATCTTTTAAAATTTATTAATTAAAATTTTTAAAATTTAAATTTATATTAATAAATTATTTAAAATTACAATACACGATATATAAATTAAAAATAGTATAAATGATAGTTTAATTAATTATAATATTTATTATTATATAATAAAATTTATATACGTGTATAAAAATATTATATTTTAAATTTTCTTTTTATTACTATATATGTTATATAATAAATTAATATTTTTATATTTATTTTATTAATATAATAAATTAATAAATACTCTCATTAATTATTTTACATGTCAATTAAATATAATTTATTAAATATCTAAAATATATAAATTAAAATCAGTTAGCAGCTATCATTTACATTCAGTTATTCGCTATTAACTCTTAGTTCAATAACTAAACTAAATAGACTTTTAATAAGATTTTGAAAGTGTAAGTTTTTTAAAATAAAATTATTTTACTTAAAATGACATAATTTTTTCCAAAAAAAATATTTTTTGTTAACTAATTTTTATAAATACTCTAAATGTTAAAAATGTGAAAATTATTTTTTAAAAAAATATTTTTTTAGAAAATATTTTTTATGAAACAAACATAACTTAATATGACTTTAAAAAGTAAGATTTAATATAGTTTTGGAAATAGTTTAGTAATAGAGCAATATGAGTGAAGGTGTTACGAGACCCTTGCAAGTGTATACTCGTAACCAGTAGAAGCAGCAGCCACGTGTAATGCTTATGGAAGTTGAGGATTGAAGCAATTAGTCATGTTCAGTTTCTAGTTTATTTGTTGAATATTTCTTTATGCATTATGTTAGTGTTTCCATTATATTAGAAGGGTATTTTTCAGATTCTGTTATTTCCCATATTCTAGGAAGTAGTGGCCATGATCAAGTCATGATCCTTTGATGTACCCTATAAATATTTGCATAAACATCAATGAAGAATCAACTTGGAATTTCATTCAGTCTTTGAGCACTTTACACTCAAGAGGTTTAAGGCTCCCTCTTTAAGCCGAATCGTTAATGACCCGAGCAAACAAAAAGAAATCTAACCCAAACACTCAAACACCTACCCAACCATCTACACTTAGACCCCAAACAAGATCCTTGGCCCGGGACCCTAACAGAAGGTTATATTATATAATATAAAATTTTATTATTTTAACTATATTAATTATATTTTATAATATAAAATTTTATTATTTTAACTATATTAATTATATTTTCTTAATTTAAATAAAGATAGCTCTAAATTTATTTTTGTGTGAAGGAGGGAGTAATTCATTATATATTTTGTATCTTAAATTTAAACAAAATTTAGACAAGAAAAATCCAAAATTTATTATGATTCATGGTACATCCTCTCTTTTCTCTCCTCTTTTATATATATTAATTCAAATGAATTACAAATTCATAATTCATTAAAAAAATTATTGTTTATTATTGGTACAGCTTAAAAGGATATAAATTTATAAGTATAATTAAAAAAAAATTCTTAAACTTCTTTTTTTTTTTTACAATTTTATCATATTGTTTTAATTTCAATAACTTATTAAAAAATTTGTAGTAATTCTAACTCAATTTAATGAATGAAATGAAGATGTACACAAATCTTATACATTGTTAATCTATGATTATATAAATTGCATGGATGAGCCACTTAATTAATGTAACAAAATATCATGGACTAGCATAACGTTTGGATTAGAGATTTAGAATAGGTGATGGAAAATTCATACCAAATAACTACTATAAGCTCATTTTGTTTTGCTGATATACCATTTGAGTTGTTGTGTTTCAAAAAGTTTGAAATTAGAGTTTTTGGCATCGATTTAGGCTTGTATTGTAACGACCCGAAAATCGGACTGCTACTGGCGCTAGGATCCAGATCGGCTTAAGGCCGCCGGGACCCGTAGCAAGCCTAACATACATCCTGTATACCTGTTTAATCCCATACATGATCAACATTTATATAAAAACTTTAAACTTTCTTTCTTTCATTCACCAAGCTTAACCTGTGCATGCACAACTCATAATCATAAACATTAAACCCCACACTGGAGCCCGCATCAAATGCTCCAATGGAGTAACATATCATACATTAAGCTTGGTTTACATAAATATCATTAACACATTACATAGATCATGTCCACGCAAAGGGATTAACCATACTTGCTAGGGTCAAGCACAACTCTAAACCTCAATAAACATCATTACATTACATTACATGACTGTTTAATACTATTCATTACATCGTATTCTTTCTCATGTCCACTTACTAGCTATTACATACATAAAACTTCCTACTCTAGCTGACTTTCCGGACTGCCTCGTACCTGCAAACCTGGGGGATTAAGGGAATGGGGTGAGTTACTAGAGCCCAGTGAGCAGAATAATAAAACATTATATTTAAAGTTCATGCTTTCATGAAATGCATCACATTACAGACAAATCACCTTAAGGATGAACTTGTCACCAATAGCCCTCTAAATAATCCAATCATGCCAGGGGCGTAGTGCAGGCCACACCTGATCTTTCTCTTACACATATCATATCATACATATCCATTCCTGCCGGGGGTGTAGTGCAGGCCACACCCGGACTTTCTCTTACATTGTGCCAGGGGCATAGTGCAGGCCACACTTGGACTTTCACATCATATCATATCATATCTCATCATAGTGAGAGCTAAAGGATCATCCAATATTCATTCACATCATCATCATATTATGCAATGCAACATATTCGTGAATTCTAATGCAAACAACCTAATATATCATATGGCATTCGTGATGCATGAACATGCTCAATTTTATTTATTTGCTTTGGAAATAAAGGTCCATTCTACTCACCTCAGGCTAGCTCTGACAAGACACTGAAGCAGCTATCTCACTGCTGGGGTCCTCGGTTCCTCGGGTCCGAACCTACACAGGTGGATGTAAATGAGGGACCAAACATACACTAACATGACTCTAAACTACTCCCCAAAAATCCCCTAAAACACCTTAAAACAATCATAGAAATCATGCAAAGGAAGGCTGAACAGGGCACTTTCGGCGGCAGGTTCGGCGGCCGAAAGCCCCTCCAGAGCCGAAAGTCATGCACCTTCGGCGGCCGAAGGTTCCTTCCAGATCCGAAATTCATGCATGTTCGGAGGCACCTTCGGCGGCCGAAACTCCTTTCCAGAGCCGAAAGTTCAACTTTCGGGGGCAGGGTTCGGCAGCCGAAAGCTTGCCTCCACAGGCAGGTGCCGAAAGTCCTTCGGCTGCCGAACCTGAGTTCTTCCAAATGGCAGAACTCAGCCTCATCATGCATATTTTTGCCTCCCAAATCATTCAAACATGCATTTAGCTATTCTACAACATGCATACCCAAGCAAAGAAGCATTTAGGGGTCTCAAACTATCCTAAACCCCAACACAAACGCATAAAGCAACTCAAACAACATACATTACCCAAAAATTCAACATTTACCCTAACAACAAACAACTAACTTACACATGCATTTCTACCCCATAAACTTTCATAAAACTCGTTTAAAACATGAAATGAGCTAAGGATCTACTCTTACCTCTTGAAGATCGAGAGGGAAGGCGATCTAAACTTGGAGGTGGGAGAAATCTAGCTCCTTGGGTCTCCAAGCTCCAAAACTTGATCTTAGCTCCAAAACTCTTCAAAACCAAGTTAGAACTCGTTAAAACTTGAAAGATTTAAGGAAAATCACCAAAACCAACCATGGGAGGGTATGAACTCACCTCTCGCCCATTTTCGGCCATGGGGCCTTTTATAGGTGGCTACCAGACCACCTTCGGAAGCCAAAAGTGCCTCCAAAACTCATACAAGTTCGGCGGCCGAACATGAGGTTCAGCGGCCGAACCTGGATTTCCCTCCATGGTCTTTTTCATTCAAAACTCAATTTCTTTCTTACTTAAAACCATAAAATACATGAAAACATTTTATAAAAACATGGTTTTACCCTTCTAGAGGTTTTCGACATCCGAGATTCCACCGGACGGTAGGAATTCCGATACCGGAGTCTAGCCGGGTATTACATGTACAATCAGTCAGTTCGGTTTAGAATCGAATCGAATAAAAAAAATTAAAAATCAAAATTTAAAAATATTAGAAATCGAACCAAATCAATTATTAAGATATAATCAAATCAAATCAAACTGATAAAAATCAGTTCAGTTCGGTTCGATTCGGTTATATTAAAATCAAAATTTATAAATTTAACACGTTTGGTCTTGAGCTGTTGATTGGATTAGATTAGAGAGGGGAGGAAAGAGGTTGGACTTGGACTGCTAGTTGGATTGAGTAAGGGTTAGTATAATAATATATTGTAAAATTGGTTAATTCGGTTAGTTGCTTATTTAACATATTTAAACCGAATTAATCAAAAAATTGAATAATTTGAAAAATACTAACCGAACCAAACCAAATGTTCTAACTAACCGAACTGTTAAATCAAAATCGATCGATTTAATTTCTTGATTTGAACCGAGATATGTTCTCCCCTAAATCAACTATCACTCTTTCAAAATAAAAGACCATTTTGGCCTTATATATAAAGAACATGTGTGATGACTCTAAATCAAAATCATTATGGGCGCTAAGGCATAGGATAGCCAAAGGCCCTAGTACTTATGGTAGGTCTAACTTAATCATGGTTACTTAATCTATTCAACGATCTTATGGGTTAATCTTATAAAACTTCAGTATGAAATATAAAATTTTTGAAAACATAATTACACAAGGTTTGATAAAATTTTTAACCCAAGAATATACACATAGATGCTAAAGTAAGAATATTTACATTTATATATAGCATTCTTTTTAAGAGATCATAGAAGTGAGAACTCTCAAAGACATAATATATAAACAAAGTTTGGGAAAAGCATAATATTCTATTCATAACATTTATTATATATCCAACTACCCATTATCACTTTGAAATATAGGATTAATATAGTACAATTCCTTTCTCTTGTCTGTTTTGCTACTCTTCTGACTCACCACCTAAAAGATAAGAAAGAAAGATAAAGCTACACTTATAGCTTAGTAAATAAAAATATATACCATTTTGTTTTTGTATTTATTATATTATAAATATTTATATAAAGATAAATTTGTCATCAATCGCCTCTTTAAATCATTATGAGGCTCCTTAAGACTTTCGCTTAAATATGACATAATATATTTTATAATGTCAGAACATAGTCATAAGCCTCTCTGGACTTTCCCTTCACATAAATGAGGGCATAACATAGGCCCCTATGATCTTTATATCGTAGTTTACAACATAGTAATACACGAAAGGTAGTAAATCATTTTATACCAACAAAAAGTATATACAAAGAATACAATATATTTTTAATTTAGAGGTAAGCACCCTAAATAATCATCGCGATAAAATAATGCATTAACATAAGATGTTAATGTAAGTTCAATACTTTAAAGAAAAATTATAGTTCTACTCATCTCTTGAAGTCTATGACATATTATTTGTTAATGCATTTCTCTAGCTTCCATTCAGTTTTCTTGGCTTTTTCAATATGGTACTATATATATGGACTTGAAATGAGAAATCAAACTCTAATTTAATATTAGTATAATCCCTTCTTAAACCACTCTTAGACATTCATAAATAGTACATAGAAAATACGTAAAAACAATCATGGAAAAGGTTGAAGGAGGGGACTTTTGATGATACCTTAGGTGACTTAAGATCCTTGGATAGGTTTGAAAGTTGACTATAGGCGGTATCTTCGTCCACCTAAAATCTTCTGGATAGATTCAAAATTTGACTCTTAGCAGCTCAAAGTCACTTTGACAGATCCAAAACATGAGTTTCATTGATATTTTTTGCTACGAAAATTGTGTTGCTTAAAGAGGATTTTAATGTCTGAATCTAGATTTTGATTTAAGATCAAACTAGATTTTTTTATGTATTTATTTTATGAAAAAAAAAACACTTAACAACTTAAAATGGTTCAAAATTAAGTCAAAACACCATAAAATGCTAATCAACATATAAGAAACCACAATATCATTAAAGCAATATATACATTAAAATCCATTAATTTTCTTTACACTTAACATGTGAATCCTAAGACTCAATAAAAATCAAGGTACTCAATATAAATCAAGGTTAAATTTATTATTTCTCTTTTCCATAGTCATTTATTGTTACCCAAAAACAAAACATCAAGCTTAAAACACTCAAAAGTCCAACACACACATTATCGAGAATTTTATTCAAAGGAACTTGGATCCCAACCTTACTAGGATTCTTAAATGCAAGGGCATTTTATCAATTAAAACTTATCTAAAAGAACCTGATCAATATGTAAAGAATAAAAGAATAAATTTTTAAACTCTAAAAACCTATTTGTTTCATAAAAAATATTTTCAAAAAAATATTTTTTATATTTTTTGGCATTTGAGGCACTCAGAAAATTTAGTCAATGAAAAATATTTTCATAGTCAAATAAAAAACAAACCATTTTAAAGAAAATGATTTCCTCTCCTGAAAAGAAGTCATCCTCCACACATTGATATCTTTATTAAAACCTTTATATATAAATTTCCTAATAAATTTTATTACTGTGTCAAAATTGGAAAAAAAGCTATTTTTTAAATTAAAAGTAAGTAATGAAAAATAAATTATCTTACTAAAAAATATTTTCTAAATACAAATTATTTTCTGCAAACAAATGGAGTCCAAGTGCTCCTCAACCTTAAGTCTTTAAATATTCAATCTATAACTTTCATACTTGGGGATTAAGCTTAATAAAGTGAAAAATTGAAATTTTAGAGTAAATACCTTGGTTTAACAAAAGGGAGAAAAATGGCTCTATAATTCGTGAAACTAAGCCTTTTATACTTTTACTACTAAAGGAAATTTGGTGGCCGAACTTGGCATCTTAGGAAGCTAGAAGATTTAAATTGGAAATTTTAAATTTTAAAATGTTCTTTTAAATATTTTTAAAATAAATGAATTTTTTAAAATATTTTAAATATATAAAAATTTAAAATAAACCTTTTTAGTCTTGTCTAATATCTCCGGTTTGGGATTTCAAATTCCACAAGAATTTAAGAATCTAATATCGGAAAGTAGTTGAGTCTTATATATATATATATATATATATATATATATATATATATATATACGCTAAAATGTTGCTATTATTTCATATTTTTAATTTATTTTAATAATAAAATAAATATGATACATAAATAATATATTTATTTAAATAAAAAATAATAATGTAATGTTAATAGGTAGAATATATATACACACTTATATAGAAGGCCTATTGGCACCCTAAATTATTAAAATGTGCTACCACACACATCAACTTCTATAAAGTGAAATTAGATGATTTAGATGATTTGGGAATTCTATTAATAGAGCATGTGAATTACACATGGCATGATAGGGAATCATTTTAAATGACGTGGCACACTTGCCAGAAAAAAAATTGTGATTTATTATATATAATACAACCCTTAACCCTAAATTTCTAAATTTAGAAATCTCTAATATTAACTCACAAATTACCATGGTTGCTTACTCTCCCATATTTAGAAGCTTGTTGAGACCCATTGTAACGACCCGAAATTCGGACCGCTACTGGCGCTAGGATCCAGATCGGCTTAAGGCCGCCGGAACCCGTAGCAAGCCTCCTATACCTGTCATATACCTGATAACATCCCATACATGATTATACATTTTCATAAAAAATTAAAAACCTTCAATATTCCAAGCCTGACCTGTGCATGCACTAACCTCATAAACATAAAACCCTAGACTAGAGTCCTCATCAAATGCTCTAGTGGGTTATCATAACGTACATCAAGCTTGGACTGTCATTTCTCATCATAAAAGCATTTCATTAAATGTACAAGGGAAATAACATTATTATTTGGGCCAAGCACAATACTAAACCTTAAAGCATTTCTTACATTACATTGCATAAAATCATTTTACAATACATGTCCACTCTAACTATTACATAGACATAATTTTAACTTGGAAGACTCCTTGGTCTATCCCGAGCCTACAAACCTGGGGGTTAAGGGAAAGGGGTGAGCTACTAGAGCCCAGTGAGCAGAATAGAATAATATTAAATTTAAAACATATGCTTTCATGGAATGCATCACATCACAAATAAATCACATCAAGGATGGACTTGTCACCAATAGCCCTCTACATAATCCAATCATGCCAGGGGTGTAGTGCAGGCCACATCTGGTCTTTCTCTTACACATAACATATCATACATATCCAATCATGCCGGGGCATAGTGCAGGCCACACCCGGACTTTCTCTTACATTGTGCCAGGGGTGTAGTGCAGGCCACACTTGGACTTCCATATCATATCATATCATATCTCATCATATTGAGGACTAATGGGTCATCCAACATCCATCCACATCAACATCATAATATGCAATGCAACATATTTGTGTATTCTAATACAAACAACCTAGTAAATAACATGGTAGTCATGATGCATGGACATGCTCAAAGCTGATTTAATTTGATACATAAAGATCCATTCTACTCACCTCAGGCTGACTCTGAAGTAGCTAGATCACTGCTGAGGTCCTCGGTTCTTCGGGTCTGAACCTACACAGGTGGACTCAAAATGAGGGACCAAACATACGCTAACATAACTCTAAAATACTCCCCAAAAACCCCCTAAAACATCATAAAACAATCATGGAAAACATGCAAAGAAAGGCTGAACAGGGCACTTTCGGCGGCAGGTTCGGCGGCCGAAAGTCCCTCAAGAGCCGAAACTCAGCCACTTTCAGCGGCACCTTCGGCGGCCGAAAGTCCCTTCCAGAGACAAAACTCACGCATGTTCGGCGGCACCTTCGGCGGCCGAAACTCCCCTCCAGAGCCGAAAGTCCAACTTTTGGGGGCAGTGTAATACCCGGCTAGACTCCGGTACCGGAATTCCTACCGTCCGGTGGAATCTCGAATGTCGGAGACCTCTAGAAGGGTAAAAACCATGTTTTCATAAAATGTTTTAATGTGTTTTATGTTTTAAGTAAAAAGGAAATGAGTTTTTTTGCATGAAAATAACCTTGGAGGAAAACCTCAAGTTCGGCCGCCGAACATGCAGGCATTTCGGGTGTGCCTTAGGCCCCCGAAGGTATAAGTGAGGGAAGTCTAGGTTCGGCCGCCGAACCTCAAGTTTGGCCGCCGAACATGGCATGCATGCGGAGACACGTTCGGCTCCCGAATGTGGCCTGGCCAGCCACTATAAAAGAGCCCCTTAGCTGAAATGGGCGAGCTTTCTCCCCATTTTCGGCCAAGGTGAGCCCTTCCGCCGTTCCTCACCATCCTTGAGTTCTTTCCTTCAAATCTTTCACGATTTTCACAAGTTTTCATCTTGTTTTGAAGATTTTCAAGTTTTGAGCAAGTTTTGGAGCTTTGAGGTTCAAGAACTCAAATCTCTCCCATCTCCGAGTTTAGGTCGTCTCTCTCTCGATCTTTAAGAGGTAAGAGCCGATCTTAAGCTCATTGCATATTTTAAGTAAGTTTTATGTAAGATCTATGGGGTAGAATGCATGTTTAGCCTAAGGTTAGGTTTATGAGCTTATGTTGAGTTTTTGAGCAATGTGTTGTTGTTGTGTGTTGTAGTTGGGGTTTAAGGTAGTTTGAAGCCCCTAGGAGCCAATGTATGTATTTTTGCATGATTTGAATGAGTTATATGCATGTTGGAATGGGAAGGAAAGGTTTTTGTGCAAAGGGGACCAAGTTTCTGCCCTTTGGCAGGAACCAGGTTCGGCAGCCGAAGGACTTTCGGCCGCCGAACCTGCCTGGGAGGCAGGCCTTTCGGCTGCCGAAGTTGCCCCTGAAAAGAGACTTTCGTCTCTGTCTGGGACTTTCGGCCGCCGAAGGTGCCGCCGAACCTGCCTGGGTTTCGGCTCTGGAGGGACTTTCGGCCGCCGAAGGTGCCGCCGAACCTGCCCTGTTCAGCCTTCCTTTGCATGTTTTGCATGGTTGTTTTGAGGTGTTTTAAGGGGGTTTTTGGGGGATGTTTTTAGAGTTATGTTCTAGTTGTTTGGTCCCTCATTTGAGTCCACCTGTGTAGGTTCGGACCCGAGGAACCGAGGACCCCAGCAGTGAGTTCAGCTACTTCTGAGTCAGTAGAGCTTCAGCCAGAGGTGAGTAGAATAAACCTTTACGATTTAAAGCAATAAATTATAGAGTTTTTAGCATATTCATGCATCATGAATGCCATGTGATAAATTAGGTTGTTTGCATTAAACTTCACGAATATGTTGCATTGCATTTATGATGTTGATGTGGATTGGTTATTGGATGATCCTTTAGTCCTCATATGATATGATGATGTTATGGCATGATATGGTATGGAAGTCCAGGTTGTATCCATTCTACGTCCCTGGCACGATGTAAGAGAAAGTCCAGGTTGTACCCATTCTACGTCCCTGGCACATTGGAATGCTATGTTATGTTAAGAGAAAGACCGGTTGACCCATTCTACGTCCCGACATTTTGGAATGTAGAGGACTATTGGTGACAATACCATCCGAGATGTGATTTGTTGTGATGTGTTGCATTACATGATGGCATGAGATTTTAAATATTGTTTTCTATTATTCTGCTCACTGGGCTCTAGTAGCTCACCCCTTTTCCCTAATCCCCCAGGATTGCAGGTACGGGCTAGACAGAGAAGTCTAGAAGAGTAAAGTCTTATCTTTGTAATAGATAGAAAGTGGACATGATAAATTGTATAATGATGTAAAGTTGAATAGTCATGTTATGTATATTAACATTGAGGATTAGAAGTTGTGCTTGACCCTATGAATGTTGTTATCCCTTTTATTACATGATCTCAGATGTTTTATGACGTAGATGTAAACCAACTCAACATATGTTATGCCACCCATTGGGGGCATTGATGAGATCCCACAGAGGAGTCAAGTTTATGATTATGATTATGTTCAGTGCATGCACAGGTTGAGTTTGGTGTATGATAGAATGTATGAAAGAAAAGTTTTAAAATTTTATGTATGATTGTTGATCATGTATGGGATTAAACAGGTTTACAGGTTACATGTCAGGCTTGCTACGGGTCCCGGCGGCCTTAAGCCGATCTGGATCCTAGCGCCGGTAGCAGTCCAATTTTCGGGTTGTTACAGGCAGGGTTCGGCAGCCAAAGGCTTGCCTCCACAAGCAGGTTCGGCGGCCGAAAGTCCTTCGGCTGCCGAACCTGAGTTCTCCCAAAGTGGCAGAACTCAACCTCCTAATGCACATTTTGGCTCCTAAACCATTCAAACATGCATTTAGCTATTCTAGAACATACATACACAAGCAAATAAGCATATAGGGGTCTCAAACTAACCTAAATCCCAACACAAACACATATAGCAACTCATACAACACACATTATCCATAAACTCAACATTAACCTTAACAAAAATCAACTAACCTAAACATGCATTTCTACCCCATAACCCCTCAAAACTTGTTTAAAACATACAAGAAAGGTAGGATCTAAGCTTACCTCTTGAAGATCGAGAGGAGAGATGATCCTAACTTGGAGATGGGAGAAATCTAGCTCCTTGGGTCTCCAAGCTCCAAAACTTGATCTTAGCTTCAAAAATCTTCAAGACCAAGTTAAAACTTGTTAAAACTTTAAAGATTTGAGGAAAATCATCAAAACCAACCATGGGAGAGCATGGACTCACCATTGGCCGAAAATAGGGGCGAAAACTCGCCCATTTTCGGCCATGGAGCCTTTTATAGGTGGCTGGCCAGACCACCTTCGGAAGCCAAAGGTGACTCCAAAACTCCACCATGTTCGGCGGCCGAACATGAGGTACGGTGGCCGAACCTGGATTTTCCTCAATGGTCACTTTCATTCAAAACTCAATTTCTTTCTTGCTTAAAACCATAAAATACATGAAAACATTTTATAAAAATATGATTTTACCCTTCTAGAGGTTTCTGACATTCGAGATTCCACCGGACGTTAGGAATTTCGATACCGGAGTCTAGCCGGGTATTACATTCTCCCCCCTTAAGAACATTCATCCCCGAATGTTCACCAAACAAGCAAAACATGGCATAGCATACATAAACACATAACTACACATAGATACTAACCTTAAAAGAGATGAGGGTATTGCTGGAGCATAGACTCCCGTGTCTCCCAGGTACACTCTTCCATGTTGTGGTGATTCTAAAGGACTTTCACCATTGGGATTTCCTTGTTCCTCAGTTTTCTGATCTGTGTGTCAAGGATCCGCACTGGCTGCTCCACATAGGTGAGATCTCCTAGGATCTCCACATCAGGCTCACTAAGAACCTTGCCCAGATCTGACACGAACTTTCGCAACATAGAAATATGGAAAATCGGATGGATTCTCTCCATGGAAGCAGGCAAGTCCAACTTGTACGATACATTCCCGACCTTTTGCAAGATCTCAAAGGGTCCGATGTACTGTGGAGCTAACTTACCTTTCTTCCCAAAACGAACCACCCCTTTCATAGGAGACACCTTGAGCAACACCAAATCCCCCTCTTGAAACTCCACATGCTTCCTGCGGACATCTGCATAACTCTTCTACCGATTGACAACAGTCTTGATCCTTTCTCTGATAATTGGTACTACTCTGCTGGTGATCTCTACTAGCTCAGGCCCTGCCAAGGCCCTCTCTCCTACTTCTTCCCAGCAAACAGGTGACCTGCACTTCCTTCCATATAAAGCTTCATATGGGGCCATCCCTATGCTAGCATGATAGCTATTATTGTAGGCAAACTCCACCAAGGGTAGATGCTGCCTCCAAGAACCGCCAAAATCTAGCACACACATTCTGAGCATATCTTTAATTGTCTGGATGGTCCTCTCTGACTGTCCATCAGTCTGAGGATGGAAAGCAGTGCTAAAATCCAACCTGGTACCCATAGCACTCTGCAGACTCCGCCAGAATCTGGAGGTGAACTGGGGTCCCCTATCTGACACTATTTGAAACAGGAGCCCCATGCAGCCTGACCACTTCATCAACAAATACCTGCGCCAATTTGTCCACAGAATAGCCACTCCTAACAGGGATGAAGTGAGTAGATTTGGTCAGTCTGTCCACAATCACCCATATAGAGTCTAATCTGTTGGACGTTACCGGTAACCCCACCACGAAATCCATAGCTATATTCTCCCATTTCCACTCTGGAATCGGCAGTGGGTTAAGCATTCCAGCCGGCTTCTGATGTTCCAGCTTCACCCTCTGACATACTTCGCAGGCGGACACGAACTGTGCCACTTCTCTCTTCATAGCTGGCCACCAATAAACTCTCTTCAGATCTTGATACATCTTGGTGGCTCCAGGGTGAACACTGTATCTAGCATTATGAGCTTCCCTCATAATGTCACCTTTCAGACTCACGTCATCTGGTACACATAATCTACTCCCATAGCGGAGGATCCCCTTGCTGTCAAATCTGAACTCTTCATTCTTGTCTGACTGAACAGTCCTGGCAATTTTCACTAATTTCGGGTCCTCATGCTGTTTCTGAGCCACTTGCTCCAGAAACACAGGTGTCACTCTCATCTGGGCTATCAAAGCACCTGTACCAGACAACTCTAACTGTAGACCTTCATTAATGAGCCTATGAAACTCTTTCACCACCGGTCTTCTTTCTGCTGTGATATGGGATAGACTGCCAAGTGATTTTCGACTTAAGGCGTCTGCCACAACATTTGCCTTACCCGGATGGTACTGAATTTTGCAATCATAATCACTAAGCATTTCTACCCATCTCCTCTGCCTCAGATTCAACTCCCTCTGACTCAAGATGTACTGTAGGCTCTTATGATCTGTGAAGATCTCACATTTAACCCCATAAAGGTAATGCCTCCACATCTTGAGTGCGAAGATCACAGCTGCCATCTCTAGATCGTGTGTGGGATAATTCAACTCATGCTTCTTCAGCTGCCTAGAAGCATAAGCAATTACCCTTTCATTTTGCATTAGCACACAACCTAGTCCCACACGGGATGCATCACAAAACACTGTGAAATCTTCATTATTGGCAAGTAGAGCTATCACCGGTGCTGACGTCAATCTTTTCTTCAGCTCTTCAAAACTCTCTTCACACTGGTCGGTCCACACAAACTTCTGATTCTTTCTGGTCAATCTGGTCATAGGAGCTGCAATCTTAGAGAAATCCTGAACGAACCTCCTGTAGTAACCTGCCAAGCCTAAGAAGCTCTTGATCTCTGTCACTGTAGTGGGTCTAGGCCAGTTAGCTATAACTTCCACCTTCTTGGGGTCCACTTCTATTCCGTTTTCTGACACAACATGCCCCAAGAATGAGATGCTCCTCAACCAGAATTCACACTTGGAGAACTTGGCATACAAGCCATGCTCTCTCAGGGTCTGCAGAACTATCCTCAGATGATGGGCATGCTCCTCTGCATTCCTGGATTACACTAAGATATCATCAATGAAGACAATAATAAAGTGATCCAAGTACTGGCTAAACACTCTGTTCATGAGATCCATGAATGCTGCAGGGGCATTGGTCAGCCCAAACGGCATTACTAGGAACTCATAATGCCCATATCTGGTTCTGAACGCCGTCTTCGGCACATCTTCTTCTCTTATTCTCAGCTGGTGATACTCGGATCTCAGATCTATCTTGGAGAAACAACCTGCTCCTGCTAGCTGGTCAAATAGATTGTCGATCCTAGGTAACGGATACTTATTCTTGGTAGTGACTTTGTTCAACTACTTGTAGTCGATACAAAGTCTGAGGGATCCATCCTTCTTTTCCACAAATAGCACTGGAGCACCCCAAGATGAGGTACTCGGTCGGATGAAACCCTTGTCTACCAACCCTTGTCTACCAACTCTTGCAACTGCTCCTTCAGCTCTTTCAATTCTGCTGGTGCGATCCTGTAGAGAGGGATAGAGATCGGTCTGGTTCCAGGCAGCAATTCTATTTCAAACTCTATCTCCCTAGCAGGTGGTAGTCCTGGAAGCTCGTCTGGGAGGACATCTAAGAACTCTCTGACCACGGGCACTAAGGCGGGCTCCCTAACCTGACTATCCAACTCTTTCACATGAGCTAGAAACCCCTGACAACCTCTCCTGAGCAACCTACGAGCCTGTAGGACTGATATCAGACCTCTAGGCGTACCCCTCCTGTCTCCTCTGAAGACAACCTCTGACCCATCCTGATCTCTGAACCTGATTACCTTGTCTCTGCTGTCCAAGGTAGCCCCATGAGCAGACAGCCAATCCATCCCTAGAATGACATCAAAATCCGTCAAATCTAGAACCACAAGGTCGGCTGGAAGGCATCTACTCTCCACAAACATTGGACTATACCGGCAGACTAACTCTGCCACTGATGGATCACACTTGGGTCCACTGACCCAGAGGGGACACTCTAACCCAGAGACTATCAAACCCAACCTCTCAACGGCTCTCGGAGCAATAAAAGAATGAGATGCACCGGGGTCCATTAAAGCATACACATCTAAACAACCAATGATGAGATTACCTGACACCACGGTGTTGGATGTGTTCGCCTCCTGCTGTGTCATAGTTAAGATCCGAGCTGGAGCTGATGGACCTTCACCTCGGGAACCTGCTGAAGAAGAGGCTGCCCCTCTCCCTCGGCCTCTACTACTGCCCTGAGTCACGACTGGAGCTGCTGGCTATGCCACATTGCCAGAGGCTGTCTGCTGGGACTGTACCATGAAAGGTGCCCTAGAACACTCCCGTGCCATGTGTCCCTCTTGCCCACATCTGAAGCAGGCTGTAGTCCCAAACCGACACACTCCCTTGTATAGCTTGCCACACCTCAAACATTCTGCACCATCTGAACCCGAACTCGAGCCACCACCGAGTCCCAGACTTGATTTCAACCTGTTCCAGAACTTATTCTTCTTAGACTTCCTGGGGCCTCTGTCCCACTTTTTCTTTCCACCTGAAGCTGCTACATCCAGAGAAGAGGAGTCTAACCTTGTAATACCCGGCTAGACTCCGGTATCGGGATTCCTACCGTCCGGTGAAATCTTGGATGTCGGAGGCCTCTAGAAGGGTGGGAACCATGTTTTTATAAAATGTTTTAATGTTTTTTATGTTTTGAACATGAAAGAAAATGAGTTTTTGCATGAAAATAACATTGGAGGAAAACTCAGGTTCGGCCGCCGAACGTGCATGCACTTCGGGAGTGCTTTAGGCCCCCGAAGGCATAAGTGAGGGAAGTCCAGGTTCGGCCGCCGAACCTCAAGTTCGGCCGCCGAACATGGCATACATGCGGAGGTACATTCGGCCCCCGAACGTGGCCTGGCCAGCCACTATAAAAGGGTCACTTAGCCAAAAACGGGCGAGCTTTTCTCCCCTTTGTCGGCCAAGGTGAGTTCTCCACCGTCCCTCACCAATCTTTGATGTTCTTCCTCTAAATATTTCAAGATTTTCATTTGTTTTAACTTTGTTTTGAAGATTTGAGCTTTTGAGCAAAGTTTTGGAGCTTGGAGGTTCAAGAACCCAATCTCTCCCAACTCCGAGTTTAGGTCGTCTCTCTCTCGATCTTCAAGAGGTAAGAGCCGATCTTAAGCTCATTGCATGTTTTAAGTAAGTTTTAAGTAGATCTATGGGGGTAGAATGCATGTTTAGGTTATGGTTATGTTTATGGGTATAAATGTATGTTCTTGAGCAATGTGGATGCTTGATGTGTTGTAGATGGGGTTTATGTTGTTTTGAGGCCCCTAGGAACATGTATGCTTGTGTTTGTGTGTTGTAGAATAGGTTTGATGCATGGTTGTAAGGTTTGGAGGCGAAATGTGCAAAAGGAGCCAAGTTTCTACCCTTTGGCAGAAACCAGGTTCGGCAGCCGAAGGATTTTCGGCCGCCGAACATGGCTGGGGAGGCAGCCTTTCGGCTGCCGAAGCTTGCCCCCGAAAGGAGACTTTCGTCTCTGTCTGGCAGTTTCGGCCGCCGAAACTGCCGCTGAACATGCATGAGTTTCATCTCTGTCTGGGAGTTTCGGCCGCCGAAGGTGCCGCCGAACCTGCCTGACTTTCGGCTCTGGAGGGACTTTTGGCCGCCGAACCTGCCGCCGAAAGTGCCCTGTCCAGGCCTCCTTTGCATGTTTTTCTATGGTTGTTTCATGATGTTTTAGGGGGTTTTTGGGGGAGTAGTTTATAGTTATGTTCTAGTATGTTTGGTCCCTCATTTGAGTCCACCTGTGTAGGTTCGGACCCGAGGAACCGAGGACCGCAGCAGTGAGTTCAGCTGCTTCGGTGTTGTCAGAGTCAGCCAGAAGTGAGTGGAACTAAACTTAATCTTTTAAATTAAGAAATTAAATGTTTTATCATGTTTCATGCATCATGATTATGCAATAGGATGATTGCATTAGTTTTCACGAATATGCCGCATTGCATCGATTGTTGTTGATGTGGGTGAATGTTGGATGACCCAATTAGTCCATGACAGGAAGACCAGGACCCCATTCTACGGCCTGGCACAGAGTAAGGAAAGACCAGGACCCCATTCTACGACCTGGCACGGTTATGGAACTCGAAGACCAGGAGCCCAGAGGAGGCCCTGGGACAATGGTAAGTAATGTATGTTATGACAGGAAGACCAGGACCCCATGCTACGGCCTGGCACAGAGTTAGCTTGGACTAATTGGTGACAAGTTCACCCAGCCCTTATGTGAATTGTCTGTGTTATGATGCATTCCATTGAAGCATAGTATTAATATGTTTTATGGTTCTACTCACTAGGCTTTTAGCTCACCCCTCTCCCTTTACCCCCAGGCTTGCAGGTACAGGATAGAGCAGGAGTCCGGATAGAGTAATGAAGTTTTGATTATGTAATAGTTAGTGTGGACATGATAGCTGATTATGATGTAATGTAAAAGTACAGTTTAGATTTGTAATGAGATGATGTTTATGGATGTTAGAGGTGTGCTTGACCATAGATTGTTGTTATCCCTTTTAATACATGATCTTAGAGATTTTTATGATGTTTATGCAAACCAACTCAACACAGGTTATGTCACCCATTTGGGGGCACTGATGAGATCCCACAGAGGGATCAATGTTTATGATTTATGTTATGTACAGTGCATGCACAGGTTGAGTTTGGTGTATGAATGGAAAGAAAAGTTTTTAATTCTTATGTATGTTGTTGATCATGTATGGGATTATACAAGTTTACAGGTTATATGTCAGGCTTGCTACGGGTCCCGGCGGCCTTAAGCCGATCCGGATCCTAGCGCCGGTAGCGGTCCGATTTTCGGGTCGTTACAAACCTTCCCCCGCCGGGGTTCTTGGAACCAGAAGACTGTGCCACTGACTACTTAACTTTCCCCTCGATTATTGCACTAGCCTCCATCTTCCGGGCCATATCCACTATAGCATGGAAACTCTCCCTCTCTGCTGATTGGATCAAAGAGGAATACCTGGAGTGAAGCTTCATGACATACCTCCTAGAATTCTTCAAGTCTGTGTCAAAAGCTTGCCCTGCAAATGGCAACAGCTCTAGGATCCTATCAGTGAATTCATCTACACTCATCTCCTCTGTCTGCCTTAGCTGTTCAAACTCAATCATCTTCAGCTCCCTGGAGCTATCAGGGAAAGCCCATCCTGCAAATTCATTTGCAAACTCCTCCCAGTTCATACTGTCCAATCTAGGGTCCACATAGTTCTTGAACCACTCATGGGCCTTTTTGCATTTAAGGGTGAACCTCGCCATCTAAATGGATCTACTATCATCCGCCCCTAACTCATCTGTAATCATTTTTACTGTCTTCAGGTACTCAAAGGGATCATCTCCCGTCTTGAACTTGGGAGCATCCAACTTCAAGTAATCAGTCATCTTAACTTTGCTCCCTCTAGATGAGCTAGGTTTGGGTATTTGGACTTCAGGAACTATAGGTTCAGGGGGATGAGGAGGAGGTGCAACATTCCCTTGCTGAGGGTTTGCTGTATTTGGGTAGAAAGGTGAGGGTGGATACATTGGGTATTGGGGGTATGGTGGATAGTAAGGTGGATAAGGCATGAAGGTAGGGTAGGGGTTAAAGCTGGAGTAATCCGATGTACCCCCATCGGATATCCTGGGCCCTGTGGAAAGGGTGGATACTGGGGTGGATAACCAAACCCTGAGGCCTGAGCGCCTCCCTGAGACTCCCCTGTACCCTCCTCAGACATGCTCACATCCAGATTCCCATCCCTTCTCTAATCCTTATCCATCACTTCCCTCACATCAGATGACCCTCCTCCTAGATCTGTTCCCCTTCTGCTAGTATCAAAAGACCTTCTAGGGTCCCTTGACACCCTTTCTCTGCTTGATCTACATGACATTGCTCTTGGCAAAGCAGGGGGACGGGCATCCATGCCCTCATTTTCTAGTGGGACTCCAGTCAATCTCGCTGATCGACGAGTACCTCTCATCTTGCTTACTGAAAAACAACGCATCACATAAAACATTAGCATCAAATGGTCCATGTGGAAACACATGAACCCGCATCACATTCATAGCATAACATTAATTCACATGCATAAAATTATGGCATTTCACATCATCATTCAAGACAGGACTCTACATCCTATCCAAGTGGACATGATTTTCCTATTGTGCTTGCCCTTCTAGAACACCTATGAGCCCGACACTCTCTAGGTCCGACTATATGAACCTAGGGCTTTGATACCAATCTGTAATGACCTGAAATTTAGATCGCTATTGGCGCTAGGATCCAGATTGGCTTAAGGACGCCGGGACCCGTAGCAAGCCTCCTATACCTGTCATATACCTGATAACATCCCATACATGATCATACATTTTTATAAAAATTTAAAAACCTTTAATATTCCAAGCCTGACCTGTGCATGCACTAACATCATAAACATAAAACTCCATACTAGAGCCCTCATCAAATGCTCTAGTGGGTTATCATAACGTACATCAAGCTTGGACTGTCATTTCTCATCATAAAAGCATTTCATTAAAAGATCATATACAAGGGAAATAACATTACTATTTGGGCCAAGCACAATACTAAACCTTAAAGCATTCCTTACATTACATTGCATAAAATCATTTTACAATACATGTCCACTCTAACTATTACATAGACATAACTTCAACCTGGAAGATTCCCTGGTCTATCCCGAACCTGCAAACCTGGGGGTTAAGGGAAAGGGGTGAGCTACTAGAGCCCAGTGAGCAGAATAGAATAATATTAAATTTAAAACATATACTTTCATGGAATGCATCACATCACAAACAAATCACATCAAGGATGGACTTGTCACCAATAGCCCTCTACATAATCCAATCATGCCAGGGGCGTAGTGCAGGCCACATCTGGTCTTTCTCTTACACATAACATATCATACATATCCAATCATGCCGGGGGCGTAGTGCAGGCCACACCTAGACTTTCTCTTACATTGTGCCAGGGGCGTAGTACAGGCCACACCTGGACTTCCATATCATATCATATCATATCTCATCATATTGAGGACTAATGGGTCATCCAACATCCACCCACATCAACATCATAATATGGAATGCAACATATTCGTGTATTCTAATGCAAACAACCTAGTAAATAACATGGTAGTCATGATGCATGGACATGCTCAAAGCTGATTTAATTTGATACATAAAGATCCATTCTACTCACCTCAGGCTGACTCTGAAGCAGCTAGATCACTGTTGGGGTCCTCGGTTCTTCGGGTCCGAACCTACACAGGTGGACTCAAAATGAGGGACCAAACATACGCTAACATAACTCTAAAATACTCTCCAAAAACCCCCTAAAACATCATAAAATAATCATGGAAAACATGCAAAGGAAGGATGAATAGGGCATTTTCGGCGGCAGGTTCGGCGGTCGAAAGTCCCTCCAGAGCTGAAACTCAGGCACTTTCGGCGGCACCTTCGGCGGCTGAAAGTCCCTTCTAGAGACGAAACTCATGCATGTTCGGCGGCACCTTCGGCGGTCGAAACTCCCCTCTAGAGCCGAAAGTCCAACTTTCAGGGGCAGGGTTCGGCAGCCAAAGGCTTGCCTCCACAGGCAGGTTCAGCGGCCGAAAGTCCTTCGGCTGCCGAACCTGAGTTCTCCCAAAGTGGCAGAACTCAGCCTCCTAATGCACATTTTGCCTCTTAAACCATTCAAACATGCATTTAGCTATTCTACAACATGCATACACAAGCAAATAAGCATATAGGGGTCTCAAACTAACCTAAACCCCAACACAAACACATATAGCAACTCATACAACACACATTATCCATAAACTCAACATTAACCTTAACAAAAATCAACTAACCTAAACATGCATTTCTACCCCATAACCCCTCAAAACTTGTTTAAAACATACAAGAAAGGTAGGATCTAAGCTTACCTCTTGAAGATCGAGAGGAGAGACGATCCTAACTTGGAGATGGGAGAAATCTAGCTCCTTGGGTCTCCAAGCTCCAAAACTTGATCTTAGCTTCAAAAATCTTCAAAACCAAGTTAAAACTTGTTAAAACTTGAAAGATTTGAGGAAAATCATCAAAACCAACCATGGGAGAGCATGGACTCACCGTTGGCTGAAAATAGGGGAGAAAACTCGCCCATTTTTGGCCATGGGGCCTTTTATAGGTGGCTGGCCAGACCACCTTCGGAAGCCAAAGGTGACTCCAAAACTCCACCATGTTCGGCGGCCGAACCTGGATTTTCCTCAATGGTCACTTTTATTCAAAACTCAATTTCTTTCTTACTTAAAACCATAAAATACATGAAAATATTTTATAAAAACATGATTTTACCCTTCTAGAGGTTTCCGACATTCGAGATTCCACCGGACGGTAGGAATTCTGATACCGGAGTCTAACCGGGTATTACACCCATGAATCTATACACATGTAATCATTTTTTATTGTCAAGGCGTCACATTTGAAAAGCTGTACTTAGTTATTATATTGAAGGACATTGATATAGGATTCGAAATAATTCTCAGATACCTTAAACTCGTAAGGTGCAACTATATTATTTTCCTTTTTTTTTTCCTAACTCATATGGTTAGCAAGGTTATTATTGAACACATTGAAGGCATTTTCATTCAATCTTGTTGAGTAAGAAACTAAACTTTATATATTTTAAAAATTTCAATTGTGATGCATATTGTCTATGGTCCTATGTGCAACTAATATTTTGGATAATTTAACGTGGATTCTTTCATTTGCTTAAGGTAGCATCATAATGGCAATTTTGTAAATGACTCGTATCATAGGTATACTGGTGGTAGTGTAGTTATTGTGTATAAAATAGATTCATATAAACTCTCTTTTATTGATATATAAGAGGATAATAAAGAACCAGATTGTACATCTTGATGGTGTTTATTATAGGAAGATAGGCCATGAAAGGGAAGAATTTAGAAACGTTTGGAATGAATATAATTTTAAAGATTACATGAGGTTTAAGGCTGGGAAAATTGTAGATTTTTATATTTCTCATTTGGTTGAGAATCCTATCTTAGTAGATGAGATTGTAATGAATCTGTTGGAGATATTAGAGCTAGCTTAAATCAAAGTTGTGTAGTTGGGAATTTGTGGCAAAATATATTGGTATAACATGTGGATTTGTCTTAAAAAAAGTTGAAGAGTTGGTGGATTTAGAGCAAGACAAATTGCTAGAGTTAGTCCATTCGGCTTGAATCAAAGAGTAGGTGTTGGTGGATTTGGAGCAAAATAAAATAGTCCAGCTAATGGATCTGTCATATAAAAAAGTGCTAGTGCTGGTAGATTTAAAGCAAAATAAAATATTGGAGTTAATCTGTTTGACTTAAATCAAAGAGCAGGTGTTGGTGAATTTGGGGCAAAATAGATTGTAGCTAGTGAACCTATTTTCCAATAAAGTGCTGAAGTTGGTGGATCTAGGGAAACACAAATTGTTGCAGTTGAGTTTGTTTCACTTGAGATATCGATCATATCAAATGATAGTGAAAGGTATTCTAATAAAGATTCAAAAGATGATGAAGAAGATTAAAATTTAGAAGAAGCTGAGGTTGATGATGAATTGAGAAATACCATTGATAATGCCTGAGAGTATAGAAAAAGGAAGGGAAGAGTGAATGCAGAAGGTGGTTTGCTTGATGTTCTTCTTAGTGAGGCGGAAAGTGACCTTGCATTTGAGAATGTTGGAAATGAAGATGTTGGTGCACAAAGTAAGTAGAATGAAGGTGATGAAGAGCATCTTAGGATCTCATATGGAAAGATTAGATTATTAAGTAAGAAATGGTCAAATTATGAAAGTTTAGTCTAAGCAAAGGAGAAAGTAGGATGCTAACGTACATTAAGATCTAACTTATGAGGTTCTTAGATGGAAATTAGGGTTAATCTTTGAAAATGTTACACAATTTAGGAGGCATAAGTAAGTATAGTGTTGCGAGAGGTGTGCAATTATCACTTAGGCTAAATAAGCCGATTGGAGTTTAGAGTGTAAAGAAGGCTATCCATGGTTGTTATTTGCTAGTTTTGATAAAAGAATCGAGAATTTTATAATTAAGACATAAACCTATCCAAAAATGTTACGGGGCTAATAAGAACAAGTTGCTTATGTTAGCATGATTATAGAAAATCAATCTTTGCATGATTATAGGATATTTGTTTAGCATAATTATAGTGATTATTATTCTTGTCATAATTAGCTCATACTCTTCTGTATATATATATATATATGTAATATCTCTGTAAAATATACACAATAGAAATATACAATTTTCTCATTATTATCTGTACTCTTTTTGCTAATATGGTATCAGAGCCGCAAGGCTTCGATTTCTAGTTTTTTGAATCTCTTCTCTCTCTGCAATTTTGATTAGTTTTCCACCAAGCCACCTAACTCTGCCTGTATGTAACAGCCCGGAATCCGGACCGCTACCGGCGCTAGGATCCAAATCGGCTTAAGGCCGCCGGGACCCGTAGCAAGCCTGCTATGCACTCTGTACATTTGATAAAATCCCATACATAATCAAACATTTTCATAAAAACTTTAAAACTTTTCTCTATATACCAGGCTTAACCTGAGCATGCTCTGTAACTGATACCTGCTCTGGTACCACTCTGAAACTGTAAACTTAAAAACCCCTTACTGGATGTAACGACCCCAAAATGGACCGTCACCGGCGCTAGGATTCAGGTCGGCTTAAGGCCGCCAGAACCCGTAGCAAGCCTGCTATACTCTCTGTGTACCTGTAAAACTCATACATGATCATACATTTTCTGTGAAAATAAAACTCTTTTCTGAACCAAGGCTTAACCTGTGCATGCACTATCTCTGTACTCTGTACTCTGTACTCTGTACTCTGTACTCTGTACTCTGTATCCCTGACTAGAGCTTGCTCTAGATGGGTTAATTCATACCTGTTAAGCCTGGTTTTTCACATACAGCAAAAGACATATACATATACAGATCATGTACAAAACATACATCACTACGTCAAGCACATTTCTAACTTTATACACAACTATTACATCTCTTTAATATTACATGTCCACTCTAAGCTATTACAAATCTCTTTACTTTTTCTGTGAACTCTGCTGGACTGTCCCTGTATACTGTACACTGAACCTGCAAAACTGGGGTTAAGGGAGTGGGATGAGCTCTATAGCCCAGTGAGTAGAACAGTAAAACATCTCAGTAAAATATGATCTCATGGAATGCACCATAGCACAGACAAGCCACATCAAGAGTAAACCTGTCACCACATAGTCCCAGTAACTCTGTGCCAGGGCGTAGAATCGAGCACCTGGTCTTCCTGTCATATATGTATATGTGTATATAACACCTCTGTACTTACCATTGCCAGGGCGTAGTCAAAGGCTCCTGGACTTTACTATATACCTGCCAGGGCGTAGTCAAAGGCTCCTGGACTTCTCTATACCTGCCAGGGCGTAGTCAAAGGCTCCTGGACTTCCTGTCTGAGACTATTGGATCATTCCGCATTCAGCATTCACTCACATCACCAAATAACGATGCAATGCAACATATTCGTGGATACTAATGCACTCAACCTATGGCATAATCATGATGCATGAGATATGCTAAAACATTCCATTGTGCAAGTAAAAGAGTTAAGTTTAGTTCCACTCACCTCGGGCCAACTGGACTGACTCTGCAGGCTCTGAAAACTCTGGAGCAGAACTCACTGCTGCTCTCTCTGGTTCCTCTGGTCTGTACCTATACAGATAGACTGAAATGAGGGACCAAACTAGCTTATGACCAACTCTATTAAACTCCCCAAGAATCCCCTTAAACTTACTCTAACGTCCATGCAAAGCATGCAAAAGAAAGCTGGACAGAACACTTTCGGCGGCAGGTTCGGCGGCCGAAAGTCCTCTCCAGAGACGAAACTCAAGCACCTTCGGCGGCCGAACTTCCACTTTCGGCTGCCGAACCCTTTGGGGGGCAAGTTTCGGAGGCCAAAAGGCACTCCAGAGATGAAAGTCTCTAACCTTCGGCGGCCGAACTTCCCTCCAGAGCCGAAAGTCCAAAAGCTCGGGAGCAAGCTTGGGCAGCCGAAGCCACCTCCTCACACCTCTTCAGGGGTTCGGCGGCCGAATGTACCTTCGGCTGCCGAACCTGAGTTCATCAGCAGGGCAGAAACTTGCCCTGCCTCTCGCCAAATGCACCAAACTCCCCTCCAACTTCACACCACACTTCCTCAACTTGCATACACTCATGTATATGCTCAAAGGGGTCAGAAACTACCTTAAAACCCCAAAAACACAACTCAAACAACACAGAAACAAGCTCTATGCACAAAATCATCAAAACCTCACACAAAACCCTATTCATGCATCTCTCTCTCTAAACCCCATAAAACCTTCAGAAAACATACAAACAAGCTCAGGATCTGCACTTACCTTGTGAAAACAAGTAGATGAATGATCCTCACGTGGAGTTTTGGAGCAACTCTCCTTCAAACTCTCCAAACTTCACAACTTTGAGTTTTTAGCTTAAAACCTTCAAAAGATCATAAAAACTAATCAAATCTTTGCATGATGTAATGAAAACATGAAGAAATACTCACAAAGGGCAGAGTTTTCACCTCAGCAAGTGAAAGAAACGATGTTCTACCGCTTCAACCGACTGAGGGCCATTTATAGGTGGCTGGCCAGACCACCTTCGGCGGCCTATCGTGAAACCGAAAGCCATGCATGTTCGGCGGCCGAACCTCAACTTCGGCGGCCGAACCTGGCTTTTCTGCCTTGGTTCATTTCACTCAAAAACTCATTTCCTTATGCTTAAAACTTCATGAACATAGCAAAACATTTAAGAAAAAAATAAATCTAACCCTTCTAGAGACTTTTGACATCTTGAACTCCACCGGAAAGTAGAATTTCGATGCCGGACTCTAGCCGGGTATTACACTGGAGCCCTCATCAAATGCTCCAGTTGGGTCAACATATCATATGTTAAGCCTGGTTCATCACATTTCATCATAAAACATATAAAAGATCCATGTACAAAGGGATTATTCATACACTAGGGCCAAGCACAATACTATAACTCTACACACATTACATGTTATAACATGTCTGTACATTATATAACCTGACTTTACATCATGTCCACTACACTTCTATGACATAGCCATAACCATAGCCATGCTCTACTCTTAGCCTTGCTGACTCTGTCTTTCTATGAGGCCCTGAAAACATGGAGTTAAGGGAATGGGGTGAGCTATAAAGCGCAGTGAGCAGAACTATAAAAACAGTAAAACATATGCCATTATGAAATGCATCACATCACAGTAAATCACATAAAGGATGGACTGACTCAAAACTCCCTCTACTCTGTGCCCGACCCTCAAAGGAGCTCCTCACGACTTCTGTTACATACATAGCTCTGTGCCCGGCCCTCAAGGGGCTCCTCAAGACTTCTGTTACATGCAATATAAACTAGAGGGCTACTGAGTCGTCCTGTTGTCCATCCACATGTACAATAAACAATGCAATGCGTCATCTTCGTGGTTACTAATGCAATACAACCTACTATAGACATGGCATTCGTGATGCATGGAACATGCTAAAACATTCATTGAGTTAAAAACATAGTTCAGTTCCACTCACCTCTAGCAACTGCTGGGCTAACTCTGAACCAGCTAACTCTGTGGGCCTCCTCGGTTCCTCGGGTCTAATCCTACAAAGGTGGACTCAAATGAGGTACCAAACCACTCTAACATAACTCTAAACATTCCCCCAAAAACCCCCTAAAACATCATACACATGCATGGAAAAACGGGCAAAGGAAGGCTGGACAGGGCACCTTCGGCGGCACCTTCGGCGGCTGAATACCCTCTCCAGATCCAAAAGTCAGGCACTTTCGGCGGCACCTTCGGCGGCTGAAAGTCTGCTCCAGATCCGAAACTCAACTTTCGGGGGCAAGGTTAGGCGGCCAAACCATGCATCCACAGGCAGGTTCGGGGGCCGAAACTACCTTCGGCGGCCGAATCTGAGTTCATCCAGAACTCAGCTTCTTATGCATACAAGCTTTCCAAACCTTCCAAACACCTAAAACATGCATCCAACCTCTCCAAAACATGCATATGCCCTTAACCATGCATAAAGGAGTTTAAAACAAGCTTAAACTCCAACAAACAACATCACATACACATAAATATGCATAAAGGGGACATAAACCCTATCATGCACAACCATGCAACTCATGCATAAAAACCCTCTTAACCCTGCATAAAACTCATTTAAAACATCATAAAAGCTAAGGATCTACACTTACCTCTTGAAGAATGAGGGTTGGTGCGACCCCAAACTTAAAGATCTGGAGAATCCAAGCTCCAAAGTCTCCAAGCTCCAAAACCTTGCTCAAAGCTCAAAACTCTTCAAAACAAGGAGAAAACTCATGAAAACCTTGAGAGATTTGAAGAAACATCATAAAAACAACCAAAGGAGAGCATGAACTCACCTTAGCCCAAGAATGGAGAGAAAACTCCCCCATTTTCCGGACAAGGGGCCTTTTATAGGTGGCCTGGTCAACCATTTTCAGCGGCCAAACCTGCTTCCAAAACCTCACCATGTTCGGCGGCCGAAAGAAAGCCACTTTCGGAAGCCTAATGTGCCCCCTAAACTATCCCATGTTCGGCGGCCGAACTTCACTTTCGGCGGCCGAACCTAGCACATGCCTCCTTGGTCTTTTCTCTTCAAAACTCACTTCCGTTCAACTCAAAACCATAAAATACGTAAAACCATTTTAGAAAACCTTTCTTTTACCCTTCTAGGAACCTCCGACATCCTCACATTCCAGATTCCAACGGAAATTTCGCCGAAAAGTAAGAATTTCGATGCCGGCGTCTAGTGGGGTATTACAATCTCCCCTCCTTAAGATCATTCGTCCCCGAATGTTCCTCAACTAGGACATGCATAGCAAAGCAGAACATAAACATAAACACATAATCTCAAACATAAAAGAGGCACAGTACTACTGGAGTAGAAACTCTCGGTCTCCCAAGCACACTAAACATACTAAGGTGATTCTAAGGGACCTCCACCATCGGAATTTCCTTGTTTCCTCTACTCTGCGTGTCTATAATCCGCTCTAGCTACTCAACATAGGTGAGATCCCCTGAGATGCTCACCTCTGGTTCGTAAAGAACCTCACTCGGATCCGACATGAATTCTCATAACATGGAAACATGGAAAAACCAGATGGATCTCCTCTCTGAAGTGGGTAAATTCAACTGGTAGGATACATCCCCAATCCTTTGCAGGATTTCAAAGGGTCCCATGTATCTTAGAGCTAGCTTACCCTCTCTTCCCATAACGAATCACCCTTTCTTAGGAGACACCTCCAGCAATACCTCAACCTCCGCCTGAACCTTAACAAGCTTCCGCTACGTACTCTAAAAAACTCTTCTCTGCTCACTGCTACACTATACTCTCTCTAACCCTCAACAGGTAGTACCCGGATCTCAGATCTATCTCGAAAAACAGCCAGCTCCTGCTAGCTGATCTAATAGATCATCAATCCTGAATGGGAATACCTGTCCTTGGTAGTGACCTTGTTTAACTGCTTACAGTCACTACAAAGTCTCAAGGATCCATCCTTCGTTTCCCACCACAACATTGGAACACTCCAGGGTGAGGTACTCGGTCGAATTAAACCCTTGTCTACTAAGTCTCGCCGCTGCTCTACCACTCTTACACCTCTGCAGGTGCCATCCTGTAGGGAAGAATAGAAATGGTCCGGGGTCCAGACACCACTCCTATTCCAAACTCTATCTCCCTAACAGGTGGTAAACCTGATAGCTCGTCTGGGAAAAACATCTAACTCTCTAGCGACGGGCACTGAGGCTGATTCCCTGACCTGACTACTAAACTCTTCAACAAGTGCTAAAAACCCTCTGACAACCTTTCTTCAGCAAACTACGAGCCTGTAGGGCTGACATCAAATCTCTAGGCACCTCTACTTTGTCCCCTCCAAGGACTACCTCTGATCCATCCTGATCTCTGAACCTGACTACCTTGTCTCTGCAAACTCAGGTAGCACCACGAGTAGCTAGCCAATCCATCCCTAGAATGACATCAAACAGTCAAATCTAGAACCATATGGTCGGCTGGAAGGCACCTACTCACAACATACTCTAAACTATATTGGCAGACTGACTCTGCCACTGATGGATCACACTTGGGTCTACTCACCCAAAGAGGACACTCGAAGCCTAGAAGCTATCAACCCACTCTCTCTATGGCTCTCAAAGCAACAGGGAAAGAGAAACATCATAGTCCAAAAGAACAGCATACACATCCGAACATCCACAAGTGAATGTACCTGACGTCACTGTGTTCGATGTGTTAGCCTCCTGCTAAAGTCAGGGTGAAGATCCGATCTAAAGCTGACGGACCTTCCCTGCGGGAACCTACCGAAGAAAAGGCAAACCCTCTCCCTCTGCCTCAACCACTGCCCTGAAACATAGCTGGAGCTACTGGCTGAGCCACACTACCTGAAGTTGTCCGCTGGGACTGTGCTAACCAGGGCGCAGTAGGACACTCACATACCATGTGCCCCTCCTACTCGCCTCTATACATGCCATAGTCCCATACTGACAGACTCCCTTGTGCGGTCTCCACACCTCGTGTATCCAGAACTATATGGACCAGAGCTCGAACCACCATCTAATCCCATACCGAACTGTAACCTCTCCTGCGCTTACTCTTACTTCTTCTTCCTACTCTTGGTCCTATCCCACTTTACACCTATTGAGGGGGCTGCACTCAGAGATGAGAGATCAACTCTTCCTGTACCCGAAGTTGTGAAACCCAAGGCCAGAGCATCTCTTGGCAACTCTCTTCTGCCCTTCTCTGACACACTAACCTCTAGCTACTATCTCTTCTCTGAACATCCATCTCTGCTATACTCTCACATCAGCTGACATCCTTCAGGATCCAGTCCTCCTCTGACTGCATCAAAAGACCTCCTAGGGTCCCTTGATGAATCCTCCCAGCTGATGCTACGCTACTGCGCTCTTGGCAGAACAGGGGGAAAAGTAGCTATACCTTTCCTCTCAAGCGGAACTCCTGTCAATCCCGTAGATCAATGACCACTTTGCATCTTGCCTGCTAGAAAAAGAGCACACATACAGAATCCATAGCATCACATGGCCCATGCGGTTACACATGAACCCACATCAACCATAGCATCATATAAACATAGCATCATATGGTCCATATGAAGACACAGGAACCCAATCACATACATAGCATATCAAGGATGAACTGGTCACCAATAGCCCTCTCTATATCCATATCATACTCTGTGCCAGGGCGATAAAATCACACCTGGTCTTCTCTTACTCTGTGCCAAGGGCGATTAGGCCACACCTGGTCTTCTCTTACTCTGTGCTATGGGCGATTAGGCCACACCTAGTCTTTCCATCTCATATAATAGCATAACATGACGTACTGAGGGCTAAAGGATCATCCAATATCCATCCGCAACATCATCAATGCACATACATAAAATCATGGCATTACACATCATCATACAAGACAGGACTCTACATCCTATCCTAGTGGACATGATCTTTCCTATTGTGCTTGCCCTACCATAACCTTTATGAGCCCGACACTTTATCGGTCCGATCATATGAACCTAGGGCTCTCTATCCCTTTCAGTTCGATCATATGAACCTAGGGCTTTGATACCAATCTGTAACGACCCAGAATCAGGACCGCTATCGGCGCTAGAATCCAGATCGGCTTAAGGCCGCCGGGACCCGTAGCAAGCCTGCTATGCACTCTGTACATCAGATAAAATCTCATACATGATCAAACATTTCCATAAAAACTTTAAAACTTTTCCCTATATACCAGGCTTAACCTGAGCATGCTCTGTAACTGATACCTGCTCTGGTACCACTCTGAAACTGTAAACATAAAAACCCCTTACTGGAGCCCTCATCAAATGCTCCAGTTGGGTCAACATATCATATGTTAAGCCTGGTTCATCACATTTCATCATAAAACATATAAAAGATCCATGTACAAAGGGATTATCCATACACTAGGGCCAAGCACAATACTATAACTCTACACACATTACATGTTATAACATGTCTGTACATTACATAACCTGACTTTACATCATGTCCACTACACTTCTATGACATAGCCATAACCATAGCCATGCTCTACTCTTAGCCTTGCTGACTCTGTCTTTCTCTAAGGCCCTGAAAACATGGGGTTAAGGGAATGGGGTGAGCTATAAAGCCCAGTGAGCAGAACTATAAAAACAGTAAAACAGATGCCATCATGAA
The DNA here is from genome assembly GCF_001659605.2 of Manihot esculenta. Classification (NCBI taxonomy): domain Eukaryota; kingdom Viridiplantae; phylum Streptophyta; class Magnoliopsida; order Malpighiales; family Euphorbiaceae; genus Manihot; species Manihot esculenta. The sequence goes on from NC_035171.2 coordinate 21,261,695, forward strand.
ATGCATCACATCACAGTAAATCACATAAAGGATGGACTGACTCAAAACTCCCTCTACTCTGTGCCCGGCCCTCGAAGGAGCTCCTCACGACTTCTGTTACATACATAGCTCTGTGCCCGGCCCTCATGGGGCTCCTCAAGACTTCTGTTACATGCAATATAAACTAGAGGGCTACTGAGTCATCCTGTTGTCCATCCACATGTACAATAAAGAATGCAATGCGTCATCTTCATGGTTACTAATGCAATACAACCTACTATAGACATGACATTCGTGATGCATGGAACATGCTAAAACATTCATTGAGTTAAAACATAGTTCAGTTCCACTCACCTCTAGCAACTGCTGGGCTAACTCTGGACCAGCTAACTTTGTGGGCCTCCTCGGTTTCTCGGGTCTAATCCTACAAAGGTGGACTCAAATGAGGTACCAAACTACTCTAACATAACTCTAAACATTCACCCAAAAACTCCCTAAAACATCATACACATGCATGGAAAAACGGGCAAAGGAAGGCTGGACAGGGCACCTTCGGCGGCACCTTCGGCGGTCGAATACCCTCTCCAGATCCGAAAGTCAGGCACTTTCGGCGGCACCTTCGGCGGCCGAAAGTCTGCTCCAGATCCGAAATTCAACTTTCAGGGGCAAGGTTAGGCGGCCAAACCATGCATCCACAGGCAGGTTCGGGGGCCGAAACTACCTTTGGCGGCCGAACCTGAGTTCATCCAGAACTTAGCCTCTTATGCATACAAGCCTCCCAAACCTTCCAAACACCCAAAACATGCATCCAACCTCTCCAAAACATGCATATGCCCTTAACCATGCATAAAGGAGTTTAAAACAAGCTTAAACTCCAACAAACAACATCACATACACATAAATATGCATAAAGGGGACATAAACCCTATCATGCACAACCATGCAACTCATGCATAAAAACCCTCTTAACCCTGCATAAAACTCATTTAAAACATCATAAAAGCTAAGGATGTACACTTACCTCTTAAAGAACGAGGGTTGGTGCAACCCCAAACTTGAAGATCTGGAGAATCCAAGCTCCAAAGTCTCCAAGCTCCAAAACCTTGCTCAAAGCTCAAAACTCTTCAAAACAAGGAGAAAACTCATGAAAACCTTGAGAGATTTGAAAAAACATCATAAAAACAACCAAAGGAGAGCATGAACTCACCTTAGCCCAAGAATGGAGAGAAAACTCCCTCATTTTCCGGACAAGGGGCCTTTTATAGGTGGCCTGGTCAACCATTTCCAGCGGCCAAACCTGCTTCCAAAACCTCACCACGTTCGGAGGCCGAACATGGGGTTCGGTGGTCAAAAGAAAGCCACTTTCGAAAGCCTAACGTGTCCCCTAAACTATCCTATGTTCGGCGGCCGAACTTCACTTTCGGCGGCCGAACCTGGCACATGCCTCCTTGGTCTTTTTTCTTCAAAAATCACTTCCGTTCAACTCAAAACTATAAAACACGTAAAACCATTTTAGAAAACCTTTCTTTTACCCTTCTAGGAACCTCCGACATCCTCACATTCCAGATTCCAATGAAAATTTCGCCGGAAAGTAAGAATTCTGATGCCGGCGTGTAGCGGGGTATTACACTGTATTTCACACACTATTCATCTCTGTTCCTTTGAAATCAAGGAACAAATGGAGAAATTTGACATTTCAAAACCTATTGCAACGCTTCTAACTGGCTCCAACTATAATCTCTGGGTTCAAGGTATGAAAATTTTTTTGATAGGTCATAAACTTTGGCGTATTGTCACTGGCGAATTGTTGTCCAACGTTCTTGTCCTCACACCTCTCAGCAGAATGGGCGAGCTGAACACAAGCATCGCCACATTCTTGATTCTGTGATTTTGATACCAGCTCACCCCATCTGCTCCTGTTGAACCTGCTCTAGTTGTTGATTCTGTACCTGTGCCTGCATCTCCTCCTACCACTACTCTCCGTCGTTCTACCCCCACTTGCTCTTGTTGAACCTACACCAGTTGTTGATTCTATACTTGTGCCTGCATCTCCTCCTACCACTACTCTCTGTTGTTCTACCCGGTCAGTCAATTTATGTTTACTCCTCGTTCAACTCATTTTTCTGCAGTGCTTCGAATCCTTTGTTATATCAAAGGAACTATTTTTTATGGTTTACACTTCTCTGCTACCTCCTCCTTGGTATTATCTGGCTACTCTGATGTTGATTGGGCCAATGATCCGACTGATCGTCGCTCTACAACTGGTTATTATTTTTTCTTGGGAGATTCTCTTATCTCTTGGCGTTTCTAGCACTGAATCTGAATATCGTGCTCTTGCTGATACTACATTTGAACTACTTTGGTTACGATGGCTATTAACTTATATGGGGTCACTCACTCTTCTACCACCATGCTTCATTAAGACAATAGAAGTGCCATACAAATTTCTCATAATGATGTATTTCATGAGTGTACCATAAACATCGAAATTGATTGTCATTTGGTACGTCATCATGTTGCTCACGACACCATATGTTTGATTCTTGTCTTGTCTGCTAGCCAAACTGCGAATATTTTCACGAAATCGCATCTTCTAGGTCGCTTCCAAGATCTCTTATGCAAACTCAAGTTGGCACCTGCGCTACCACCTTGAGTTTGAGAGGGAGGTGTTAGCATGATTATAGGAAATCAATATTTGCATGATTATAGGAGATTTGTTTAGCATAATTATAACGATTATTATTCTTGTCATAATTAGCTCATACTCTTCTGTATATATATATAGATGTAATATCTTTGTAAAATATACACAATAGAAATACACAATTTTCTTATTATTATCTGTACTCTTTCTGCTAATAGCTTAATTTATAATACTTTGTAAAGGTTTGTAAGAACAAAATTATATCTCAGACTATGATAAATATTGAACTATAAGATTTACTAAGGGAAAGTTTAAAAGTGTATGGTTGAAAAACTGTTGTTAGAAGAGCTAAGCTAAAAATTCTAATAAGTGTTGAAGGTGATTTTAGATTGGAATTTGCAATGTTACAAAATTATATTGATGACATTAGGAGTAATCTCGGAACCTTGTATGTGAGAAGCAAGAAAATGGCAAATGGAAAGCTAAAATTCATTAACTTTTATATGTGTTTTGATGCGCCTAAGCAAGGGATGATCATAAGTTATTGAAAAATTATTAAATTAGATGGAGTATTTTTGAAAAGATTATGCAATGGATAACTATTAGTGGCAATTTCTAAAAATGCCAATAATCAAATATTCCTAGTAGCCTAGGTAATAGTCCAAATTAAAGATAAGGTCACTTAGAAGTATTTTGTTATGTATTGAAGAATTATCTAGGTATTGAAATAGGTGAAGGATAGACATTAGTTACTGATATGCAAAAGATATTAAATATTTGTTTCAATAGGTATTAAATATTTGTTTCAATGAGTTTATTAATAGTTTGAATATTATTAATATTTAATCATATGGATATTAATAATAAATTTTGTCTTTTCTTTTATTGGAAGGGATTATTTTATGCATTTCATAAGATGTTTTTAGACATTGAGTGTAGAATATATGCTGGGCATATTTAGTCTAATTGGCTAAAAAGTGGAGAGGGGCACAGAGAAGAAAGAAGTTTTTTAGCAATATTTGTCAACTTTTGAAGCTAAATAGAAGAATAATTTGGAGGATCTAAAAAAGCTAAAGATAGATACTGTGGAAGATTTTTCTTGGCTATAACTATAACATATTTTGTAAAGCATTTTTGAAATTAGAAACATGTTCAGATATAGTTAACAATAACATATTTGAGACTTTTAATATTTAGATTTTAGCAGTTAGATTTTGTTTGTCTGCTTGGTTAGTCAAACATAGGCTAGTTCATAAAATTTTAGTTTTGATTATCGAGGAATAGAAACTTTCTAAATAAAGCTTGAAGATTGGTATTCCAGTGCTGTCATTTTATATATATATAGATTCAATTACTTGCAATCACAATGTGCCTATGATGTAATATCAGACTAGCTATTAGCTAATATATATCATCCAGAAGAAGCATTTATAAGAGTATTTGCCCTAAGGAAGAATTCTAGAATTCTATTTGTTTTTTAGGTTTGGAAAAGTGCAAATTTTCAAAAAAGGAAATCTTATGATATGATGTGGAATCTATCGATTATAATCATGCTTAAGGAAATTTGACAACAAATTGATGAATAAAATAAGAATAATGAGGGATTTTACAAACACTTGCATATGTGATATCTCACTCACAACTATGATAAGCATGAAAATAAGAAAAAAGAATGAATGGCTTGCCTTCCTTATTGGAATGGTGAGCATAGGCATATCATAGATTTGAAGATGAAGAATTGTACATGTAAGGCCTCATAGTTGAGAGGAATCTCTTGTGCTCATATAATAAATGTAATGTTTCTCAAATAATATCAACTAGAATAGTTTGTTAGCCATTGGTATCATAAGGAAACATTTTAAAGGCTTATGAAAATTTAATGCAATCTATTAGGAGGACGAAATTATAGCCTAAGTCAAATTACTCAACCATAAAGCCTCTTAAAATTTAGAAAGGAAAATGTCCTAAGCAAACCAAAGAAATATAGGAGGCTAGATAAGGATGAGCCCATGGAAACAAATTAAATGTGCAATTTATAAAGGAATTCGACATAATCCCTCCCTTTGGCACGATTCATTTCGCAAACAAAAAATTTAAATAAATTATTATAAAATCATGCATACCTTCTTTAAGAATAAAAATTTTGTAAGTTAAAAAAGAAATGAATCCTTACACTCTAAACAAGATATTTAATAAAAAAATGAATTGGATTGAATTATTATGAATTCTTTGATTCTAAATAAGGGGAATAGGAAGACTTGCAACAATAAATCCCAATAAACTGCATATGAGGTAATTTTAACTACTTTGTTCTACTTAAATAAAACATTGGTTTGCTTTGTTTTGACAAAATGCAATAGTTAAACTTCTTTATTAAACTTCTTTATTCTATTTACATTTTATATTTGATATAGAATTCAAATGCTAATATTAAAGAAATACAAACTACTGCAAATAATGAAAGGATAAATCATTTCGAATAAAACATAGTTTAGATCCCACAATTATTGGTGAAGATCCTATTATGGCAAAAGGTTCAGTTGAAAGATGCAGAGCCAAGCCAAGCAAAGCTATTGAAAATACATAGCCTCAACTTGTTGGAGGAAGGGGCAAAGGTAAATGAAATAGGAATATCTAAAGTCCGTTAGGAGTTTTAACGAATAACATTTGATAAAGACGAAATTTAGAAAATAAAAGGCTAAAAGTCAAAATTTCTTATTGAATTTTCAAAAATTGAAAAGTGTTTGAAATAGCCAAGAAAATGACTATTTATAATAACAAAACCCTAATGCGAAAATTTATGAAAAAATCTAAAAAAATAATCAAAATGCAAAATTGACCCCCTAAACGATAGAATTTGAGTCTCGAACTTTCTGCAACCTTTTTCACATTTTTGAAAGTCATCAGTCTCAAAATTTCCTTTTCAGAAAGTTAATGTGGGTCTCCAATAGATATCGACAGCAGAAGTTAAGCCCAGTCCAAGACTTCCATAAAATCCAAGGCTAATTGCTCCACATCATTCCCTTTTACTTGTAAAGAACTTGGCCTCGAGTTGTCATCAGCAGGGTAGTACTGAGACAAATTGCCACGTTAAACATCTTAGAAATTTTCATATAATTTGGGAAGTCAAGGACATAAGCATTGTCATTAATCTTCTTAATAATCCGAATTGGGCCAACATTCTTTAAGTCAAGCTTTTTCTGTCCTCCACCATATCCTTATGCAAATACACCATAACTTGATTACCGATATTGAAGGACTTGAAACACCTATGTTTATCAGCTGCAGTTTTATGCTTGTCATTGACTTTCGTAAGACATTATTGTACTTATTTGAAAACGTCCACATGCTGATTTGCCAAGCTGTTTGCTGCAATACTGTTTGCTGCAATACTGTTATGAAAACCTGTAGGAAGGGCAATAAGGTCAATTGTATGCATTGAAATTTTCTTGTACTTAACTGAAAAAGGTGACATCTTTGTAGAGTTGTGGACAAAACTATTATAAGCAAATTCTGCTTGGGTAAGAGCAAGATCCTAAGCAATTTTTTTATCATTGCAGATGCAACGCAAAAGATTGCCAAGAGTGAGGTTCACCACTTTAGTTTGGTCATTAGTTTGAGGATGAGAAGCACTACTGTATCGAAGTTCAGTCCCAAAATACTTTTATAAAGTCATCCAAAAGTGAGCTAGAAACTTCACATCTCTGTCAAAAGTAATGGTCTTAGGAATGCTATGTAATTGAGCAACCTCCTAGAAATACAAATTTTCAATATAAGAAGCATTATTAGTTTTCTTGCAAGGAATGAAATGCGCTATTTTGGAGAACCTGTTAATTGCAACAAAAATGGAATCAAATCCACATTGAGTACATGGAAGACCAATAACAAAATCTATAGACAAGTCCTCCAAGGATATTATGGAATAGGTAATAGAGTGTATAAGCCCGTATTCTGCGAATAACCCTTTTGAGTTTGACAAACTGCATACTTCTGGATCATTCGACCTGTATCCTTTTTCAATTGTAGCTAATAAAAATGCTCCTCTAAACTAGCAATAGTCTTATCACGCCCCAAATGACTGCTCAAACCTCCTCCATAGACCTCTCGAATCAATTTTTCCCGCAGAGAAGAAAGAGGAATGCATAACCTATTCTCCTTAAAAAGAAATCCATCATGTATTAAAAACCCATCAGCGGGTTGGCAAGGCTGGACCTTCACCCATATATCAGCAAAATCATCATCTGCAGCATACAAATTATTCAGAAATTCTAAATCTATGGCCTCTTGACTAACTGTAATCAACAAAGCAACCCTCCTACTCAAAATATCTACTACCTTGCTACTATTACCAGCCTTATACTTTATGATATAATGAAAAGTTTCAAAATAAGCTGCCCATCGAACATGCATTTTATTCACATATTTTTGAGTCTTAAAATGAATTAAAGATTAATGATTTATGTGAATAATGAACTCGCGCCACATCAGATATTATTCTCAAGTTTTAAAGGCCCAGAACACTCACTACAACATATTACATCTCTAGTTACGATACATAGCTACAAAACAAATTATTGTGGCTAATATATTTATTTTATTATGGCTAAAAACCTATTATGGCTAATTTAAACTATTTAGTAACAAAAATGCAACAATTATAACTAATATGTATTTTTTGTTTTATTTTATATATAATGTAACTATTTGTTGACTATTTGCCACAATTAATTTTAGCTACAAAGTAATATCATAGCTAATAGATATAATAGCTATAAATTTAATTTTTTTGTAACAATTACTATCATTGTAGTCACAACACATTAATATTATAGGTAATAATTTTAATAGCCACAAAGCTAATATGATTGTAGTAATAATTATTTTATTAGCTACAGTTTATTAGTCATTACAAAAAATTTGTGGCAGAAACATAAAAATATTAGTCATGTAATTATGTTTGTTATAACTATTACTAAATCATTAGCCACAACATCGTAGCTAAATGAATTGTATGAGTACTATGATATTTTAGTTATAATTATCCAAGAGTCATGGAATTAGCTATCAAATTAGCCACAATTATATAACTACGATAGAATACTATAACTAATAAAATATTAGTCATTAACGAAAGTTAGTCTTAATTCTACAGAATTATTGTATTTTTTTCAGACTTGAATATAGTCGGTTTTTTCAGACTTCAATACTAGTTCTTCTATGATTCTCGATTTTAAATCGGTTCTTCATGAACCTTACTCTGTCAAATAATTATATCTTAGAAAATTTATCTCTTAATTGAAACCATATACAGAATTATATTTTCTAGTTCCTATTCTTCTCTTAGAGCTGAGACTAGAATTAAAACCTAAACCTGAACCATGGAAATATAATTGGAACCAATACTAGAACTAAGAAAAAAATTGGTATCAATTTCTTAATTTCCAGGAATCGTTTTTTTATCTAGTACCGCTTTCTTCTAGGAATCAGTTTCAGAACCGGTACTACACACCCTTAGTAACATAAACTTTACACTGCCATATGCTTAAAGGTGAGCATTTTATAACCATCACCGTGACCAATTAGCAAATTTGGAAATTATGGTAATTGAAAATTTCTTACAAAATTACTAATTACTGAAAATAATTACTAATCGGTAACCAAAAAATCAAAATTCTTTATCCATAATATATAAATTAAATTTATACCAAAATTATTCCAAATTTTTAACCAACGATTTAACACCTTTAGGGTCTTATTCCATCAAAAAACACAATTATGCCAAATTTGGCACACTTAAAACTTTTTTTTTTACATACTTGAATTTTTTTTACCTACATATTTGTATTTTGCGTATAAATTAATTTTGAAGTTTTTTTTTGAAAATAAATTTATTTTGATGTTAAAAATACAACTCTACAAAGGTGTGGTCATGATTTTTTTCTTTTAAAAAAAAATTCATAGCGTTGATTTTGAATCTGCTTAAACAAATTAAAATTATTTTATTTTGCTTATTTAATTAAAAATATAAAATATTTTAATTACAAAAAAGTAAAAATAAATAATATTATATTAATTAATAAAGGGAACCCTATCAATTAGTGGCGGCAATATAATGATAAGCTTGCTAATATATATATATTTTTGGCTTGGGGGGAATGAAAACCTTAAAATTAAAAATTCCCTCCCTACAGCCGCTACTGCTACCGCTACTGTTACCGCTACGAATTCTAATTTTCATTCTCACTCATGATTCATTCAGTTTTCAATTTCTGTCCACTATCAAAAGGAGAAGCTCCCACTATCAAATCCAATCAGATACGTTTAAAATTACAAAAGACTTAAAATTAATGTTTCATTGTAATTGTTTTAGGTTAAACACGTGAAAGGCATCTGATATTTACTTTTCATTCGTTTTTCATCTGTTAAAAAGCTTTGGTTCACTATTTTTATATTAATTTATCCTCTATGTGTAATATTCAATTTTTTCCATGAAGCAGAAGCAAACATCATGGCTCGACGATGCAAGTTGCGGAAAGGGAATTCCATCAATATTAACTTGAAAAATGAGACTGAAAATAATGTTAACCAGAACTTTCAAGAAACTCGAGAGTTACACCAAAATCAGGCTTCAAATTTTCAAGGTAAATAATATTTATGTGATTTATAAATTTTAAGTTGTTTTCGTAAATAATTAGATGGCTAACTTCAATTTTTTTTTTTTAGGGAATACTAGTCAGAAGACAATGAGGTATCATTATGAAGGCCATTTTATATTTTCAACAAATAGAATATATGAAAATGGTAGGTTCATGGAGAAACCTAATTTTGATGTTGATTTCATCTCATTTTTTGATATATTGTGTAACAGCCCGGAAATCGGACTGCTACCGGCGCTAGGATCCAGATCGGCTTAAGGCCGCCGGGACCCGTAGCAAGCCTAACATACATACTGCATACAATTTCTGCTCATAAGTAGACCATTTCTTCCTAACATCATTTAATTTCTCACTAAAGAAGGCAATAGGTCTACTAGACTGCGATAACACACCACCAATCCCAACTCCATAAGCATCATATTCAATCTCAAACATTTTATCAAAATCAGGTAAAGTAAGAATAGGGGCAGAAATAAGCTTATCTTTAATCTCTTCAAAGCTTTTATTAGCAGTTTCAGTCTAAGTAAATTTCAGCACTCTCCCTTTCTTCAAATAATTTGTGATAGGGGCAAAAATTTTTGATAAATCGCCGATAAAAAGTAGCAAGTCCATAAAAGATGCGAACTTCTGAAATATTTTTGGGAATGGGCTAGTTCTGTATTGTTTCTACCTTATTCTCATCAATATGTATCCCTTCTGCACTAACAACAAATCCAAAAAAATAGAACACACTCTGTCATATAAATGCATTTTTTAAATTAATAACCAGCTCATTTTCTTGCAAGGCTGTTATGACTTGACGAAGGTGCTATAAATATTCTTCTTCACTATGACTAAAAATTAAAATATCATCTAAATAAATAACCACAAATTTTCATAAGAAAGGGTGCAAAACCTGGTTCCTAAGTCACATGAACGTACTAGGTGCATTCGTCAAACCAAACAGCATAACCAGCTAGTCATACAAACCTTTCTTGATTTTAAAGGTTTTCTTCCATTCATCTCCCTCCTTAATTCGAACTTGGTAGTAGCCATTTTTAAGGTCGATATTAGAGAAGACATTAGACCCTGATAATTGATCCAGCATGTCATCCAAGCGAGGAATAGGTAGTCGATAATGAACTATAATCTTATTGATGGCTCTGTTATTCACACATATTCTCTAGGTTCTATCTTTCTTTGGAACCAATAAGGCAGGGATTAATGCTCTCCCAAATGTGCCTCTTCTTCAATAACTCTTCAACCTGTTCCTGAAGGATTTTTCTCTCCTTTGGGCTCATCTTATAATGAGGCAGATTCGATAATTTGGATTCAGGAAGGAGATCATCCGATGTTGAATATCTTATAAAGGTAGAAGCTTTGAAGGCTCTTCCACTATCCTAGGAAACTCCTCCAATAGCTCTTTGACAGGCAGTGGTAAAGATAGTGCATCCTACACTTCACCTTTTGCTCTCCAATAAAGCCAGTGTGCCTCCAAATTTCTCAACTACGCCGGATAGCCTTTGCATTCTTGTAGAGACAACAACAACAATTTTTTCTTCCACTTTAGAATGTTTCGCAAAACCAGAAGGCAAAATAGTAGTCTTCTTCCAATTCCATGTAAAAATATACGAATTCTTCTTCCCCTTATGCAAAGCATCAACATCAAACTGCCAAGGACAACCTAACAAAATTTCATAGCAATCCATATCCACAACATCATAATTAAAAGATTCAGGATAAGGTTTACCGATAGAAATAGGCTGTAATACCCGGCTAGACTCCGGTATCGGAATCCCTACCGTCCGGTGGAATCTCGGATGTCGGAAGCCTCTAGTAGGGTAGAAACATGTTTTCATAAAATGTTTTAATTGTTTTTTATGGTTTTAAGTAAAGAGGAAATGAGTTTTTGAATAAAAACAACCTTGGAGGAAAACCCAGGTTCGGCCGCCGAACCTCAAGTTCGGCCGCCGAACATGCAGGCATTTGGGGTGTGCCTTAGGCCCCCGAAGGCATAGGTTGAGGAAAGTCCAGGTTCGGCCGCCGAACCTCAAGTTCGGCCGCCGAACATGGCATGCATGCGGAGGCACGTTCGGCCCCCGAACGTGGCCTGGCCAGCCACTATAAAAGGGTCCCTTAGCCGAAAACGGGCGAGTTTTTCTCCCCATTGTCGGCCAAGGTGAGCTCTCCGCCGTCCCTCACCAATCCTTGAGTTTTTCCTTCAAATCTTTAAAGATTTTCACAAGTTTTTGCTTTATTTTGAAGATTTTCGAGTTTAAAGCAAGTTTTGGAGCTTTGAGGTTCAAGAACTCAAAATCTCCCACCTCCGAGTTTAGGACGTGTCTCTCTCGATCTTCAAGAGGTAAGAGCCGATCTTAAGCTCATTTCATGTTTAAAGTAAGATTTATGCAAGATCTATGGGGTAGAATGCATGTTTAGCTCATAGTTAGGGTTTTAAGCAATGTATGTTGGATTTGTGTTGTTGTTGTGTGTTGTAGTTGGGGTTTAAGTTAGTTTGAAGCCCCTAGGAGCCAATGTATGTATATTTGCATGTTTTGGTTGAGCTAAATGCATGATTGGAAGTTTTGGAGGCAAATGCGCTTAAAGGAGCCAAGTTTCTGCCCTTTGGCAGAAACCGGGTTCGGCAGCCGAAGGAACTTTCGGCCGCCGAACATGGCTGGGGAGGCAGGCCTTTTGGCTGCCGAAGTTGCCCCCAAAAAGAGACTTTTGTCTCTGTCTGGGACTTTCGGTCGCCGAAGGTGCCGCCGAACCTGCCTGGTTTCGGCTCTGGAGGGACTTTCGGCCGCCGAAGGTGCCGCCAAACCTGCCCTGTTCTGCCTTCCTTTGCATGTTTTTGCATGATTGTTTTGAGGTGTTTTAGGGGGTTTTTAGGGGATGTTTTTAGAGTTATGTTCTAGTTGTTTGGTCCCTCATTTGAGTCCACCTGTGTAGGTTCGGACCCGAGGAACCGAGGACCCCAGCAGTGAGTTAGCTGCATCAGTCTTTGTCAGAGCTAGCCAGAGGTGAGTAGAATAAACCTTTATGTTTTTAAAGCAAATGAATTATACAGTTGAGCATGTTCATGCATCATGAATGCCATGTGATGAATTAGGTTGTTTGCATTAGAATTCACGAATATGTTGCATTGCATTTATGATGTTGATGTGGATTGGTTATTGGATGATCCTTTAGTCCTCATATGGTATGATGAGGCTACGGCATGATATGGTATGGAAGTCCAGGTTGTACCCATTCTACGTCCCTGGCACTATGTAAGAGAAAGTCCAGGTTGTACCCATTCTACGTCCCTGGGACATTGGTATGTATGATATGTTATGTTAAGAGAAAGACCGGTTGTACCCATTCTACGTTCCGGCACTTTGGAATGTAGAGGACTATTGGTGACAATACCATCCGAGATGTGATTTGTTGTGATGTGTTGCATTACATGATGGCATGAAATTTTAAATGTTGTTTTTCTATTATTCTGCTCACTGGGCTCTAGTAGCTCACCCCTTTTCCCTAATCCCCCAGGATTGCAGGTACGGGCTAGACAGAGAAGTTAGGAAGAGTAAAGTCTTATCTTTGTAATAGATAGAAAGTGGACATGATAAATTGTATAATGATGAAAAATTGAATAGTTATGTTATGTATAATGATATTGAGGTTTAGAAGTGTGCTTGACCATAGTTTATTGTAATCCCTTGTTGATACATGATCTTAATGTCTATTGATGTTTATGTTTAACCAACTCAACTTAAGATGTATATCGCCCATTGGGGCATTGATGAGATCCCATAGAGGGGTCAAGTTTATGAGTATGACTATGTTCAGTGCATGCACAGGTTGAGTTTGGTGTATGATAGAATGTATGAAAGAAAAGTTTTAAATTTTTATGTATGTTGTTGATCATGTATGGGATTAAACAGGTTTACAGGTTACATGTCAGGCTTGCTACGGGTCCCGGCGGCCTTAAGCCGATTTGGATCCTAGCGCCGGTAGCGGTCCGATTTTCGGGTCGTTACAGAATGGTATCAGAGCCCTAGGTTCATATAGTCGGACCGAGAGAGTGTCGGGCTCATAGATGTTATAGAAGGTCAAGCACAATAGGAAAATCATGTCCACTAGGATAGGATGTGGAGTCCTGTCTTGTTTGATGATGTGAAATGCCATGATTTTATACATGTGCATTAAGCTATGATATGAATGTTATGTATGTGATGAGGGTTCATGTGTGCCCACATGAACCATATGATGCTAATGTTTGCTTGTTATGTGCTGCCTTTCAGAAAACAAGATGAGGGGAACTCGTCGATCAGCAAGATTGACTGGAGTGCCACCTGAGGATGAGGGCATGAGCGCCCGTCCTCCTACATTGCCTAGGGCGATGTCTAGTAGGTCTAACAGAGAAAGAGCAGTAAGAGACCGTAGAAGGTCTTTGGATCTGGGTAGAAGCAGATCAGTCAGAGGAACAGTTCAGGGAGAAATGTCAGAAGGCATGGGGGATGATATGGATGTAGAGCAGAGGAGGGATGGCAGTTTGGGAGTTAGCATGTCAGAAGAGGGAATGGGAGAATCCCAAGGAGGCACTCAGGCCTCGGGATTTGTTCAGCCACCCCACTACCCACACTTCTCACAAAATCCCGGGTATTCGATGGGAGGTACATCGGATTACCCTAGCTTCACCCCTTATCCCACACAGATGCCATACCCACCCTACTACCCACCATATTCACAATACCCAATGTATCCACCCCCACCCTACTATCCAAATCTAGCAAACCCTACCTCAGAAAATGTTGCACCACCTCCACCACCTACAGAACCAGCAGCCCCAGTTACCCAACCTTCTAGACCTAGCTCAGCTAGTGGGAGCAAGGTCAAGATGACCGACTACATGAAGTTGGGTGCTCCCCAGTATGAAAAAGGGGATGACCCATTTGTGTATCTTGAAAGGGTTAAGGTGATCACGTATGAGATTGGGGCTGATGACAGTAGAGCCATTCAGATGGCTGGGTTCACTCTTAAGTGTAAGAAGGCACGAGAGTGGTTCAAGAATTATGTAAACTCGAAGGTGGATAGCATGTCTTGGGAAGAGTTTGAGCAGTTGAGGCAGACCGATGAGATGGGTGTAGAGGAGTTCACAAACAGATTCTTGGAGCTGTTGCCATTTGCAGGGCAAAACCTTGACACGGAACAGAAAAGGTCAAGGAGGTATATCATGAAACTCCACTCTAGATATTCCTCCTTGATCCAGTCAGCAGATAGGGAGAGCTTCCACGCCATAGTGGATATGGCCCGAAAAATGGAGGCCAATGCCATCGTTCAGGGAACAGTTAAGCAGTCAGTGGCACAGCCTTCTGGTTCCAAGACCCCAGGCTCTTCTTCTTTCAGTGCAGCAGCTTCAGATAGCAAAAAGTGGAGTAACACCACTAGGAAGCCCAAGAAGAACAAGTTTTGGAACAAGGTCAAGCCTAGTCTGGGACTAGGGAGTGGCTCGAGCTCTGGTGCGGATAATGCAGTTTGTGCAAAGTGTGGTAGGCTACACAGGGGAGTTTGCCGGGCTGGGACAGCAGCCTGCTTCAGATGCGGGCAAGAGGGACACATGGCTCGGGAGTGTCCTAGGGCAGCTTTTGGTGCACAGTCTCAGCAGACAGCTTCTGGTAGTGTGGCTCAGCCAGCAGCTCCAGCCATGACTCAGGCCAGTGGCAGAGGCAGAGGGAGAGGGGTAGCCTCTTCTTCAGCGGGTTTCAGAGGTGAAGGTCCATCAGCTCCAGCACGAATCTTCACGATGACTCAGCAGGAGGCAGATGCATCTAACACCGTGGTGGCAGGTAATTTAGTCATTGGTTGTTCAGATGTGTATGCCTTGATGGACCCTAGTGCATCTCATTCTTTTATTTCTCCGAGAGCCGTTCAGAGGTTGGGGTTGATGATCACTGAGTTAGAGTGTCCTCTCTGGGTCAGTGGACCCAAGTGTGATCCATCAGTGGCAGAGTCATTTTGCCAGTGTAGTCCTGTGTTTGTTAGGGAAGATGCTTGTCCGCCGACCTGGTGGTTCTAGATTTGACAGATTTTGACGTCATTCTAGGGATGGACTGGTTATCTACCCATGGTGCTACCTTGGACTGTAGGGACAAGGTAGTCAGGTTCAGAGGTCAGGGTGGATCAGAGGTTGTCTTCAGGGGAGACAGGAGGGGTACACCTAGAGGTCTGATATCAGCTCTTCAGGCTCATAGGTTGCTTAGGAAGGGATGTCAGGGGTATTTGGCTCATGTGAGAGAGCTTAGCAGTCAGGTTAGAGAGCCCGCCTCGGTGCCAGTGGTTAGAGAGTTTCTAGACGTCTTCCCAGACGAGCTGCCAGGTTTACCACCTGCTAGGGAGATAGAGTTCGAGATAGAATTGATGCCTGGAACCCGACCGATCTCTATCCCTCCCTACAGGATGGCTCCAGCTGAGTTGAAAGAATTGAAAGAACAGTTGCAAGAGTTGGTAGAAAAGGGCTTCATCCGACCGAGCACTTCACCTTGGGGTGCACCAGTTTTGTTCTTGAGAAAGAAGGATGAATCCCTTAGACTTTGTATCGACTACAGGCAGTTGAACAAAGTCACTACCAAGAATAAGTACCCATTGCCAAGGATCGACGATCTATTCGACCAGCTAGCCGGAGCAGGTTGTTTCTCCAAAATAGATCTGAGATCGGGGTACCATCAGCTAAGGATAAGGGAGGAGGATGTGCCGAAGACAGCCTTCAGGACCAGATATGGGCATTTTGAGTTCCTTGTAATGCCGTTCGGGTTAACCAACGCCCCTGCAGCATTCATGGATCTCATGAATAGAGTGTTTAGTCAATACCTGGATCACTTCGTTATTGTCTTCATTGATGATATCTTAGTGTATTCCAGGAATGCAGAGGAGCATGCCCATCATCTGCGGTTGGTTTTGCAGACCTTGAGGGAACATGGCTTGTATGCCAAGTTCTCTAAGTGTGAGTTCTGGCTGAGGAGCATTTCGTTCTTGGGGCATGTAGTGTTAGAGAATGGGATAGAGGTGGACCCCAAGAAGACAGAAACTGTGGCTAACTGGCCTAGACCCACTTCAGTGACGGAGATCAGGAGTTTCTTGGGTTTGGCAGGTTACTACAGGAGGTTCGTTCAGGACTTCTCGAAAATAGCAGCTCCTCTAACCAGACTAACCAGGAAGAATCAGAAGTTTCTGTGGACCGACCAGTGCGAGGAGAGTTTTGAAGAGCTTAAGAAGAGGTTGACTTCAGCACCAATTTTAGCTCTGCCATCTAGTGATGAGGACTTTACGGTCTTTTGTGATGCGTCCCGTGTGGGACTGGGTTGTGTACTGATGCAGAATGAGAGGGTGATTGCTTATGCTTCTAGGCAGCTGAAGAAGCATGAGTTGAATTACCCCACACATGACCTTGAGATGGCAGCAGTAATCTTTGCACTCAAGATGTGGAGGCACTACCTCTATGGGGTAAAATGTGAGATCTTCACAGATCATAAAAGCCTGCAGTACATCCTGAGTCAAAGAGATTTGAACTTGAGACAGAGGAGATGGGTAGAGCTGCTGAGTGACTATGATTGCAAGATTCAGTATCATCCGGGTAAGGCGATTTTTGTGGTAGACGCCCTAAGCCGGAAGTCACTAGGCAGTCTATCCCACATCACGGCAGAGAGGAGACCAGTGGTGAAGGAGTTTTACAAGCTCATTGATGAAGGTCTACAGTTGGAGTTGTCTGGTACCGGTGCTTTAGTGGCCCAGATGAGAGTGACACCTGTGTTTCTGGAGCAAGTGGCTCAGAAACAGCATGAGGACCCAGAGTTAGTGAAGATTGCCAGGACTGTTTAGTCAGGCAAAGACAGTGAGTTCAGATTTGACAGTAAGGGGATCCTCCGCTATGGGAGTCGATTGTGTGTACCATATGACATAGGGCTAAAAGGAGACATTATGAGAGAGGCTCATAATGCAAGATACAGCGTTCACCCCGGAGCCACCAAGATGTATCAAGATTTGAAGAAGGTTTATTGGTGGCCAGCTATGAAGAGAGAAGTGGCACAGTTTGTGTCCGCCTGCGAAGTATGTCAGAGGGTGAAGCTGGAACGTCAGAAGTCGGCTGGAATGCTTAACCCGCTACCTATTCTAGAGTGGAAATGGGAGAATATAGCTATGGACTTCTTAGTGGGGTTACCGGCGGCGTCCAACAGAGTGGACTCCATATGGGTGATTGTGGACAGACTCACCAAATCTGCTCACTTCATCCCTGTCAGGAGCGGCTACTCTGTGGACAAGTTGGCGCAGGTATATGTGGATGAGATCGTCAGGCTGCAGGGGGTTCCTGTTTCAATAGTGTCGAATAGAGGGCCCCAGTTCACCTCCAGGTTTTGGCGGAGTCTGCAGAATGCCATGGGTACCAGGTTGGATTTCAGTACTGCCTTCCACCCCCAGACGGACGGACAGTCAGAAAGGACCATCTAGACTATCGAGGATATGCTTAGAATGTGTGTGCTGGACTTTGGCGGTTCTTGGAGGCAGCATCTAGCTTTGGTGGAGTTTGCCTACAATAACAGCCATCATGCTAGCATTGGGATGGCTCCATATGAAGCTTTGTACGAAAGGAAGTGCAGGTCACCTGTTTGCTGGGAGGAAGTTGGAGAGAAGGCCTTGGCAGGGCCTGAGCTAGTAGAGATCACCAGCAGGGTGGTACCCATAATCAGAGAGAGAATCAAGACTTCTGCCAGCAGACAGAAGAGTTATGCAGACGTCCGCAGACGACAAGTAGAGTTTCAGGAGGGGGATCTGGTATTGCTCAAGGTGTCTCCAATGAAAGGAGTGGTTCGCTTTGGGAGGAAGGGTAAACTAGCCCCACGATACATCAGACCCTTTGAAATCTTGCAGAAGATTGGGAATGTGTCGTACAAGCTAGATTTGCCTGCTTCAATGGAAAGAATCCATCCGGTTTTCCATGTTTCAATGTTGAGGAAATTTGTGTCAGATCCGGGCAAGGTTCTTAGTGAGCCTGATGTGGAGATCCAAGAGGATCTCACCTATGTTGAGCAGCCAGTGCGGATCATAGACACCCAGATCAGAAAGCTGAGAAACAAGAAAATCCCGATGGTGAAAGTCCTTTGGAACCACCACAATATGGAAGAGTGCACTTGGGAGACACGACAGTCCATGCTCCAGCAGTACCCTTATCTTTTCTGAGGTTAGTTCCTTGTGAGTTTTATGTGCTTTGCATGTATGTTATGTGTATGCCATGCTATGTGCTAGTTGAGGAACATTCGGGGATGAATGTTCTTAAGGGGGGGAGAATGTAATCCCCGGCTAGACTCCGGTATCGGAATCCCTACCGTCCGGTGGAATCTCGGATGTCGGAAGCCTCTAGCAGGGTAGAAACATGTTTTCATAAAATGTTTTAATTGTTTTTGATGGTTTTAAGTAAAGAGGAAATGAGTTTTTGAATAAAAACAACCTTGGAGGAAAACCTAGGTTCGGCCGCCGAACATGCAGGCATTTCGGGTGTGCCTTAGGCCCCCGAAGGCATAGGTTGAGGAAAGTCCAGGTTCGGCCGCCGAACCTCAAGTTCGGCCGCCAAACATGGCATGCATGCGGAGGCACGTTCGGCCTCCGAACGTGGCCTGGCCAGCCACTATAAAAGGGTCCCTTAGCCGAAAACGGGCGAGTTTTTCTCCCCATTGTCGGCCAAGGTGAGCTCTCCGCCGTCCCTCACCAATCCTTGAGTTTTTCCTTCAAATCTTTCAAGATTTTCACAAGTTTTTTCTTAGTTTTGAAGATTTTCGAGTTTAAAGCAAGTTTTGGAGCTTTGAGGTTCAAGAACTCAAAATCTCCCACCTCCGAGTTTAGGACGTCTCTCTCTCGATCTTCAAGAGGTAAGAGCCGATCTTAAGCTCATTTCATGTTTAAAGTAAGATTTATGCAAGATCTATGGGGTAGAATGCATGTTTAGCTCATAGTTAGGGTTTTGAGCAATGTATGTTGGATTTGTGTTGTTGTTGTGTGTTGTAGTTGGGGTTTAAGTTAGTTTGAAGCCCCTAGGAGCCAATGTATATATATTTTCATGTTTTGGTTGAGCTAAATGCATGATTGGAAGTTTTGGAGGCAAATGCGCTTAAAGGAGCCAAGTTTCTGCCCTTTGGCAGAAACTGGGTTCGACAGCCGAAGGAACTTTCGGCCGCCGAACATGGCTGGGGAGGCAGGCCTTTCAGCTGCCGAAGTTGCCCCCAAAAAGAGACTTTCGTCTCTGTCTGGGACTTTCTGCCGCCGAAGGTGCCGCCGAAGGTGCCGCCGAACCTGCCTGGTTTCGGCTCTGGAGGGACTTTCGGCCGCCGAAGGTGCCGCCGAACCTGCCCTGTTCTGCCTTCCTTTGCATGTTTTTGCATGATTGTTTTGAGGTGTTTTAGGGGGTTTTTGGGGGATGTTTTTAGAGTTATGTTCTAGTTGTTTGGTCCCTCATTTGAGTCCACCTGTGTAGGTTCGGACCCAAGGAACCGAGGACCCCAGTAGTGAGTTAGCTGCATCAGTCTTTGTCAGAGCTAGCCAGAGGTGAGTAGAATAAACCTTTATGTTTTTAAAGCAAATGAATTATACAGTTGAGCATGTTCATGCATCATGAATGCCATGTGATGAATTAGGTTGTTTGCATTAGAATTCACGAATATGTTGCATTGCATTTATGATGTTGATGTGGATTAGTTATTGGATGATCCTTTAGTCCTCATATGGTATGATGAGGCTATGACATGATATGGTATGGAAGTCCAGGTTGTACCCATTCTACATCCCTGGCACTATGTAAGAGAAAGTCCAGGTTGTACCCATTCTACGTCCCTGGCACATTGGTATGTATGATATGTTATGTTAAGAGAAAGACCGGTTGTACCCATTCTACGTCCCGGCACTTTGGAATGTAGAGGACTATTGGTGACAATACCATCCGAGATGTGATTTGTTGTGATGTGTTGCATTACATGATGGCATGAAATTTTAAATGTTGTTTTTCTATTATTCTGCTCACTGGGCTCTAGTAGCTCACCCCTTTTCCCTAATCCCCCAGGATTGCAGGTACGGGCTAGACAGAGAAGTCAGGAAGAGTAAAGTCTTATCTTTGTAATAGATAGAAAGTGGACATGATAAATTGTATAATGATGAAAAATTGAATAGTTATGTTATGTATAATGATATTGAGGTTTAGAAGTGTGCTTGACCATAGTTTATTGTAATCCCTTGTTGATACATGATCTTAATGTCTATTGATGTTTATGTTTAACCAACTCAACTTAAGATGTATATCGCCCATTGGGGCATTGATGAGATCCCATAGAGGGGTCAAGTTTATGAGTATGACTATGTTCAGTGCATGCACGGGTTGAGTTTGGTGTATGATAGAATGTATGAAAGAAAAGTTTTAAATTTTTATGTATGTTGTTGATCATGTATGGGATTAAACATGTTTACAGGTTACATGTCAGGCTTGCTACGGGTCCCGGCGGCCTTAAGCCGATCTGGATCCTAGCGCCGGTAGCGGTCCGATTTTCGGGTCATTACATAGGCACGCTGCAGATTCTGCTGACTTCAATTGTCGGACCTTTCTTAATCTACCCAACTTTGTATAGCGAAGGGTGAGGTTGTGTAGGCAACTGTAGTTTCTCCACCAATTGCTTAGCTATTAGATTCTCACAACTGCAACTATCTATAATTAGCCTGCAAATCGCTTCTCCCATTCAACACTTCGCTTGGAAAATCTTCCTCCTTTACGTCTCATCCTCCTATTTCATCGAATATAGAATTTGTTTCACCAGATAGGTAACCTTTCCATCTTCAAAACCAGCAATAGACCCACCATCTTCATCCACTTCCTTCTCAGATTCAATTACCTCCTCAACCACATTAACCTGTCGATGATCATTGTTAACTCCTCTGCGTTCTGAATAATTATTCGATCAATGTTCAGATTGCCTACAGTGATAACATATGTCTCCGGTTGGTTTTTGACAAGGATTAGTTTTGCCTCCTTTGTCTGTTGTATTGATGACTGCCTTTCCCTTATTGTCTCTTCTTTCTTCCATAATAGTTTGATGATTGCCAGAATTTATAACCTAAGAAGGTTGTCCACTGTAATTACCTCTGTACTATTGAGTTCTTATTACCAGAATTTCTGTAATTAAAGTTCCGATTAGACTGATGTTGAGGCTGCCATTCAACACGTTCTTTTACTCTTTTTGCCATCTCAATGGCATCTATCAAAGTGAAAATCGCAGCTACTCCCATCATAAAGCGAATTTCGTGATTCAATCCCCTCTGATAATGAGCATGCTGTTGGACTTCATTCTCACAGTTATCACACCTCGCCTGCAACCTCAAAAACTCCTTTGTATATTCATCCACCCTTCGACTCCTTTGAATACAGTCATGATACCAGTTATACAAAACCTAGCTATGATCACTAGGTAAGAACCGCTACTCAATAATCTGTTTCATCAACAGCCAGTTTCGTATAAGTCAAGCCTTATGTGATAGCTTTCGTCTTGAACAGAATTCCACTATACTTTTGCACCACCTTTTAATTTATAAGCCATAATCGGAACCTTTTGATTCTCTTCTATATTCATAACTTTGAAAAACCGATCAACCTCCGCTAACCAATCAAGAACAAATTCTACATGCAACGAACCAGAAAAGTTTTGAAGGTCTATCTTTATCTTATAACCTTCATGATAATCCTATTGGGAATTTGCAAGCATAGGATTTAGAACTGGCTGTGGGCACTTGGCTGCAGCAGGCTGGTTGTTACCCCGTTATAGGGTTAACTGTCTGATCATCTCCCTCAATTCTACCAAAGATGCCTCAATTGTAACGAGTCGCACCTCTTGGTTGTTGGCTGGCTAGCGTTGAATCCATAAATTAAAACTATTTTCCCTTTTCTTAATTTAAATGAATTTACAGATAGGATAAATGAATGTCGATCCCACATAGATCTTAACTTTGTTTAAATTAAATGACAAGTAGAATAAAAAGAATAGTTTAAAACAAAAAGAGAGAAGAAGAAAAGTGCTATTGGAGAAATTGATTTTTAAAAAAACTAAAGAAGAAATAAAATGGTTGGATGGAGATAAATAATCATATTAAAAATTTAGCTGAAGTTAATCAAAATTGAGAGGTTTGCAGTTGATCATTGATTAAAAAGATAGTTCATTTAATTATCTACTATTTGGTTATAGTGTTCAAACAAGCGAATTCCACCAATTCTTCCTTATGATTAAATTAATCCGCGTAATGCTTAAATTAATTCCTAGTCAATTAATAACCACATTAAGTGTGTAGATTTAATTAATTAACTATTTTAAGATGAGAAGAATCCAAATTTGATCAATAATAATAAGCGAATTATTTAAACCAAATCAATTAATTACTTAACATAAATGAATATGTTAATTGCTACTTGTATTAACTCAATTAAAAAATTATATATTTACTTGGGTTAATTAGCAATATGTGACTCGCGGTTGTAGAAGCCGGTCAAAAATAACCTTTCTGGTTATCAACAATTTACAACTGCAGATAGCGGTGAAAGGATCGAATCCACAGGGAATTGAGAACTCACCTATTTCTCTTTTTAGGACCAAGAAAATAAATTGAAACAATAATAAACTAAAAATGAGATAAAAACTGTAAGTGGGATCAAATGAGATAAACTGAAAATTGGGATCAAAACTGTCAACAAAATAAAGGGGGGTTTGAGATTGATTGTAGTAAACTAATAATGAGAAAAATAATGGAAAGCAAATAATTAAATAAAAAGTAATCAATAATGAGAAAGCTCTAGTTGAAGTATTACATCCACTTTAGTTGTTGGGATTGATCACAAACACTTTGTTCTTTTGGGTTGATTTAATAGATTAGTTATGGAGATGGAAGACGCTTCTCACCACCATTATCTCTCCTTATTATTAAATTAATTAGGGAACGTCCTCTACTCAATTACTAATTAACAAATTGCCAAGGAACGTCCTTGGGCCATAGGCATCAAAACAATTGTCAATTGCATTAAGAAATAGAGAGATCCAATCCTAGCTACCCAAACGTATGGAGATAATGCTAAATCATGCAACTTCCTTGGTTTTTATCCCAAGTGTTCTTATGTAAGAATAATCTAAGCAATTACGGACTAAATCATTCAAACTAACAAATAATTATTTTGCAATTAAAAATCAACGTAGATCTCCATAACAAAATAATATAAAAATTAAGTATGAAATTGCATGAATATTTTGAAATTCCATGAAAATTAGGCATTTGGGTTTCTGGGACAGTAGGTGCTGCTGCTGGTGGAGGAGGTGCAGCATCCCCTGGGGTAGGGTTTGCTGTACCTGGGTAGAAGGACGGGGGTGGGTACATAGGGTACTGTGGGTATGGTGGGTAGAAAGGTGGGTATGGCATGTGAGAAGGGTAAGGATTAAAGCTGGGGTAATCCGATGTACCTCCCATCGAATACCGGGGTTCTGTGAAAATAGTGGGTACTGGGGTGGCTGAACAAATCCCGAGGCCTGAGTGCCTCCTTGGGACTCTCCCATACCCTCCTCCGACATACTCACTCCAAAACTGTCATCCCTCCTCTGATCCACATCCATATCATCCCCCACATCCTCAGACATTCCTCCTTGAACTGTTCCTCTTACTGATCTGCTTCTGTTCATATCCAAAGACCTTCTAGGGTCTCTCACTGCTCTTTCCCTGCTGGACCTGCTAGACATTGCCCTTGGCAATGCAGGGGGACGGGCACTCATGCCCTCATCCTCCAGTGGTACTCCAGTCAATCGTGTAGATCGACGAGTTCCTCTCATCTTGCTTACTAAAAAACAGCACATAACACATAAAAGATTAGCATCAAATGGTTCATGTGCAAACACATGAACCCGCATCACATACATCACATACATAACATATCATTAATGCACATGTATAAAATCATGGCATTTCACATCAACATTCAAGACAGGACTCTACATCCTATCCTAGTGGACATGATTTTTCCTATTGTGCTTGACCTTCTAGAACATCTATGAGCCCGACACTCTAGATCCGACTACATGAACCTAGGGCTCTGATACCAATCTGTAACGATCCGAAAATCGGACCGCTACCGGTGCTAGGATCCAGATCGGCTTAAGGCCGCCGGGACCCGTAGCAAGCCTAACATACCTCCTGTATACCTGTTTAATCCCATACATGATCAACACATACATAAAAATTTTGAACTTTTACATTCATTCACCAAACTCAACCTATGCATGCACTAATCATATACATAATCATCAACCCCACACTGGAGTCCTCATCAATTGCTCCAATGGGGTAACATAACATTTCTTAAGTTTGGTTTACACAAACATCATTAAAATCATCTATTCAGAAGGGATTAACAACATACTAGGGTCAAGCACAATTCTATCCTCAATAACATCATTACATTACATTACTAAATTATACTTTACATTACATCATTTTCATGTCCACTTCTAACTATTACATAGACATGACTTTACTCTAGCTGACCTCCTGGTCTATCCCGTACCTGCAAACCTGGGAAAATTAGGGAGTGGGGTGAGCTACTAGAGCCCAGTGAGCAGAATAATAAAACATTGTATTTAAAATATGTGATATCATGGAATGCATCACCGCACAAACAATTCACATCACGGATGAACTTGTCACCATTTAGCCCTCTATACAGTCTAATCATGCCAGGGGCGTAGAGCAGGCACGCCTGGACTTCCATATCATAACATACATATCCAATAGTGCCGGGGGCATAGTGCAGGCACGCCCGGACTTTCTCTTACATAGTGCCAGGGGCGTAGAGCAGGCACGCCTGGACTTCCATATCATAACATACATATCCAATAGTGCCGGGGGCGTAGTGTAGGCACGCTCGGACTTTCTCTTACATAGTGCCAGGGGCGTAGAGCAGGCATGCCTAGACTTCCATATCCTATCATCATGTCATAACATATGAGGGCTAATGGATCATTCAACATTCATCCACATCAACAACATAATATGCAATGCACATATTCGTGAATTCTAATGCAAGCACCCTAATATATCTCATGGCATTCATGATGCGTGAATCATGCTAAAACTTTCCTTATTTGCTTGAAACATAAAGAGTTATTCCACTCACCTCTGGCTAGCTCTGACAAGACACTGAAGCAGCTGACTCACTGCTGAGGTCCTCGGTTCCTCGGGTCCGAACCTACACAGGTGGACTGAAATGAGGGACCAAACATACATAAACATGACTCTAAAATACTCCCCAAAATCCCCCTAAAACATCTTAAAACAATCATAGAAATCATGCAAAGGAGGGCTGAACAGGGCACTTTCGGCGGCAGGTTCGGCGGCCGAAAGTCCCTCCAGAGCCGAAAGTCATGCACCTTCGGCCGCACTTTCGGCGGCCGAAGGTTCCCTCCAGAGACGAAACTCATGCATGTTCGGCGGCACCTTCGGCGGCCGAAAGTCCCTTCCAGAGCCAAAAGTCCACTTTCGGGGGCAGGGTTCGGCATCCAAAAGTTGGCCTGCACAGGCAGGTTCGGCGGTCGAAAGAGCCTTCGGCTGCCGAACCTGGGTCCTCCCAAAGTGGCAGAACCCAGCCTTTCTCATGCATAAACGCCTCCCAACTCATTCAATCATGCATTTTCCTATTCTACAACATGCATACTCAAGCATATAAGCTCCTAGGGGCTTCAAACTATCTTAAACCCCAACTACAATACATCAAACATGCATTTTCAACATACATTGTTCATAAACACACATTTAACCAAAAACTCATCATAAACCTACACATGCATTTCTACCCCAAGAAACTTCATAAAACTTGCTTAAAACATGAAATGAACTATGGATCTACTCTTACCTCTTGAAGAACGAGAGGAGAGACGATCCTAGCTCGGAGATGGGGAGAAATCAACTCTTTGGTCTCCAAGCTTCAAAACTTGCTCTTTTTGTTCAAATATCTTCAAATCAACATAAAGCTTGTTAAAACATGAAAGATCGGAAGAAAAACATCAAAGATCAACCATGGGAGAGCAGGAACTCACCGCGGCCGAAAATAGGGAGAAAACTCGCCCGTT
Organism: Manihot esculenta; assembly: GCF_001659605.2. NCBI lineage: Eukaryota > Viridiplantae > Streptophyta > Magnoliopsida > Malpighiales > Euphorbiaceae > Manihot > Manihot esculenta. The sequence goes on from NC_035171.2 coordinate 21,288,121, forward strand.
TCGGCCATGGAGCCCTTTTATAGGGGCTGCCAGACCACCTTTCGACAGCCTAAAGTGCCTCCAAAAATCATGCAAGTTTGGCGGCCGAACATGAGGTTCGGTGGCCGAACCGTTGAAACTTTCGGAAGCCTAACTTGCCCCCTTAAACTATCCAATGTTCGGCGGCCGAACTTGAGGTTCAGCGGCCGAACCTGGAAATGCCTCCTTGGTCTTTTTCATTCAAAACTCAATTTCCTTTCTTTCTAAAAACCATAAAATACATTAAACATTTTATGAAAACATGGTTTTACCCTTCTAGAGGTTTCCGACATCCGACATTCCACCGGACGGTAGGAATTCCGATACCGGAGTCTAGCCGGGTATTACATTCTTCCCCTCTTAAGAACATTCGTCCCCGAATGTTCACCAAAAAAACATAGCATGACATAAAACATAAACATTCAAAGCATAAATCATCAACATACATACAAAACACATAGCGCTCACCTTAGAAGAGATGAGGATATTGCTGGAGCATGGACTCCCGTGTCTCCCAGGTACACTCCTCAATGTTGTGGTGATTCCAAAGGACTTTCACCATCGGGATTTCCTTGTTCCTTAGCTTTCTGATCTGGGTGTCTAGGATCCGTATTGGCTGCTCAACATAGGTGAGATCTTCTTGGATCTCCACATCAGGCTCACTAAGAACCTTGCCCGGATCTAACACGAACTTTCTTAACATGGAAACATGGAAAATCGGATGGACTCTTTCCATAGAAGTAGGTAAGTTCAACTTGTACGATATATTCCCAATCTTCTGCAAGATCTCAAAGGGTCCGATGTACCGTGGAGCTAGCTTACCTTTCTTCCCGAACCGAATCACCACTTTCATTGGAGACACTTTGAGCAATACCAAATCCCCCTCCTGAAACTCTACTTGCCTTCTGCGGACATCTGCATAACTCTTTTACCTGCTTGCAGCAGTCTTGATCCTTTCTCTGATTATGGGCACCACTCTGCTGGTGATGTCTACAAGCTCAGGCCCTGCTAAGGCCTTTTCTCCAACTTCCTCCCAACAGACAGGTGATCTGCACTTCCTTCCATACAAAGCTTCATATGGAGCCATCCCTATGCTAGCATGATGGCTGTTATTGTAGGAAAACTCCACCAGAGGTAGATGCTGCCTCCAAAAACCGCTAAAATCCAGCACACACATTCTGAGCATATCCTCTATTGTCTGGATAGTCCTCTCTGACTGTCCGTCCGTCTGTGGATGGAAAGCAGTGCTAAAATCCAACCTGGTACCCATAACGTTCTGCAGACTCCGCCAAAACCTGGAGGTGAATTGGGGCCCTCTATCAGACACTATTGAAACAGGAACCCCATGCAACCTGACAACCTCATCAACATACACCTGCGCCAACTTGTCCACAGAGTAGTTACTCCTGATAGGAATGAAGTGAGCAGATTTGGTTAGTCTGTCCACAATCACCCATATGGAGTCTAATCTATTGGACGTTGCCGGTAACCCCACCACGAAGTCCATAGCTATGTTCTCCCATTTCCACTCTGGAATAGGTAGTGGGTTAAGCATTCCAACCGGCTTCTGATGTTCCAGCTTCACCCTCTGACATATTTCGTAGGCTGACACAAACTGTGCCACTTCTCTCTTCATAGCTGGCCACAATACACTCTCTTCAGATCTTGATACATTTTGGTGGCCCCAGGGTGAACACTGTATCTGGCATTATGAGCTTCTCTCATAATGTCTCCCTTCAGTCCCACGTCATCTGGTACACACAATCTATTCCCATAGCGGAGGATCCCCTTACTATCAAATCTGAACTCTTTGTTCTTGCCTGACTGAACAGTCCTGGCAATCTTCACTAACTTTGGGTCCTCGTGCTGTTTCTGAGCTACCTGCTCCAGAAACATGGGTGCCACTCTCATCTGGGCTATCAAAGCACCTGTACCAGACAACTCCAACTGTAGACCTTCATTGATGAGCTCGAAGAACTCCCTCACTACTGTCCTCCTCTCTGCTGAAATATGGGACAAACTGCCAAGTGATTTTCGGCTTAAGACGTCTGCCATAACATTCGCCTTACTCGGATGGTACTGGATCTTGCAATCATAGTCACTGAGCAGTTCTACCCATCTTGTCTGCCTCAAATTCAGCTCTCTCTGACTCAGGATGTACTGCAGGCTTTTATGATCTATGAAGATCTCACACTTTACCCCATAAAGGTAATGCCTCCACATCTTGAGTGCAAAGATTACCGCTGCCATCTCTAGGTCATGTGTAGGGTAATTCAACTCGTGCTTCTTCAGCTGCCTAGAAGCATAAGCAATCACCCTTTCATTCTGCATTAGCACACAACCCAGTCCCACACGGGATGCATCACAATACACTGAGAAGTCTTCATTACTAGATGGCAGAGCTAACACTGGTGCTGAAGTCAATCTCTTCTTGAGCTCCTCAAAGCTTTCTTCACACTGGTCGGTCCACACAAACCTCTGGTTCTTCTTAGTCAGTCTGGTCATAGGAGCTGCAATCTTAAAGAAGTCCTGGACGAACCTCCTGTAGTAACCTGCCAAACCCAAGAAGCTCTTGATCTCTGTCACTGTAGTGGGTCTAGGCCAGTTAGCTACAGCTTCCACTTTCTTGGGGTCTACCTTGATTCCATTTTCTGACACAACATGCCCCAAGAATGAAATGCTCCTCAGCCAGAACTCACACTTGGAGAACTTGGCATACAAGCCTTGTTCCCTCAAGGTCTGCAAAACCAACCTCAGATGATGGGCATGCTCCTCTGCATTCCTGGAATACACTAAGATATCATCTATGAAGACAATAACAAAGTGATCCAGGTATTGGCTAAATACTCTGTTCATGAGATCTATGAATGCTGCAGGGGCATTGGTTAACCCGAACGGCATCACAAGGAACTCATAGTGCCCATATCTGGTCCTGAATGCTATTTTCGGTACATCCTCTTATGTTATCCTCAGCTGATGGTACCCAGATCGCAGATCTATCTTGGAGAAACAACCTGCTCCTGCTAGCTGGTCGAATAGATCGTCGATCCTTGGCAACGGGTACTTATTCTTGGTAGTGACTTTGTTCAACTGCCTGTAGTCGATACAAAGTCTGAGAGATCTATCCTTCTTTTTCACAAATAGCACTGGAGCACCCCAAGGTGAGGTATTCGGTCGGATGAAGCCTCTATCTACCAACTCTTGCAACTGCTCCTTAAGCTCCTTCAGTTCTGCTGGTGCCATCCTGTAGGGAGGGATAGAGATCGGTCTAGTTCCAGGCATCAATTCAATTTCAAACTCTATCTCCCTAGCAGGTGGTAAGCCTGGCAACTCGTCTTGGAAAACATCTAAGAACTCTCTAACCATAGGCACTGAGGCAGGCTCTCTGACATAACTATCTAGCTCCCTCACATGAGCCAGAAAACCCTGACAACCCCTCCTGAGCAACCTACGAGCCTGAAGGGTTGATATCAAACCTCTAGGTGTACTCCCCCTGTCTCCTCTGAAGATAACCTCTGACCCATCCTGACAATTGAACCTGACTACCTTGTCTCTGCAGTCCAAGGTAGCACCATGGGTAGATAGCCAATCCATCCCTAGAATGACGTCAAAATCTGTCAAATCTAGAACCACAAGGTCGACAGAAAGGCATCTCCCCTCAACAAAAACTGGACTAAACTGGCAGACTGACTCTGCCACTGATGGGTCGCACTTGGGTCCACTGACCCATAGGGGACACTCTAACCCAGAAACCATCAATCCCAACCTCTCGACGGCCCTCGGAGCAATGAAAGAATGAGATGCACCAGGGTCCATTAAGGCATAAACATCTGAACAACCAATGATGAGATTACCTGACACCACGGTGTTAGATGTGTTCGCCTCCTGCTGTGTCATGGTTAAGATCCGTGCTGGAGCTGATGGACCTTCACCTCTGAAACCCGCTGAAGAAGAGGCTGCCCCTCTCCCTCTGCCTTTGCCACTAGCCTGAATCGCGGCTGGAGCTGCTGGCTGAGCCATACTACTAGAAGCTGTCTGCTGAAACTGTGCCATAAAAGCTGCTCTAGGACACTCCCGAGCCATGTGTCCCTCCTGCCCACATCTGAAGCAGGCTGTCGTCCCAACCAGACATACTCCCTTGTGCGGCTTCCCACACTTCATGCATACTGCATTATCTGCACCTGAGCTCGAGCCACTTCCTAATCCCAGACCTGACTTGATCTTGCTCAAGAACTTGTTCTTCTTGGACTTTCTGTGGCCTCTGTCCCACTTCTTATTGCCTGAAGCTGCTGAACTCAAGGAAGAAGGATCCAACTTTCCCCCACCTGGGGTCTTGGAACCAGAAGACTGTGCCACTGACTGCTTAACTCTTCCCTCGATTATGGCACTAGCCTCCATCCTCCGAGCCATATCCACTATGGCATGAAAACTCTCCCTCTCTACTGACTGGATCAAGGAGGAATACCTGGAATGAAGCTTCATGATATACCTCCTTGACTTCTTCTGATCTGTGTCAAGATTCTGCCCAGCAAACGGCAACAGCTCTAAGAACCTGTCTGTATACTCATCCACACTCATCTCATCTGACTGCCTCAACTGCTCAAATTCAATCATCTTCAATTCCCTTGAACTGTCAGGGAAAGCCCATCCTGCAAACTCATTTACAAACTCCTCCCATGACAGGCTGTCCAACCTCGGGTTCACATAGTTTTTAAACCACTCTCGGGCCTTCTTGCATTTTAGTGTGAACCCAGCCATCTGAATGGCTCTACTGTCATCAGCTCCTATCTCATCTGTAATCATCTTGACCCTCTCAAGATACACAAACGGGTCATCACCGGTTTCATACTGGGGAACACCCAGCTTCATGTAGTCGGTCATCTTGACCTTGCTCCCTCCAAATGAGCTAGGTTTAGGCATTTGGGTTTCTGGGACAGTAGGTGCTGCTGGTGGTGGAGGAGGTGCAGCATCCCCTGGGGTAGGGTTTGTTGTACCTGGGTAGAAGGACGGGAGTGGGTACATAGAGTACTGTGGGTATGGTGGGTAGAAAGGTGGGTATGGCATGTGAGAAGGGTAAGAATTAAAGCTGGGGTAATCCGATGTACCTCCCATCGAATACCCGGAGTTCTGTGAAAATGGTGGTTACTGGGGTGGCTGAACAAATCTCGAGGCCTGAGTGCCTCCTTGGGACTCTCCCATACCCTCCTCCGACATACTCACTCCAAGACTGCCATCCCTCCTCTGATCCACATCCATATCATCCCCCACATCCTCAGACATTCCTCCTTGAACTGTTCCTCTTACTGATCTGCTTCTGTTCATATCCAAAGACCTTCTAGGGTCTCTCACTGCTCTTTCCCTGCTAGACCTGCTAGACATTGCCCTTGGCAATGCAGGGGGACGGGCACTCATGCCCTTATCCTCCGATGGTACTTCAGTCAATCGTGCAGATCGACGAGTTCCTCTCATCTTGCTTACTGAAAAACAACACATAACACATAAAACATTAGCATCAAATGGTTCATGTGCAAACACATGAACCCACATCACATACATCACATACATAACATATCATTAATGCACATGTATAAAATCATGGCATTTCACATTAACATTCAAGACAGGACTCTACATCCTATCCTAGTGGACATCATTTTTCCTATTGTGCTTGACCTTCTAGAACATCTATGAGCCTGACACTCTAGGTCCGACCACATGAACCTAGGGCTCTGATACCAATCTATAACGACCCGAAAATCAGACCGCTACCCGCGCTAGGATCCAGATCGGCTTAAGGCCGCCGGGACCCGTAGCAAGCCTAACATACCTCCTGTATACCTGTTTAACCCATACATGATCAACACATACATAAAAATTTTGAACTTTTACATTCATTCACCAAACTCAACCTGTGCATGCACTAATCATATACATAATCATCAACCCCACACTGGAGTCCTCATCAATTGCTCCAATGGGGTAACATAACATTTCTTAAGTTTGGTTTACACAAACATCATTAAAATCATATATTCAGAAGGGATTAACAACATACTAGGGTCAAGCACAATTCTATCCTCAATAACATCATTACATTACGTTATTGAATTATACTTTACATTACATCATTTTCATGTCCACTTCTAACTATTACATAGACATGACTTTACTCTAGCTGACCTCCTGGTCTATCCCGTACCTTGAAACCTGGGGAAATTAGGGAGTGGGGTGAGCTACTAGAGCCCAGTGAGCAGAATAATAAAACATTGTATTTAAAACATGTGATATCATGGAATGCATCACCACACAAACAATTCTCATCACGGATGAACTTGTCACCATTTAGCCCTCTATACAGTCTAATCATGCCAGGGGCGTAGAGCAGGCACGCCTGGACTTCCATATCATAACATACATATCCAATAGTGCCGGAGGCGTAGTGCAGGCACACCCGGACTTTCACTTACATAGTGCCAGGGGCGTAAAGCAGGCACGCCTGGACTTCCATATCCTATCATCATGTCATAACATATGAGGGCTAATGGATCATTCCACATTCATCCACATCAACAACATAATATGCGATGCACATATTCGTGAATTCTAATGCAAGCACCCTAATATATCTCATGGCATTCATGATGCGTGAATCATGCTAAAACTTTCCTTATTTGCTTGAAACATAAAGAGTTATTCCACTCACCTCTGGCTAGCTCTGACAAGACACTGAAGCAGCTGACTCACTGCTGGGGTCCTCGATTCCTCGGGTCCGAACCTACACAGGTGGACTCAAATGAGGGACCAAAAATACATAAACATGACTCTGAAATACTCCCCAAAATCCCCCTAAAACATCTTAAAACAATCATAGAAATCATGCAAAGGAGGGCTAAACAGGGCACTTTCGGCGGCAGGTTCGGCGGCCGAAAGTCCCTCCAGAGCCGAAAGTCATGCACCTTCAGCGGCACTTTCGGCGGCCGAAGGTTCCCTCCAGAGATGAAAATCATGCATGTTCGGTGGCACCTTCGGTGGCCGAAAGTCCCTTCTAGAGCTGAAAGTCCACTTTCGGGGGCAGGGTTCGGCAGCCAAAAGTTGGCCTCCACAGGCAGGTTCGGCGGCCGAAAGAGCCTTCGGCTGCCGAACCTGGGTCCTCCCAAAGTGGTAGAACCCAGCCTTTCTCATGCATAAACGCCTCCCAACTCATTCAATCATGCATTTTCCTATTCTACAACATGCATACTCAAGCATATAAGCTCCTAGGGGCTTCAAACTATCTTAAACCCCAACTGCAACACATCAAACATGCATTTTCAACATACATTGTTCATAAACACACATTTAACCAAAAACTCATCATAAACCTACACATGCATTTCTACCCCAAGAAACTTTATAAAACTTGCTTAAAACATGAAATGAACTATGGATCTACTCTTACCTCTTGAAGAACGAGAGGAGAGACAATCCTAGCTCGGAGATGGGGAGAAATCAACTATTTGGTCTCCAAGCTTCAAAACTTGCTCTTTTTGTTCAAATATCTTCAAATCAACATAAAGCTTGTTAACACATGAAAGATCGGAGGAAAAACATCAAAGATCAACCATGGGAGAGCAGGAACTCACCGTGGCCGAAAATGGGGAGAAAACTCGCCCGTTTCGGCCATGGAGCCCTTTTATAGGGGCTGCCAGACCACCTTTCGACAGCCTAAAGTGCCTCCAAAACTCATGCAAGTTCGGCGGCCGAACATGAGGTTCGGCGGCCAAATCTTTGAAACTTTCAGAAGCCTAACTTGCCCCCCTAAACTATCCAATGTTCGGCGGCCGAACTTGAGGTTTGGCGGCCGAACCTGGAAATGCCTCCTTGGTCTTTTTCATTTAAAACTCAATTTTCTTTCTTTCTTAAAACCATAAAATACATTAAAACATTTTATGAATACATGGTTTTACCCTTCTAGAGGTTTTCGACATCTGACATTCCACCGGACGGTAGGAATTCTGATACCGAAGTCTAGCTGGGTATTACAGTGTCCTAGAGCAGCTTTTATGGCACAGTCCCAACAGACAGCTTCTGATAGTGTGGCTCACCCAGTAGCTCCAGCCTCAACTCAGGCTAGTGGCAAAGGCAGAGGGAGAGGGGCAGCCTCTTCTTCAGTGGGTTTCAGGGGTGAAGGTCCATCAGCTCCAGCACGGATCTTCACGATGACACAACAGGAGGCAAATGCATCAAACACCGTGGTGTCAGGTAATCTCATCATTGGTTGTTCGGATGTTTATGCCTTAATGGACCCTAGTGCATCTCATTCTTTTGTTGCTCCAAGAGCCGTTGAGAGGTTGTGTTTGATGGTCTCTGGGTTAGAGTGTCCCCTTTGGGTCAGTGGACCCAAGTGTGATCCATCAGTGGCGGAGTCAGTCTGCCAGTTTAGTCCAGTTTTTGTTGAGGGAAGATGCCTTCCAGCCGACCTTGTAGTTCTAGATTTGACGAATTTTGATGTCATTCTAGGGATGGATTGGCTATCTACCCATGGTGCTACCTTGGACTGCAGAGACAAGGTAGTTAGGTTCAGAGGTCAGGATGGGTCAGAGGTTGTCTTCAGGGGAGACAGGAAGGGTACACCTAGAGGTTTGATATCAGCCCTACAGGCTCGTAGGTTGCTCAGGAGAGGTTGTCAGGGTTTTCTAGCTCATGTGAGAGAGCTGGATAGTCATGTTAGAGAGCCCGCCTCAGTGCCCGTGGTCAGAGAGTTTTTAGATGTTTTCCCAGACGAGCTGCCAGGTTTACCACTTGCTAGGGAGATAGAGTTTGAAATTGAGTTGATGCCTAGAACCAGACCAATCTCTATCCCTCCCTACAGGATGGCACCAACAGAATTGAAGGAGCTTAAGGAGCAGTTGCAAGAGTTGGTAGATAAGGGCTTCATCCGACCGAGTACCTCACCTTGGGGCGCTCCAGTGCTGTTTGTGAAGAAGAAGGATGGATCCCTTAGACTTTGTATCGACTACAGGCAGTTGAACAAAGTCACTACCAAGAATAAGTACCCATTGCCTAGGATTGATGATCTATTCGACCAGCTAGCAGGAGCAGGTTGTTTCTCCAAGATAGATTTGAGATCTGGGTACCATCAGCTGAGAATAAGAGAAGAGGATGTGCCGAAGACGGCGTTCAGAACCAGATATGGGCACTATGAGTTCCTTGTGATGCCGTTCGGATTAACCAATGCCCTTGCAGCATTCATGGACCTCATGAATAGGGTTTTCAGTCAGTATCTGGATCACTTTGTTATTATCTTCATAGATGATATCTTAGTGTATTCCAGGAATGCAGAGGAGCATGCCCATCATCTGAAGTTAGTCTTGCAGACCTTGAGGGAACACGGCTTGTATGCCAAGTTCTCCAAGTGTGAGTTCTGGTTGAGGAGCATTTCATTCTTGGGGCATGTTGTGTCAGAAAATGGAATTGAAGTGGACCCCAAGAAGGTAGAAGCTGTAGCTAACTGGCCTAGACCCACTACAGTGACAAAGATCAAGAGCTTTTTGGATTTGGCAGGTTACTACAGGAGGTTCGTTCAGGACTTCTCTAAGATTGCAGCTCCTATGACCAGATTAACTAAGAAGAATCAAAGGTTTGTGTGGACCGACCAGTTTGAAGAGAGCTTCAAAGAGCTGAAGAAAAGGTTGACGTCGGCACCGGTGTTAGCTCTGCCTACCAGTAATGAAGACTTCACAGTGTTTTGTGATGCGTCCCGTGTGGGACTATGTTGTGTGTTGATGCAAAATGAAAGGGTAATTGCTTATGCTTCTAGACAGCTGAAGAAGCATGAGTTGAATTATCCTACACATGACCTAGAGATGGCAGCTGTGATCTTTGCACTCAAGATGTAGAGGCATTACCTTTATGGAGTTAAATGTGAGATCTTGATAGAGCATATTTTAGCCCATATTTTCATGATCTTATTGATGTTTGTTTGCACCTATTCTACCTAATTTTGTGGTTTTAATCATGTTTTGCAAGTATTAGGTGTGAAGAAACAATTTGGAGAAAATACTCTTAAAAATGCCAAAAGAAGCCAAAACTAGAGAAGCAACCTTCGGAGGCAACTTTCGGAAGCCAAAAATCAGTCACCTTCGGCGGCAACCTTCGGCGACCGAAAGAGGACTCCAGAGACGAAAGTCGACCACCTTCGGCGGCACCTTCGGCCGCCGAACCTTGTGTCCAGAGCCGAAAGTCCAGCCTCCGAAACTCACTTTAGGCAGCCGAAAATGCACTCCAATGCACACTTTCCTTATTCAAGAAGCCATATCCCAAGTTGCCATATTTGAGGAGCCAAACAAGGGAAGTATTTTGAGATCCAAATCTCTAAGATTCACATTCAAATATTGGATTTCAAGATCAAGCTTATTAAGGAAGCCAAATCCCAAGATCACATGTTTCCCACTTAGTATCATGCACATTGAACATTCAAAAGGAGGCTCCACCTTCCTCATTAGTGCATGGGCAATCTCTTGGACTTAATGTACAACATCTTGAGGATCTTGGACAGCTATGCAAAGACCAAAGTGCCCCCACTTGCCTTCTATCACATGTGACTCGTTTTTGCCTTCACTCATGCACAAACAAGGCACATGCAACACCAAAGGCACTTTGGACAGCCTCTAAAAGTCTCCTGGACTTCCATGAAACCCTAGGCAGCCTCTCAAGACATATTTAAAGGCTTCAAGAAGACAAGAAAGCAGATTTTGATCAACCTCTTCTCTCCCAATTTCGGCAAGGCCTCTCCAAGGCTCTTCCCCACCTTAGTTCTTCATCTTTTGCTTTCTTCTCTTTTATTTTCTGTTTGGTTCAGCCATGAGTGGCTAAAACCCTTCTTTCTAGTTGAAGTTTGGTTGAAACTAAGGTTGTTTAATGGGTTGTGAGATCTGAACAGAAACTATTGTCTTTGACTTTATTCAATATTCATGCAATTGTGCTTTGATTCCAAGATTGCTTTGTTGTTTTGATCAAATTGGCCACTTGATTCTTGATTGCAAAGTTAATTGATTGTTGGATTAGGATATTTGTTAGTCCGTAATTGCTGGAAATATTCTGTCCATAGAACACTTGGTGTAAAAACCCAAGGAATTGCATGATCTAACATCATCTCATGCGTTTGAGTAGTTAGGGTTTGGATCTTTCTTGTTCTTCATGCAATTGGCAATTGTTTTGATGCCTATGGCCCAAGGACGTTCCTTGGCAATTTGTTGATTAGTAATTGGTTAGAGGACGCTCCCTAATCAGTTTGTTCATAAGGAAAGACATGGTGGTGAGAAGCGTCTTCCACCCCCATAACCAACCTATTGAATCAATCAAGATAACCATGTTTCAATGATGAACCCAAACAACCAAAGTGGATCCATATCTTCAACTAGACTTTTCTCATATTCATTTCTTGTTTTATTTTGATTACTTGCTGTTTTAATTGTTTTCAATAGTTGTTAGAGAAATCAATCTCAAAATCCCCCTTTTTACTTTTATTGCACTAGTTCCTATTTCTCTTTGATCACTTGCTTTCACTTGTGCCTTCAATTAGTTCTATTGGTCTTGATTGAGATAAATAAATAAGTAATCAATTCTCTATGGATACGATCCTTCACCACTGTCTACAGTTGTAAATTGTAGGTAACCAAGAAGGTTATTTTTGACCGGCTTCGACAACCGCTCCTGTCAGATCTTCACAGATCATAAAAGCCTGCAGTACATCCTGAGTCAGAGAGAGTTGAATTTGAGACAAAGAAGATGGGTAGAACTGCTTAGTGACTATGATTGCAAGATTCAATACCATCCGGGTGAGGCGAATGTTGTGGCAGACGCCTTAAGCCGGAAATCACTTGGCAGTCTATCCCATATCACAGCAGAGAGGAAACCGGTGGTAAAAGAGTTTCATAAGCTCATTAATGAAGGTTTGCAGTTGGAGTTGTCTGGTACAGGTGCTTTGATAGCCTAGATGAGAGTGACACCCGTGTTTCTAGAGCAGGTGGCTCAGAAACAGCACGAGGACCCAGAGTTAGTGAAGATTGCCAGGACTGTTCAATCAGGCAAGAATGATGAATTCAGATTTGACAGCAAAGGGATCCTCCGCTATGGGAACAGATTGTATGTACCAGATGACGTGGGTATGAAGGGAGACATTATGAGAGAGGCTCATAATGCCAGATACAGTGTTCATCCTGGAGCCACCAAAATGTACCAGGATCTGAAAAGAGTTTATTGGTGGCTAGCTATGAAGAGAGAAGTGGCACAGTTCGTGTCCGCCTGCGAAGTATGTCAGAGGGTGAAGCTGGAACATCAGAAGCCGGCTAGAATGCTTAACCCACTGCCGATTCCAGAGTGAAAATGGGAGAATATTGCTATGGACTTCGTGGTGGGGTTACCGGCGACGTCCAACAGATTAGACTCCATATGAGTGATTGTGGACAGACTGACCAAATCTACTCACTTCATCCCTGTTAGGAGTGGCTACTCTGTGGATAAATTGGCGCAGGTGTTTGTTGATGAAGTTGTCAGGTTGCATGGGGCTCCTGTTTCAATAGTGTCTGATAGAGGACCCCAGTTAACCTCAAGGTTTTGGCGGAGTCTGCAGAATGCAATAAGTACCAGGTTGGATTTTAGCACTGCTTTCCATCCACAGACTGACGGACAGTCAAAGAGGACCATCCAGACAATAGAAGATATGCTCAGAATGTGTGTGCTAGATTTTGGCGATTCTTGGAGGCAGCATCTACCTTTGGTGTAGTTTGCCTACAATAACAGCTATCATGCTAGCATAGGGATGGCTCCATATGAAGTTTTGTATGGAAGGAAGTGCAGGTCACCTGTCTGTTGGGAGAAAGTTGGAGAAAGGGCCTTAGTAGGGCCTGAGCTAGTAGAGATCACCAGCAGAGTAGTGCCCATAATCAGAGAAAGGATCAAAACTGCTGTGAGCAGGCAAAAGAGCTATGCAAATGTCCGTAGGAAGCATGTGGAGTTTCAGGAGGGAGATTTGGTATTGCTCAAGGTGTCTCCTATGAAAGGGGTGATTCGGTTTGGGAAGAACGGTAAGTTAGCTCCACGGTACATCGGACCCTTTGAAATCTTGCAAAAGATTGGGATTGTATCATACAAGTTGGACTTACCTGCTTCAATGGAGAGAATCCATCCGGTTTTCCATGTTTCCATGTTACGAAAGTTCGTATCGGATCCGGGCAAGGTTTTTAGTGAGCCTGATGTGGAGATCCTTGGAGATCTCACCTATGTTGAGCAGCCGGTGCGGATCTTAGACACACAAATCAGAAAGCTAAGGAACAAGGAAATCCCGATGATGAAAGTCCTTTGGAATCACCACAACATCGAAGAGTGTACCTGGGAGACATGGGAGTCTATGCTCCAGCAATATCCTCATCTCTTCTAAGGTTAGTGTTTTGTGTTTGTGTGTGTGTTTATGTTTTACGCTATGTTATGCATGTGCTAGTTTGAGGAACATTCGGGGACGAATGTTCTTAAGGGGGGAGAATATAATACCCGGCTAGACTCCGGTATCGAAATTCCTACCGTCCGGTGGAATCTCGGATGTCGAAAACCTCTAGAAGGGTAAAAACATGTTTTTATAAAATGTTTTCATGTATTTTATGGTTTTAAGTAAGAAAGAAATTGAATTTTGAATGAAAAAGACCATAGATGGAAATCCAGGTTCGGCCGTCGAACATGCATGAGTTTTTGAGTCACCTTCGGCTTCCGAAGGTGGCTTGGCCAGCCACATATAAAAGGCCCCATGGCCGAAAATGGGCGAGCTTTCTCCCTTATTTTCGGGCAACGGTGAGTCCATGCCCTCCCATGGTTGGTTTTGATGATTTTCCTCAAATCTTTCAAGTTTTAACTTGATTTTGAAGATTTTTAAAGCTAAGATCAAATTTTGGAGCTTGGAGACCCAAGGAGCTAAATTTCTCCCATCTCCAAGTTAGGATCGTCTCTCCTCTCGATCTTCAAGAGGTAAGCTTAGATCCTACCTTTCTTGTATGTTTTAAACAAGTTTTGAGGGGTTATGGGGTAGAAATGCATGTTTAGGTTAATGTCGAGTTTATGGATAATGTGTGTTGTATGAGTTGCTATATGTGTTTATGTTGGGGTTTAGGTTAGTTTGAGACCCCTATATGCTTGTTTGCTTGTGTATGCATGTTGTAGAATAGCTAAATGCATGTTTGAATGGTTTAGGAGGCATAAATGCATTGTAGAGGCTGAGTTCTGCCACTTTAGAAGAACTCAGGTTCGGCAGCCGAAGGCACTTTCGGCTGCCGAACGTGCTTGTGGTGGCATGCTTTGGCTGCCGAACTCTGCCCCCGAAAGTTGGACTTTCGGCTCTGGATGGGAGTTTCGGCCGCCAAACCTGCCGCCGAACATGCACGAGTTTCGGACTTGGAGAGAACTTTCGGCCGTCGAAGGTGCCGCCGAAAATGCATGACTTTCGGATCTGGAGGAGGGTTCGGCCGCCGAAGGTGCCGCCAAAGGTGCCCTGTTCAGCCTTCCTTTGCATGTTTTCTATGATTGTTTTAAGGTATTTTAGGGGGTTTTTGGGGAATAGTTTAGAGTCATGTTCATGTATATTTGGTCCCTCATTTGAGTCCACCTGTGTAGGTTCGGACCCGAGGAACCGAGGACCCCAGCAGTGAGATAGCTGCTTCAGTGTCTTTTCAGAGCTAGCTTGAGGTGAGTAGAATGGATCTTTACGTTTCAAAGCAAATAAATTTAGAGCATGTTCATGCATCACGAATGCCATGTGATATATTAGGTTGTTTGCACTAGAATTTCTTGAATTTGTTGCATTGCATAATATAATGTTGATGTGGATGGGTGTTGAATGATCCATTAGCCCTCGTATGATGACATGATATGATATGATATGGTATGGTATGTAAGACCAGTGAGGCCCATTCTACGCCCCTGGTACAATGTAAGAGAAAGACCAGTGAGGCCCATGCTATGCCCCTGGCACATTGAAATGTTATGTTATGTTATGTAAGAGAAAGACCAGTGAGGCCCATGCTACGCCCCTGGCATTATTGGAATGTGCAGAGGGTTATTTGTGACAAGTCCATCCTTGATGTGATTTGTTTGTGATGTGATGCATTTCATGAAAGCATGAATTTTAATATAATGTTTTTACTATTTTGCTCACTGGGCTCTAGTAGCTCACCCCATTCCCTTAATCCCCCAGGTTTGCAGGTACGGGATAGATCAGGAAGTCAACAAGAGTAAAGGAGTCATGTTTTATGTAATAGTTAGATGTGGACATGTATTGTAAAAAGTTATAATGTGATGTAATGTAAAGAATTGTATTGAGGATAGAATTGTGCTTGGCCCTAGAGTATGTTAATCCCTTTTTGCTACATGATCTTTTAATGAAATGTTTTATTGATGTTTATGTAAGCCAAGCTTGATGTATGATATGTTGCCCCATTGGAGTATTTGATGAGGGCTCCAGTGTGGGTTTTATGTTTATGAGTTTGTGCATGCACAGGTTAAGCTTGGTAAATGAGAGAGAAAGTTTAAAATTTTTATGTACATGTTTGATCATGTATGGGATTTAACAGGTATACAGGATGTATGTTAGGCTTGCTACGGGTCTCGGTGGCCTTATGCCGATCTGGATCCTAGCGCCGGTAGCGGTCCGGTTTCCGGGTCGTTACATCATAGGTCAAGCTCAACAACTTCAGCAATCTCAGCTATGTGGGATTTGCGCCCATATAGGTCATCCACCTGATCAATGTCCTATACTTTATGAGGATGACCAGATAGTGTATGCATTTAGAGGATTCAATAGTCAGCCTAGACATGCATTTGGAAGATTCAATAGTCAGCCTAGACATACATTTGGAGGATTCTATGAACAACCAAGACATAATCCATACTATAGCACATACAATCTAGATTGGGGAGACCATCCGCACTTCAGCTATGCTAGGGACAATAACTACCAAAATTATCAAGGATATCAAGCCCAAGCAGCACCTCTAAGTTCCAACCAGCACCTTAAGAAAATGATAGAGACATTGGCAATTTCTGTGCAAGGTATCCAACAGCAGATGGACCAAATGACCACCTCACTAAGTGCAATCATGTTAAGAAGGGGGGAAGAGCTTCAAGATGTAGAGGCTGATGATGAAAGTTCGCAAGTACAAGAACAAGCTGCTGAAGAGATACAACCATAAAACTGTTTGTCCAAACAAACTGGTCAAACATAACCTGTTGATAGTTTAGATATCATTGATTGTTTGAGCCAATAAGGTTTTTATATAAATCAAAATGATATGCTAAACAATGATTTTTGCAGGGAGGCTAGCCAAATAGATGAAGGAAGCCAAAAAGAGCCAAAACTGAAAGAAAAAGTCTACTGCATTCAGCAGATGGACTAATTGTAGACTGACCATGCACAAAAGGAGAAGGCCGAATCCAGTTCAGCCAGACAGCCAACGCAAACAGCCCCTGCGCACATGGAACAAATAGAATTCCAAGCGCCCAAACCAAAAGAGCATGCAGAACACTGTCCGCCCAAACCTCCGGATAAGGTAGAATTTGTTTTGCCTGAATTCAGTACCAAATTGCAGCTACCTATGGAGAAACATGAATTGGTGTTCAAAGTTGTAATACCCGGCTAGACTTCGGCATCGGAATTCCTGTCGTCCGGTGGAATCCAGGATGTCGGAATTCTCTAGAAGGGTAAGATTTATGTTTTTCTAAAGTAATGTAGTATGTTTTACTGTTTTTAAGCTAAAATGAAAAGAGGTTTTGCAAGAAAAGAATCAAGGCAGAAAAGCCAGGTTCGGCCGCCGAAAGTGACATTCGGCCGCCGAACATGCATGGCTTTCGGTTTCATGTGTGGCCGCCGAAGGCGGTTTGGCCAGCCACCTATAAAAGGCCCTCAGTCGGTTGAAAGGATAAGGATTGCCTCTTTCTTTCACTTTCTGAGGTGAGACTCTGTCTTCCTTAAGTTTGCTTCATGTTTTCATTCACTCTTGCAAAGATTTGATTGATTTTTATGTTAGTTTGAAGGTTTTGAGCTAAAAACACAAAGTTGTGAATTTTGGAGAGTTTGAAGGAGAGTTGCTCCAAAACTCCACATTAGGATCGCTCATCTTCTTGGTTGCAAGAGGTAAGTGAAGATCCTGAGCTTGTTTTCATGATTTATGGAAGATTTTTGAGGTTTTGGGGGAGAGTTGCATGATTAGGGTAAAAGAGAGTGTTTTTGATATTTTTGTGAGCAAAGCTTGTATATGTGTTATATGTTTTGTGTTGTTGGGGTTTTAAGGTAGTTTCTGACCCCTTTGAGCATATACTTGGGTGTATGCATGTTGAGGAGTTGAGGTGTTTGAGTTGGAGGAAGATTGGTGCGTTTAAGGGGATTCTTGGGGAGTTTAATAGAGTTGTTCATAAGCTAGTTTGGTCCCTCATTTGAGTCCATCTGTGTAGGCACAGACCAGAGGAACCAGAGAGAGCAGCAGTGAGTACTGCTCCAGCGTTTACAGAGCCAGCAGAGTCAGTCCAGATAGTCAGAGGTGAGTGGAACTAAACTTAATTCTTTTAATTGACAAATGAAATGCTTTTAGCATAAGTCATGCATCATGAGTATGCAGTAGGTTGTTTGCATTAGAATCCACGAATATGTTGCATTGCATAGTTATTTGTTGATGTGGGTGAATGCTGAATGATCCAATAGTCTCTGAGAGAAGTCCAGGAGCCTTTGACTACGCCCTGGCAGGTATAGAGAAGTCCAGGAGCCTTTGACTACGCCCTGGCAATGGTAAGTACACAAGTGTTATATACACGTATACATATATGACAGGAAGACCAGGTGCTCGATTCTACGCCCTGGCACGGTAGAGCTACCGGGACTATGTGGTGACCGGTTTACCCTTGATGTGGCTTGTCTGTGATATGATGCATTCCATAAGATCATGTGTTAATGACTTGTTTTACTGTTCTACTCACTGGGCTATAGAGCTCATCCCACTCCCTTAACCCCAGTCTTGCAGGTTCAGTGTATAGTATACAGGGGAAGTCCAGCAGAGTACAGGAAGAGAGAAGAGTTTTGTAATAGAATATTGTGGACATGTAACATTAAAGAAATGTAACAGTTGTGTATAAAGTTAGAATTGTTCTTGACTTAGTTCTTTTTGTGTTGTAAATCTTCTGTATACATGGTCTGTTTATATCACTGTTTGACAGAGTATGTGAAAAACCAGGCTTAACAGGTATGAATTAACCTATCTAGAGCAAGCTCTAGTCAGGGGTACAGAGTACAGAGATAGTGCATGCACAGGTTAAGTCTTGGTCCAGAGAAAAGTTTTTATTTTCACAGAAACTGTATGACCATGTATGAGATTTTACAGGTACTCAGAGAGTATAGCAGGCTTGCTACGGGTTCTGGCGGCCTTAAGCCGATCTGAATCCTAGCACTGGTGATGGTCCATTTTGGAGTCGTTACAGATTGGTATCAGAGCCCAAGGTTCAAATGATCGGACCTATAGAGAGAGTGTCAGGCTCATAGCGGTTAGAGGTGGTCAAGCACAATAGGAAATTATGTCCACTGGATAGGATGTTGCGTCCTGTCTATTTGATGCTATGATTTATGCATGTGCTTTACTGTTATATGAGTTACTTATATGTTGTGATATGTGTTGTTTTTTAGAGGTAAGATGAGAGGAACTCGTCGATCAGCTCGATTGACTGGAGTCCCACCAGATAATGAGAGAATAGCTGCTCGTCCTCCTGCATTGCCAAGGGCAAGGTCTCAGAGATCTAGCAGGGAAGGTACGTCAATAGACCCTAGAAGGTCTGTAGACGAGAGCAGAAGAGGTACAGTTAGAGGAGGAAGATCAGAGGAAGTGAGGGAGGCTATGGAGATTGACCAGTCTATAGATGAAAGCATGAGTGTAGACAGATCTGACGAAGGTATGGGAGAGTCGCAGGGAGGCGCGCAAACCTCAGGGTTTGGTTATCCAGCCTTTCCTCAGGACTCAGGGTATCCGATGGGAGGTATGTCGGAGTACTCTAGTTTTGTCCCATAACCTACTTATATGCCATATATGCCTTATCCTCATTATTACCCACCATATTCTATGTATCCACCTTCCCCTACCCAGCCAAGTGCAGCACACCCAGAGCTAAATGTACTAGTACCTCCACCACCAGAACCAGTAGCTCCTGTTGCCCACAGACATCAACCTAGCTCATCTGGAGGTAAGGTGCAAATGACAGAGTACTTGAAATTGGATGCTCCTAAATATAACATGGGAGATGATCCATTTGAATATCTCAGATCAGTTAGGATGATAACCAGTGAGTTAGGAGCAGATGATAGCAGAGCCATAGAAATGGCGGGGTTTACACTTAAGTGTAAGAAAGCTCGAGAATGGTTCAAGAACTATATGGAGCCCAGGATGGACAGTATGTCATGGGGAGAGTTCGCCAATGAGTTTGCAGGGTGGGCTTTTCCTGATAGCTCCAGGGAGATGAAAGTAATAGAATTTGAGCAGTTGAGACAGACAGACGAGATGAATGTTGACGAGTTTACAGATAAGTTCCTGGATTTGCTTCAGTATGTGGGTCAAGCCTATGATACTGATCAAAAGAAGGCAAGGAGATATACTATGAGATTGCATCCCAGGTATTCTTCCTTGATTCTTCTAGCAGAAAAGGAAAGTTTCCACTCTATAGTGGATGCCGCCAGGAAAATGGAGGCTAGTGCTAATATTCAGAGACAGTCAAAAGCACAAGTTTCGGGTTCTAAGGCCCCCAGTTCAGGAACTTCATGCAGCAAGAGATGGGATAGAGTAAAAGGAATGAAGAACAAGTTCTGGAGTAAAGCTAAGTCTAGTCTGGGAATGGGTAGTGGCTCAAGCTCTGGCACAGCTTATCCAGTATGCAGAAGATGCGGAAGACCACATGGAGGAGCTTGTCGGTTGGGATCTACAGCTTGCTATCGATGTGGACAGGAAGGGCATATTGCTCGGGATTGTCCTCAGGTGACTTTTGTGGCACCATCCCAGCAGATGAGTTCAGGCAGTGTGGTACAGCCAGTAGTACGGCCAACAGCTCCAGTCATGCCTCAGAGTAGTGGCAGAGGTAGAGAGAGAGGGGCAGCCTCTACTTTAGCAGCAGGTTCCTGAGGTGGAAATCCGGTAGCCCCAGTACGGATTTTCACTGTGACACAAGAGGAGGCGAACATGTCGAACACAGTGGTGTCAGGTAATCTCATCATTGGGTGTTCAGATGTGTATGCTTTGATGGACCCCGGTGCTTCTCATTCCTTTATTGCTTCGAGAGCCATAGAGAGATTGAGTTTGATCATTTCTGAGTTAGAGTATCCTCTCTGGGTCAGTGTACCCAAGTGTGACCCATCAGTGGCAGCGTCAGTCTGTCGTTTCAGTCTAGTGTTCATAGAGGGTAGATGCCTTCCAGCTGACCTTGTGGTTCTAGACTTGACCAATTTTGATGTCATTCTAGGGATGGATTGGCTATCTACATATAGTGCTACCTTGGACTGTAGAGAGAAGGTCGTTAGTTTCAGAGACCAGGATGGGTCAGAGTGTGTCTTCAGAGGAGACAGGAGGGGTACACCCAGAGGTTTGATTTCAGCCCTACAGGCTTGTCGTTTGCTTAGGAGGGGTTGTTAGGGGTTTCTAGCTCATGTGAGAGAGCTAGACAGACAAGTTGGGGAACCAGCTTTGATACCAGTAGTCCGAGAGTTTCCAGATGTTTTCCCAGACGAACTTCCAGGACTACCGCCTGGTAGGGAGATAGAATTTGAAATTAAATTGCTGCCTGATACCAGACCTATCTCTATTCCTCCCTACAAGATGGCGCCAGCAGAGTTAAAGGAGTTGAAAGAACAGTTGCAGGAATTGGTAGATAAGGGTTTCATCCGCCCTAGTACCTCACCTTGGGGTGCTCCAGTACTGTTTGTCAAAAAGAAGGATGGATCCCTTAGACTTTGTATCGACTATAGACAGTTGAACAAGGTCACTACCAAGAATAGGTATCCTCTACCTAGGATTGATGATCTATTTGACCAGCTAGCTGGAGCAGGTTGTTTCTCTAAAATAGATTTGAGATCCGGGTATCATCAGTTGAGAGTCAGAGAGGCAGATGTGCCAAAGACAGCGTTCAGGACCAAATATGGGCATTATGAGTTCTTAGTGATGCCGTTCGAGTTGACTAACGCCCCTGCAGCATTCATGGATCTCATGAACAGAGTTTTCAGCGAGCATCTGGATAACTTGGTTATTGTTTTTATCGATGACATCTTAGTGTATTCCAGAGATGCAGAGGAGCATGCCCAGCATCTGAGGATAGTTCTGCAGACACTGAGAGTGTAATACCCGGCTAGATTCCGGCATCGGAATCCCTGCCTTCCAGCGGAATCTCTGTTGGAATCTAGAATTCTGAAGATGCCAGAGGCTTCTAAAGGGGTAAAATGTGTTTTCTAAAATGTTTTTACTGATTTCATGGTTTTACATGAAAAAGAATTGAGTTTTTAAAAGAAAAGACCAAGGAGGCGTTTGCCAGGTTCGGCCGCCGAAAGTGAAGTTCGGCCGCCGAAAGTGAAGTTCGGCCGCCGAACATGGGAAGGCTTCGGGAGCGCCTTTGGCCTCCGAAAGCTTTGTTTGAACGAGCCAAGGTTCGGCCGCCGAAAGTCAAGTTCGGCCGCCGAACATGAATGAGTTTAGGGGGCACGTTAGGCTGCCGAAGGTCTTCGACCAGGCCACCTATAAAGGGCCCTCAGATCGGAAATGGGCGAGTTTTCTCCCCATTCTCGAGCTCAGGTGAGTTTTTGTCCTTCCTTGGCCGTTTTCATGTTTTTCTTCATCTCCTTCATGTTTTCATGAGTTTTATGGTTTTTTTTGAAGAGTTTTCAAGCTTAGATCAAGTTTTGGGAGCTTGGAGACCCAAGGAGTAGTTTCCTCCCATCTCCAAGTTAGAGCTCGCACAAACCCTTGATCTTCAAGAGGTAAGTGTGGATCTATGCTTTCTTTTATGTTTCATGAAGTTTTAAGTAAGTTTTAAGAGGTTTTGAATGGTTAAGTAGGGGTAGATATGCATGTTAGGCTTTATGTGGGTTTTTATGCAAATGTATGTTTATGTATGTTTATGTGATGATATGTTAGAAGTTTATGCTCCTCTATGCATGTGGGAGTGAGTATGCATGATTGGGAAAGAGCAAGTGAGGTTTAAGCTAGTTTTGATGGTTTTGGCTTATGTGGGTCATAAGCTATTTATGCATGCTTTTTGATGTTCTTTGTTGGAGTTTAAGCTTGTTTAAGCTCCTTTGTGCATGGTTAAGGGTTTATGCATGCTTTAGTGAGGTTGGGTGTTGTTTTGGGGTGTTTGGAAGGTTTGGGAGGCTTGAATGCATGAGAAGCTGAGTTCTGCCCTTCTGGGAAGAACTCAGGTTCGGCCGCCGAAAGGGCTTTCGGCCGCCGAACCTGCCTTTGGATGCACGGATTGGCCGCCTAACCTTGCCCCCGAAAGTTGAGTTTTGTCTTCAAAGCAGACTTTCGGCCGCCGAAGGAAGGATTCGGCCGCCGAAAGTGCCTGACTTTCGTCTCTGGAGTGGGACTTTCGGCCGCCGAAGGTGCAGCCGAAAGTGCCCGAGTTTCGTCTCTGGAGGAAGGGTTCGGCCGCCGAAGGTGCCGCCGAAAGTGCCCTGTCCAGCCTTTTCAAGGTTGTTTTCTATGCATGTTTAAGTGATGTTTTAGGGGGGTTTTTGGGGAGTTGTTTATGAGTTGTTTAGAGTGTGTTTGGCACCTCATTCGAGTCCACCTGTGTAGGATCGGACCCGAGGGACCGAGGAGGCCATCAGTGTTAGCAGTTGCAGAGTCAGACCAGCGTCTGCCAGAGGTGAGTAGAACTAAACTTAATCTTTTATTTTACGAAATCAAATGCCTAAAGCATGTTCATGCATCATGTTTATATGTAATAGGTTGATTGCACTAGTTACACGAATATGACGCATTGTATTATTTATTGTTGATGTGGATGGACCAAGGCGACCCCAATAGCCCATGTTATCTATGAAAGACCTGGGTAAGTCCCTTCGTGGGCCAGGCACTATGTTATGTATGAAAGACCTGGGTAAGTCCCTTCATGGGCCAGGCACTATGCAGAGGGAGTTTTGGTGGTCATGTCCGTCTGTTATGTGGAATGTTTGTGCTGTGACGCATTTCATGAAAGCATGTAATTAATGAACTGTTTTCTTTGTTTCTACTCACTGGGCTTTTTAGCTCACCCCTCTCTCCTAACTCCAGTTTTGCAGGTCAGAGGTAGGCCAGGAAGACGTCAAGGGTAAAAGTTATGCTTATGTAATAGTATTAGATTAGTGTTTTAGTGTGGACATGTATTGTAAACTGAGAAAATGAATTGTAATGTAATACAAATATAGTAGAGTTATGTTTATGGATTAGAACTGTGCTTGGCCCTAAGACTTGGTTAGTCCCTGTTTAATACATGATGTATATAATGTTTTAGATGTTGAGTTGTGCTTGAACTAAACTGGTGGCATGTGTTGTTTACCACGCTAGTGTTTGATGAGGACCCTAGTAGAGGTCTAATGTTTGTGGTTTGATGCATGCACAGGTTAGGTTCTAGTTCTTTGGATGTGTCTCCGGCTTGATGTATGTTCTATTGACCCAGCTAGAGTTTTGATGAGGGCTCTAGTAGGGGGGTTCTTTATGTTTCCAGTTATGTCGCATACAGGTCAAGCTCGGTCTATACATCTTATGTTGCAGTTTTTATGTTAAAGTTTTGATCATGTATGGGATTTGACCAGGTGATAGGAGGTATGTTTGGCTTGCTACGGGTCCCGGCGGTCTTAAGCCGATCTGGATCCTAGCGCCGGTGGTGGTTCAGACCGTTACAGAGGGGTATCGGTTTTCGGGTCGTTACAGAGTGGTATCAAGGTAGGCCAGGAAGACGTCATGGGTAAAAGTTATGCTTATGTAATAGTATTAGATTAGTGTTTTAGTGTGGACATGTATTGTAAACTGAGAAAATGAATTGTAATGTAATACAAATATAGTAGAGTTATGTTTATGGATTAGAACTGTGCTTGGCCCTAAGACTTGGTTAGTCCCTGTTTAATACATGATGTATATAATGTTTTAGATGTTGAGTTGTGCTTGAACTAAACTGGTGGCATGTGTTTTTTACCACGCTAGTGTTTGATGAGGACCCTAGTAGAGGTCTAATGTTTGTGGTTTGATGCATGCACAGGTTAGGTTCTAGTTCTTTGGATGTGTCTCCGGCTTGATGTATGTTCTATTGACCCAGCTAGAGTTTTGATGAAGGCTCTAGTAGGGGGGTTCTTTATGTTTCCAGTTATGTCGCATACAGGTCAAGCTCGGTCTATACATCTTATGTTGCAGTTTTTATGTTAAAGTTTTGATCATGTATGGGATTTGACCAGGTGATAGGAGGTATGTTTGGCTTGCTACGGGTCCCGGCGGCCTTAAGCCGATCTGGATCCTAGCGCCGGTGGCGGTTCGGACCGTTACAGAGGGGTATCGGTTTTCGGGTCGTTACAGAGTGGTATCAAGGTAGGCCAGGAAGACGTCAAGGGTAAAAGTTATGCTTATGTAATAGTATCAGAGCTTTGGGCCTCGTCAGTACGGTGTGTTGAGCAAAGATGCTCAAGGATTAGAGATATCCCACATCGGAAAGAGGTTGGTTTAGATGTCATAGGAGGGCAAGCACAATAGGAGAATCATGTCCACTAGGATAGGATGTAGAGTCCTGTCTTGTATGATAATGATGTGAAATGCCATGAGTTTATGCATGTGCATTAATGTTATGAATGATATGCTATGTATGCTATGTATGTTGCGGGTTCATGTGTTTCCACCTGAACCGTATGATGCTAATGATTCATTGTATGCCTGTGTGTTATTCTTCAGAGGAGCCAGAATGTAAGGTGCTCGTCGATCTATGGAATCGACAGGAGTTCCATCTGAGAGGGAAGGTTTGGACACCTTTCCCCCTGCTCTGGCAAGAGCGCAGTCGTGGGGAGTCAGCAGATGGGGAACATCAAGGGACCCTGGAAGGTCTTTTGATGTAAGCAGAGAAGGAATGGCTCCAAGAAGGATGTCAGCTAGTATGAGGGAAGTAGAGTTGGATGTTTAGAGAAGAGATATCAGTGTGGGAATCAGAGTGCCAGAAGAAGGTATGGGAGATTCTCAGGAGGATGCTCAGACTCAGGATTCCAGAATCTCAGGTTCAGGAGGGATTGATCCCTCCACTCTGAGTACAGCCTCCACGAAAAGTAAGAAGTGGGGCAGAACCCTGAGGGGGAAGAGGAAGAAGTTCTGGACGAATTTGAAGGCTAGTTTGGGTTTTGGTGGCTCCAGCTCTGGCTCAGGCAGTTCAAGATGCTTGAGGTGCGGAAGGCCGCACAAGGGAGTCTGCCGTTATGGGACTAATGTATGTTACAGATGCGGACAGGAGGGGCACATAGCACGTGAGTGTCCCACTGCGCCCAGGTTGGCTCCGTCCCAGCAAGCAGCTTCAGGTAGAGCGGCTCAGCCAGTAGCTCCAGCCGTGTTTCAAGTTAGTGGTTGAGGCAGAGGAAGAGGGTTAGCCCCTCATTCCTCAGGTTTCCGTGAAGAAGGTCCATCAGCTTCAGCTCGGATCTTCACCCAAGCTCGGCAGGAGGCAGACACATCAAACACAGTGGTGCCAGGTATGCTCACTTTTGAATGTTCTGATGTGTATGTTTTTGTGAACCCTAGTGCTTCTCTTTCTTTAGTTGCTCTAGGAGCCGTCGAGAGGTTGAGTTGATAGCTTCGGGGCTAGAGTGTTCTCTTTGGGTCAGTGGACTCACGTGTGATCCATCTGTGGCAGAGTCAGTCTGCCGGTTCAGTTCTGTGTCAGTTGAGGGTAGATGCCTTCCACCCGACTTTGAGGTCCTAGGCTTAACTGTCTGGACGTCAGTTTAGGGTTGGATTGGGTTTTTCTACTCATAGTGCTATCTTGGTCTGCAGAGACAAGGTAGTCAGGTTCAGAGGACAGGATGGGTCAGAGGTAGTCTTCTGAAGGAACACAGTAGGGATGCCTAGAGGTTTGATGTCGGCTTGTCAGGCTCGTAGGGTGTGCAGGAGGGGTTGTCAGAGGGTTCTAGCTCTTGTTTGAGAGTTTAGTAGTCGGGTCGGGGAACCAGCCTCAGTGCCAATTGTTAGAGAGTTCTTAGATGTCTTCCCAGGCTAGTTGTCAGGTTTACCACCTGTCAGGGAATTGGAGTTGAGCATAGGAGTGGTGTCTAGACCCAGAACCATTTCTATTCTCCCCTACAGGATGGCACCTGCAGAGTTGTAGGAGTTGTTAGAGCAGTTGTAAGAGCTTGGTAGTCAAAGGTTTTATCCGACCTAGTACCTCACCCTAGATTGCTCTAGTGTTGTTGTGGGAAAAGCAGGATGGATCCTTGAGACCCTGTGTCGACTTTAGGCAGTCGGACAAGGTCGCTACCAAGAGCAGGTATCCCTTACCTGTGAGAGTTAGAGTTAGTTTTGGGTCAGAAGTGAGAAGAAGCCAGTTAGTGAAGATGGAGAGAAAGAGAAAGGATTAGAGTAGTGCAGTGGAAGCGTGTCGAGTTTCAGGTGAAGGTTGGGTATTGCTAAGGTGTCTCCATTGGAGGGGGTGATTTCCTATGGAGAAAGTCCATTCGAGTTTCCATGTTCCTGTGTTGTGAAAGTTCGTGTCGGGTCCTAGTAGGATTCTTAAGGAACCAGAGGTGGAGATCTCAAGGGATCTCACCTATGTTGAGCAGTTAGTGGGGATCATGGACACATAAGTCAAGAATTGAGGAGCAAGGAAATCCTGATGGTGAAAAGTTTTGGAAATCACCACTAGTTGATAGTGAGTGTTTGGGAGACCCGGGAGTTCTTACTCCAGCAGTACCTGTGTCTCTCTTTGGAGAGAGGTTTTAGGTTTTGCTTGCTGGTTGCTTGCTTGTTTATGTATGTTTGATGCTATGTTTTCAGTTGCCTGTTTGTTGTGGAACATTTGAGGACGAATGTTCTTAAAGGGGGGAAGAATGTAATACCCGGCTAGATTTCGGCATCAGAATCCCTGCCTTCCGGCGGAATCTCCATTGGAATCTGGAATTCTGAAGATGCCAGAGGCTTCTAGAGGGGTAAAATGTGTTTTCTAAAATGTTTTTACTGATTTCATGGTTTTACATGAAAAAGAATTGAGTTTTTAAAAGAAAAGACCAAGGAGGCGTTTGCCAGGTTCGGCCGCCGAAAGTGAAGTTCGGCCGCCGAACATGGGAAGGCTTCGGGAGCGCCTTTGGCCTCCGAAAGCTTTGTTTGAACGAGCCAAGGTTCGGCCGCCGAAAGTCAAGTTCGGCCGCCGAACATGCATGAGTTTAGGGGGCATGTTAGGCTGCCGAAGGTCTTCGACCAGGCCACCTATAAAGGGCCCTCAGATCGGAAATGGGCGAGTTTTCTCCCCATTCTCGAGCTCAGGTGAGTTTTTGTCCTTCCTTGGCCGTTTTCATGTTTTTCTTCATCTCCTTCATGCTTTCATGAGTTTTATAGTTGTTTTGAAGATTTTTCAAGCTTAGATCAAGTTTTGGGAGCTTGGAGACCCAAGGAGTAGTTTCCTCCCATCTCCAAGTTAGAGCTCGCACAAACCCTCGATCTTCAAAAGGTAAGTGTGGATCTATGCTTTCTTTTATGTTTCATGAAGTTTTAAGTAAGTTTTAAGAGGTTTTGAATGGTTAAGTAGGGGTAGATATGCATGTTAGGCTTTATGTGGGTTTTTATGCAAATGTATGTTTATGTATGTTTATGTGATGATATGTTAGAAGTTTATGCTCCTCTATGCATGTGGGAGTGAGTATGCATGATTGGGAAAGAGCAAGTGAGGTTTAAGCTAGTTTTGATGGTTTTGGCTTATGTGGGTCATAAGCTATTTATGCATGCTTTTTGATGTTCTTTGTTGGAGTTTAAGCTTGTTTAAGCTCCTTTGTGCATGGTTAAGGGTTTATGCATGCTTTAGTGAGGTTGGGTGTTGTTTTGGGGTGTTTGGAAGGTTTGGGAGGCTTGAATGCATGAGAAGCTGAGTTCTGCCCTTCTGGGAAGAACTCAGGTTCGGCCGCCGAAAGGGCTTTCGGCCGCCGAACCTGCCTTTGGATGCACGGATTGGCCGCCTAACCTTGCCCCCGAAAGTTGAGTTTTGGCTTGAAAGCAGACTTTCGGCCACCGAAGGAAGGATTCGGCCGCCGAAAGTGCCTGACTTTCGTCTCTGGAGTGGGACTTTCGGCCGCCGAAGGTGCAGCCGAAAGTGCCCGAGTTTCGTCTCTGGAGGAAGGATTCGGCCGCCGAAGGTGCCGCCGAAAGTGCCCTGTCCAGCCTTTTCAAGGTTGTTTTCTATGCATGTTTAAGTGATGTTTTAGGGGGGGTTTTTGGGGAGTTGTTTATGAGTTGTTTAGAGTGTGTTTGGCACCTCATTCGAGTCCACCTGTGTAGGATCGGACCCGAGGGACCGAGGAGGCCATCAGTGTTAGCAGTTGCAGAGTCAGACCAGCGTCTGCCAGAGGTGAGTAGAACTAAACTTAATCTTTTATTTTACGAAATCAAATGCCTAAAGCATGTTCATGCATCATGTTTATATGTAATAGGTTGATTGCACTAGTTACACGAATATGATGCATTGTATTATTTATTGTTGATGTGGATGGACCAAGGCGACCCCAATAGCCCATGTTATCTATGAAAGACCTGGGTAAGTCCCTTCATGGGCCAGGCACTATGCAGAGGGAGTTTTGGTGGTCATATCCGTCTGTTATGTGGAATGTTTGTGCTGTGACGCATTTCATGAAAGCATGTAATTAATGAACTGTTTTCTTTGTTTCTACTCACTGGGCTTTTTAGCTCACCCCTCTCTCCTAACTCCAGTTTTGCAGGTCAGAGGTAGGCCAGGAAGACGTCAAGGGTAAAAGTTATGCTTATGTAATAGTATTAGATTAGTGTTTTAGTGTGGACATGTATTGTAAACTGAGAAAATGAATTGTAATGTAATACAAATATAGTAGAGTTATGTTTATGGATTAGAACTGTGCTTGGCCCTAAGACTTGGTTAGTCCCTGTTTAATACATGATGTATATAATGTTTTAGATGTTGAGTTGTGCTTGAACTAAACTGGTGGCATGTGTTGTTTACCACGCTAGTGTTTGATGAGGACCCTAGTAGAGGTCTAATGTTTGTGGTTTGATGCATGCACAGGTTAGGTTCTAGTTCTTTGGATGTGTCTCCGGCTTGATGTATGTTCTATTGACCCAGCTAGAGTTTTGATGAGGGCTCTAGTAGGGGGGTTCTTTATGTTTCCAGTTATGTCGCATACAGGTCAAGCTCGGTCTATACATCTTATGTTGCAGTTTTTATGTTAAAGTTTTGATCATGTATGGGATTTGACCAGGTGATAGGAGGTATGTTTGGCTTGCTACGGGTCTTGGCGGCCTTAAGCCGATCTGGATCCTAGCGCCGGTGGCGGTTCGGACCGTTACAGAGGGGTATCGATTTCCGGGTCGTTACAGAGAGACATGTAATACCCGGCTAGAATCCGGCATCGGGATTCCTGCCTTCCGGCGGAATCTAAGGTGTTGGATCTCTCTTGAAGGGGTAAAATGTGTTTTCTAAAATGTTTTTCACATGATTTCATGGTTTTAAATGGAAATGAATTGAGTTTTGAAAAGGAAAAGACCAAGGAGGCAAGTGCCAGGTTCGGCCGCCGAAAGTGAAGTTCGGCCGCCGAACATGGGAAGGCTTCGGGAGCGCCTTTGGCCTCCGAAAGTCTTGTTTAAACGAGCCAAGGTTCGGCCGCCGAAAGTCAAGTTCGGCCGCCGAACATGCATGAGTTTAGGGGGCACGTTAGGCTGCCGAAGGTCTTCGACCAGGCCACCTATAAAGGGCCCTCAGATCGGAAATGGGTGAGTTTTCTCCCCATTCTCGAGCTCAGGTGAGTTTATGCCTTCCTTTGGTCGTTTTCGTGTTTTCTCTACCCATCTCTCAAGTTTTTCATGATTTCTACCCTTGTGTTTGAAGATTTAAAGCTTAAAAGGAGTTTTGGGAGCTTGGAGCTTTTGGAGCTTGGATTCTCCACACCTCCGAGTTAGGGGTCACACCACCCTCGATCTTCAAGAGGTAAGTGTAGATCCTTGTTTCCCTAGTGTTTTCATGAAGTTTTATGAAGTTTTTGATGGTTGAGTATGGGTAGATATGCATGTTTAGGTTTATGTGGGTTTTATACCCAATGTATGTTATGTGATGTTTGTGTTGAGGAGTTTATGTTAGTTTATGCTCCTTTATGCTTGTGGGAGTGAGTATGCATGATTGGGAGAGAGTATGTGAGGAGTTGGGTATATTTGAGTTTGGTTTTTGGCTTGGCAGAATCGGACCTGTCGTCCAGAGGGGACCAGGTTCGGCCGCCGAAAGGAGTTTCGGCCGCCGAACCTGCATGGGAGGCAGTCTTTAGGCTGCCGAATGTGCCCCCGAAGGAGGGACTTTCGTTTCTGTCCTAGGGTTTCGGCCGCCGAACCTGCCGCCGAACCTACTTGAGTTTCGTCTCTGGAAGAGACTTTCGGCCGCCGAAGGTGCCGCCGAAAGTGCCCTGTCCAGCCGTTTCTTGGGTGTTTTCCATGCATGTTTAAGTGACGTTTAGAGGGGTTTTTGGGGGTATGTTTATGAGTTGTTTAGAGAATGTTTGGCACCTCATTCGAGTCCACCTGTGTAGGATCGGACCCGAGAGACCGAGGAGGCCATCAGTGTTAGCAGTTGCAGAGTCAGTCAGCGTCTGCCAGGAGGTGAGTAGAACTAAACTTAAATCTTTTATGCACAAAATCTAATGCCTAAAGCATGAGCATGCATCACGATTATGTATAGTAGGTTGATTGCACTAGTTCACAAATATGTTGCATTGCATTATTTCATGTTGATGCTGAGGTAGGGTGGACCGAGGCGACTTCAATAGCCCATATCTGTCACGAGTCTTGTCTTAGTCCTTTGAGAGCCGGACAAGTACATGTAGGAAAGTCCATGTGAGCTCTCTGTGGACCAGACACCATGTCATGTATGTTACAGGCCTTTGTGAGCTCCTATGGGGGAGCCGGGCACCGACAGAGGGATTTTTGATGTCATGTCCATCCTCTGAGAGGAAAGATGCATGCGAAAGACAGACTCTCAGAAACCAGGGTCCGTGGGGAATACATATTGCATGAGCCCCGAGACGGACAAGATTATGTGATTTCTCTGTGTTATGATGCATTTCATGAAAGCATGATTAAGAAAAAGTTTAATAATATAATAATAATAAAATGAATAATAATATACCTAAAAATGGAGGAATTAAAGCAAATGTTTTTAGTTTCTGCTCATTGGGCTTTATAGCTCACCCCCTCTCCCCTAACCCCAGTGTTGCAGGTTTAAGTCAGAGCTCAGAAGTCAGCAGGGTAAAGATAAAGTCAAGTTGTATGTATATGTAATAGTTTATGCTTATGTTTCAGTTTAGTAGTTTTAGAAGTGGACATGTAATATAAGTTGATGTAATGTAATTTGTGATGATGTATGTAACTGATAGTAGAGTTGTGTCTATGGATTAGTTGTGCTTGGCCCTATAGACTGGTTAGTCCCTGTTAATGCATGGTTATGTTTATGTTATATGTCGAGTTGAGAACCAAACTTGAGGCATGTAATGTTACCCCATTGGAGTATACGATGAGGACTCCAGTGGAGGTTTTATATTTTTATGAGGTATGTTTCATGTCAGGATACGTGCACAGGTCAGGTTTGGGTTCAACAGATGTTCAGTTTTCATGTTTTTATGGTTAAGTTTTAATCATGTATGGGATTTGACCAGGTAATAGTATGTATGTTTGGCTTGCTACGGGTCCCGGCGGCCTTAAGCCGATCTGGATCCTAGCGCCGGTGGCGGTTCGGGCCGTTACGGTAGAGTATCGGTTTCCGGGTCGTTACAGCATGGGTTGTATGCCAAGTTTTCTAAGTGTGAGTTTTGGTTGAGGAGCATTTCCTTCTTAGGACACGTGGTATCAGCAGAAGGGATTGAGGTAGACCCCAAGAAGATAGAGGCTGTAGCTGACTGGCCCAGACCCACTATAGTGACTGAGATTAAAAGCTTTTTGGGACTGGCAGGTTACTACAGGAGGTTCGTTCAGAACTTCTCGAAGATAGCTGCTCCTATGACCAACTGACTCAGAAGAACCAGAAGTTTAACTGGTCAGACCAGTGCGAAGAGAGCTTTGAGGAGCTTAAGAGGAGATTGACATCAGCACCAGTTCTAGCTCTGCCTGTTAGTAACGAGGATTTCACAGTGTTCTGTGATGCATCTCGAGTGGGATTGGGTTGTGTTTTGATGCAGAGTGATAGGGTGATTGCTTATGCTTCTAGACAGTTGAAGAAGCACGAGTTGAATTACCCCACCCATGATCTAGAGATGGCAGCAGTTATCTTTGCACACAAGATGTGGAGGCATTACCTCTACGGGGTAAAATATGAGATCTTCACTGATCACAAGAGTTTACAGTACATCTTGAGCCAGAGAGAGCTGAATTTGAGGCAGAGAAGATGGGTAGAATTGCTTAGTGATTATGATTGTAAGATCCAGTATCATCCGGGTAAGGCGAATGTGGTGGCAGACGCCCTAAGCCGGAAATCACTAGGCAGTTTATCCCATATAGCAGTAGAGCGGAGACCAGTAGTGATGGAGTTTTATAAGCTCATTGAGGAAGGATTACAGCTAGAGTTGTCTGGTACGGGTGCATTGATAGCACAAATGAGAGTGACACCTGTGTTTCTGGAGCAGATAGCTCAGAAACAGCACGAGGACCCAGAGTTGATGAAAATTGCCAGGACTGCTGCAACTGTGCAGAGTTCAGATTTGACAGCAAAGGAACCTTCGCTATGGGAGTCGACTTTGTGTACCAGATAGTAGCAGTCTGAAAGCAGACATTATGAGAGAAGCTCATAATGCGAGGTATAGTGTTCACCCAGGAGCCACCAAGATGTATCAGGATCTGAAGAAGGTAAATTGGTGGCCAGCCATGAAGAAAGAAGTGGCGCAGTTCGTGACAGCCTGTGAGGTTTGTCAACGGGTGAAATTAGAACATCAGAAGCCGGCTGGAATGCTTAACCCACTGCCGATTCCAGAATGGAAATGGGAGAACATAGCTATGGATTTTGTAGTGGGCTTACCGGCAGCGTCCAACAGGATAGACTCCATATGGGTGATTGTGGACAGACTCACGAAATCTGCTCATTTCATTCCAGTTAGGAGTAACTATTCTGTGGATAAGTTGGCATAGGTATATCTGGATGAGATAGTGAGATTACATGGAGTTCCAGTATCTATAGTCTCAGACAGAGGACCTCAGTTCACCTCCAGGTTTTGGCGAAGTCTATAGAGTGCGATGGGCACAAGGTTGGATTTTAGCACTGCTTTCCATCCGCAGACTGATGGACAGTCAGAGAGGACCATCCAGACCATTGAGGATATGCTCCGACTGTGTGTGTTAGACTTTGGCGGTTCTTGGAGGCAGCATCTACCTTTGGTGGAGTTTGCCTACAATAACAGTCATCATGCTAGCATCGGGATGGCTCCATATGAAGCATTGTATGGGAGGAAGTGTAGATCACCTATTTGCTGGGAAGAGGTAGGAGAAAAAGCTCTTGCAGGGCCAGAGTTAGTAGAGATTACCAGTAGAATAGTGCCTATGATCAGAAAGAGGATCAGAACAGCTCAGAGTAGACAGAAAAGCTATGCGGACATTCGCAGAAAACTGTTAGAGTTCCAGGAGGGTGATTGGGTATTGCTGAAAGTGTCTCCAATGAAAGGAGTGGTTCGTTTTGGAAATAAGGGTAAGCTAGCTCGACGGTACATTGGACCCTTTGAGATTTTGCAGAGGATCGGCAATGTGTCGTATAAGCTGGATTTACCTACTTCGATGGAGAGAATTCACCCGGTATTTCATGTTTCTATGCTACGGAAATTTGTGTCAGATCCGGGTCAGGTTATTAGTGAGCCTGATGTGGAGGTCCTTGGAGATCTCACCTATATAGAGCAGCCAGTGCGGATTCTTGACACACAGATCAGACAACTAAGGAACAAAGAGATTCCGATGGTGAAAGTCCTGTGGAACCACCATAATCTAGAAGAATGTACCTGGGAGCCGCGGGAGTCTATGCTCCAGCAGTATCCATATCTGTTTTGAGGTTAGTTTCCTCCTTTTTATATGTTTATATGTTTGTTTTAGGAACATTCAGGGACGAATGTTCTTAAGGGGGGGAGAATGTAATACCCGGCTAGAGTCCGGTATCGGAATTCCTGTCGTCCGGTGGAATCCAGGATGTCGGAATTCTCTAAAAGGGTAAGATTTATGTTTTTCTAAAGTGATGTAGTATGTTTTACTGTTTTTAAGCTAAAATGAAAAGAGGTTTTGCAAGAAAAGAATCAAGGCAGAAAAGCCAGGTTCGGCCGCCGAAGGTGACATTCGGCCGCCGAACATGCATGGCTTTCGGTTTCACGTGTGGCCGCCGAAGGTGGTCTGGCCAGCCACCTATAAAAGGCCCTCAGTCGGTTGAAAGGATAAGGATTGCCTCTTTCTTTCACTTTCTGAGGTGAGACTCTGTCTTCCTTAAGTTTGCTTCATGTTTTCATTCACACTTGCAAAGATTTGATTGATTTTTATGTTAGTTTGAAGGTTTTGAGCTAAAAACACAAAGTTGTGAATTTTGGAGAGTTTGAAGGAGAGTTGCTCCAAAACTCCACGTTAGGATCGCTCATCTTCTTGGTTGCAAGAGGTAAGTGAAGATTTTGAGCTTGTTTTCATGATTTATGGAAGATTTTTGAGGTTTTGGGGGAGAGTTGCATGATTAGGGTAAAAGAGAGTGTTTTTGATATTTTTGTGAGCAAAGCTTGTATATGTGTTATATGTTTTGTGTTGTTGGGGTTTTAAGGTAGTTTCTGACCCCTTTGAGCATATACT
Source organism: Manihot esculenta (assembly GCF_001659605.2). Classification (NCBI taxonomy): domain Eukaryota; kingdom Viridiplantae; phylum Streptophyta; class Magnoliopsida; order Malpighiales; family Euphorbiaceae; genus Manihot; species Manihot esculenta. The sequence continues at coordinate 21,323,190 of NC_035171.2, forward strand.
TGGGTGTATGCATGTTGAGGACTTGAGGTGTTTGAGTTGGAGGAAGATTGGTGCGTTTTGGCGTGAGGCAGAGCAAGGTTCTACCTTGCTGATGAACCCAGCTTCGGCCGCCGAATGTGCTGAGGAGGTGGCTTCGGTTGCCTAAGCTTGCCCCGAGCCTTTGGACTTTCGGCTCTGGAGGGGAGTTTCGACCGCCGAAGATGCCCCCGAAGGTTAGAGACTTTCGTCTCTGGAGTGCCTTTCAGCCCCCGAAACTTGCCCCCGAAAGGGTTTGGCTGCCGAAAGTTGAGATTCGGCCGCCGAAGGTGCATGAGTTTCGACTCTGGAGAGGACTTTCTGTAAAAGCCCGGAAACCGATACCCCTCTGTAACGGCTCCAAACTGCTCGGCGCTAGGATCCAGATCGGCTTAAGCCGCCGGGACCCGTAGCAAGCCTAAACTGAACTCTGTGTACCTGATTAATCCCAGACATGAGCCAACTAGAACACTAGCTTTTAAAACCTTTTCTGTAAAACCACCAGGCTTAACCTTAAAACCAGAGCCGTCAAGGCCTACACCAGTGATCTACTAAGCTGAAAACATAGAACCCACTCTCTTAGGGTCAGCATATTACAGGCTAGCCTTACTTGCCATTATGGGTCAAGGGGTTTTATACCCTTTCTTCCCTCTCAGATGGGTCAAGGGGTTTTATACCCTTTCTTCCCTGATCACTGGAGTTTTATAAACACATCATATGTTAAGCCTAGCTTGACACATTTCTCATCAAGAAACGTAAAACAGGACACATGCATACACTAGGGATTCAGCATACACTGGGCAAAGCACAACTCTAGACATACTCTATCTCTTTATCACCTGCTCTTTCCATGCATAACCTGTATATACATCATGCTAACACATCATGTCCATACATCATGTCCACTACTAGACGTTACAAACAAACATAACATACCATCCTTAATCTTTACATCATCAACACATATGCGTGCCCCATGTGCGCGGTCATTTGGTGAAGTTCACTAGTCTTACGCGAGAATGGGCCGGCCATGTGCGTGAGTGGATCAGGTGTGCGTGGGCTCGGTCCACGTGCACGAGCTTGGTCCTTTGCGCGAGGAAAGTGGCTGTCCAATTGCGTGAATGGTGAAGGCGGGCCATGTGCAAGAATGATGAAGTGGTGGCCATGTGCGGGAATGGTGAAGTGCACCGGTCCATGTGCGAGTAAGGGCCATGTGCGGGGAATGGTGAAGTACTTTGGCGGGCCCATATGCGTGAATGGTGAAGGTGGGCCATTGTGCGTGCATGGTGAAGGTGCAGTCCATGTGCGCAAGAATGCGCTTGGTCCATGTGCACGTTGGATGTGCGGGTCTTCTTTGCGAGAACTTGGTTCTCGTGAGAGAATGGGCTTGGTCCAAGTTTGTTGGCGGGTCCGTTGCGTGAGTTTGGGCTGTCCAAGTGCGTGGGCCCAAGTGCTTGAATCCAACTTGGCAGGCTTGCTCTCTTTTGCTTCAAATAAGGCAGTTTTAGAGGGATTTTCTCCAAAATGTCCTTTTACACCATTTTCTGCAAAATAATATTAAAAGCAATAAATTAAGCAGAAATCATGTAAATATTTATCAATAATATTAATATAAATTGGACTAAATTATGCTCTATCAAATACCCCCACACCTAGCCTTTTGCTTGTCTTCAAGCAAATAAACATAGTCAAATAAGCTTTCTTACTCTAGATCCTTATTTCCACTTAAGCTCTTATTCTAGACCCCTATTTTGAATCATTGCAGTGAAGAATATATGCATGAAGATTACTCACCTTCTTTCCTTGTTTCCTTTTACTTACCATGGCTAGGATTTGTTTTACTCAAGAGAGAGATTATACATGCACATATTATTTGTTCAGATAAGACTTTTTCTAGCTTTCAGAGTGACTTTTCCTTACCTTGAAGTACTTTATTCAGCTTTTTGCACTTTTAATTTTGCTTGAACAAGTCACCAACCTTTTGACGTGAAGGTACATATTTGTGATACCCACCCCCAGTTACTCAGTTGGTCACCTGTCCAAGTGGCTACTAGCTTTGTTTATAGTCTTTTGACCATTGGAACAATTTTCAATTTGTGCTTTTGAAGTCTAAGCCTTTGTAAATTTCTTTCTCTCAATGATTTGGGCAAATAAACACCAATTGCTAAATCAAGTCATGTTAAGTTCATTCACACAACTTTCAATTTATTCTCTCTAATGAGTGTCATCAATATATTTTTCACCATGGCAAACTCAAAAATTCAATTAAAAAGGTAATTCTCAAACATGAATATAACTCACTGCAATTGATTCAACATAAGTTTAAAGAATTATCACATCAATGGGGTCATGGAAAGAAAGACTCATCTAACATAGTTCATCAGTTTGAGTAGAGCAAAACAAAAAGAAGAAGAAGGTTGTGGTTGTGTGTGTATTATTGAAAGCATAAATGAAAAAATAAATTGAAAAGAAATTAAACTGTGGCTATTCAGAACTAAGCAAATCGCAGAACTGAAAGGGAAAAGAAAATTTTTTTTTTTTTTACATCTGAAAGCATTCGCAGATCTGAAAGGAAGAAGGGAGAAGAAGAAGAAGAAGAGGAGAAGAAGAAGAAGAAGGAAGAAGCATGCACCCCCATACTTAAATCATGCATTGTCCTCAATGTAAAAGAAAAGAAGAGAACAAAGGAATCTGAATACTCCTCTGGGGTGTGGTGTGCATGGCATGATTACTTAGGCAGAGTGAGTGATGAACAGATGTTCGTCTGGAAAGTCTTCCTTGACTGAACAAGGCGTAGAGCTAGATGGAAGCCGGCTGAGATGGTTGGCTACAAGATTTTCTTTTCCCTTTTTGTCTCTTATTTCCAGATCAAATTCTTATAGGAGAAGAATCCATCTAATGAGTCTTGCTTTTGCTTCCTTTTTCTTGATCAGATATCGCAAAGCTGCATGGTCAGAATAGACAATGACTTTAGTTCCCAAGAGGTAAGGTCTGAATTTCTCCAAAGAAAACACAACTGCCAAGAGCTCTTTTTCAGTTGTTGTGTAGTTGCTTTGTGCAGCATCCAGTGTGCGAGAGGCATAGTGAATGACATGGGGTGAGTTTCCCACACATTGCCCCAAGACTGCTCCTACTGCATAATTGCTTGCATCATATATGATTTCAAATGGCAAGTTCCAGTCAGGTCCCTGAATAATTGGGGCAGTCACAAGCACTTCTTTAATCAAATCAAATGCCTTTTTGCAATCTGCATCAAAATCAAATGTTACATCCTGTTGGAGCAATCTGCATGATGGCAAAGTAATTTTTGAGAAATCTTTGATGAATCTTCTATAAAATCCTGCATGGCCAAGGAATGACCGGATGTCTCTAACATTTATGGGGTAAGGCAGATTTTTGATGGTATCCACCTTAGCTTTGTCCACTTCAATGCCCTTAGCTAAAACAACATATCCTAAAACCATACCTTGATTAACCATAAAGTGACTTTTTTATAATTAAGTACAAGGTTAGATTCAAGGCATCTCTATGGGATTTTTTCCAAATTAGTAAGGCATTCCTTAAAAGAGTTACCATATACTATGAAATCATCCATAAATACTTCAATTGTCTTACCCACATAGTCAAAGAATATGCTCATAATGCATCGCTGAAAGGTGGCAGGTGCATTGCAAAGTCCAAATGGCATTCTTCTAAAAGCAAAAGTGCCAAAAGGACAAGTGAAGGTGGTCTTCTCTTGGTCCTCTGGAGCAACTGGAATTTGATAAAAACCTAAATAACCATCAAGACAACAATAATGGGACTTACCTGCAAGCCTTTCAAGCATCTGATCAATGAAAGGTAGTGGGAAGTGATCTTTCCTTGTTGCAGCATTTAACTTTCTGTAGTCCATGCACACTCTCCATCCATTCTGAACTCTTGTGGGAACAAGTTCTCCTTCAACATTTGGAACGATGGTAATTCTAGTTTTCTTTGGAACTACATGCACAGGACTCACCCATTTGCTATCAGAGATTGGATATATGATACCGGCATCAAGGAGCTTGACTATTTCTTTCTTTACTACTTCCATCATGGGTGGATTTAGTCTTCTTTGAGCATCTCTGACTGGCTTGCATTCATCTTCCACGTGTATTCTATGCATGCATGTGGAAGGAGAAATACCTTTGATGTCATCTATGGTCCACCCTATGGCTCCTTTATGCTTCTGTAGCACTTTCAAGAGGCTTGCTTCTTCATGTTGGCTTAACTGATTGGACACTATTACTGGTAGTGTCTTGTCAGCTCCCAAGTACATGTATTTTAGATGGTCTGGGAGGGGTTTCAGATCTAATTCTGGTGTTTTCTGGCTTGATTGCAAAGGAGGATTGGAAGAGCTCGCTTGCGTTGGAGGTGGTGGAGCAAGGTTCGACGGCCGAAAGGCTTCTGAGTTCGGCAGCCGAAGAGTTTCAGCAGGCGATGGGATTTGAAGTGAATGATTCGGCGACTGAAGGGGGTCTGGATTCGGCGGCCGAATGTTTTCAGTTTGCATAACATCAATCTGTTGGATGTTGCAGACAGTCTCTTTCTGCCTCTCAATTTGTACCTGATCAGTTTCTTGGAAGAAATCATTGTTAAGAATATCGTCTTGATTTTCATCAAAAATTTCCTGGCTCAAACAGTCAACAATATCAAGACCATAAACAGGGGACATATCATGTGGATATTTCATGGCATCATAGACATTGTATTTAATCACTTCTCCTTCAAATTCCATGGTTAAAGTACCATCATGCACATCAATTTTTGTTCTAGCAGTACTCAAGAAAGGACGTCCAAGAAGGATATCAGAACTAGCATTGCAACTATCTTCCTTAGTATCAATAACATAAAAATCAGCAGGAAAGACAAGTTCTTCTACTTGGACTAACACATCTTCTAGAACACCTAATGGATATACCACAGATCTATCAGCTAATTGAATCACAACTCTTGTGTCTTTTAGTGCACATGCATTCAGAGATTTATAGATGGAGAGAGGCATGACATTTATGGATGCTCCAAGATCACACATAGCTTTCTTAATTTCAACATTCCCAATCTTGCAAGAAATAGCAAACATACCTTTGTCTTTGCACTTAGTAGGGAGTTCTCTTTTAATCACAGCAGTAACAACTTCTCCTACACTTACTTTTTCTCTTGCAGCTAGCTTTCTTCTATTGGTGCACAATTCTTTTAGAAATTCTGCGTACCTTGGAATTTGCTTGACAGCATCTAGCAGAGGTATGTTGATTTTCACTTTTCTGAAAGTCTCAAGAATCTCCCTTTCTTCTTTTTCTTTTTGCGTTCTTTCAAATCTTTTTGGAAAAGTAGGTGGAATGTGAAAGCTTACCTTTTGATCAGTCTTCTGTGCAGGAGGTGTTGCAGGTGGGGCTCGGCTGGCTTGCTCATGGAGATGGGGTCGCGCAGATGGCGCAAGGGGTGTCTCGGATGGGGCAGGCTCTTGTGTAACTAGCTTTTCTTCCTCGTATCTAGCATCTTGAAGCTCTTTTCCACTCCTCAGAGTAATGGCACTTACGTTTTGTTTGGGATTTGCCTCGGTTTGGGATGGTAACTTTCCTTGAGCTTCGAGCCTGTTTATGGAGGTGGCCATTTGTCCCATCTGCTGTTGCATCATTTGCATAGTCTTTACTACCTCATCAAGAGTATTATTGACATTTGGAGGTGCTGGTTGAGCTTGACTTCTTTGGTAGTTCTGATGGTTGTTAGCTCTCCCATAGCTGAAATTGGGGTGGTCTCTCCAACCTGGATTGTATGTGTTGGAATATGGATCATGTCTGGGCTGGTTATTGTACCCTCCAATGCATTTACTTGCAGGGGGTCTTCTTGGAGTGTAGGACATTGATCAGTTGGATGTCCTCCATATGAACAGATACCACATGGCCTAGGTGGCTGGGCTGCTTGCATTTGTTGAGCCAGTTCTATGGCAAAACCTTTCATCACAGATGTCAATTCAGAAATAGTGGATGAACTTACCTCATTGGCTCTTTGCAGTTGTTTTTCTTCTCCATATTGCCTAGATGAGGTTGCAAGGGTATATATCAACTCTCTCATCTCCCTCGGTGTTTTGTCTGCAATAGATCCTCCACAAGCTACATTTATGAATTTTCTTTCTGATGGAAGTAATCCTCCATAGAAGAACTGTATGAGAGACCTGTCTGACATATCATGTTGTGGACAACCTGTACATAGTCTTTCAAACCTTTCCCAATAATCATATAAGTCCTCAGTTTGTTTCTGTCTTATGCTAATAATTTCTCTTATTATGCCAATTGATTTAGATGGTGGGTGTAATACCCGGCTAGACTCCGGTATCGGAATCCCTACCGTCCGGTGGGACCTCGGATGTCGGAAACCTCTAGAAGGGTAAAACTATGATTTTATGAAATGTTTTCATGTATTTCATGTTTTTAAGTAAGAAATTAAATGAGTTTTTGCATAAAAATCTTTGGAGGAAAACCCAGGTTCGGCCGCCGAAAGTCAAGTTCGGCCGCCGAACATGCATGCGTTTTGGAGGCACGTTAGGCCCCCGAAAGCATGAGTGAGGGAAGTCAAGGTTCGGCCGCCGAACCTCATGTTCGGCCGCCGAACATTTGCATGGATGCGGAGGCACATTCGGCCCCCGAACGTGGTCTGGCCAGCCACTATAAAAGGGTCCCTTAGCCGAAAATGGGCGAGCTTTTTCTCCCCATTTCGGCCAAGGTGAGCATTCCGCCATCCTTCCCCAATCTTGAGTTTTTCCTTCCTTTTTCCATGATCTTTACAAGTTTATAACTTTGGTTTTGAAGATCTTTGAGCTTAGAACGAGTTTTGGAGCTTGGAGACCAAAAGTTGGAACTTCTCCCATCTCCAAGTTTAGATCTCCTCAACCCTCGATCTTCAAGAGGTAAGAGCCGATCTTAAGCTCAATGTATGATTTAAACAAGTTTTATGAAGTTTTAAGGGGTAGAATGCATGTTAGGGTATATGTTAAACCTATGGGTTTTTTATGACTCTTTGAACAATGTAGCTTGATTGTGTGTGATTGAAGTGTTGTAGATGGGGTATATGCATGTTTGAGGCCCCTAGGAACTTGTATGCATGCTTTGGTTGAACAATATGCATGTTTGGAAGGTTTGGAGGCGAAATGTGCTAAGGGAGCCAAGTTTCTGCCCTTTGGCAGAAACCAGGTTCGGCAGCCGAAGGTACTTTCGGCCGCCGAACATGGCTGGGGAGGCAGGCCTTTCGGCTGCCGAAGTTGCCCCCGAAAAGAGACTTTCGTCTCTGTCTGGCACTTTCGGCCGCCGAAGGTGCCGCCGAACCTACCTGAGTTTCGTCTCTGTCCAGGACTTTCGGCCGCCGAAGGTGCCGCCGAAAGTGCCCTGTTCAGCCATTTCTTGCATGTTTTCATGTGATGTTTTTAGGATGTTTTAGGGGGTTTTTGGGGAGTATTATAGAGTCATGTTCATGTATGTTTGGTGCCTCATTTGAGTCCACCTGTGTAGGTTCGGACCCGAGGAACCGAGACCCCCGGTTGTGAGATAGTCGTTCAGAGTTCGTTGTTAAAGCTTCAGTTACCAAGTGAGTGGAACAACCCCTTAAGCTTTAAAGTAAATGAATAAATGAATGAATCATAAAGCATTGCCCATGCATCATTATGCCATGCAATAGTAGGTTGTTTGCATTAGAATTCACGAATATGTTGCATTGCATACTTTGTTGTTGATGTGGATGAATGTTGAATGATCCATTAGCCCTTGTATGTCATGATAGCCTATGTGAGTCCAGGTGTGCCTGCTACGGCTCTACGCCCCTGGCACTATGACTGATTATGGAAGTCCGGGTGTGCCTGCTACGGCTCTACGCCCCCGGCATGTATAAGTAAGAAAGATTGGGGCTAAATGGTGACAAGTTCATCCTTGTTGTGAAATGTTTGTGTTATGGCGCATACATGAAAGCATGAATAAGAAAAAGTTATATGATAATAATAATAATAAAATGAATAATAATATACCTAAAAAAAGGAGGAATTAAAACAAATGTTTTTAGTTTCTGCTCACTGGGCTCTAGTAGCTCACCCCACTCCCTTTATCCCCAGAGTTGCAGGTACAGGAGAGATCAAGAAGTCGGCTAGAGTGAAGTCAAGTCATGTATGTTGTAATAGATAGTAGTGGACATGAACATGATGTAATGAGTATTTATGACCATGTAATGAATGATTTGATGATGTATTGAGGATTATAGTAGTGCTTGACCTAGAGGTGTGTGAATCCCCATTATGTACAGAGTGTTTAATGAGTAATGATGTTAATGACCATGATTATCCAAGCTGTTATGTATGATGATGATACCCCATTGGAGTATTTGATGAGGACTCCAGTGTGGGGTTTATGTATGATTTTTGTGCATGCACAGGTTTTGCTTGGATAAGAGGAAAGAAAATTTTTACAGATCATGTATATGTTGTTATGTATGGGATTCCACAGGTTTACAGGAGGTATGTAGGCTTGCTACGGGTCCCGGCGGCCTTAAGCCGATCTGGATCCTAGCGCCGGTAACGGGTCGGATTTCCGGGTCGTTACAGTGGGAAGTATTTGTCCAGAAAGGTTTGGACCATATCATCCCAAGAAGTTATAGATCCAGGTGGCAAATAAAATAACCAATCTTTAGCAAAGTCATCTAATGAAAAGGGAAAAACTCTTAATTTAACATGATCTTCAGATATACCTTGAGGTCTCATAGATGAACAGACAATGTTGAATTCTTTCAAGTGTTTGTGTGGATTTTCATTCTCTCTACCTATAAATTTAGGAAGAAGATGAATCAAATCTGTTTTCAGTTCAAAGGGAACTGTCAGAGGTGGGTAGGTGATGCAAAATAGTGCTTGATCACCCACGGGAGTTGCCAATTCTCTCATGGTTCTTTCTCTTTGCTCTTATGGTCTTATGGCTGGATTTTCTTAGATTATTTGGTTCTGGACAGCATGTCCATTGGGAGCAGCAGCTTGTGCATTTGGTTCTGCCATTTGTGTAAAATTTGGTTGCTAGAGTGAAGCAAGTTCGGCGGCCGAAGGTTGATGGGTTTCGGCGGCCGAAGGTTGGGCAGTGGGTTATGCGTTGGAGGCTTGCTTTCCTAGCCTTCTGAGAGTGCGTTCAATTTTTGGATCAAAGGGCAGAGTGTCTCTATGTTCAGATCTGGTCATGTAAGAAAAATAAACAAGTTAAATCAATTTCCCGGCAACGGCGCTAATTTTTGACTCGCGGTTGTCGAAGCCGGTCAAAAATAACCTTTCTGGTTATCAATAATTTTATATTTGCAAATAGTGGTGAAAGGATCAAATCCACAGAGAATTGAGAACTCACCTATTTCTCTTTTTATGACCAAGAAAATAAACTGAAACGATAATAAATTAAAAATGAGATAAAAGACTGAAAGTGGGATCAAATGAGATAAACTGAAAATTGGGATCAAAACAAATAACAGGAGGTTTGAGATTGATTGTAGTAAACTAATAATGAGAATAATAATGGAAAGCAAATAATTAAATAAAAAGTAATCAATAATGAGAAAGCTCTAGTTGAAGTATTGGATCCACTTTAATTGTTGGGATTGATCACAGACACTTTGTTCTTTTGGGTTGATTCAATAGATTAGTTATGGAGATGGAAGACGCTTATCACCACCATGTCTCTCCTTATTATTAAATTAATTAGGGAACATCCTCTAATCAATTACTAATCAACAAGTTGCCAAGGAACGTCCTTGGGCCTCAGGCAACAAACAACTGTTAATTGCATTAAGAAATAGAGAGATCCAATCCTAGCTACCCAAACGTATGGAGATAACGCTAGATCATGCAACTTCCTGTTGGGAAATCCCGAGATTATTGCAACCCAGTTGCACAGCGGAAAAATAAAATCTCTGTTGATTTCCTTTCCCAGAATCCGAGTGCTTCGTTTAATTAATAAGATGGATATGAGACTAACCTGTTAATCTCGTCAAGAAGAAACAATGCTGGACTGATGGTGCTGCCTTTTCAAACGAACACCCTCAATGGTATCCACACGAACGTCTTCTATCCTTCTAGAGTGCTAGCTCTCTCAAAGATGGATAGATTATGTGCTCCACAATCTGCAATCTTTTAGACTGAGTTTTCTCAAAAACACTTCCCTTCCACAATTCGTAGAAGGGGTATTTATATTTTCAGTATTTTGTTTTCACACAAATCCTTTTCTCCCACAACTTCTTTTCCTAAAAGTAGTTGTGTTTATCCCACAACTCCTTTTTCTAAAAGGAGTTGTGTTCATAACCCACTATCACAATCTTGCAGATACTCAAATATCTTATGGGATAGAATCATTTATCTGTAACAGTTACAGATAAACTGCAGATCTTTTAAATATTATTATCTCATAATAATAAATGATTAATAATAATAACACTTTATTATTATTAATTATATTAATAATTAATATTAATAATAATAACACTTATTATTATTAATTATATTAATAATTAATAATAATAATAACACTTTATTATTATTAAATATATTAATGATTAATAATAATAACACTTATTATTATTAATTATATTAATGGGCTTTGGGCTTTTAGCCCATCAATATGACATAGCACATCAACAACGTTCTTTTGTGTGTGACCCAATAGGCTCACATTAATTGGCAATAGGCCCAGTCCCACAAGGCCCATAAGTCATAAGTGGCCTCTAGCAAGACATTATGACTACCCAACTAATTATGAGGATCAATAGTCCGATAAAGCCTAATAGAATATGAATTAATCCCTTTGTCACACGATATCTAGTTTGAACATAAGTCATGGTCAATGTCAAACTTATAATGTTCAAACTTATGATTTCTCGATCTCTAAGTAGACTGATAAATTCAAATGATATTGATCACACTATCAATTCATTTGAGCATGGCCATGCATTTCTCAGTCTCACTTATCGAGGGGCCCAGAAGATATCTCTCTCATAGAGAGACAAATCCTATCTTGATTGTTCATTATCCTCTACATAATTTCTATTATGCTCAATCATAACCTTTATGATTGTCCGATTAAAGACAACGTTTGGTTATGTCAAAACATAATAGACCTTATATTGGAAACTATGACAATCTCAAGTCAAAGGATTAAGACATAACTACTTTGAAATTCACTTATGACAATGACCCATGTAGTGATCTCAATGCGGGTCCATCCAATACTTTGTTCTGTAACAAGTATTTATGATTATTGAATTATATCAACATATACATAATCATCTCATGATTATCAATCAATAATCATACCAGTTATATTTTATTATTATCAACATAATAATAAGTAACCAGGGATAATAATCATTATTATGTAACATGCAAACAAACAATAATGATAAAAACCTCTTTTATTAATAACCAAACGACATACAAAAAAGTCCAAGATAATGGCCTAGGGCATATACACTAACACTTCCTTGGTTTTTACACCAAGTGTTCTTATGTAAGAATAATCTAAGCAATTACGGACTTAAATCATTCAAACTAACAAATAATTATTTTGCAATTAAAACTCAATGTAGATTTCAATAACAAAGTAATATGAAAATTAAGTATGAAATTGCATGAATATTGAACTCCCAAAAGTTAAACAATATTCGATCAAATCTCACAACCCATTAAACAACTAAAGCTTCAACCAATATTCAACTAGATTAAAGAAATCAGCCACTCATTGGCTGAATTAAAAACAGAAAAAAAAATAAAAGGGAAAAGAAAGAAAAGAAACCGAAGGAGCCGAATTCCGAATTCTGCCTTGCGGAATTGCCGAATTGGAGAGATTGCATTGTGTGTTCTTCGGCCACTTAAGGCTCTTTAAATAAGTGCAGAGGAGTTCGCCCTAAATGCTGTCCACGCGTGCCCCATGTGCGCGGTCATTTGGTGAAGTGCACTGGTCTTGCGCGAGAATGGGACGGCCATGTGCGTGAGTGGATCAGGTGTGCGTGGGCTCGGTCCACGTGCACGAGCTTGGTCCTTTGCACGAGGAAAGTGGCTGTCCAATTGCGTGAATGGTGAAGGCAAGCCATGTGCAAGAATGATGAAGTGGTGGCCATGTGCGGGAATGGTGAAGTGCACCGGTCCATGTGCGAGTAAGGGCCATGTGCGGGGAATGGTGAAGTACTTTGGCGAGCCCATATGCATGAATGGTGAAGGTGGGCCATTGTGTGTGAATGGTGAAGGTGCGGTCCATGTGCACGAGAATGCGCTTGGTCCATGTGCGCGTTGGATGTGCGGGTCTTCTTTGCAAGAACTTGGTTCTCGTGAGAGAATGGGCTTGGTCCAAGTTTGTTGGCGGGTCCGTTGCGTGAGTTTGGACTGTCCAAGTGCGTGGGCCCAAGTGCTTGAATCCAACTTCGCAGGCTTGCTCTCTTTTGCTCCAAATAAGGCAGTTTTAGGGAGATATTCTCCAAAATGTCCTTTTACACCATTTTCTGCAAAATAATATTAAAAGCAATAAATTAAGCAGAAATCATGTAAATATTCATCAATAATATTAATATACATTGGACTAAATTAGCTCTATCACTAGGGTGGGTATCACAAATATGTACCTTCACGTCAAAAGGTTAGTGACTTTTTCAAGCAAGATTAAAGTGCAAAAAGCTGAATATAGTACTTCAAGGTAAGTGCAAATCACTCTGAAAGCTAGAAAAAGTCTTAATTGAATAAATCTTATGTACATGTGTAATCTCTCTCTTGAGGAAAATAAATACTAGCCATGGTAAGTAAAGGGAGACAAGGAAAGAAGGTGAGTAACCTTGATGCATACGTTCCTCACTGCAATGATTCAAAGTAAGGGTCTAGAGTAAGAACTTAAGTGGAAATAAAGGATCAAGTAGCAAAGAGAGCTTGTTTGACTATGTTTATTTGCTTGAGGACAAGCAAAAGGCTAGGTGTGGAGGTATTTGATAGAACATATTTTAGACCAATTTATCATAATGTTATTGATGTTAATTTACACTTTTTATGCCTAATTTTGTGGTTTTAATCTTATTCTGCAGAAATGGTGTGAAGAGGCAATTTGGTGAAAATGCCCCTAAAACTGCCTTAAATGGAGCAAAGGAAAGCAAGCTTGCCAAGTTGCAATCAAGTGAAGCTAAATCAGGAAAGTACTAAATAAGAAAAGTGGCAAATAAGGAAAGTACATTCAGCCAAAGAAATTTGAAATTCAAAATTCAAATCTTCAAGTAGCCTTTTCCTTATTCAATAAGTCAAATCTCAAGTTGCCATAAAAGAGGAGTCAAATAAGGAAAGTAATTTGAATTTCAAATCTCCAAAATTCACAATCAAATTTTGAAGTTTAAAATCCATCTTGTTAAGGAAGCTAAATCCAAAGATCACATGCTTTCCATCCAAGCCTTGCACATTCAAAATTCAAATTGCAAAAGGTAGGCTCCATCTCATCACATGGGCAGCAGGACATGGACAGCACATGGGCAGCACTTGGGCAGCCACTTGAAGACTAGGGCAGCACCTCAATTCTATTTAAACATCTCTTCAATTGCCACACATCCTCTCTACACATTGAAGATAACATTTGGCCACTCAAAGGGCGCAAGACCACTCTTAGGGCGCAAGACCACTCTTCTTCGGTTCCTTCTCTCTTCTTTTCTTTCCTTTTATTTTTTATTTTTGTTTCAGCCATGAGTGGCTGAATCCTTTAATTCTAGTTGAAGATTGGTTGAAACTTTAGTTATTTTATGGATTGGGAGATCTGAACATACATTGTTTATCTTTTGTTTATTCAATATTTATGCAATTTCATGCTTGATTCCATTATTGCTTTGTTATTTTGATCAATGTGGCCAATTGATTCTTGATTGCAAGGTAATATATTGTTAGTTTGGATAATTTTAAGTCTGTAATTGCTTGGATTGTTCAAACACAAGAACACTTGGTGTAAAAGCCAAGGAAGTTGCATAATCTAGCAATATCACCATACGTTTGGGTAGCTAGGATTAGATCTCTCTATTTCTTAATGTAATTGATAGTTGTTTTGATGCCTAAGGTCCAATGACGTTCCTTGGCAACTTGTTTATTAGTGATTAATTAGATGACGTTCCCTAATTGGTTTATGATTAAGGAGAGACATGGTGGTGAGAAGCGTCTTCCATCTCCATAACTAATCTATTGAATCAATCAAGAGAACCTAAGTTTCAATGATCAATCCCAACAACTGAAGTGGATCCAATTTTTCAACTAGAGCTTTCTTATTATTGACTTCCCTTTATTTTTATTATTCGCTTATTTTATTGCTATCTTTAGTAGTTTAATTGAATCAATCTCAAAACCCCCCTTTTTATTGTCAGTTTACCTTGCTTTCAATTTATCTCGCTTTCAGTTTATCTTGCTTTCAGTTTATTTCGCTTTCAGTTTCTTTGCTTTCAGTTTACTTTCTTGGTCTTGATAAGGAAGATAGGTAAGTTTTCAATTCCCTGTGGATTCGATCCTTTCACCACTATCTATAGTTGTAAGATTGTTGATAACCAGAAACGTTATTTTTGACCAGCTTCGACAACCGCGATTCAGTAAGTCACATCAAGAGGGTTATCCTCCTCATACTCAAGACCCTTAGTTATAGCCACAAGTCTTTGGCTAGTGTTTCTACCTTTGTCCTGCCTTACAGGCTGTGCTCCATTCTTGGTTTTGTTCTTAAACCAATCAGGATATCCTATCAGTTTGAAGCAGATATCCCTAGCATTACCATCCATATTACAATAACTGCAGTGACCCTTTCTTGGATCATATTTCTTTTGTTTACCTTTCTGAGACTGTCCTTGCATCTGATTAAACAGTACTAAGGTTTCAATAGATTTGATTTCTTTTACTCAAAATCTCCTTCTAAGATTTATGTTTGAGGGCCATAGAATATGCCCTGTTTATTGAAGGAAACGATCAAGAACTAGAACTTGATCCCTCATAAAATCAAAATTATCATTTAGTCCCATCAAGAACTGCATAAGCCTATTCCTATTGTTCATACTTCAATGGCCTTAGAAGTCCCACAAGAATATGGAGGCAAAATTTCTATCTACCTAACTCATCCCACAGTCTTTTTAGACAGGTGAAATAGACTGAAACGGGAGCATTCTCTTGAGAAATAAGGGAGATCTATCTATGTAACTCATAGATCTGTGATCCATTACTCTCTCTAAACCTCTCTGAAATTTCATACTAGAGATCTTTTAAAGAGGCACTGTAGATGAAACCATCCACAATATCCTTTGATATCGAGTTCAAGATGCAAGATGTGATGATATAGTCACATCTCTTCCATTGCTCATAGAACTCAGTATCTTTATCTGGCATTGGAATTATGCCTTTGATAAAATCTAACTTATGCTTGGCACTTAGGGCTATTCGCATAGCTTTATTCCAGGATCTGAAGTTTCTACTCCCAATTAAGAACGTAAAGACCAAAATTATACCTGAATGGTCAGACGACTGCAAGCAGAGAGGATCACCATCGCGTCCACTGCATGCTGCTTTTCCCGATCCGAACGCCTTATATTCTATGGATCTGCCATTTCTCTGCTACCTTTATGATTCGGCACAACAGATTAAAGAAGGCGTTGCACCGTTCACACAAACCCTAACCCTAGATAATCACTCGCTCTGATACCATATAAGAGAGAGAAGAGCTTTCTGAAAGAATACAACTTGCATTAAAAAGTGATTATGTATGAAAGAGCTAAGCTATTTACACTTAGCAAATCTCACGTGCAAAACACAAGCAGAAAAGAAGAAAGATTACAAAAAGATCCATAAAACAAAATAAGCAAACCAATATATCCATATACATATTATTTACAATTGTATAATTACAAAATAATACTCAAATGAATTAATAGCATTCTTCTACAAATAGTTAGATTAATTTTGATAGTCTTTTTTGAATGCAAAAATGTTAAAAGATGAAGTAAATGAAATTAAACCTTTATTTGTTTGCCAAAAAATAACTTTAAGTTACAGTTATGAAAAATAAGTTATTTTTTAAAAAATATTAAAAAAAACATTTTTAAATATAAATAAAATATTTTTTTAAAAAAATATTTTTAAATATAAATTATTTTCTATAAATAACCGTAGCATAAATGCTGATTTTATTGTTACAAAGAGGAAGAACATCCTAATAAAAAAAAAAAAAAAAGGAAGCGACTAGAAAGAGAAGATTAGTAGTTTTCTAAAATTAATAAAAAACTGAAAATGTGTAATAGTTTTCGGTGTTTGTCAAACCATCGGGTAACCAAACATTAACTTACTATTATACATTAATATTTAAAGCTTACTTAAATGAAAAGATTATAAAAATAAATTTCGTAATTTATTAAAAAAATCAATAATTAAGAAGGTAAATGCGAGAGAAAAAAAAAAAAAAAAAAAAAAAAAAAAAAAAAAAGGGAAGAGATTCTTATTAAAACTGTTTTACGGGCTATAACCTCTTTGTTATGTCTATCTTCAAATTGTCCTCTAGTTTTTTCCAATGATGAATGCAAGAAAAATCTTAAAATACCTCTCAGTAATTCTTTCTTTGATGTTGAACTGATTTGGCATTTTTCTAGAGATGGAATACCTACTGTTAAAGCTATTTATTTTAGATTCAAGAGGAACCAAGCTTTTTTTTCTTTTTCTTTTTTTTTTTTTTTTTTTTTTTTCTGCTAATCCTTCTTCCTCAAGGCAGGTTTCAAATGTATCATGCAAGATTTTAATTTATTTTAAAATAAAATTTTTTTAAGTTAAAAAAAAACTTGAATCCTTTCATTCTAAGCAAGAGAATTGATAGAAAAAAAATATCAATTTCAATTGAATTTTTACAAAATTCTTGATTCTAAATAAACAGAGAGTTACCATTGGTGGATTGGTTTGTAAACTTTAGCTAATGAGTTTAGCGCTACTGATGTGCAATTAGCAGGATCGTTGTGCTGGTATATATGAAATGCCCAAAATCATGCAGTTTTCAATTCTGGGATACCTAATCCTGCGCAGACAATTTTAAAGGCCCAGAATGCTATTGAAGAGTATAATCAGTCTCATATACCACATATGACTGCTCCTCTTCGTTGGAATGCTCCACCTCCAGAAGCTGTTAAAGTGAATATAGATGCCTCTTTTGATACCTTGTCGTCTAATGCGGGATGTGGCATCTTAGTTAGAAATGCCCGAGGTTGTGTTATCTCTTGTTTCTGTCTTTCTCCTTTAATGGCAGAGAGTTTAGCTTTGTTGACTGCTCTTTGCCTTGCAATCTCTAGTGGTCCTGGGCATCAGTTGCTCGAGTCTGATAGCCTCTTGCTAGTTTCACTACATAATGCTGCCGATGAGATCTGTCATTGGGAACTCCGAGCAGTTGTTCAAAGAAATCTTGGCTTCTCATCCTCTTTGATCTATATACAGTTTGTGCATAGATCTGTGCTCACTGGCTAGCTAATAGAGTTAGATTGAATGATCTTCCCGCTACTTGGTTTTGTA
The DNA here is from genome assembly GCF_001659605.2 of Manihot esculenta. NCBI lineage: Eukaryota > Viridiplantae > Streptophyta > Magnoliopsida > Malpighiales > Euphorbiaceae > Manihot > Manihot esculenta. The sequence goes on from NC_035171.2 coordinate 21,340,756, forward strand.
ATCCCCCAGTCTAGCAAGTTAATTTGTTATCTCAAGACATTTGTACCTCCTTTCAGGTTGAATGAATATCATCTTTCTGGTTAAAAAACGAAAAGAAAAACAAATATGAAACAGTTCACCTTTTAAAAAAGACCAAAGCATATATACATTAATTTTGATTAATTTCCAGAACATAAAGAGTAATTTAACTTAAATATTTAAAATATTTCAGTTTCATTTGATATTCCACTGACTTGACAGAAAAATGACTTAAAATTGAGTCTGGAAAATGAAAAAGATTCATCCTAAAAACTATCCAGCATGCAGCTTGTCCTGTCTAACTCTGTTTACTCCTCCCAATTACTGACAAGGATCTCCAGGCCAGAACATCAATACAAGTACTTCAATTTACGTGCAGATAGCCTCTGAGAAGACCTAGCTGAACATTCAGACAGGAAAAATCAAACATGGCTGATGTTGTTACCTCACCATCTACCCCGCCAACAGGGTTTTTCGTCCACGGAAACCCCACCAGTTGAATTGATCTACAGCTACAAGAATTAAGAACTTCACCTACAACAGCTTCAAGACCCATTAAAATACGAATGCCAATGATGTTATGATTATGACATCCTTTTCCGTCCATCTAATCTATAAGACACTCCTAAGGACAAGGATCTCCAGAAGAGGAGTAACTAAAACACCATCATCAATTCAACTCTCCAGACTGAAACCTCTTTCAGCAGCATAATCGACAAAGCCATATAGCGGCTCTACTCTCTCGCCGTACTTCTCAAACCCATCTAGTTCCTTCCTAGCCTTGGTTCTCAGCTCTTCTGCAACCTCCATTGCCTTCTCAATCCCATATAGACTGACATAACTCTTCCCTTTCTTTTTCTTATTCTCATCTTCTTTACTCGTCGTTCTCGCTTCCAATATATCATTAATCACTCGATATAATACCCCAACGTCTCTTCCATACCTCCTCAACCTTTGTATCTCATGATCTTCAGCCCCAGCCAGCAATCCTCCACACACTGCAGAGCACTCACCCATTTCACCATATTTTTTCTCTTGAGCAAACTCTATAGAATTTGGACTACCTTCAAGGTCAAGGAACTGACCAGCAGCCATTCCTGTGGAACCCACAGCACGAGCAATCTCAACAATCACTCGGAGAAGGCGAGACTCTGGAACAAGATCTGAGGGTGTGTTGTAGACAATGTGGCGGAAGCCAAGAGGGAAAAGTGCATCCCCAGCAAGGATTGCCATGTCAACACCATAGACTACATGGTTTGAAGGCTGGCCTCGGCGTGATGAGGCATCATCCATGCAGGGAAGATCATCATGAATCAAAGAAGCTGCATGGACCTGTTAAAAGCACAGTTATGATGGATTCAACCACTGCAGCTATGCAACTATATTCTCCTAAAGTAGTGCAGAAGAGAAAAAAAAAGACTTCTTGAAGCAATTTTCTTATTCTTTAAGCTTTTTTTTTTAAAAAAGAAAAAAGGTGAATTCAACACTTTGTAAGTGCTAATGAAACGTGCCTCTTTGCTTATTAGGAATCAGAATCATCAAGTCTCCATACCCAATTCCAATTTCACTATTTGAAACTGCTAACAGCCTAACAGAATGAAACTCACATGATGTCAAAACCCAAAACCGTCTGATTATCAAAAGATTCCACAAAAAGCAAAAACATTCCAATGCTACCATTGTTTTGTATTTGCAATTCATGACCAAATAAATAGGAAGCCTAGTGTGAATATGATAATTGGTTCCCCCAACATAGAATATTTGCAGGAAATTCCATTTATAGCTTCTGGTTTGACATTTTAATATTAAATATTATAATTAATAAACTATATTAGAATAATTTAAGCTGAATATCGACAGAGAAGGTCTGCATAGTAGGCTTGAATCTCTTAAAAAAAAGAGAGATATCCATCCCATTCATATCAACAGTCCTTTCTTGTATTTTAACTATTATTTTAGTTTATTATAATTTCCCCAACAATTTCTAATGTGTAATCTTTCTCAATAATTAACGAACAATCTTAAAACCCCAAAGTGAAATCAAACTAAATTTCCCAATAAAAATAACATTCAAAGAGAAAAGGGTTAACCATTTCAAGAGCACAAGCAGTAGGAAAGGCCGCGAGACGATTACCACCGAATAGCTCACAGGCAGCCACACACATGACAGGCGGGGCCCGCTTGGTTCCCTTTGCGAGCACGGAATATCTCATGGCCTCATAGATCTGCTCTGGGTACTGAATCGAAATAGCCTGGTCTAGCTTCTGGTTGATCTCGGACATAAGGGTCGTCCAATAAGTCTTCAAATCGAACTGGGTCGACTTCGAATTGCCTGAAATCGACAAAGAAGAAGAAGAAGAGTGAATTGACAATCTGGGTTTCGATAGGCGACGATTAGGAAGCCTTCTAGGGAGGAGTAGGACAGGTGATGGTGATATAACTGAAGAGAAAACCATCGTTTGACGTTTTCTGTCTATCTGAAGAATAGTTTAGCAAATCAATGGTGGAAATTGGAAATGTGAATTGAATGAGCAGATTTGAAAGGAGTTGTAGTGGGGATTGCTATAGTGAGGGATTGGATTGGATTGGGTGGAAAATGAAATGCCAATTTATTTATTACCGGGGAGAATGTTTATAATGATAAGATGATGAAAGTGGCAAACAATGGGCGTGGTGGGCCCAGGACCGTTCATTGTAAATTTCGCTTCCACGTCAGAAACCGAACAAAAAGATACTATTAAATACATAATACCTCGTTTGGAGAAATCTATATATACACAATAGGGGTAGGCAATTTTCGATTTTCAATAAAAAAATCAAATCGAAATGAAATTAAAATTAAATACAACCATTTAATTTAATTTTTTAATTTATTGGATTTAGTTTATTATTAAATTTAGATATTTTTTTTATTCAGTTAGGTTAAACCACCGAAATCAAAGAGAAAATTTGAATCAAACCGTTTTTATAAATATAAACTTAAAATAAATCTTAAGTCCCACATCTAATTCAGCTGCTTTTAGCCTACTCATCCCTCACTCTCTCTTAGACGTGAGTCGCTTTCATTAAAAATTAAATTAAATTAAATAATAAAAATTAAAATTTTAGTATTTATAAAATTTAAATTAAATTGAAAAAATAAAAAATAAAACTAAAATTTTAAATTAATCTAATTTAATTAATTTTTTTATTTAAATTAAATATTGCTCACCTAATAATTATAACAGACAAGAACGGTGATAGATATAGGCAATAGAGGTAGATCAATGTCCATTCTTCTTCTTCTCCCTGCCATCATGTAATTTGTTGCTCCTTGCATCTCAGTTCATGGGGCTTTTTGTCTTTTCAAAATAAAAAAAAAAAAACCATTATTTCTTAAATATTGATTCGAAAGGGTGAATTGATTCTCTACTGTACTGCATTTAAAAGTGTAGTAACAGTTAATTAAGGAACCGCAATTTTTCAAAGTGTAGTCTGTATGACTGCGAGACTCCCCTTTGAAAAATCACAGAATACCGCACTTTAGAAGTGCAGTACTTTTTTACCACACTTTATTAATTTTTTAAAATTAATTTATTATTTTTATATTTTTAAATTAATTTATTTATTTAAAAAATTAATAATTATTATATTATTTTAACAATATATAAATTGTATCTAAAATTTTTATATTTTATTTTAATCCTAAATACAAATCTAGCTGCTGCATAGTATATATAAAATTTAATGTTAATGTATAGTAGTTGTATTATTATTTATAATATAGTTTAAATATTGCATATTCAAAATTGTATTTTGTTAAAATAATTTAATAATGTAAAATAAAATATTAAAATTGATTTATGATATGACCGAAAAATAGAGTTGTGCTGTGAATTGGCTAGACCTGCAAGAAAGAGAACGTGACAGTCACTCCGACGCTCAAGTCAATATACTAGAGAACAGGAAAAATATAATGAATTATTTAGAACTTGAGTAGTGTGAGAGAATAGCGTACATTTGCCTCTGTGATCCTTCTCCTTTTATATTGTAAGAAAGTGGAGACCAATATAGTATGTCTTGATAATCTGACGATGATTTGGTCAGGTATTTGATCAGGGATATCGCTAGCTGATAAGTAGGTGATCCCACGATTATAGGCATAACAAGAATACACTGGGTTGTGCCTGACAACGGTAACTTTGTGCCAAGACTCACCCTATCCAGGCGAGGGCGAGTTTCAATGATGAACCCAGTGTTAAGGTGTCCGGATCTTTCTTTCCTCAGGTGAGACCGTATTACTCATTTATCTGATCCTTACTACGTGGACCTATTCTGTGGTGACGGCTCATGGCTTGCTTTGGACGAGTCTTATGTAGCATGGAGTTTGTAACAGCCCGGAAATCGGATCGCTACCGGCGCTAGGATCCAGATCGGCTTAAGGCTACCGGGACCCGTAGCAAGCCTAACATACATCCTGTAAACCTGTTTAATCCCATACATGATCAACAACATACATAAAAAATTAAAACTTTTCTTTTCATTCATGAACCAAACTCAACCTGTGCATGCATTAACGTAGACATTAACATTAACCCCACTATGGAGTCCTCATCAATGCTCCAATGGGGTACCATTATCATGCATTAAGTTTGGTAAAACATAAACATCAATAAAAGATCATGCATTCATAAAGGGATTACACAACTAGGGTCAAGCACACTTCTAAACCTCAATACCGTCATTACATTACATAACTCAATATTACATTACAACATCCATCATGTCCACTACTAGCTATTTCATAACCAAAACTTTACTCTATCCGACCTCCTGCTCTATCCTGTACCTGCAAACCTGGGGGTTAAGGGAACGGGGTGAGCTAAAAATTCCAGTGAGCAGAACCATAAAACATTTTAATTATTCATGCTTTCATGGAATGCATCATAGCACATACATTTCACATCAAGGACGGACTTATCACCAATAACTCTCATTTCCATAAACAATCATACATTTGCCCGGACGCGTGGCATGGGCAGCCCGGGACTTCATAACATGGTGCCAGGACGCGTGGCATGGGCAGCCCTGGACTTCATATGTTACATACTGAGAGCTAGTGGGTCATCCAACATCCATCCACATCAACAGTAAAAATGCAATGCATCATATTCGTGATTACTAATATAATACAACCTACATAAACATGGCATTGATGATGCATGGATCATGCTAAACATTTTATTAAATTTAAAACATAGTTCTGTTCCACTCACCTTTGGCTGATGCTCTAAGGACTCTGAAGCAGCTAGCACTGCTGACCTCCTCGGTTCCTCGGGTTCGAACCTACACAGGTGGACACAGATGAGGGACCAAACATACATAAACATAACCCTAAAACATCCCCCAAAAACCCCTAAAACACCTCAAAACAATTATAGAAAACATGCAAGAAATGGCTGGACATGGCACTTTCGGCGGCACCTTCGGCGGCCGAAACTCCCAGACAGAGACGAAACTCATGCATGTTTGGCAGCACTTTCGGCGGCCGAAACTGCCTTTCAGAGACGAAAGTCCTCTTTCGGGGGCAGGCTTCGGCAGCCGAAGGCTGCTTCCACAAGCGGGTTCGGCGGCCGAAAGTCCATTCGGCGGCCGAACCTGAGTTTCTCCAAAGTGGCAGAAACTCAACTCCAACATGCACAAACGCCCTCCAAACTTTTCAAACATGCATAAACCTGATCTACAACATGCATACTCAAGCAACAAGCTCCTAGGGGCTTCAAACTATCTTAAACCCCAACTACAACACATCAAGCAACCACAAATATCATACATTGCTAAAAAACTTAACATAACCCATAAAACCAACCAAAACCTAAACATGCATTTCTACCCCATAGATCAACTTAAAACTTGTTTAAAACATACAGTGAGCTCAAGATCGGCCCTTACCTCTTGAAGATCGAGAGGAAAACGACCCTAGCTCGGAGATGGGAGAGATTGAGTCTCTTGAACCTCAAAAGCTTCAAAACTTGCTTTATACTCGAAAATCTTCAAAACAAGGTGAAAACTTGTGAAAATCGTGAAAGATTTGAAGGAAGAAACTCAAGATCGGTGAGGGACGGCTGAGAGCTCACCTTGGCCGAAAATGGGGAGAAAAGTTCACCCATTTCGGCTAAGGGACCCCTTTATAGGTGGCTGGCCAGGTCACATTCGGGAGCCGAACGTGCCCCCGCATGCATGCCATGTTCGGCCTTTATAGGTGGCTGGCCAGGTCACATTCGGGAGCCAAACGTGCCCCCGCATGCATGCCATGTTCGGCTGCCGAACCTTACATAAGGTTCGGCGGCCGAACCTGGACTTCCCTCACTCATGGTTTCGGGGGCCTAAGGCACACCCGAAGCGCATGCACGTTCGACGGCCGAACGTGAGGTTCGGCGGCCGAACCTGGGTCTTCCTCCAAGATTATTTCATGCAAAAACTCATTTCTTACTCGAGTAAAACCATAAAATACATTAAAACATTTTATGAAAACATGACTTTACCCTTCTAGAGGTTTCGGACATCCGAGATCCCACCGGACGGTAGGGATTCCGATACCGGAGTCTAGCCGGGTATTACATTCTTCCCCCCTTAAGAACATTCGTCCCCGAATGTTCACCAACAAACCTAGCATGGCATAAATATAAACATACATAGCATGCAACATACACATTGACATAAAACACATAACACTTACTTCAAAAGAGATGAGGATATTGCTGGAGCATGGACTCCCGTGTCTCCCAGGTACACTTCTCAATGTTGTGGTGATTCCAAAGGACTTTCACCATCGGGATTTCCTTGTTTCTCAACTTTCTGATCTGGGTGTCTAAGATCCGTACCGGCTGTTCAACATAGGTGAGATCTTCTTGGATCTCCACATCAGGCTCACTAAGAACCTTGCTCAGATCTGACACGAACTTTCTCAACATGGAAACATGGAAAACCGGATGGATTCTCTCCATTGAAGCAGGCAAGTCCAGCTTGTACGATACATTCCCAATCTTTTGCAAGACTTCAAAGGGTTCGATGTACCATGGAGCCAGCTTACCTTTCTTCCCGAACCGAATCACCCTTTTCATTGGAGACACCTTGAGCAATACCAAATCCCCCTCCTGAAACTCTACTTGTCTTCTGCGGACATCTGCATACCTCTTCTGCCTGCTCGAAGCAGTCTTGATCCTTTCTCTGATTATAGGTACCACCCTGCTGGTGATCTCTACTAGCTCAGGCCCTGCCAAGGCCTTTTCTCCAACTTCCTCCCAGCAAACGGGTGATCTGCACTTCCTTCCATATAAAGCTTCATATGGGGCCATCCCTATGCTAGCATGATGGTTGTTATTGTAGGCAAACTCCACCAAAGGTAGATGCTGCCTCCAAGAACCGCCAAAGTCCAGCACACACATTCTGAGCATATCCTCTATTGTCTGGATGGTCCTCTCTGACTGTCCGTCCGTCTGTGGATGGAAAGCAGTGCTAAAATCCAACCTGGTACCCATGGCATTTTGCAGACTCCGCTAAAACCTGGAGGTGAACTGGGGTCCTCTATCGGACACTATAGAAACAGGGACCCCATGCAGCCTGACGATCTCATCAACATACACCTGCGCCAACTTGTCCACAGAATAGCCACTCCTGACAGGGACGAAGTGAGCAGATTTGGTGAGTCTGTCCACAATCACCCATATGGAGTCCAATCTGTTGGACGTCGCCGGTAACCCCACTACGAAGTCCATAGCTATATTCTCCCATTTCCACTCTGGAATAGGTAGCGGGTTAAGCATTCCAGCCGGCTTCTGATGTTCCAGCTTCACCCTTTGACACACTTCGCAGGCTGACACGAACTGTGCCACTTCTCTCTTCATGGCTGGCCACCAATAAACTTTCTTCAGATCTTGATACATCTTGATGGCTCCAGGGTGAACGTTGTATCTGGCATTATGAGCTTCTCTTATAATGTCTCCTTTTAGCCCTACGTCATCTGGTACACATAGTCGGCTCCCATAGCGGAGGATCCCTTTATTGTCGAATCTGTACTCACTATCTTTGCCTGACTGAACAGTCCTGGCGATCTTCACTAACTCTGGGTCCTCATGCTGTTTCTGAGCCACCTGCTCCAGAAACACGGGTGCCACTCTCATCTGAGTAATCAAAGCACCTGTACCAGACAACTCCAACTGCAAACCTTCATTCATGAGCTCGAAGAACTCCCTCACTACTGGCCTCCTCTCTGCCGAAATATGGGACAAACTGCCAAGTGATTTCCGGCTTAAGGCGTCCGCCACAATATTCGCCTTACCCGGATGATACTGGATCTTACAATCGTAGTCACTGAGCAGTTCTACCCATCTTCTCTGCCTCAAATTCAAATCTCTCTGACTCAAGATGTACTGTAGGCTCTTATGATCTGTGAAGATCTCACATTTAACCCCATAAAGGTAGTGCCTCCACATCTTGAGTGCAAAGATTACTGCTGCCATTTCTAGGTCATACGTAGGGTAATTCAACTCATGCTTCTTCAGTTGCCTAGAAGCATAAGCAATCACCCTTTCATTCTGCATTAGCACACAACCCAGTCCCACACGGGACGCATCACAATAGACTGAGAAGTCTTCATTACTAGATGGTAGAGCTAACACTGGTGCTGAAGTCAACCTCTTCTTGAGCTCCTCAAAGCTTTCTTCGCACTGGTCGGTCCACACAAACCTCTGGTTCTTCTTAGTTAGTCTGGTCATGGGAGCTGCAATTTTAGAGAAGTTCTGAACGAACCTCCTATAGTAACCTTCTAAACCCAAGAAGCTCTTGATCTCTGTCACTGTGGTGGGTCTAGGCCAGTTAGCTACAGCTTCCACTTTCTTGGGGTCTACCTCGATTCCATTTTCTGACACTACATGGCCCAAGAATGAAATGCTCCTCAGCCAGAACTCACATTTGGAGAACTTGGCATATAAGCCATGTTTCCTCAAGGTCTGCAAAACCAACCTCAGATGATGGGCATGCTCCTCTGCATTCCTAGAATACACTAAGATATCATCTATGAAGACAATAACAAAGTGATCCAGGTACTGGCTAAACACTCTGTTCATGAGATCCATGAATGCTGCAGGGGCATTGGTTAACCCGAACGGCATCACAAGGAACTCATAATGCCCATATCTGGTCCTGAAGGCTGTCTTCCGCACATCCTCTTCCCTTATCCTCAACTGGTGGTACCCCGATCTCAGATCTATCTTGGAGAAACAACCTGCTCCTGCTAGCTGGTCGAATAGATCGTCGATCCTTGGCAACGGGTACTTATTCTTGGTAGTGACCTTGTTCAACTGTCTGTAGTCGATACAAAGTCTGAGGGATCCATCCTTCTTTCTCACAAATAGCACTGGAGCACCCAAGGTGAGGTACTCGGTCGGATGAAGCCTCTATCTACCAACTCTTGCAACTGCTCCTTAAGCTCTTTCAATTCCGTTGGTGCCATCCTGTAGGGAGGGATAGAGATCGGTCTAGTTCCAGGCATCAACTCAATTTCGAACTCTATCTCCCTAGCAGGTGGTAGACCTGGCAGCTCGTCTGGGAAGACATCTAAGAATTCTCTGACTACTGGCACTGAGGCGGGCTCCCTGACCTGACTATCGATCTCTTTCACATGTGCTAGAAAACCCTGACAACCCTTCCTGAGCAGCCTACGAGCCTGTAGGGCTGATATCAAACCTCTAGGTGTACTCCCCCTGTCTCCTCTGAAGACAACCTCTGACCCATCCTGACATTTGAACTTGACTACCTTGTCTCTGCAGTCCAAGGTAGCACCATAGGTAGATAGCCAATCTGTAACGACCCCAAAATGGACCGTCACCAGCGCTAGGATTCAGGTCGGCTTAAGGCCGCCAGAACCCGTAGCAAGCCTACTGTACTCTCTGTGTACCTGTAAAACTCATACATGATCATACATTTTCTGTGAAAAATAAAAACTCTTTTCTGAACCAAGGCTTAATCTGTACATGCACTATCTCTGTACTCTGTACTCTGTACTCTGTACTCTGTACCCCTGACTAGAGCTTGCTCTAGATGGGTTAACTCATCCCTGTTAAGCCTGGTTTTTCACATACAGTAAAACATATATACATATACAGATCATGTACATAACAAACATCACTAAGTCAAGCACATTTCTAACTTTATACATAACTATTACATCTCTTTAATATTACATGTCCACTCTCAGCTATTACAAATCTCTTTACTCTTTCTGTACTCTGCTGGACTGTCCATGTACACTGTACACTGAACCTGCAAAACTGGGGTTAAGGGAGTGGGATGAGCTCTATAGCCCAGTGAGTAGAATAGTAAAACAAGTCATTAACACATGAGCTTATGGAATGCATCAAACCACAGACAATCCACATCAAGGGTAAACCTGTCACCACATAGTCCCGGTAACTCTGCCGTGCCAGGGCGTAGAATCGAGCACCTGGTCTTCCTGTCATATATGTATATGTGTATATAACACCTCTGTACTTACCATTGCCAGGGCGTAGTCAAAGGCTCCTGGACTTTACTATAAACCTGCCAGGGCATAGTCAAAGGCTCCTGGACTTCTCTATACCTGCCAGGGCATAGTCAAAGGCTCCTGGACTTCTCTCAGAGACTATTGGATCATTCAGCATTCACCCACATCAACAAATAACTATGCAATGCAGCATATTCGTGGATGCTAATGCAAACAACCTACTGTATACTCATGATGCATGAATTATGCTAAAAGCAGTTTATTTCTCAATTAAAAGCTTTAAGTTTAGTTCCACTCACCTCTGGCTAACTGGATTGACTCTGCAGGCTCTGAGAACTCTGGAGCAGAACTCACTGCTGCTCTCTCTGGTTCCTCTGGTCTGTACCTATACAGATGGACTCAAATGAGGGACCAAACTAACTCAAGACCAACTCCATGAAACTCCCCAAGAATCCCCTTAAACTCACTCTAACATCCATGCAAAGCATGCAAAGGAAAGCTGGACAGAACACTTTCGGCGGCAGGTTCGGCGGCCAAAAGTCCTCTCCAGAGACGAAACTCATGCACCTTCGGGGCCGAATCTCAACTTTCGGCAGCCGAACCCTTTCGGGGGCAAGTTCCGGAGGCTAAAAGACACGCCAGAGACAAAAGTCTCTATCCTTCGGCGGCACCTTCGGCGGCCGAACTCCCCTCCAGAGCCGAAAATCCAAAAGCTAGGGGGCAAGCTTGGGCAGCCGAAGCCACCTCCTCATAGGTTCGGCGGCCGAATGTACCTTCGGCGGCCGAACCTGAGTTCATCCGCAAGGCAGAAACGTGCTCTGCCTCTCGCCAAAAGCACCAAAACCTTCTCAATCTCAACCACCTCAATTCCTCAACTTGCATATACCCAAGTACATGCTCAAAGGGGTCAGAAACTACCTTAAAACCCCAAACACACAACAAAAAACAACACAGAAACAAGCTTTACTCACAAAATCATCAAAACCTCACAAATAACCCTATTCATGCAACTCTCCCCCAAAACCACATAAAACCTTCAGAAAACATAAAAACAAGCTCAGGATCTTCACTTACCTCTTGAAACCAAGAAGATGAACGATCCTAACGTGGCATTTTGGAGCAACTCTCCTTCAAACTCTCCAAACTTCACAACTTTGAGTTTTTAGCTTAAAACTTTCAAATACCATAAAAAACTAATCAAATCTTTGCACGATTTAATGAAAACATGAAAGAATACTCACAAAGGACAAGGTCTCACCTCAGACCGTGAAAGAAAACGGTGATGTTTATCCTTTCAACCGACTGAGGGCCATTTATAGGTGGCTGGCCAGACCACCTTCGGCGGCCTATCGTGAAACCGAAAGCCATGCATGTTCGGCGGCCGAACCTCAACTTCGGCGGCCGAACCTGGCTTTTCTGCCTTGGTTCATTTCACTCAAAAACTCATTTCCTTATGCTTTAAAACGATGAAACCTACCAAAACATGTTAGAAAAACATCACTCTAACCCTTCTAGAGACTTCCGACATCCGAAACTCCATCGGAAAGTCGAATTCCGATGCCGGACTCTCGCCGGGTATTACATTCTCCCCCCCTTAAGAACATTCATCCTCGAATGTTCCTAAAACAACCAATGAACACATAAAAAGGAGGAAACTAACCTCAAAACAAATATGGATACTGCTGGAGCATCGACTCTCGCGTCTCCCTGGTGCATTCTTCGAGATTATGGTGGTTCCACAGAACTTTCACCATTGGGATCTCTTTGTTCCTTAGCTGTCTGATCTGTGTGTCCAGAATCCGCACTGGCTGCTCTATATAGGTGAGATCTGTAAGAATCTCTACCTCAGGCTCACTCAGAACCTGATTCGGATCTGACACAAACTGCCGTAGCATAGAAACATGAAATACCGGGTGAATTCTCTCCATAGAAGCAGGTAAATCCAGCTTATACGACACATTTTCGATCCTCTGCAACACCTCAAAGGGTCCAATGTACCGTGGAGCTAATTTACCCTTCTTCCCAAAACGAACCACTCCCTTCATTGGAGACACTTTCAGCAATACCCAATTACCCTCCTGGAACTCTAACTGCTTTCTGCGAACGTCTGCATAACTTTTCTGTTTGCTCTGCGCTGTTCTAATTCTCTCTCTGATCATGGGCACTACTCTACTGGTAATCTCTACTAACTCTGGCCCTGCAAGCGCCTTCTCTCCTACCTCTTCCCAGCAAACAGGGGATCTGCACTTCCTCCCATACAAAGCTTCATAAGGAGCCATCCCTATGCTAGCATGATGACTGTTATTGTAGGCAAACTCTACCAACGGTAGATGCTGCCGCCAAGAACCGCCAAAGTCTAACACACACAGTCGAAGCATATCTTCTATGGTCTGGATGGTCCTCTCTGACTGTCCATCAGTCTGTGGATGGAAAGCAGTGCTAAAATCCAATCTCGTGCCCATCGCACTCTACAGACTTCGCCAAAATCTAGAGGTAAACTGAGGTCCTCTGTCTGAAACTATAGACACTGGAACTCCATGTAATCTCACTATCTCATCCAGATACACCTGTGCTAACTTATCCACAGCATAGTTACTCCGAACTGGAAGAAAATGAGCGGATTTCGTGAGTCTGTCCACAATCACCCATATAGAGTCTATCCTGTTGGACGTTGCTGGTAAACCCACTACAAAATCCATAGCTATGTTCTCCCATTTCCATTCTAGAATCGGCAATGGGTTAAGCATTCCGGCTGGTTTATGATGCTCTAGTTTCACCCTCTGGCAAACCTCACAGGTTCTCACAAACTGCGCCACTTCTTTTTTCATGGCTGGCCACCAATAAACCCTTTTCAGATCCTGGTACATCTTGGTGGCTCCTGGGTGAACACTATACCTCGCATTATGAGCTTCTCTCATAATGTCTTCCTTCACTCTGCTTCTATCTGGTACACAAAGTCGACCCCTATAACGGAGGATCCCTTTGCTGTCAAATCTGAACTCTGTACTGTTGCCTGACTGAACAGTCCTGGCAATTTTCATCAACTCTGGGTCCTCGTGCTGTTTCTAAGCTATCTGCTCCAGAAACACAGGTGTCACTCTCATCTGTGCGATCAACGCACCTGTACCAGACAACTCTAGCTGTAATCCCTCTTCTAAGAGCTTGTAAAGTTCCATCACGACTGGTCTCCGCTCTGCTGCTATATGGGATAAACTGCCTAGTGACTTCCGGCTTAGGGCGTCTGCCACAACATTCGCCTTACCCGGATGATACTGGATCTTACAATCATAATCACTGAGCAATTCTACCCATCTTCTCTGCCTCAAATTCAGCTCTCTCTGACTCAAGATGTACTGTAAACTCTTGTGATCAGTGAAGATCTCGCATTTAACCCCGTAGAGGTAATGCCGCCACATCTTGAGTGCAAAAATAACTGCTGCCATCTCTAAGTCATGGGTGGGGTAATTCAACTCGTGCTTCTTCAACTGTCTAGAAGCATAAGCTATCACCCTATCATTCTGCATCAAAACACAACCCAATCCCACTCGAGATGCATCACAGAACACTGTGAAATCCTCATTACTGACAGGCAGAGCTAACACTGGTGTTGTTGTCAATCTCCTCTTGAGCTCCTCAAAGCTCTCTTCACACTGGTCTGACCAGACAAACTTCTGGTTCTTCTGAGTCAATTTGGTCATAGGAGCCGCTATCTTTGAGAAGTTCTGAACAAACCTCCTGTAGTAACCTGCCAGTCCCAGAAAGCTTTTAATCTCAGTCACTGTAGTGGGTCTGGGCCAGTTAGCTACAGCCTCTATCTTCTTGGGATCTACCTCAATACCCTCTGCTGATACCACATGTCCCAAGAAGGAAATGCTCCTCAATCAAAACTCACACTTCGAGAACTTGGCATACAAACCATGCTCTCTCAGTGTCTGCAGAACTATCCTCAGATGCTAGGCATGCTCCTCTGCATCTCTGGAATACACTAAAATATCATCGATGAAAACAATGACAAAGTGATCCAGAAACTCACTGAAAACTCTGTTCATGAGATCCATAAATGTTGCAGGGGCGTTAGTCAACCCGAACGGCATCACTAAGAACTCATAATGCCCATATCTGGTCCTGAAAGCTGTCTTTGACACATCTGCCTCTCTGACTCTCAACTGATGATACCCGGATCTCAGATCTATTTTAGAGAAACAACCTGCTCCAGCTAGCTGGTCAAATAGATCATCAATCCTAGGTAGAGGATACCTATTCTTGGTAGTGACCTTGTTCAACTGTCTGTAGTCGATACAAAGTCTGAGGGATCCATCCTTCTTTCTGACAAAGAGCACTGGAGCACCCCAAGGTGAGGTACTAGGGTGGATGAAACCCTTATCTACCAATTCCTGCAACTGCTCTTTTAATTCTTTTAACTCTACTGGCGCCATCCTGTAGGGAGGAATAGAGATAGGTCTGGTATCAGGCAGCAATTCTATTTCAAACTCTATCTCCCTACCAGGTAGTAGTCCTGAAAGTTCGTCTGGGAAAACATCGAGAAACTCTCGGACTACTGGTACTGTAGCTGGTTCCCTAACCTGACTATCTAGCTCTCTCATATGAGCTAGAAACCCCTGACAACCCCTCCTAAGCAAACGACGAGCCTGAAGGGCTGAAATCATACCTCTGGGTGTACCTCTCCTGTCTCCTCTGAAGACACACTCTGACCCATCTTGATCTCTGAGCCTAACTATCTTCTCTCTACAGTCCAAAGTAGCACTATATGCAGATAGCCAATCCATCCCTAGAATGACATCAAAATCTGTCAAGTCTAGAACCACAAGGTCAGCTGGAAGGCATCTACCCTCTATGAATACTGGACTGAAACGACAGACTGACACTGCCACTGATGGGTCACATTTAGGTCCACTAACCCAGAGAGGATACTCTAACTCAGAACTGATCAAACCCAACCTCTCTATGGCTCTCGAAGCAATAAAGGAATGAGAAGCACCGGGGTCCATCAACGCATACACATCAGAACACCCAATGATGAGAGTACCTGACACCACTGTGTTCGACGTGTTAGCCTCCTCCTGTGTCACAGTGAAAATCCGTGCTGGGGCTACCGGATTTCCACCTCGGGAACCTGCTGCTAAAGTAGAGGCTGCCCCTCTCCCTCTACCTCTGCCACTACTCTGAGGCATGACTAGAGCTGCTGGCTGTACAACTGGCTGTACCACACTGCTTGAACTCATCTGCTGGGATGGTGCAAAAGTCACCTGAGGACAATCCCGAGCAATATGCCCTTCCTGTCCACATCTAAAACAAGCTGTAGATCCCAACCGACAAGCTCCGCCATGTGGTCTTCCACATCTTCTGCATACTGGAGCTGTGCCAGAGCTTGAGCCACTACCTATTCCCAAACCTGACTTGACTTTATTCCAAAACTTACTCTTTGTTCCTTTTGCTCTATCCCATCTCTTGTTGCCTGAAGTGCCTGAACTGGGGGCCTTAGAACCCGAAGCCTGTGCTTTTGACTGTTTCTGAATATTGGCACTAGCTTCCATTTTCCTGGCTGCGTCCACTATAGTGTGGAAACTCTCCTTTTCTGCTGAAAGAATCAAGGAAGAATACCTGGGATGCAGTCTCATAGTATATCTCCTTGCCTTCTTCTGATCAGTATCATAGGCTTGACCCACATACTGAAGCAAATCCAGGAACTTATCTGTGAATTTGTAATACCCGGCTAGAGTCCGGCACCGGAATTCCTGTTGTCTGATGGAATCCGGGGTGTTGGGATTCTATTTAAGGGTAGGAGTTGTGTGTTATTAAGGGTTATGATGTGTTTAAATGTTTTAAAGGTTAAGGGAAGTGAGTTTTGAGTTGAAATGACCTAAGGCAGTTGAGCCAAGTTCGGCCGCCGAAAGTAAGTTCGGCCGCCGAAAGTGTTTGGCTTCCGAAGGGAAGTTCGGCCCCCGAACGATTGCATGGTCTTGCATGTGATTGGGCAGCCGACGATGAGTTGGCTGGTGAGCTGAGTCATGGTTTTTGACAAGAGTTGGCCTCAGATTCTTGCCATGGAATGGCCACGTCTCTATGACTCACCTGTACATGTTTTGGGTGATCATACAGAAGCTTGAGGTGCTTGCAAAAGTATTGAGAGTTGAGAGAAACTAAAGTTACGTTTTTGAGAGAGTTTGAGAGTGTGAGAAGAGGTGATTCGTTTTCCCTTGTTCAGAGTGTTTAGCTTCTTGCTACAGGAGGTAAGTGATGCACTTGAACATGAATATGTTTTCTGAAGGTTTTATGGGGATAAAGGAAGGAGATGCATGCTTAGGGTATTAATGGTAGTTTTAAGAATTATGCATGGGTACATGTTTATATGTATGTTTGTTTTGTTGTTTGGGGTTATTAGCTAGTTTTGGACCCCTGTGATCATATACATGAGTATATGTATGTTGAGAAGTGAAGTTTGCATGGTTTGAGAAGTTGAAGGAAAGAAGGAGATGGTTTGTCGTTGAAACTGAGTTCTGGATGAACTCAGGTTCGGCAGCCGAAAGTTCATTCGGCCGCCGAACCTCTTGCATGGTGGCTTAGGCTGCCACAGCTTGCCCCCGAGTGTTTTGCATGTTCGGCTCTGTTTGGGGGATTCGGCCGCCGAAGGTGCCGCCGAAGGTTAGAGACTTTCGTCTCTGGAGTGCCTTGTGGCCTCCGAAACTTGCCCCCGAAAGGGTTCGGCCGCCGAACATAGAGATTCGGCCGCCGAAGATGCTTGAGTTTCGTCTCTGGAGAGGACATTCGGCCGCCGAACCTGCCGCCGAAAGTGTTCTGTCTAGCTTTCTTTTGCTTGCTTTGCATGACTATTAGAGTGAGTGTAAGGGGATTCTTGGGGAGTTTAATAGAGGTATTGATAAGTTAGTTTGGTCCCTCATTTGAGTCTTTATGTGCTTATACAGACCAGAGGAACCAGAGAGAGCAGCAGTGAGTACTGCTCCAGAGGTTCAGAACCTGCAGAATCAGTCAGTCCAGATAGCCAGAGGTGAGTGGAACTAAACTTATAACTTTTAATTGAACCACAAACTGCTTTTAGCATATCTCATGCATCATGTTTATGCCATAGGTTGATTGCATTAGTATTCACGAATATGTTGCATTGCATCGTTATTTGATGATGTGAGTAAATGCTGAATGATCCAATAGTCACAGACAGGAAGTCCAGGAGCCTTTGACTACGCCCTGGCACGTATAGCAAAGACCAGGAGCCTTTGACTACGCCCTGGCAGGTATATAGCAAAGTCCAGGAGCCTTTGACTACGCCCTGGCAATGGTAAGTTCACAGGTGTTATATACACATATACATATATGACAGGAAGACCAGGTGCTCGATTCTACGCCCTGGCACAGAGTTACTGGGACTATGTGGTGACAGGTTTACTCTTGATGTGGCTTGTCTGTGATATGGAGCATTCCATGAGATCATATTTTACTGAGATGTTTTACTGTTCTACTCACTGGGCTATAGAGCTCATCCCACTCCCTTAACCCCAGTTTTGCAGGTTCAGTGTACAGTGTACAGGGATAGTCCAGCAGAGTACAGGAAGAGTGAAGAGATCTGTAATAGCCTAGAGTGGACATGTAATATTAAAGAGATGTAATAGTTGTTGCTTGACCTAGACCTAGTGATGTATGTTGTGTACATGATCTGTATATGTATATATGTTTTCCTGTATGTGAAAACCAGGCTTAACAGGTATGAGATAACCCATCTAGAGCAAGCTCTAGTCAGGGATACAGAGTACAGAGTACAGAGATAGTGCATGCACAGGTTAAGCCTTGGTTCAGAAAAGAGTTTTATTTTCACATAAAATGTATGATCATGTATGAGGTTTACAGGTACACAGAGAGTATAGCAGGCTTGCTACGGGTTCTGGCGGCCTTAAGCCGACCTGAATCCTAGCGCCGGTGACGGTCCGTTTTGGGGTCGTTACAGATTGGTATCAGAGCCCTAGGTTCACATGATCGGACCTATAGAGACAGTGTTGGGCTCAGACAGGGTAGAAGTGGTCAAGCACAATAGGAAATCATGTCCACTAGGATAGGGTCTTGAGTCCTATCTGCTATGATATGCCATGAGTGTTGTATGTGTATGATTGATATGTGATGTTTATGTGCTAAAATGGTATGTTATATGTTGTGTTTCCAGAATAAAGATGCGAGGAACTCGTCGATCAGCTCGATTGACTGGAGTCCCACCAGAGAGTGAGAGACCAGCTGCTCGTCCTCCTGCATTGCCAAGGGCAAGGTCTCAGAGATCTAGCAGGGAAGGTATGTCAATAGACCCTAGAAGGTCTGTAGACGAGAGCAGAAGAGGTACAGCAAGGGGAGGTAGATCAGAGGAAGAGAGGGAGGCTATGGAGACTGATCCGTCTATGGATGAAGGTATGGGCGATTCCGAAGGAGGTGTTCAGGCCTCAGGTTATGGCTATCCATCCTTGTTTCAGGAGCCAGAGTATCCGGTGGAGGGTATGTCGGAATACTCTCGTTTTGACCCATATCCTACATACATGCCATATATGCCATATCCTCACTATTACCCATCATATCCACCATATCCTATGTATCCATCTTCCCCTATACATCCAAGTGCAGCACACCTAGAGCCAAATGAACCAAATGAACCAGTACCACCACCAGAACCAGTAGTCCCTGTTGTTGACAGGCATGAACCTAGCTCATCTGGAGGTAAAGTCCAAATGACGGAGTACTTGAAATTGGATGCTCCGAGATACAATACGGGAGATGATCCATTTGATTACCTCAGAGCAGTTAGGATGATCACCAGTGAATTGGGAGCAGATGATAGGAGAGCCATTGAGATGGCAGGTTTCACACTAAAGTGCAGGAAGGCCAGAGAATGGTTTAAGAATTATGTGGAGCCTAGAATGGACAGTATGTCATGGGGAGAGTTCGCCAATGAGTTTGCAGGGTGGGCTTTTCCTGATAGTTCAAGGGAGATGAAGATAATTGAATTTGAACAGTTAAGACAGACAGACGAGATGAGTGTTGATGAATTTACAGATAAGTTCCTGGATCTGCTTCAGTACGTGGGTCAAGCCTATGATACTGATCAGAAGAAAGCAAGGAGATATACCATGAGACTTCATCCCAGGTATTCTTCTTTGATCCTTCCAGCTGAGAAGGAGAGTTTTCACTCTATTATAGATGCAGCCAGGAAAATGGAAGCTAATGCCAATATTCAGAAACAATCTAGGGCACAAGCTTCGGGTTCTAAAGCCCCCAGTTCAGGTTCTACAGGCAGTAAAAGATGGGATAGAGCGAGAGGAACAAGGAAAGGGTTCTGGAGTAAAGTTAAATCAGGTCTGGGAATAGGTAGTGGCTCAAGCTCTGGCACAGCTCCAGTCTGCAGACGATGCGGAAAACCACATGGAGGAGTTTGTCGGTTGGGATCTACAGCTTGTTTTCGATGTGGACAGGAAGGGCATATTGCTCGGGATTGTCCGCAGATGACTTTTGCACCATCCCAGCAGATGAGTTCAGGCAGTGTGGTACAGCCAGTTGTACGGCCAGTAGCTCCAGTCATGCCTCAGAGTAGTGGCAGAGGTAGAGGGAGAGGGGTAGCCTCTACTTCAGCAGCAGGTTCCCGAGGTGGAAATCCGGTAGCCCCAGCACGGATTTTCACAGTGACACAGGAGGAGGCTAACACGTCGAACACAGTGGTGTCAGGTAATCTCATCATTGGGTGTTCAGATGTGTATGCTTTGATGGACCCCGGTGCTTCTCATTCCTTTATTGCTTCGAGAGCCATAGAGCGATTGGGTTTGATCAGTTCTGAGTTAGAGTATCCTCTCTGGGTCAGTGGACCTAGATGTGACCCATCAGTGGCAGTGTCGGTCTGTCGTTTCAGTCCAGTGTTTATAGAGGGTAGATGCCTTCCAGCTGACCTTGTGGTTCTAGACTTGACAGATTTTGATGTCATTCTAGGGATGGATTGGCTATCCGCATATAGTGCTACGTTGGACTGTCGAGAGAAGCTAGTGAGTCTCAGAGACCAGGATGGGTCAGATTGTGTCTTCAGAGGAGACAGGAGAGGTACACCCAGAGGTATGATTTCAGCCCTTCAGGCTCGTCGTTTGCTTAGGAGGGGTTGTCAGGGGTTTCTAGCTCATGTGAGAGAGCTAGATAGTCAGGTGAGGGAACCAGCCACAGTGCCAGTAGTCCGAGAGTTTCTCGATGTGTTCCCAGACGATTTGCCAGGACTACCACCTGATAGGGAGATAGGGTTTGACATTGAATTATTGCCAGGTACCAGACCTATCTCTATTCCTCCCTACAGGATGGCGCCAGCTGAGTTAATAGAGTTGAAAGAACAGTTGCAGGACTTGGTAGATAAGGGTTTCATCCGCCCTAGTACCTCACCTTGGGGTGCTCCAGTGCTTTTTGTCAGAAAGAAGGATGGATCCCTTAGACTTTGTATCGACTACAGACAGTTGAACAAGGTCACTATCAAGAATAAGTATCCTTTACCTCGGATTGATGATCTATTTGACCAGCTAGCTGGAGCAGGTTGTTTCTCGAAAATAGATCTGAGATCTGGGTATCATCAATTGAGAGTCAGAGAGGCAGATGTGCCTAAGACAGCTTTCCGGACCAGATATGGGCATTATGAGTTCTTAGTGATGCCGTTTGGGTTGACTAACGCCCCTGCAGCATTTATGGATCTCATGAACAGGGTATTCAGTGAGTTTCTGGATCACTTTGTCATTGTGTTTATCGATGATATCTTAGTGTATTCCAGAAATGCAGAGGAGCATGCCCAGCATCTGAGGATTGTTTTACAGACACTGCGAGAGCATGGTTTATATGCCAAGTTCTCGAAGTGTGAGTTTTGGTTACGGAGCATTTCCTTCTTGGGACATGTAGTATCAGCAGAGGGTATTGAGGTAGACCCCAAGAAGATAGAGGCTGTAGCTAACTGGCCCAGACCCACGACAGTAACTGAGATTAAAAGCTTTCTGGGACTGGCAGGTTACTACAGGAGGTTCGTTCAGAACTTCTCAAAGATAGCAGCTCCTATGACCAAATTGACTCAGAAGAACCAGAAGTTTATCTGGTCAGACCAGTGTGAAGAGAGCTTTGAGGAGCTCAAGAGGAGATTGACAACAGCACCAGTGTTAGCTCTGCCTGTCAGTAATGAGGATTTCACAGTATTCTGTGATGCATCTCGAGTGGGATTGGGTTGTGTTTTGATGCAGAGTGATAGAGTAATAGCTTATGCTTCTAGACAGTTGAAGAAGCACGAGTTGAATTACCCTACCCATGACCTAGAGATGGCAGCAGTTATCTTTGCACTTAAGATATGGCGGCATTACCTCTACGGAGTTAAATGCGAGATCTTCACTGATCATAAGAGTTTACAGTACATCTTAAGTCAAAGAGAGCTGAATTTGAGGCAGAGAAGGTGGGTCGAATTGCTCAGTGATTATGATTGTAAAATCCAGTATCACCCGGGTAAGGCGAATGTTGTCGCAGACGCCCTAAGCCGGAAGTCACTAGGCAGTTTATCCCATATAGCAGCAGAGCGGAGACCAGTTGTGATGGAGCTTTATAAGCTCTTTGACGAGGGATTACAGTTAGAGTTGTCTGGTACAGGTGCGTTGATAGCACAGATGAGAGTGACACCTGTGTTTCTGGAGCGGATAGCTCAGAGACAGCATGAGGACCCTGAGTTGATGAAAATTGCCAGGACTGTTCAGTCAGGCAACAATGCAGAGTTCAGATTTGATAGTAAAGGGATCCTTCGCTATGGAAGTCGACTTTGTGTACCAGATAGGGGCAGTGTGAAGGAAGACATTATGAGGGAAGCTCATAATGCGAAGTATAGTGTTCACCCAGGAGCCACCAAGATGTATCAAGATCTGAAAAGGGTTTATTGGTGGCCAGCCATGAAGAAAGAAGTGGCGCAGTTCGTGACAGCCTGTGAGGTTTGTCAGAGGGTGAAATTAGAGCATCAGAAACCAGCCGGAATGCTTAACCCATTACCGATTCCAGAATGGAAATGGGAGAACATAGCCATGGATTTTGTAGTGGGTTTACCAGTAGCGTCCAACAGGATAGACTCGATATGGGTGATTGTGGACAGACTCACGAAATCTGCTCATTTTCTTCCAGTACGGAGTAACTATTCTGTGGATAAGTTGGCACAGGTCTATCTGGATGAGATAGTGAGATTACATGGAGTCCCAGTGTCTATAGTTTCAGACAGAGGACCTCAGTTTACCTCCCGCTTTTGGCGGAGTCTGCAGAGTGCGATGGGCACAAGATTGGATTTTAGTACTGCTTTCCACCCACAGACTGATGGACAGTCAGAAAGGACCATCCAGACCATAGAAGATATGCTTCGCCTATGTGTGTTAGACTTTGGCGGTTCTTGGAGGCAGCATCTACCTTTGGTGGAGTTCGCCTACAATAACAGTCATCATGCTAGCATTGGGATGGCTCCTTATGAAGCTTTGTATGGGAGGAAGTGCAGATCCCCTGTTTGCTGGGAAGAGGTAGGAGAGAAAGCTCTTGCAGGGCCAGAGTTAGTAGACATTACCAGTAGAATGGTGCCCATGATCAGAGAGAGAATCAGAACAGCTCAGAGTAGACAGAAAAGTTATGCAGACATTCGCAGGAAGCAGTTAGAATTTCAAGAGGGTAATTGGGTATTGCTAAAAGTGTCTCCAATGAAAGGAGTGGTTCGTTTTGGAAAGAAGGGTAAATTAGCTCCACGGTACATTGGACCCTTTGAGGTGTTGCAGAGGATCGGAAATGTGTCGTATAAGCTGGATTTACCTGCTTCTATGGAGAGAATTCACCCGGTATTTCATGTTTCTATGCTCCGACAGTTTGTGTCAGATCCGAATCAGGTTCTGAGTGAGCCTGAAGTGGAGATTCATACAGATCTCACCTATATAGAGCAACCAGTGCGGATTCTAGACACGCAGATCAGACAGCTAAGGAACAAGGAGATTCCGATGGTGAAAGTCCTATGGAACCACCATAACCTAGAAGAGTGCACGTGGGAGACGCGGGAGTCTATGCTCCAGCAGTATCCATATCTGTTTTGAGGTTAGTTTCCTCCTTGTGTTTTGTTTTTATGTGTTTTAGGAACATCCGAGGACGAATGTTCTTAAGGAGGGGAGAATGTAATACCCGGCTAGAGTCCGGCACCGGAATTCCTGTTGTCTGATGGAATCCGGGGTGTTGGGATTCTATTTAAGGGTAGGAGTTGTGTGTTATTAAGGGTTATGATGTGTTTAAATGTTTTAAAGGTTAAGGGAAGTGAGTTTTGAGTTGAAATGACCTAAGGCAGTTGAGCCAAGTTCGGCCGCCGAAAGTAAGTTCGGCCGCCGAAAGTGTTTGGCTTCCGAAGGGAAGTTCGGCCCCCGAACGATTGCATGGTCTTGCATGTGATTGGGCAGCCGACGATGAGTTGGCTGGTGAGCTGAGTCATGGTTTTTGACAAGTGTTGGCCTCAGATTCTTGCCATGGAATGGCCACGTCTCTATGACTCACCTGTACATGTTTTGGGTGATCATACAGAAGCTTGAGGTGCTTGCAAAAGTATTGAGAGTTGAGAGAAACTAAAGTTACGTTTTTGAGAGAGTTTGAGAGTGTGAGAAGAGGTGATTCGTTTTCCCTTGTTCAGAGTGTTTAGCTTCTTGCTACAGGAGGTAAGTGATGCACTTGAACATGAATATGTTTTCTGAAGGTTTTATGGGGATAAAGGAAGGAGATGCATGCTTAGGGTATTAATGGTAGTTTTAAGAATTATGCATGGTTACATGTTTATATGTATGTTTGTTTTGTTGTTTGGGGTTATTAGCTAGTTTTGGACCCCTGTGATCATATACATGAGTATATGTATGTTGAGAAGTGAAGTTTGCATGGTTTGAGAAGTTGAAGGAAAGAAGGAGATGGTTTGTCGTTGAAACTGAGTTCTGGATGAACTCAGGTTCGGCAGCCGAAAGTTCATTCGGCCGCCGAACCTCTTGCATGGTGGCTTAGGCTGCCACAGCTTGCCCCCGAGTGTTTTGCATGTTCGGCTCTGTTTGGGGGATTCGGCCGCCGAAGGTGCCGCCGAAGGTTAGAGACTTTCGTCTCTGGAGTGCCTTGTGGCCTCCGAAACTTGCCCCCGAAAGGGTTCGGCCGCCGAACATAGAGATTCGGCCGCCGAAGATGCTTGAGTTTCGTCTCTGGAGAGGACATTCGGCCGCCGAACCTGCCGCCGAAAGTGTTCTGTCTAGCTTTCTTTTGCTTGCTTTGCATGACTATTAGAGTGAGTGTAAGGGGATTCTTGGGGAGTTTAATAGAGGTATTGATAAGTTAGTTTGGTCCCTCATTTGAGTCTTTATGTGCTTATACAGACCAGAGGAACCAGAGAGAGCAGCAGTGAGTACTGCTCCAGAGGTTCAGAACCTGCAGAATCAGTCAGTCCAGATAGCCAGAGGTGAGTGGAACTAAACTTATAACTTTTAATTGAACCACAAACTGCTTTTAGCATATCTCATGCATCATGTTTATGCCATAGGTTGATTGCATTAGTATTCACGAATATGTTGCATTGCATCGTTATTTGATGATGTGAGTAAATGCTGAATGATCCAATAGTCACAGACAGGAAGTCCAGGAGCCTTTGACTACGCCCTGGCACGTATAGCAAAGACCAGGAGCCTTTGACTACGCCCTGGCAGGTATATAGCAAAGTCCAGGAGCCTTTGACTACGCCCTGGCAATGGTAAGTTCACAGGTGTTATATACACATATACATATATGACAGGAAGACCAGGTGCTCGATTCTACGCCCTGGCACAGAGTTACTGGGACTATGTGGTGACAGGTTTACTCTTGATGTGGCTTGTCTGTGATATGGAGCATTCCATGAGATCATATTTTACTGAGATGTTTTACTGTTCTACTCACTGGGCTATAGAGCTCATCCCACTCCCTTAACCCCAGTTTTGCAGGTTCAGTGTACAGTGTACAGGGATAGTCCAGCAGAGTACAGGAAGAGTGAAGAGATCTGTAATAGCCTAGAGTGGACATGTAATATTAAAGAGATGTAATAGTTGTTGCTTGACCTAGACCTAGTGATGTATGTTGTGTACATGATCTGTATATGTATATATGTTTTCCTGTATGTGAAAACCAGGCTTAACAGGTATGAGATAACCCATCTAGAGCAAGCTCTAGTCAGGGATACAGAGTACAGAGTACAGAGATAGTGCATGCACAGGTTAAGCCTTGGTTCAGAAAAGAGTTTTATTTTCACATAAAATGTATGATCATGTATGAGGTTTACAGGTACACAGAGAGTATAGCAGGCTTGCTACGGGTTCTGGCGGCCTTAAGCCGACCTGAATCCTAGCGCCGGTGACGGTCCGTTTTGGGGTCGTTACAGAATTCATCAACACTCATTTCGTCTGTCTGTCTTAACTGTTCGAATTCAATTACTTTCATCTCCATGGAGCTATCAGGAGAAGCCCACCCTGCAAACTCATTGGCGAACTCTCCCCATGACATGCTGTTCATCCTGGGTTCCACATAATTCTTGAACCATTCTCTGGCTTTCTTGCATTTGAGTGTAAACCTTGCCATCTCAATGGCCCTACTATCATCAGCGCCCAACTCACTGGTTATCATCCTAACTGATCTAAGGTATTCAAATGGATCATCTCCCGTGTTATATTTAGGAGCATCCAATTTCAAGTACTCCGTCATTTGCACTTTACCTCCAGATGAGCTAGGTTGATGTCTGTCAACAACAGGGGCTACTGGTTCTGGTGGGGGTGGTACTGGGTCATTTAGCTCTGGGTGTGCTGCACTTGAATGGGTAGGGGAAGGTGGATACATAGGATATGGTGGATAATAAGGATAAGGCATATATGGCATGTAAGGAGGATATGGGACAAAACTAGAGTACTCCGACATACCTCCCATCGGATACTCTGGATCTTGCGGAAAGGTTGGATAGCCAAAACCTGAGGCCTGAGCACCTCCCTGCGACTCTCCCATACCTTCCTCAAATCTGCCTACACCCATACTATCATCTCTAGACTGATCAATCTCCATAGCCTCCCTCCTTTCCTCTGATCTTCCTCCCCTAGCTGTTCCCCTTCTGCTCTCGTCCACAGACCTTCTAGGGTCTATTGACGTACCTTCCCTGCTAGATCTCTGAGACCTTGCCCTCGGCAATGCAGGAGGACGAGCAGCTGGTCTCTCACTATCTGGTGGGACTCCCGTCAATCGAGCTGATCGACGAGTTCTTCTCATCTTTACTCTCTGGAAAACAACACAGAATATAGCACTTTAGCACATAAACATCAAGAAGGCACATGCATAACTCATGGTATTACACAGATAGGACTCTATACCCTATCCTAGTGGACATGATTTCCTATTGTGCTTGACCACTTCTAACTTCTATGAGCCCGACACTTTCTCTATAGGTCCGATCATGTGAACCTGGCTCTGATACCAATCTGTAACGACCCCAAAATGGACCGTCAACGGCGCTAGGATTCAGGTCGGCTTAAGGCCGCCAGAACCCGTAGCAAGCCTGCTGTACTCTCTGTGTACCTGTAAAACTCATACATGATCATACATTTTCTGTGAAAAATAAAAACTCTTTTCTGAACCAAGGCTTAATCTGTGCATGCACTATCTCTGTACTCTGTACTCTGTACTCTGTACCCCTGACTAGAGCTTGCTCTAGATGGGTTAACTTATCCCTGTTAAGCCTGGTTTTTCACATACAGTAAAACATATATACATATACAGATCATGTACATAACAAACATCACTAAGTCAAGCACATTTCTAACTTTATACATAACTATTACATCTCTTTAATATTACATGTCCACTCTCAGCTATTACAAATCTCTTTACTCTTTCTGTACTCTGCTGGACAGTCCCTGTACACTGTACACTGAACCTGCAAAACTGGGGTTAAGGGAGTGGGATGAGCTCTATAGCCCAGTGAGTAGAATAGTAAAACAAGTCATTAACACATGAGCTTATGGAATGCATCAAACCACAGACAATCCACATTAAGGGTAAACCTGTCACCACATAGTCCCGGTAACTCTGTCGTGCCAGGGCGTAGAATCGAGCACCTGGTCTTCCTGTCATATATGTATATGTGTATATAACACCTCTGTACTTACCATTGCCAGGGCGTAGTAAAAGTCTCCTGGACTTTACTATAAACCTGCCAGGGCGTAGTCAAAGGCTCCTGGACTTCTCTCTACCTGCCAGGGCGTAGTCAAAGGCTCCTGGACTTCTCTCAGAGACTATTGGATCATTCAACATTCACCCACATCAACAAATAACTATGCAATGCAGCATATTCGTGGATGCTAATACAAACAACCTACTGTATACTCATGATGCATGAATTATGCTAAAAGCAGTTTATTTCTCAATTAAAAGCTTTAAGTTTAGTTCCACTCACCTCTGGCTAACTGGACTGACTCTGCAGGCTCTGAGAACTCTGGAGCAGAACTCACTGCTGCTCTCTCTGGTTCCTCTGGTCTGTACCTATACAGATGGACTCAAATGAGGGACCAAACTAACTCAAGACCAACTCTATGAAACTCCCCAAGAATCCCCTTAAACTCACTCTAACATCCATGCAAAGTATGCAAAGGAAAGCTGGACAGAACACTTTCGGCGGTAGGTTTGGCGGCCGAAAGTCCTCTCTAGAGACGAAACTCATGCACCTTCGGCGGCCGAATCTCAACTTTCGGCAGCCGAACCCTTTCGGGGGCAAGTTGCGGAGGCTAAAAGACACGCTAGAGACGAAAGTCTCTATCCTTCTGCGGCACCTTCGGCGGCCGAACTCCCCTCCAGAGCCGAAAGTCCAAAAGCTCGGGGGCAAGCTTGGGCAGCCGAAGCCACCTCCTCATGGGTTCAGCGGCCGAATGTACCTTCGGCGGCCGAACCTGAGTTCATCCGCAAGGCAGAAACGTGCTCTGCCTCTCGCCAAAAGCACCAAAACCTTCTCAATCTCAACCACCTCAATTCCTCAACTTGCATATACCCAAGTACATGCTCAAAGGGGTCAGAAACTACCTTAA
The DNA here is from genome assembly GCF_001659605.2 of Manihot esculenta. Lineage (NCBI taxonomy): Eukaryota > Viridiplantae > Streptophyta > Magnoliopsida > Malpighiales > Euphorbiaceae > Manihot > Manihot esculenta. The sequence continues at coordinate 21,369,427 of NC_035171.2, forward strand.
AACCCCAAACACACAATAAAAAACAACACAGAAACAAGCTTTACTCACAAAATCATCAAAACCTCACAAATAACCCTATTCATGCAACTCTCCCTCAAAACCACATAAAACCTTCAGAAAACATAAAAAAAAGCTCAGGATCTTCACTTACCTCTTGAAACCAAGAAGATGAACGATCCTAACGTGGCGTTTTGGAGCAACTCTCCTTCAAACTCTCCAAACTTCACAACTTTGAGTTTTTAGCTTAAAACTTTCAAATACCATAAAAAACTAATCAAATCTTTGCACGATTTAATGAAAACATGAAAGAATACTCACAAAGGACAGGGTCTCACCTCAGAACGTGAAAGAAAACGGTGATGTTTATCCTTTCAACCGACTGAGGGCCATTTATAGGTGGCTGGCCAGACCACCTTCGGCGGCCTATCATGAAACCGAAAGCCATGCATGTTCGGCGGCCGAACCTCAACTTCAGCGGCCGAACCTGGCTTTTCTGCCTTGGTTCATTTCACTCAAAAACTCATTTCCTTATGCTTTAAAACGATGAAACCTACCAAAACATGTTAGAAAAACATCACTCTAACCCTTCTAGAGACTTCCGACATCCGAAACTCCATCGAAAAGTCGAATTCCGATGTCGGACTCTCGCCGGGTATTACACAATCCATCCCTAGAATGACGTCAAAATCTGTCAAATCTAGAACCACAAGGTTGGCTGAAAGGCATCTTCCCTCTATAAAAATTGGACTATACTGGCAGACTGACTTTGCCACTGACGGGTCACACTTGGGTCCACTGACCCAGAGGGGACACTCTAACCCAGAGACCATCAAACCCAACCTCTCTACTGCTCTCGGAGCCACAAAAGAATGAGATGCACTAGGGTCCATTAATGCATACACATCAGAACAGCCAATGATGAGATTACCTGCCACCACGGTGTTAGATGTGTTCGCCTCCTGCTGTGTCATGGTGAAGATCCGTGCTGGAGCTGATGGACCTTCACCCCGGGAACCCGAAGAAGAGGCTGCTCCTCTCCCTCTGCCTCTGCCACTTGCCTGAGTCATGGCTGGAGCTACTAGTTGGGCTGCACTACTAGAACCCGTCTGCTGAGACTATGCCCCTGAAACTGCTCTAGGACACTCCCAAACCATGTGTCCCTCTTGTCCACATCTGAAGCATGTGTTCATCCCAGCCCGGCAGATTCCTTTGTGTGGTCTACCACACTTCATACAGACATGACCGCCCGAACCAGAACTTGAGCCACCTCCCATTCCCAGACTAGATTTTATCTTGTTCCAGAACTTGCTCTTTTTGGACTTGGATCTGTCCCACTTTGCACTGCTTGGTGTCTTAGAAGCTGAAGACTGATCCACTGACTGTTTAACCTTCCCCTCGATGATTGCACTAGCCTCCATTTTTCGGGCCATATCCACTATGGCATGGAAGCTCTCCCTTTCTGCTGACTGAATTAAGGAGGAATACCTGGAGTCAAGCTTCATGATATACCTCCTTGCCTTCTTCTGATCTGTGTCTAAGGTTTGCCCTGCAAATGGCAGCAGCTCCAAAAACTTGTCTGTGAGCTCCTCCACACTCATCCCATCGGTTTGCCTTAACTGTTCAAACTCAATCATTTTCAATTCCTTGGGGCTATCAGGGAAAGCCCATCCAGCAAACTCGTTTGCAAACTCCTCCCAGGTCATGCTGTCCACCCTCGGGTTCACATAATTTTTAAACCACTCACGGGCCTTCTTGCATTTGAGTGTGAACCCAGCCATCTGAATGGCTCTGCTATCATCAGCTCCTATCTCATCTGTAATCATTTTGACCCTTCCGAGGTACTCGAACGGGTCATCCCCTTTGTCATACTAAGGAGCACTAAGCTTCATGTAGTCGGTCATCTTCACCTTGCTCCCTCCAGATGAGCTAGGTTTAGGTATGTGGGTTTCTGGAACTGTGGGTTCTGCTGGGGGTGGAGGAGGTACAACATTCCCCGAGGTAGGGTCTACTGGATTTGGATGGTAGGGAGGGGGTGGATACATAGGGTACTGTGAGTATGGTGGGTAGTAAGGTGGGTATGGCATCTGAGAGTGATAAGGGTTATAGCTGGGGTAATCCGACGTACCTCCCATCGAATACCCGGGGTTTTGAGAAAAGGGTGGGTAGTAAGGTGGCTGAACAAATCCCGAGGCCTGAGTGCCTCCTTGGGACTCTCCCATTCCCTCTTCCGACATACTTACTCCGAGACTGCCATCCCTTCTCTGGTCCACATCCATCTGATCCTCCATATCCTCTGACATCCCACCTTGAACTATTCCCCTCACTGATCTACTTCTACTCATATCCAAAGACCTTCTTGGGTCTCTTACTGCTCTTTCCCTGCTAGACCTGCTAGACATTGCCCTTGGCAATGCAGGGGGACGAGCACTCATGCCCTCATCCTCAGGTGGTACTTCAGTCAATCGTGCAGATCGACGAGTTCCCCTCATCCTATTTTCTGAAAAACAGTACACATCACATAAACATTAGCATCATATGGTTCATGTGAGAACACATGAACCCGCATCACATACATAACATATCATTAATGCTCATGCTTATAATCATGGCATTTCACATCATCATCAAAAGACAGGACTACTTATCCTATCCTAGTGGACATGATTTTTCCTATTGTGCTTGACCTTCTATAACATCTATGAGCCCGATACACTATAGGTCCGACCATATGAACCTAATGCTTTGATACCAATCTGTAACAGCCCGAAAATCGGATCGCTACCGACGCTAGGATCCAGATCGGCTTAAGGCCGCCGAGATCCGTAGCAAGCCTAACATACATCCTGTAAACCTGTTTAATCCCATACATGATCAACAACATACATAAAAAATTAAAACTTTTCTTTTCATTCATGAACCAAACTCAACCTGTGAATGCATTAACGTAGACATTAACATTAACCCCACCATGGAGTCCTCATCAATGCTCCAATGGGGTACCATTATCATGCATTAAGTTTGGTAAAACATAAACATCAATAAAAGATCATGCATTCATAAAGGGATTACACAACTAGGGTCAAGCACATTTCTAAACCTCAATACCGTCATTACATTACATAACTCAATATTACATTACAACATCCATCATGTCCACTACTAGCTATTTCATAACCAAAACTTTACTCTATCTGACCTCCTGCTCTATCCTGTACCTGCAAACCTGGGGGTTAAGGGAACGGGGTGAGCTAAAAATCCCAGTGAGCAGAACCATAAAACATTTTAATTATTCATGCTTTCATGGAATGCATCATAGCACAGACATTTCACATCAAGGACGGACTTGTCACCAATAACTCTCATTTCCATAAACAATCATACATTTTCCCGGACGCGTGGCATGGGCAGCCCGGGACTTCATAACATGGTGCCAGGACGCATGGCATGGGCAGCCCTGGACTTCATATGTTACATACTGAGAGCTAGTGGGTCATCCAACATCCATCCACATCAACAGTAAAAATGCAATGCATCATATTCGTGATTACTAATATAATACAACCTACATAAACATGGCATTGATGATGCATGGATCATGCTAAACATTTTATTAAATTTAAAACATAGTTCTGTTCCACTCACCTTTGGCTGATGCTCTAAGGACTCTGAAGCAGCTAGCACTGCTGACCTCCTCGGTTCCTCGGGTCCGAACCTACACAGGTGGACTCAGATGAGGGACCAAACATACATAAACATAACCCTAAAACATCCCCCAAAAACCCCTAAAACACCTCAAAATAATTATAGAAAACATGCAAGAAATGGCTGGACAGGGCACTTTCGGCGGCAGGTTCGGCGGCACCTTCGGCGGCCGAAACTCCCAGACAGAGACGAAACTCATGCATGTTCGGCGGCACTTTCGGCGGCCGAAACTGCCTTCCAGAGACGAAAGTCCTCTTTCGGGGGCAGGCTTCGGCAGCCGAAGGCTGCTTCCACAAGCGGGTTCGGCGGCCGAAAGTCCATTCGGCGGCCGAACCTGAGTTTCTCCAAAGTGGCAGAAACTCAACTCCAACATGCACAAACGCCCCCCAAACTTTTCAAACATCCATAAACCTGATCTACAACATGCATACTCAAGCAACAAGCTCCTAGGGGCTTCAAACTATCTTAAACCCCAACTACAACACATCAAGCAACCACAAATATCATACATTGCTCAAAAACTTAACATAACCCATAAAACCAACCAAAATCTAAACATGCATTTCTACCCCATAGATCAACTTAAAACTTGTTTAAAACATACAGTGAGCTCAAGATCGGCCCTTACCTCTTGAAGATCGAGAGGAAAACGACCCTAGCTCGGAGATGGGAGAGATTGAGTCTCTTGAACCTCAAAAGCTCCAAAACTTGCTTTATACTCGAAAATCTTCAAAACAAGGTGAAAACTTGTGAAAATCGTGAAAGATTTGAAGGAAGAAACTCAAGATCGGTGAGGGACGGCAAAGAGCTCACCTTGGCCGAAAATGGGGAGAAAAGTTCACCCATTTCGGCTAAGGGACCCCTTTATAGGTGACTGGCCAGGCCACGTTCGGGAGCCGAACGTGCCCCCGCATGCATGCCATGTTCGGCGGCCGAACCTGGACTTCCCTCACTCATGATTTCGGGGCCTAAGGCACACCCGAAGCCCATGCACGTTCGGCGGCCGAACGTGAGGTTCGGCGGCCGAACCTGGGTCTTCCTCCAAGATTATTTCATTCAAAAACTCATTTCTTACTCGAGTAAAACCATAAAATACATTAAAACATTTTATGAAAACATGACTTTACCCTTCTAGAGGTTTTTGACATCCGAGATCCCACCGGACGGTAGGGATTCCGATACCGGAGTCTAGCCGGGTATTACAGAGTTCCCACTACTGGTCTTTGATTCTTTAGATTCAAAGGTGACGGTTTTTCTTATTGGTCCAGGACACATGGGGCAATTTGGCTAGCCTTTTGTAATGAAAATACATGTTTTGCATAATTATTTTTTGGTGTTTGTTTATTTCGTGTGTGCCCTCGTTGTTATCAATGATTTGAATAATCTTTTATCATCTGGTCAAAGGACTACTGTCCAATCAAATCCATAAATCTGGAGACCACCATTTTTTGCCCCAAAGAAGGAAGCTAATGCATGTTCATTTTGCAAGGCTTAATGCCCAATTAGCAGAAAAATAATTTGAAGAATTTTTGCAAAATAAAATTAATACATGGGCATGTGGCATGGCGGACTTTCGCCTCCCAATCATAAAATGCTTTAGGAAAATTTTTCAATTAGGGACTTACACCCAGTCACTCCCTTGAGACTTAGCCATAAGACTCACGTCATCAACATTAGTCTTTGATTTGATGCCTTCATCTTTTAGGAATTGGCATACTTGATTCTGGCATAGATGACTTGATTAATAGGACCAACGTCTAGATTGTGGTCTGGCAGAATCCGCCTTGTAACCTGACTTGGCGAAAACTGTCTTATGGCCTTATTTGGTGGGACCAATGCCTAGATTGTGGTCTGACGGAACCCGCCTTGTAGCTTTATTTGGTGGGACTAATGCCAAGATTGTGGTCTGGTGAAATCTGCCTTGTAACCTGTCCTGGCAAAGCTCGCGTTGTGGCCTTGTTTAGTGGGACCAATGCCTAGATTGCAATCTGGTGGAACCCTCCTTGTGACTTGTCCTAGCGGAACCTGTCTTATGGCCTTGCTTAGTGGGAGTAATGTCCAGATTGCAGTCTGGTGAAACCCGCCTTGTGACTTGGTCTAGCAAAACCCACCTTGTAGCCTCTTTTTGTCTCCTTAAATTTCTTGAGGAAGGCAATCTCATCGTTACTTATAACTGAAGAATACAACATATGAAAAAAAAAAATACCACATTAACTTATTATTGATAAAATTTTCTCAGATTATAAATGTTCCGGGAATGAGGAATGACTTGACCATCTAGTTTTGCCAGCTTATAGGACTCTAGGCAAATGACCTTCGAAACCCTAAATAGTCCTTTTCAGTTCTCATCCAACTTACCAAACCCGATATTGCCACTTGTTATATCTATTCTTTTAAGGACTAGGTTCCCTACATTAAAAGCACGCGGCCTGACCTTACTGTTGAATATTCTGGACATTTTATTTCTGTAAACTGCCATTCTGATTACAGTCTTTTCTCGTAGAAATTCGGCTTGATCCAAATTGAATTGCATTTCTTTTAGATTTTTTAAAATCTCAGGGTGTTGTTTCCTAAAAATGCTTATCTAGATTTCTACGGGGATGACTACCTCAGCCCCATATATAAGAGAAAATGATATTTCTCCTGTAGTTGTCCTAGGGGTGGTCTTGTGTGCCCACAGTGTATGAGGTAACTCCTTAGCTTGGTCGAGCATTTTCTTTAGCCCTTGTAGGATGGTATTGTTTGTCACCTCAGTCATTCCATTGGTTTGGAGATGATAAGCTGAGCTGAATCTCAAGTCAATTTCCCATTTTTTACAGAAGACTTTAAATCTAGAGCTTGCAAATTGAGTTCCGTTATTAGTAATCACTATCTTTGGGATTCCAAATTGAGTGAAGATGTTTTTGCTAACGAAGGAGATCGTTTGTTGGGTAATGATGGATTGTACTACCTCAGCCTTGGCTCACTTGCTGAAATGATCTACTGCCACAATTACGAACTTTCTTGATCCATATGCCTTAGGGAACGAGCCAAGGATGTCTATCCTCCACTAACAATTGTTGCTTGTATTTCTCCCAGGGTCCTTGGGATGCTTGCATGTACCTAACACCTTTAACACTTTTAGACAAGCTGCTTTGCATCTTGCATTATCATCGGCCAATAGTACCCTTGTCTGAATGCTTTTTGGATAATTTTTCGAGCTCCTTCATGACTCCCGCAATCACCTTCATCCTTTAAGATTTTCTGGCCTTCCTTCTCTATAACACAACATAGCCATGACTATGTTGAGGACTTTCTGCACAATCAACTATCAATTAGTACATATTTAGAGGACTTTCTTATTACCTATTTGGCTAATAACTCATCGGCCGAAAAATCATCTTGTGTCAAAAATTTATATACGGGCGTCATCCATGATTCTCCCTCCTCTATGGAAAAAGACTACTCCACGTCTGTTACTAGAGTGTGTAGTTCCTCGAACTGAAACGGTTGAGTCAGATGTTGTTTACCTGCTGCCACCATCTTGGCTATAATTTTTGCCTCTTCATTGTTGCCTCTGACCACTTGGCAAAGTTCGCAGCTGCCCTACTCATCTTTGATCTTCTCCATTAGAGATCAAATCTTTTTTTCGTATTTGATAAGATTCGATTCTCAGATTTTAAATTGCTCATGATACTGATTGACAATCAATTGTGAGTCACTTAAAATAGTAGATTTGTGTATACCTAATTCTTTAATGATTTTCATGCTATTATTACAATCTCGTATTCGACTACCGCACTTTAATAATATGTGGCACCTAATTGATTCCTACACTTGATATGTGACTGACTCATTATTCCCTTACACTTTAACATGTGTGGTACCTCTTAAAATTATTGAGCTCTTTTAAATATTGCCCATGAAATTTAAACATTGGCATATGGAGTTTTCTTAATATTAATTTTAGTTCGGTTACTAATATTAAAAAAAATCCATCTAAATATTAATTAAGATTGTTGAAAGGGTATTATATAAAAAAAAATTAAATTATTGGCTTTTGAAACGTATGGACTAATTATATGTGTATATATAAGTTACAAATAAGTAACATATTATTTAATAACTAACCTTTTAATGCTATAATAAATAGATAATTACAATATATTAATATATTTATTTCATATTTTATGACTTTTGTATAGTATAAATGTAATTATCTTTTATTATTTTTATACTTTTCAGATGGTTAATTTTTTTATTGTGTAAAATAAAATTAATATTATTAAATAATATTTAATATATTATATTTCTTTCATATGTAAATGTTATACAAAAAAATTTAATATTTCACACTGATGAAAATAATCAGATAATTTAATTAGATTTAAATATTATATATATTTAATCAATATTAATTATATAATTAAATTATATTTGTTATGAGTTTTTTCACAAAAATCAAAGAAATAAAATGTTTAATCTAATAGAAACATGTAATTAATAATAATTGTTTATTGTTTATGTAACAAAATTAATAAATATAAATCAAAATTATATATTAAAATTATTATTAATCTGTGTGGAAGTATGGGCATTATCCTAGTTTTTGGATATTTTTAGAGCACCATTTTATCATATTGAGGTGGGATGTGTAAAGAAGATAAGTATTTCCTACATCAAATGTATATATTCTATCAAACTTTAATATGTACTTACCTTCTGAATTATTTGAAACTAATTATAAATATTTAAAATAAAAATATTAAATATTTTAATTTATAAAAATTTTAATAATTAAAAATTAATTATATTATTAATAATTTATAAAATAAAATAAGTAAATAATATCGCTTATTATGGATTGTATTCATAATTTTGTTGCCTTTGTGTCTATCTAGAAAAGTAATGGAATAAAGAAAGGAAAACTTGATTTAAAGTAACCACAGAAAATTGAAAATAGAGGTGGAGTTTGCATCTAGATTCAGATATCTAAAATATATCTAACTGTGATTTTAAGGAAAATCTCTCTCTTATAATATATATTTTTTTAAACATGTAAGAGTTGTATTAAAAAGTTCAGAGTGCCACGAGTATATAGAAGAAATACAAGCCTAACAAATAAGCCCCAAATCTACAACCTCAACAAATGATCCAACCTAAATTCTAAATCTATAGCAAGCCTATAGTACAGTCCATTCCCAAATCTGTATTGTTGAAACACTAATAAATATCTATCTCCATCATTGTTCCCATGCGGCCACAGTTGGAGATACAAGCCTAGATCAAACAATCCCATAACAAAGAAAAGCTACTACAAGCCAAAACCACAAGCAAGCAAGTAGGACAAAACAGTCCACACCACCATCTCTATAGACCTTTCATGTAACGACCCGGAAACCGGACCGCTACCGGCGCTAGGATCCATATCGGCATAAGGCCGTCGGGACCCATAGCAAGTCTAACATACATCCTATATACCTGTTAAATCTCATACATGATCAAGCATATACATAAAACATTAGACTTTTTCTTTCATTCACCAATCTTAACATGTGCATGCATAAACTCATAAACATAAAACCCCACACTGGAACCCTCATCAAATGCTCCAATGGGACAACATATCATACATTAAGCTTGGTTTACATAAAACATCAATAAAACATTTCATAGATCATGTGCAAAGGGATTAACATGCACTAGGGCCAAGCACAATTCTATCCTCAATACAATTCTTTACATTACATTACACTTTTATACTTTACATTACAATGTCTTTCTCATGTCCACAACTAGCTATTACATAAAACATGACTTTACTCTTGTTGACCTCCTGATCTATCCTGTACCTGCAAACCTAGAGGATTAAGGGAATGGGGAGAGCTACTAGAGCCCAGTGAGCAGAATAGCAAAACATTTTATTTAAAGTTCATGCCTTCATGAAATGCATCACATCACAGACAAATCACATTAAGGATGAACTTGTCACCAATAGCCCTCTACAATTCCATAAGTGCCAGAACGTGGAATGGATCCTGGTCTTTCTCTTACATAACATATCATAACATTCCAAAGTGCCAGGGACGTAGAATGGGTCTTCTTGGACTTTCTCTTACATAGTGCCAGGGACGTAGAATGGGTCTTTCTGGACTTCCGTACCGTATCATCATCATCATATCATACCATATCATTTCATACAAGGGCTAATGGATCATCCAATGTTCATCTACATCACAACATAATATGCAATGCAACATATTCGTGAATTCTAATGCAAACAACCTAATATATATCATGGCATTCGTGATGCATGGACATGCTCAAATTCATTTATTTACTTTGTAATATAAAGAGTTATTCTACTCACCTCAGGCTAGCTCTGACAAGACACTGAAGCAGCTATCTCACTGCTGGGGTCCTCGGTTCCTCGGGTCCAAACCTACACAGGTGGACTCAAATGAGGGACCAAACATACATAAACATGACTCTAAACTACTCCCCAAAAACCCCCTAAAACACCTTAAAATAATCATAGAAAACATGCAAAGGAAGGCTGAACAGGGCACCTTCGGCAGCACCTTTGGCGGCCGAACCCTCCTCCAGATCCGAAAGTCCAACTTTCGGGGGCAGGGTTCGGCAGCCGAAACATGCTACCACAGGCAGGTTCGGCGGCCGAAAGTTCCTTCGGCTGCCGAACCTGAGTTCTCCCAAAGTGGCAGAACTCAGCCATTCTATGCACATTTGCCTCCCAAACCTTTCAAACATGCATCCAACACTTCCAAAACATGCATACACACATACATAAGCATATAGGGGCCTCAAACTATCCTAAACCCCAAAAATAACACAAAACAACTCAAAATAACATACATTATCCATAAAACCAACATACACCCTAATATGCATCAACCCTCTCAAAACCCCTCAAAAATTTTATAAAACATACAAGGAGGATAGGATCTAAGCTTACCTCTTGAAGATCTAGAGGAGGAACGATCCTTAACTTGGAGATAGGAGAAATATAGCTCCTTGGATCTCCAAGCTCCAAAACTTGCTCTTAGCTTCAAAACTCTTCAAAACCAAGTTAAAACTTGTTAAAACTTGAAAGATTTGGGAAAAATCATTAAAATCAACTATGGGAGGGCATGGACTCACCTCTGGCCGAAAATGGGTGAGAAATGGGGAAGAAACTCACCCATTTTCGGCCATGGGGCTTCTTATAGGGGCTGGCCAGGCCACCTTCAGAAGCCTAAGGTGCATCCAAAACTCATGCAAGTTCGGCGGCCGAACCTGGATTTCCCTCAATGGTCTTTTTCATTCAAAACTCAATTTCTTTCTTACTTAAAACCATAAAATACATGAAAACATTTTATAAAAACATGTTTTTACCCTTCTAGAGGTTTCTGACATTTAAGATTCCACCGGACGGTAGGAATTCCGATACCGAAGTCTAGCCGGGTATTACACTTCACCACCATTAATCATTCTAAAACCATCACAAAAGAAGCTTGAGACTCCAACAAAGCAACATTGTATAAAGGAAAGACACGACAGAGCCTACTACTTCTCTAAAGTCTTCAGAAGTGGTGATCGTCGGACATAATAGTATGGCTCCAAGATGTCAACGTCAACAAGCAGAGACCCCCTCTGAGGAGATCCAAAACACCTTATAGAAGACGAACGAAACCCAAATAAAACTTGATACCAAATCAACAAAAAACCAAAAGAAAACTAATAGTCCTCGTCTTACCAAGACTCTATATTAGTCTCTAAATCTTCCTAGAATAGAACATCTGATAGCTATAAATGGGAACAACCTCCAGGTGTGCAAATCTTATCTCATTATTCACTCTTTTACTAATTATATAATTAAATACATGAATAACTTAAGTATCGAATTTTGCCTATCAAACCACTAGATGCTACTTGTTTTATAGGCCTAAACCCATCGAAGGAGCTGAGTGCAGTATCATTAGCGCCCTCTATGGGAAATTACTTCAATTTCTCATAAGAATACAACTTATGTGATTATTTGTCCTAGATCTTTCCTTCAATAACCTCTGATCCTATCAACTTTAGTAGTGGTATGGAAGACCACACTACAACCAGAGTAGGTAACGATACTAATAGAAACCTCACAAGTGTAGAAAATCTTTTGAGGAATGAATCACAGACTTATGAGTAGCTTTTGAAAAAATTGAGAATACTGACGAAACTCCTAAAGAAATGAGATAGGGATGGCATCCCGTAAAGGAGCTAGAATGTGAATACAAAAGAGAATAGGGATGATACCCTAGAGAAGTTAGCTGAAAGCTGAGATATTGAAGGGATGAAAACTCAAAACTATGACAAGAGTAAGCTAGATGCAAGATTGATGGATGCCATTAGGAAAATCCAAAAGGAACAATTAGATAATAATTTTAGAATTAAAGTTGTTTCTCCTCTCTCTCCTGAAATAATAGCCGAAGCCTTTTCTCCAAAATTCAAGTTACTTTCCTTGCACAAGTATAATGGAAAATAGATCCATATAATCATTTGGCCATCTTTCGTGCAACTATGCTCCTCCATAATATTAATGACATGATTCCCTGTCAAGTATTCCCTTCAACCCTCACTAGTCTAGCACAAAATTAGTACCAAAACCTCCTTGCCAACTCTATTGATGATTTTAAGGAATTAGCCTATGCTTTCAAATAACGGTTCATAACATGCATCCCTCCCGAGGTGTTTTGAAAGTGAGGCAAGTGAAAGTTGAATCTCTGAGGAGTTATGTGGATAGATTTAATATGAAAGTAATTCAGGTGGATAACCTAAACCATAAAATAGTCTATGAAGCAATCAAAAAGGAGTGTCAAAACACCAGGTTGATGGAATCATTAATCAAAAATTCGACCATGGACTATTACTAATTGATAGAGAGGGCCCAAAAGTATATCCACTTGGATAAGTAAAAGCAAGTCTAAAATGGTGAGAAAAAAGATGAGAAGAGACTTTTGGATGGAAGGGGGATGCTAGGAGATAGATGTAACGACCCGGAAATCCGGACCGCTACCGGCGCTAGGATCCAGATCGGCTTAAGGCCGCCGGGACCCGTAGCAAGCCTAACATGCATCCTGTATAGCTGGTATAATCCCATACATGATCAAACATAAGCATAAACTTTAAAACATAAGGCTGTAAACTTTTTCTTTAACCCGTTTGACCTGAGTATGCACTATGACTGAACTCATAGAACCCCTAGGGTCAGCATACCCCTTTGTCAAACTCGGTCCATCACATGAAACAACATACAATAAAACTCATGTACAAAGGGATTAACCAACTCGGGCCAAGCACAATACTATAACTCTGATCATATAACATAATATCATTATACAATACAACTCTTGTTACATCAATACATAACCTTACATTACATCATGTCCACTGCTATTCTATTACAAAAAAAACACGACCATGGACGTAACCTGCTGGTCTCCTGACTATCTCTGACCCTGCAAAACTGGGGTTAGGGGAGAGGGGTGAGCTAAAAAGCCCAGTGAGTAGAAACATGAAAACATTTGTTTTAATTCCTCCATTTTTAGGTATATAATTATTCATTTTATGATTATTATCATTATTTTATGCTTTCATGGAATGCATCACAACACAAACATATCACATCAAGGATGAATTTGTCACCTATAGCCCTCTACATACTGTATTACGTCCAACTATACCAGGGGCGATGAGGCCACACCTAGTATTCGCTTACATAACTCATACCATAACATGTCCAACTACACCAGGGGCGATTAAGCCTCACCTAGTGTTCGCTTACATAACATAGTACCAGGAGCGACCTGGTCTTTCTGTCTCATATCATACCATGGCATATCATATCATATTATCTCATCTCATACTGAGGGCTAAGGATCATCCAACATTCATCCACATCAACAACATATTATGCAATGCATCATATTCGTGAGTTCTAATGCAAAACAACCTAGTACATATATCATGGCATTTTATGATGCATGGATCATGCTCTAAAAACATTTAATTTCTTAGTTTAAAACATTAGGTTTAGTTCCACTCACCTGAGACTAGCTCTGCACCGATTCTGAAATGGTTGACACTGCTAAACACCTTGGTTCCTCGGGTCCAATCCTACACAGGTGGACTCCAGTGAGGGACCAAACATTCACTAAACAACTCATAAACAACTCCCCAAAAACCCCCTACACAACCAATCATGCAAAGACCTATTCTACAACATGCATACTCAAGCATACAAGCTCCTAAGGGTCTCAAACTAACTTAAACCCCAACTACAACACACAAACAAGACACATTGCTCAAGAACATGCACATTGAACCCATAAACATAAAAGAAACTTCAATAAGCCTACTCATGCATTTCTACCCCATAGGTCTACTTAAAACTTTCTTAAAACATGCAAGAGAGGTTGGATCTAAGCTTACCTCTTGAAGATCGAGAGGGAAAAACGATCCTAGCTTGGAGGTAGGGAGAAATCCACTCTTTGGTCTCCAAGCTTCCAATCTTACCCTAACTTCAAAACTCTTCAAAAACAAGATGTAACTTGTTAAAATCTGAAAGATTTGAGGGAAAACACTTAAAATGACCAAAGGAGGGCTAGAGCTCACCGTCGGCCGAAATGGGAGAGGAAACCTCGCCTGTTTCGGTCACGGGGCCTTTTATAGGGCTGGTTCTGCCACCTTTCGGCGGCCTAACGTGCCCCCACATCTCATGCATGTTCGGCGGCCGAACATGAGGTTCGGCGGCCGAACCTTAAGTCTTTCAAACAAGGCTTTCGGGGGCCAAAGGCGCTCCCAAAACCTATCCATGTTCGGCGGCCGAACTTAGCTTTCGGCGGCCGAACCTGGCAAAAACCTCCTTAGTCTTTTCTTTTAAAAACTCAAATCTTTTTCATTTAAAACCATGAAATCAGTAAAAATCATTTTAGAAATCACATTTTACCCCTCTAGAAGACTCTGGCATCATCAAAATTCCATATTCCAACGGACATCCCGCCGGAAGGTAGGGATTCCGATGCCGGAATCTAGCCGGGTATTACATTCTTCCCCCCTTTAAGAACATTCGTCCTCGAATGTTCAAACATCAAACATGCATCAAGCATAGCATCTAACATACATAAGCAAGCAAGCAACAAGCAAGCAAAACCTAAAAACCTCTCTTCTAAAAGAGAGACACGGTCACTACTGGAGTATAAACTCTCGGTCTCCCCGGTGCACTTTTCATCTTAAGGTGATTCTAAGGGACTTTCACCATCGGGATTTCCCTGCTTCCACACTTTCTAACTTGTGTGTCTGCGGTCCGTACTAACTGTTCAACATAGGTGAGACCCTCTATGATCTCCACCTCTGGTTCTTTCCAGAACCTCACTCGGACACGACACGAACTCATATATCGTGGAAACATGGAAAAACGAATGGATCTCTTCCATTGAAGTGGGTAAATCTAACTCGTGGGATACATTCCCATATCCTTTGCGGGATTCCAACGGGTCCAATGTATCTGAGAGCTAATTTACCTTTCTGCCCATAACGAATCATCCTCTCTTTAAGAGACACCTCCAGCAACCCTCAACTTCCTCGAGAACCTCAACACGCTTCCGCTGCGCCCTCTGATTCTCCTCTCTTGACTCAAGATGTATTGCAAACTCTTTTGATCTGTAAGGATCTGTCCTCATACCTTATACAGGTATCGCCTCCACATCATCATACAAGACAGGACTCCATATCCTATCCTAGTGGACATGATCTTCCTATTGTGCTTGCCCTACTATAACCTCTATGAGCCCGACACACTATAGGTCCGACCATGTGAACCTAGGGCTCTGATACCACTCTGTAACGACCCGGAAATCCGGACCGCTACCGGCGCTAGGATCCAGATCGGCTTAAGGCCGCCGGGACCCGTAGCAAGCCTAACATGCATCCTGTATAGCTGGTATAATCCCATACATGATCAAACATAAGCATAAACTTTAAAACATAAGGCTGTAAACTTTTTCTTTAACCCGTTTGACCTGAGTATGCACTATGACTGAACTCATAGAACCCCTAGGGTCAGCATACCCCTTTGTCAAACTCGGTCCATCACATGAAACAACATACAATAAAACTCATGTACAAAGGGATTAACCAACTCGGGCCAAGCACAATACTATAACTCTGATCATATAACATAATATCATTATACAATACAACTCTTGTTACATCAATACATAACCTTACATTACATCATGTCCACTGCTATTCTATTACAAAAAAAACACGACCATGGACGTAACCTGCTGGTCTCCTGACTATCTCTGACCCTGCAAAACTGGGGTTAGGGGAGAGGGGTGAGCTAAAAAGCCCAGTGAGTAGAAACATGAAAACATTTGTTTTAATTCCTCCATTTTTAGGTATATAATTATTCATTTTATGATTATTATCATTATTTTATGCTTTCATGGAATGCATCACAACACAAACATATCACATCAAGGATGAATTTGTCACCTATAGCCCTCTACATACTGTATTACGTCCAACTATACCAGGGGCGATGAGGCCACACCTAGTATTCGCTTACATAACTCATACCATAACATGTCCAACTACACCAGGGGCGATTAAGCCTCACCTAGTGTTCGCTTACATAACATAGTACCAGGAGCGACCTGGTCTTTCTGTCTCATATCATACCATGGCATATCATATCATATTATCTCATCTCATACTGAGGGCTAAGGATCATCCAACATTCATCCACATCAACAACATATTATGCAATGCATCATATTCGTGAGTTCTAATGCAAAACAACCTAGTACATATATCATGGCATTTTATGATGCATGGATCATGCTCTAAAAACATTTAATTTCTTAGTTTAAAACATTAGGTTTAGTTCCACTCACCTGAGACTAGCTCTGCACCGATTCTGAAATGGTTGACACTGCTAAACACCTTGGTTCCTCGGGTCCAATCCTACACAGGTGGACTCCAGTGAGGGACCAAACATTCACTAAACAACTCATAAACAACTCCCCAAAAACCCCCTACACAACCAATCATGCAAAGACCTATTCTACAACATGCATACTCAAGCATACAAGCTCCTAAGGGTCTCAAACTAACTTAAACCCCAACTACAACACACAAACAAGACACATTGCTCAAGAACATGCACATTGAACCCATAAACATAAAAGAAACTTCAATAAGCCTACTCATGCATTTCTACCCCATAGGTCTACTTAAAACTTTCTTAAAACATGCAAGAGAGGTTGGATCTAAGCTTACCTCTTGAAGATCGAGAGGGAAAAACGATCCTAGCTTGGAGGTAGGGAGAAATCCACTCTTTGGTCTCCAAGCTTCCAATCTTACCCTAACTTCAAAACTCTTCAAAAACAAGATGTAACTTGTTAAAATCTGAAAGATTTGAGGGAAAACACTTAAAATGACCAAAGGAGGGCTAGAGCTCACCGTCGGCCGAAATGGGAGAGGAAACCTCGCCTGTTTCGGTCACGGGGCCTTTTATAGGGCTGGTTCTGCCACCTTTCGGCGGCCTAACGTGCCCCCACATCTCATGCATGTTCGGCGGCCGAACATGAGGTTCGGCGGCCGAACCTTAAGTCTTTCAAACAAGGCTTTCGGGGGCCAAAGGCGCTCCCAAAACCTATCCATGTTCGGCGGCCGAACTTAGCTTTCGGCGGCCGAACCTGGCAAAAACCTCCTTAGTCTTTTCTTTTAAAAACTCAAATCTTTTTCATTTAAAACCATGAAATCAGTAAAAATCATTTTAGAAATCACATTTTACCCCTCTAGAAGACTCTGGCATCATCAAAATTCCATATTCCAACGGACATCCCGCCGGAAGGTAGGGATTCCGATGCCGGAATCTAGCCGGGTATTACAATAGAGGAAGGGATAGATTATGAAATTACACCTCTGACTGAAAGCAGGTCTCATGTTCTAATGTGGATTCAAAAGAATAGAGTGTTCATCAAATATCCCATAAGATTGAATCTTGACAAAGCAAACAAAAGGGATAAATGTAAGTTTTATCAATTTCATGATGACTACAGCTACACGACTGATGAGTGTAGAAACCTAAAAGATAAAATTGAAAGGCTGATTCAGAAAGGAGCTCTAAGAAAGTTTACTCAAATAAGGAAAGATGAAAGGGTAAAATTGTAGTTAGGAGGAATAAGTCTATCTCAAAGGGCAAAAAACTAGGATTGAAGAAGATGATGATGAACCTTTAGGAATAATTAACATGATTGCTGGTTGTCTTAAATTAGGTAGAGATGATAGG
This sequence comes from Manihot esculenta, assembly GCF_001659605.2. Lineage (NCBI taxonomy): Eukaryota > Viridiplantae > Streptophyta > Magnoliopsida > Malpighiales > Euphorbiaceae > Manihot > Manihot esculenta. Next base: position 21,387,446 of record NC_035171.2, read on the forward strand.
AAAAATGAGAAAGCAGGCTAGTGGAGAGCTTAAGATCATAGTAGTAAAAACACTATCCTAGAGTGCAATAGCTTTTGGATCAAAAACTGACAACAAGGTTTCAACACCTTATTTTTACCCATTGGTTATCTCAGCAAGGATAATCAAATTCGTAAGAAAGTGAATCTCGATTAACACTAGGAGCTCTATAAACCTAATCACAGTGGATGTTTTCATAAAATTTAGAATTGATCAGAAAAAGAACCTTTCCAAAGTCTCATATTCTTTAGTGTGGTTAGGTGATAAATTAGTCTCAGTAGTTGGCATCACGAATCTAACTGTAGTAATTGGAGATGAAAAATTCAAAAGGAAGATCTATGTCGAATTCATAGTGGCAGACATTCTCTTGTCATATGATGCAATATTTGGATGACTCATCCTCAATAATAATGGGATCATCATCAATATAGAATACTTGTGCTTAAAACTTCCGACAGTAGATGGAATTGCAGTGGCAAGAGGAAGTCAGAAGTTAGCTAAAAAATATTTCAAGTAGTCTACTAGGGTGATTTGTAAAAACTCCTTTCCAATTGACCTTGGAAAATGCTGAGCAGACTATCTCTCTAGAACTAGTAGATGAGGTCACTATGGTAGAATTAGAGGAAGGGAAATGGGTCAACTTGCAGTCAACTTTGAAAGGAGAAAACTGAATCACAATTCTAGAAAAACTTCAAAAGTCGCATGTCTATTTTTACTTAGAAATCTGAAGACGTAACAGGGATAGATCCTACCATCATTAGTCATAAGCTGAATGTGGTTGTTTTTGCCAAACCGGTACAACAAAAACGTGGAAGTTTGCTCCTTAACAGCAAAGTATAATTGCTGAAGGGATACGAAAGTTGAAAGACGCTGGTCTCATCAAAGAGGTTCAAGGCTCAACATGTGTTGCAAATTTAGTACTGATAAAGAAGGCAAATGAAAAATGGAGGATGTGTGTTGACTTCACTGATTTAAATAAAACTTATCCAGAAGACCACTGTACCCTTCTTCTGATTAATAGATTGATGGATGCAACTGCTGAACATGTAATTTTCTTTTTAGTTGATGCAATTTCTGGATACCACCAAATTATAATGGATGAACCTTGTAACGACTCGGAAACTGGATCGCTACCGGCCTTAGGATTCAGATTGACTTAAGGTCACCGGAACCCGTAGAAAGCCTACTAAGCATCCTGTGTACCTGATAAAAATCTCATACATGAACATACATTTTCATAAAAATTTTAAACTTTTCATATACCAAGCTCGACCTGTGTATTCATTATAATCTGTATACATAAAACCCACACTAGAGCTCTCATCAAATGCTCTAGTATGGTCATCATCACATATATCAAGCTTGGTTTAACATAACTCATCATGAAAACTTTTACATAATAACATGTTCATTGGGATTACAAAACATAAACTAGGGCAAAGCACAAGTCTAGTCCATTACATAGTACATGTCCACTACTATACTATTACATAACTTATACCAGCCTCTAGCCGACTTCCCGAGCTATTCTTGACCCTGCAAACCTGGGGTTAGGGGAAAGGGATAAGCTACAAGAGCCTAGTGAGCAGAACCATAAAAACAGTTTAATAACATATGCTCATATGAAATGCGTCACATCACAAACAATACACATCAAGGACGGACTTGTCACCAGTAACCCTCTACATATCCAAATAATGTTTGGCCCTCGACGGAGCTCCTCAGGACTTCCTCTTAAACATAACATAACATATCCAACTGTGCCAGGGGCGTAGAATGGGCAGCCCTGGTCTTTCCCTTACATAGTGCCAGGGCGCGTAGAATGGGCAGCCCTGGTCTTCCGTATCCGTATCATATCATAACCTGCTTGAGGGCTAGTGGGTCATCCAATATCCATCCACATCAACAATAATTTATGCAATACATCATATTCATGAATTCCAATGCAAACATCCTATAAACATGGCATTCGTGATGCATGAACATGCTCAAAAGTTTGATTACTTAAAAATAATAGATTAGTTTAGTTCTACTCACCTTTGGCTGACGCCTGACTAAAACTGAAGCAGCGGACTCACTACTGGCCTCTACGGTTTTCCAGGTCCGATCCTACACAGATGGACTCAAGTGAGGGACCAAACACATCTCTAACAAGACTCTAAACAATTACCCCAAAAACCCCCTAAAACATCACAAAACAAGCATATAAAACAAGCAAAGGAAGGCTGGGCAGAGGACTTTCGACGGCTCCCCCGACTTTCGGATCTATAGAAGACCTTCGGCGGCCGAAGGTGCTCTACAGATCCGAAAGTCGGGGTCCTTCGGAGGCAGGTTCGGCGGCCGAAGGTCCTCCACAGATTCGAAAGTCCCTGACTTTTGGGGGCGGGTTCGGCGGCCGAAACTCCCTTACAGATTTGAAAGTGCATGCTTTCGGGGGCAGATTAAGCGGTCAAAAGACTGCCTCCCATGCAGGTTCAGCGGCCGAACCCTGTTTCGACGGCCGAACCTGGGTTCTCCAGGATGGCAGAACCTGATTCTGCCCTATGCATTTCAGCCCCAAAACTCTCAAATCCTCACACCCAACTTTCCACAACATGCATACTCACTCAACATGCATAAGGGGTATAAAACTAGCCTAAATCCCAACAAACAACAACAAAACACAAGAGAGAGCATACACTCAACAAAACCCAACTCAAAGCCTATAACCTTAGATCTAGCCCTATCATGCATTATTTTACCCTTAACCCTTTCTAAAACTTACTTTAAAACATAATAAAAGCAAGGATCTACACTTACCTCTTGAAGATCGAAGGTAGATGTGACTCCAAACTTGGTGTTGAGGAGAAATGGTGTAATACCCGGCTCGTTCAGGCATCGGAAATCCTACCGTCAGGTGGAATCTCGGATGTCGGATTCGTTTTGCGGGGCATTGCACGGGACACTAAAGGTTTTACAAGGTTTTAGCAAGGTTATGTTTTAAGTGTTTTCCGGTTTTGAAAGGCAAGGGAATGAGTTTTGAAGAGAAAAGACCAAGGAGGCAGAATGCAGGTTCGGCCGCCGAAGGTCATGTTCGGCCGCCGAAAGTGCTATAGGTTCGGCTTCCGAAACTTCACGTTAGGCCGCCGAACGTTGCATGGTTTTGCATGCAGTTTCGGCAGCCGAAGGAAGGGCGGTTGGCCACCTATTTAAGCCCCGTTGACTGGCCATGGAGGGTGCTGGAAGCTCTCTTTGTGGTCAAGGTGGGGTTTAGGTTCTCCTTGGATGTTTTCATGATGTTTTCCTCCATATTGTAAGGTTTTCATGAGTTTTCACTTGGGTTTGAAGGTTTTGAGTAAAAAGAGGAAGTGGTGGAGCTTGAAGCTTGAGGAGCTTGGTTTCTCCATGTTTTGAAGCTAGGATCACACCAGCCAAGAGGTAAGTGTTGATCCTTATGTTTTCTAGTGTTTTCAGCACGTTTTATGGAGGGAAAGGGAAGAGTTGCATGGTGAGGTGTAAAAGGAGGTTTTTGAGGGTTTTTATGCATGAGTATGTTTATGTGTTATGGGTGTTGTTTGTTGGGGTTTTTAGGTAGGTTTGGACCCCTTTGTGCATATAGGTGAGTATATGCTTGTTATGTGTGTTGAGATGTATGTTGAGTGAGGTTTGGGGGAGTTGAGCATGAGGTGAGCTAGGTTCTGCCTAACTGGAGAACCCAGCTTCGGCCGCCGAAAGAAGGTTCGGCCGCCGAACGTGGTGAGGAGGTGGTTTCGGCTGCCTCAACCTGCCCCCGAAGGATTGGACTTTCGTCTCTGGAGGGAAGGTTCGGCCGCCGAAGGTTGGAGACTTTCGTCTCTGGAGTATGGTTTGGCCCCCGAACCTTACCCCCGAAGGCTTCGGCCGCCGAAAGAGGAGATTCGGCCGCCGAAAGTAGGCGAGTTTCGTCTCTGGAGAGGACATTCGGCCGCCGAACCTGTCGCCGAACGTGTCCTGTCCAGCCTTCTTTTGCATGCTTTGTATGAGTGTTCTAGGAGCTTTTAGGGGGTTTTTGGGGAGTTGTTTAAGAGTTGTTTTAGAGGTATGTGAGCATTGTTTGGCACCTCATGTGAGTCCACTTGTGTAGGCTCGGACCTGAGGCGAGGTGTTTAGCTCTAGTGTGAGAGTTGGCCCAGAGTTAGTCACAGCTTGGTTTCAGGTGAGTAGACCTAACTATGCATGTTTTCAATGATGACCGAGCCTAACAGTATGAGCATGAGACACGCATCATGGATGCCATGTGATACTAGGTTGTATTGCATTAGAGATCACGAATATGTTGCATTGTATTATTCTTGTTGATGGGATGGACCAAGGCGATCTCAGTAGCCCGCTACCTGTTATGGCTAGATAAGACCTTTAGGAGCTCCGTAGCTAGGGGCCGGGCTCTAGTACATGTAGTGACCTGGGAGTCCGTAGGGACCGGGCACCGACAGAGGGAGTTCTGGGATCATGTCTAATCCGAGATGTGAGATGTTTGTGTTGTGACACATTCCATGAAAGCATATAATGAATGAACTGTTTTATGGTTTCTACTCACTGGGCTCTTGTAGCTCACCCCATTCCCTTAACCCCAGTTTTGCAGGGCCAGAGTTCAGCAGAGTGAGCTATAGGAGAGCAGAGGTTAAGCATGGGTTGCTGTGTTTGGCTGTAATAGCATAGCTAGGTTTTGATAGAGTAGTATGTGGCATGTATATGTATAGAGGAAGCTTAATGTAATGTTTAGGCAAGATGATGTAAAGATGAAGGATGCTATGATATGTTATGTATGTTTGTATAGTATAGTTGTGGACATGATGTATGGACATACTGTGTATACAGGTTATGCATGGAAAGAGCTTGTGGTAAAGAGATAGAGTATAATGAGATAATGTCTAGAGTTGTGCTTTGCCCAGTGTGTGCTGAATCCCTTGTATATGCATGTATCCTGTTTTTAGTTTCTTGATGAGAAATGAGTCAAACCAGGCTTACTAAATGTTGTGTTTCGAAAACCCAGTGAATTATAACTGTGAGGGAAGACAGGGATTACTTCCTTTGACCCAAGACCAGTGCGGAGGAAAGACCAGGTTTGATTCCTGTGATCCATAGAGAGGCCAATAGAGAAGACCAGGTTTGATTCCTGTGACTCTATGGTAGCCAAGGTAACTTATGATATGCTGACCCTTATAGAGTGGGTTCTATGACACAGCGCATAGTGCATGGAGGTTACTTGGTAACGTGTCACTGGTGTATTACAGATAGCCCTAAGGGCTATTTCAGATTAGTATATCTGAGTGGTTTTTAAGTTAAGTCTGGTAGTCTTTCAGAGAAGTTTTCCAGTTGTTGGATCATGTATGGGATTGAGCAGGTACCCTGAGTTCAGTAGCAGGCTTGCTACGGGTCTAGGCGGCCTTAAGCCGATCTGGATCCTAGCGCCGAGCAGTTTGGAGCCGTTACAGAGGGGTATCGGTGTCCGGGCTGTTACAAATGGTCTCCAAACTTTAAAATCTTTGATCCAAGCTTAAAACTTCAAAAATAAGAAGAAAAGTCATGAAAATTTGAAGGATTTGGAGGAAAAACATAAAATCATCAAAGGAAGGGCAAGAACTCACCTTTGCCCGAAAATGGAGAGAGAAACTCCTCCATTTTTGGACTGGAGACCTCTTATAAGTGGCTGGTCAGACCACCTTCGGGGGCCGAAAGGAGAGCTCCTGCGGCAGCACCATGTTCAGCGGCCGAACATGAGGTTCGACGGCCGAACCTGGGCTTATCCCTCAAAAACATTTTTCTTTCATTTTAAAACTTAACTAAAAACCAATCAATAAAATCATGAAAAACATTTTGTAAAAACATATTTTACCCTTCTAAGAGGTTTTGACATCTGAGATTCTGGATTCCAACGGGGATTTCGTCGGAAAGTTGAAATTTCGACACCGGAGTCTAGCCGAGTATTACATTCTTCCCCCTTTAGAACATTCGTCCCCGAATGTTCAAACAACACACAAGCAAACATAGCAATAAGAAAACACATAAAACTTAAAATACTAACCTTAAAAGAGATAGGGGTATTGCTGGAGTATGGACTCCTGGGTCTCCCAGGTGCACTCTTCCATATTGTGGTGATTCCAAGGGACTTTCACCATCACGATTTCCTTGTTCCTTAACTTTCTGATTTGAGTGTCTACGATCCGCACTGGCTGCTCAACATAGGTGAGATCTCCTAGGATCTCTAGATCAGGCTCATTAAGAACCTTGCCTGGATCTGACACAAACTTTCGTAACATGGAAACATGGAAAACCGGATGGATTCTCCATAGAAGCAGGCAAATCTAGCTTATAAGATACATTCTCAACCTTTTGCAAGATTTCGAAGGGTCCGATGTACCTTGGAGCTAGTTTACCTTTTTTCTCAAAACGAATCACCCCTTTCATAGGAGACACCTTAAGCAACACCATATCTCCCTCCTGGAACATAACATGTTTCCTGCGGACATCTGCATAGCTCTTCTGCCGACTCACAGCAGTCCTGATTCTTTCTCTGATAATAGGCACTACCCTGCTAGTGATCTCAACTAACTCTGGCCCTGGCAAGGCCCTTTCTCCCACTTCTTCCCAGCAAACAGGTGACCTACACTTCCTCCCATATAGAGCTTCATAAGGAGCCATCCCTATGCTAGCATGATAACTGTTATTGTAGGCAAACTCCACCAGTGGTAGATGCTGCCTCCAAGAACCGCCAAAATCTAGCACACACATTCTCAACATGTCTTCTATCATTTGGATGGTCCTCTCTAACTATCTGTCAGTCTATGGATAAAAAGCAGTGCTAAAGTCCAATCTTGTGCCAATTGCGTTCTGCAGACTCCGTCAAAACCTAGAGGTAAACTAGAGTCCCCTATCTGACACTATTGATACTGGAGCCCCATGCAACCTGACAATCTCTTCAACATATATTTGTGCCAGTTTGTCCACATAGTAGCCACTCTTGATAGGGATAAAGTGAGCAGACTTGGTCAATCTGTCCACTATTACCCATATAGAGTCTAATCTGTTGGACGTTGCTGGTAATCCTACCATGAAATCCATAGCCACGTTTTCCCATTTCCACTCTCGAATCGGTAGTTGGTTGAGCATCCCAGCTGGCTTTTGATGTTCCAGTTTCACCCTCTGATAGATCTCACAAGCTGACACAAATTGCGCCACTTCCTTCTTTATAGCTGGCCACCAATAAACTCTTTTCAGATCTTGATACATTTTAGTGGCCCGAGGGTGAACACTATATCTGGCATTATGAGCTTCTCTCATAATGTCCCCCTTTAAATTCACGTCATCTGGTACACATAACCTGTTCCTATAACGGAGGATCCCTTTGTTGTCGAATCTAAACTCCTCATTCTTGCCTGACTGAACAGTCCTGGCAATTTTCACCAACTCAGGGTCCTCATGCTGTTTCAGCGCCACTTACTCCAGAAACACGGTTGTCATTCTCATCTGAGCCACTAGTGCACCTGTACTAGGCAATTCTAACTGTAAACCTTCATTGATGAGCTTGTAAAATTCCCTCACCACCGGTTTTCTCTCCGCTGTAATATGGGATAAACTGCCAAGTGATTTTCGGCGGAGGGCGTCTGCCACTACATTTGCCTGACCCGGATGATACTGAATCTTGCAATCATAGTCATTAAGCAGTTCTACCCATCTTCTCTGCCTTAGGTTCAATTCCCTCTGACTCAAGATGTACTGCAAACTTTTATAATCTGTAAAGATCTCACATTTTACCCCATATAGGTAATGCCTCCACATCTTGAGTGCAAAGATCACGGCTGCCATCTCTAGGTCATATGTAGGGTAATTCAACTCATGCTTCTTCAACTGTCTAGAAGCATAAGCAATCACCCTTTCATTCTGCATCAACACACAGCCTAGTCCCACTCGGGATGCATCACAAAACACTATGAAGTCTTCATTACTCATAGGTAGAGCTAACACCGGTGCTGACGTCAACCTTCTCTTCAGCTCTTCAAAGCTTTCCTCACACTGGTCTGACCAAACAAACTTCTGATTCTTTTTGGTCAGCCTGGTCATAGGAGTAGCAATTTTTGAGAAATCCTGGACAAACCTCCAGTAGTAACCTGCCAAACCCAAAAAGCTCTTGATCTATGTTACTGTAGTGGGTCTAGGCCAGTTAGCTACAGCTTCTACTTTCTTGGGGTCTACCTCAATTTCCTTTTCTGACACTACATGCCACAAGAAAGAAATGCTCCTCAACCAGAATTCACACTTAGAGAACTTGGCATACAAGCCATGTTCTCTCAGGGTCTGCAACACTGTCCTTAGATGATGGGCATGCTCCTCTGTATTCCTGGAATACACTAAGATATCGTCAATGAAGACAATAATGAAGTGATCCAGAAACTGACTAAAAACTCTGTTCATGAGATCCATGAATGCTGCAGGGGCATTGATTAGCCCGAACGGCATCACTAAGAACTCATAATGCCCATATCTAGTCCTGAAAGTTGTCTTTGGCATATCCTCTTCTTTGACCCTCAGCTGGTAGTACCCGGATCTCAAATCTATCTTGGAGAAACAACCGGCTCCTGCTAGCTGGTCAAACAGATCATCAATCCTAGGTAGCGGATATCTGTTCTTGGTAGTGATCTTGTTCAACTGTCTGTAGTCGATACAAAGTCTCAGGGATCCATCCTTCTTTTTCACAAACAGGACCGGAGAACCCCAAGGTGAGGTACTAGGTCGAATGAAACCCTTTTCTACCAACTCTTGCAACTGCTCTTTCAACTCCTTTAACTCTACAGGTGCCATCCTGTAGGGAGGAATAGAGATGGGTCTAGTTCTCGATATCACTTCAATTTCAAACTCTATCTCCCTAGTAGGTGGTAAACCTGACAGTTCGTCTGGGAAAACATCTAGGAACTCTCTGACTACAGACACTGAAGCTGGTTCCCTAACCTGACTGTTTAGCTCTTTGACATGAGCAAGAAACCCCTGACAACCCCTCCTAAGCAACCTGTGAGCCTGAAGGGCAGATATCAAACCTCTAGGCATCCCTATCCTATCCCCTCTGAAGACTACCTCTGATCCATCCTGATCTCTGAACCTGACTACCTTGTCTCTGCAGTCCAAGGTAGCACCATGAGTAGAAAGCCAATCCATCCCTAAAATGACTTCAAAATCAGTCAAATCTCGAACCACAAGGTCGGCTTGAAGGCACCTACCCTCAACAAACACTGGACTGAACCGGTAGACTGACTCTGCCACAGATGGATCACACTTGGGCCCACTGACCCAAAGAGGACACTCTAGCCTAGAAGCTATCAAACCCACTCTGTCTACGGCTCTCGGAGCAACAAAAGAATGAGAAGCACCAGGGTCCATAAGAGCATACACATTAAAACATCCAATAGTGAGATTACCAAATACCACCGTGTTTGATGTGTTAGCCTCCTGCTGAGTCATGGTGAAGATCCGTGCTGGAGGTAATGGACCTTCTCCGTGGGAACCTGCTGAAGAAGAGGCTGTCCCTCTCCCTCGACCTCGACCTCTGCCCTGCGACATGGTTGGAGCTGCTGGCTGGGCCACGCTACCAGAAGCTGTCCGCTGGGACTGAGCCATCATAACTGCATTGGGACACTCACATGCCATGTGCCTCTCCTGTCCACATCTGAAATATGCTGTAGTCCCAAATCGACAAACCACTTTGTGCGGCTTACAGCACCTTATACACCCAGAGCTGTTCGAACCAGAGCTAGAACCACCACCCATTCCCAAACCTGACTTCAACCGGTTCCAGAACTTATTCTTCTTCGGCTTCTTGGTGGATCTATTCCACCTTTTGATTTCTGAGGCGACTGCACTCAGAGAGGAGAGATTAATGTTCCCTATACTTGGGGTTTCGGAACCCGAGAACTGTGCCACCTGCTGCTTAACTGTCCCCTAAATAATGGCACTAGTGTAATACCCGGCAAGACTCCGGTATCGGAATTCCTACCGTCCGGTGGAATCTCGGATGTCGGAAGCCTCTAGTAGGGTAGAAACATGTTTTCATAAAATGTTTTAAGGTATTTCATGATTTTAAGTAAAATAGAAATGAGTTTTTGCATAAAAACAATCTTGGAGGAAAACTCAGGTTCGGCCGCCGAACCTCAAGTTCGGCCGCCGAACATGCATGCCTTCGGGAGCGCCTTTAGGCCCCCGAAAGCATAAGTGAGGAAAGTCCAGGTTCAGCCGCCGAACCTCAAGTTCGGCCGCCGAACATGGCATGCATGCGGAGGCACGTTCGGCCCCCGAACGTGGCCTGGCCAGCCACTATTAAAGGGTCCCTTAGCCGAAAACGGGCGAGCTTTTTCCCCATTTCCGGCCAAGGTGAGTTCTCCGCCATCCCTCACCGATCTGGAGTTCTTTCCTTCCAATCCTACTCGATTTTCATGAGTTTTTACTTTCTTTTGAAGATTTTCAAGCTTTGAGTAAGGTTTTGGAGCTTTAAGGTTCAAGGGAACTCAACCCCTCCCATTTCCGAGTTTAGGACGTCTCTCTCTCGATCTCCACGAGGTAAGAGCCGATCTTAAGCTCATTGCATGTTTTGAGCAAGTTTTAAGTAGATCTATGGGGTAGAATGCATGTTTAGCTCATAGTTAGGTTTATGGGTTTTATATGTGTTTTTGAACAATGTGAGTTGCTTGTTGTGTTGTAATTGGGGTTTTTGTTGGTTTGATGCCCCTAGGAACTTGTATGCTTGTTTGTGTATGTTTGGGAATGTTGTAGAATAGGTTTATGCATGATTGGGTAGTTTTGGAGGCAATGTGCATTGAAGAGCTGAGTTTCTGCCACTGAGGGAGAAACCAGGTTCGGCAGCCGAAGGAACTTTCGGCCGCCGAACATGCTTGTGGAGGCAGCCTTCGGCTGCCGAAGCTTGCCCCCGAAAGAGGACTTTCGCCTCTATCTGGGAGTTTCGGCCGCCGAAAGTGCCGCCGAACATGCATGAGTTTCGCCTCTGTCTGGGAGTTTCGGCCGCCGAAGGTGCCGCCGAACCTGCCTGACTTTCGCCTCTGGAGGGACTTTCGGCCGCCGAACCTGCCGCCGAAAGTGCCCTGTCTAGCCCTCTCTTGCATGTTTTTCTATGATTGTTTCATGATGTTTTAGGGGGTTTTTGGGGAGTAGTTTAGAGTTATGTTCATATTTGTTTGGTCCCTCATTTGAGTCCACCTGTGTAGGTTCGGACCCGAGGAACCGAGGACCCCAGCAGTGAGTTAGCTGCTCCAGTGTCTGGTCAGAGCTACCTAGAGGTGAGTGGAATAACTTATTATGTTTTAAAGCAAATAATGGACTTTTTAGCATGTTTCACGCATCATGAATGCCATGAGATGTACTAGGTTGTTTGCATTAGAATTCACGAATATGTTGCATTGCATACTTTATTGTTGATTGATGTGGATGAACATTGGATGATCCAAAGCCCTCGATCTATGATATGACGATGTGATATGTACAGTACGGAATGTAAGACCAGTGGGACCCATTCTACGTTCGCTGGCACCATGTAAGGGAAAGACCAGGACCCATTCTACGTTCTGGCACAGTTGGACTGTTATGTTATGCTATGTTATGTAAGGGAAAGACCAGGACCCATTCTACGTTCTGGCACAGTTGGACTTTGTAGAGGGCTATTGGTGACAAGTTCATCCTTGATGTGATTAGCTGTGATGTGATGCATTCCATGATCCATATGATTTAAATGTTTTTATTATTCTGCTCACTGGGCTCTAGTAGCTCACCCCTCTCCCATTTTTCCCCAGGATTTGCAGGTACAAGGTAGACCAGGAGATCCATAAGAGTAATGAAGTTATGTGTATGTAATAGATAGTGTGGACATGATAAATGTATTAATGTTATGTAAAAATACAGTTTTAGTCATGCAATGACTTTGAGGATTGGAGGTTGTGCTTGATTATATGTATAAGATATCCCTTTTAATACATGATCTTAGATTTTATGATGATTATGCAACCCAACTCAACGTATGATGTATTGCCCATTGGGGCATTGATGAGATCCCAAAGAGGGGTCATGATTATGTTTATGTTTATGTATAGTGCATGCACAGGTTGAGTTTGGTGTTTGAACGAAAGAAAAGTTTTAAATTTTTATGTATTTTCTTGATCATGTATGGGATTAAACAGGTTTTCAGGATGTAAGTTTGGCTTGCTATGGGTCCCGGCGGCCTTAAGTCGACCCGGATCCTAGCGCCGATAGCGGTCCGATTTTCAGGTCGTTACAGAATGGTATCAGAGCCCTAGGTTCATAGGATCGGACCTAGAGTGTCGGGCTCATAGATGTTATAGAAGGTCAAGCACAATAGGAAAGATCATGTCCACTAGGATAGGATGTGGAGTCCTGTCTTGTATGATGATGTGAAATGCCATGATTATATACATGTGCATTGATGCTATGATATGAATGATGTCTATGTGATGAGGGTTCATGTGTGCCCACATGAACCATATGATGCTAATGTTTGTGTGATGTGTACTGTTTTTCAGAAAACAGGATAAGGGGAACTCGTCGATCTGCACGATTGACTGGAGTGCCACCTGAGGATGAGGGCACGAGCGCCCGTCCTCCTACATTGCCTAGGGCAATGTCCTGTAGAGCAAACAGAGAAAGAGTGTCAAGGGACCCTAGAAGGTCTTTTGATGCTAGCAGAAGGGGGACTGATAGAGGAGGAAGTTCTGCAGATGTGAGGGAGGTTATGGAAGAGGATCAGAGGAGGGATGGGAATCTGGATGTTAGCATGGAGGAAGAGGGGACAGGGGAGTCTCAGGGAGGCGTTCAGGCCTCGGGGTATGGTTTTCCACCCCATTATCCACCCTTCCCACAGGGTTCAGGGTATCCGATGGGAGGTACATCGGATTATTCCAGCTTTAACCCCTACCCTACCTACATGCCTTATCCACCTTTCTATCCACCTTACACACAGTACCCAGCTTATCCACCCTCACCCTTCTATCCAAACCCGGCAAACCCCACCTCGGGGACTGCTGCACCCCACCTCCACCACCTACAGAACCAGCAGCCCCAGTTACTCAACCTTCTAGACCTAGCTCAGCCGGTGGGAGCAAGGTAAAGATGACAGATTACCTCAAGCTGGATGCTCCCAAATACAAGTCAGGGGATGACCCCTTTGAGTATCTGAGAGTAGTGAAGACAATAACTGATTAGCTAGGGGCGGATGATAGCAGGGCCATTCAGATGGCAGGGTTCACCTTAAAGTGCAAGAAGGCACGGGAATGGTTCAAGTGTTATGTGGACCCGAGACTAGACGGCATGACATGGGAAGAATTTGCGAATGAGTTCGCTGGATGGGCCTTTCCAGACAGTTCCAGAGAACTGAAGATGATTGAGTTTGAGCAACTGAGGCAGACAGAGCACATGAGTGTAGAGGAGTTCACAGATAAATTCTTGGAGCTATTGCCTTTTTCAGGGTAAGCTCTAGATACGGATACGAAGAAAGCCAAGAGATATGTTATGAAGCTGCATTCTAGGTACTCCTCGTTGATTCAGTCAGTTGAGAGGGAAAGTTTCCACACTGTGGTGGATATGGCTCGAAAGATGGAGGCGAGTGCTATAGTTGAGGGGTCAGTGAAGCAGTCAGTGACCCAGTCTTCAGGGGTTAAGACCCCAGTCAGAGGAGGGCCAGGTCTCTCTTCTCAGAGCTCAAGTAAGAAGAGGTGGGATAACACCACAAAGAAGCCGAAAAAGAATAAGTTTTGGAATAAGTTAAAATCTGGTCTGGGATTTGGCGGTGGCTCGAGCTCAGGCTCAGATGGTACAGAATGCCAGAGATGTGGAAGACCGCACAGGGGAGTGTGTCGAGCTGGGACTAATACATGTTTCAGATGTGGACAGGAGGGACACATAGCTCGGGAGTGTCCTAGAGCACCTTTTATGGGCCAGCCCCAGCAGACAGCTTTTGGTAGTGTGGCACAGCCAGCAGCTCCAGCCACAACTCAGGGCAGTGGCAAAGGTAGAGGGAGAAGGGCAGCCTCTTCTTCTGGTTCCCGAGGTGAAGGTCCATCAGCTCCAGCCAGGATCTTCACCATGACTCAGCAGGAGGCTAACACATCCAACACCGTGGTGTCAGGTAATCTCGTCATTGGGTGTTCTGATGTGTATGCTTTAATGGACCCGGGTGCATCTCATTCATTTATTGCTCCGAGAGCCGTTGAGAGGTTGGGTCTGATAGTCTCTGGGTTAGAGTGTCCCCTATGGGTCAGTGGACCCAAGTGTGACCCGTCAGTGGTAGAGTCAGTCTGCCAGTACAGTCCAGTTTTTGTTGAGGGAAGATGCCTCTCCGCCGACCTTGTGGTTCTAGATTTGACAGACTTTGACGTCATTCTAGGGATGGATTGGCTATCTACCCATGGTGCTACCTTGGACTGCAGGGACAAGGTAGTCAGGTTCAGAGATCAGAACGGGTCAGAGGTCGTCTTCAGAGGAGACAAGAGGGGTACACCTAGAGGTCTGATATCAGCTCTTCAGGCTCGTAGGTTGCTTAGGAAGGGATGTCAGGGGTATTTGGCTCATGTGAGAGAGCTTAGTAGTCAGGTCAGGGAGCCAGCCTCGGTGCCAGTTGTCAGAGAGTTTCAGGATGTCTTTCCAGACGAGCTTCCAGGTTTACCACCTGCTAGGGAGATAGAGTTCGAGATAGAGTTGGTGCCTGGAACTAGACCGATCTTTATCCCTCCCTATAGGATGGCCCCAGCCGAGTTGAAGGAGTTGAAAGAGCAATTGCAAGAGCTGGTAGAAAAGGGCTTCATCCGACAGAGTACCTCACCTTGGGGTGCTCCGGTCTTGTTTGTAAGGAAGAAGGATGGGTCCCTCAGACTTTGTATCGACTACAGGCAGTTGAACAAAGTCACTACCAAGAATAGGTACCCTCTGCCAGGGATCGATGATCTATTCGACCAGCTAGCAGGAGCGGGTTGTTTCTCCAAAATAGATCTAAGATCGGGGTACCATCAGCTAAGGATAAGGGATGAAGATGTACCAAAGACAGCTTTCAGGACCAGATATGGGCATTTTGAGTTCCTTGTGATGTCGTTCGGGTTAACCAACGCCCCTGCAGCATTCATGGATCTCATGAACAGAGTATTTAGCCAATACCTGGATCACTTTGTTATTGTCTTCATAGATGATATCTTGGTGTATTCCAGGAACGCAGAGGAGCATGCCCATCATCTGAGGTTGGTTCTGCAGACCTCGAGGGAACATGGCTTGTATGCCAAGTTCTCTAAGTGTGAGTTCTGGCTGAGGAGCATTTCATTCTTGGGGCATGTTGTGTCAGAAAATGGGATAGAGTTGGACCCCAAGAAGGTAGAAGCTGTGGCTAACTGGCCTAGACCCACTTCAGTGACGGAAATCAGGAGTTTCTTGGGTTTGGCAGGTTACTATAGGAGGTTTGTTCAGGACTTCTCAAAGATTGCAGCTCCTCTGACCAGGTTAACCAGGAAGAATCAGAAGTTTGTGTGGACCGACCAGTGCGAAGAGAGTTTTGAAGAGCTTAAGAGGAGGTTGACTTCAGCACCAGTGTTAGCTCTGCCAACTAGCAGTGAGGACTTCACGGTCTTCTGTGATGCATCCCGAGTGGGTTTGGGTTGTGTGTTAATGCAAAATGAAAGGGTGATTATTTATGCTTCTAGGCAGCTGAAGAAGCATGAGTTGAATTACCCCACACATGACCTGGAGATGGCAGCAGTAATCTTTGCACTCAAGATGTGGAGGCACTACCTCTATGGGGTTAAATGTGAGATCTTTACGGATCATAAGAGCCTGCAGTACATCCTGAGTCAAAGAGATTTGAACTTGAGACAGAGAAGATGGGTGGAGCTGCTGAGTGACTATGATTGCAAGATTCAGTACCATCCGGGTAAGGCGAATGTTGTGGCAGACGCCTTAAGCCGGAAATTGCTCGGCAGTCTATCCAGCATATCGGCAGAGAGGAGGCCAGTGGTGAAGGAGTTTTACAAGCTCATTGAAGAAGGTCTACAGATGGAGTTATCTGGTACAGGCGCCTTGGTAGCCCAGATGAGAGTAGCACCCGTGTTTCTAGAGCAGGTGGCTCAGAAACAGCATGAGGACCCAGAGTTAGTGAAGATTGCCAGGACTGTTCAGTCAGGCAAAGATAGTGAGTTCAGATTCGACAGCAAAGGGATCCTCCGCTATGGGAGCAGACTATGTGTACCAGATGACATAGGGCTAAAAGGAGACATTATGAGAGAGGCTCATAATGCAAGATACAGCATTCACCCCGGAGCCACCAAGATGTATCAAGATCTAAAGAAGGTTTATTGGTGGCCAGCTATGAAGAAAGAAATGGCACAGTTTGTGTCAGCCTGCGAAGTGTGTCAAAGGGTGAAGCTGGAACATCAGAAGCCGGCTGGAATGCTTAACCCGCTACCTATTCCAGAGTGGAAATGGGAAAATATAGCTATAGACTTCGTAGTGGGGTTACCGGCGACGTCCAACAGATTGGACTCCATATGGGTGATTGTGGACAGACTCACCAAATCTGCTCACTTCATCCCTGTCAGGAGTGGCTATTCTGTGGACAAGTTGGCGCAGGTGTATGTCGATGAGATCGTCAGGCTGCATGGGGTTCCTGTTTCGATAGTGTCCGATAGAGGGCCCCAGTTCACCTCCAGGTTTTGGCGGAGTCTGCAGAATGCCATGGGTACTAGGTTGGATTTTAGCACTGCTTTCCATCCACAGACGGACGGACAATCAGAAAGGACCATCCAGACCATAGAGGATATGCTCAGAATGTGTGTGCTGGACTTTGGCGGTTCTTGGAGGCAGCATCTACCTTTGGTGGAGTTTGCCTACAATAACAGCCATCACGCTAGCATCGGGATGGCTCCATATGAAGCTTGATATGGAAGGAAGTGCAGATCACCTGTTTGCTGGGAAGAGGTTGGAGAAAAGGCCTTGGCAGGGCCTGAGCTAGTAGAGATTACCAGTAGGGTAGTACCCATAATCAGAGAAAGGATCAAGACTGCTGCAAGTAGACAGAAGAGTTATGCAGACATCCGCAGAAGACAGGTAGAGTTTCAGGAGGGGGATCTGGTATTGCTCAAGGTGTCTCCTATGAAAGGAGTGGTTCGCTTCGGAAAGAAAGGTAAACTAGCTCCACGATACATCGGACCCTTTGAAATCTTGCAAAAGATTGGGAATGTGTCGTACAAGCTGGATTTACCTGCTTCAATGGAAAGAATCCATCCGGTTTTCCATGTTTCAATGTTGAGGAAGTTTGTGTCAGATCCGAGCAAGGTTCTTAGTGAGCCTGATGTGGAGGTCCAAGAGGATCTCACCTATGTTGAACAGCCAGTACGGATCATAGACACCCAGATCAGAAGGCTAAGGAACAAGGAAATCCCGATGGTGAAAGTCCTGTGGAACCACCACAATTTGGAGGAATACACTTGGGAGACACGGGAGTCTATGCTCCAGCAGTACCCTCATCTCTTTTAAGGTTAGATCTCTTTGTGTTTATGTGCTATGTATGTATGTTATGTTTTGTGCCATGCTATGTGCTAGTTGAGGAACATTCGGGGATGAATGTTCTTAAGGGGGGGAGAATGTAATACCCGGCTAGACTCCGGTATCGGAATTCCTACCGTCCGGTGGAATCTCGGATGTCGGAAGCCTCTAGTAGGGTAGAAACATATTTTCATAAAATGTTTTAAGGTATTTCATGATTTTAAGTAAAATGGAAATGAGTTTTTGCATAAAAACAATCTTGGAGGAAAACTCAGGTTCGGCCGCCGAACATGCATGCCTTCGGGAGCGCCTTTAGCCCCCGAAAGCATAAGTGAGGAAAGTCCAGGTTCGGCCGCCGAACCTCAAGTTCGGCCGCCGAACATGGCATGCATGCGGAGGCACGTTCGGCCCCCGGACGTGGCTTGGCCAGCCACTATAAAAGGGTCCCTTAGCCGAAAACGGGCGAGCTTTTTCCCCATTTCCGGCCAAGGTGAGTTCTCCGCCGTCCCTCACCGATCTGGAGTTCTTTCCTTCCAATCCTACTCGATTTTCATGAGTTTTTACTTTGTTTTGAAGATTTTCAAGCTTTGAGCAAGGTTTTGGAGCTTTGACGTTCAAGGGAACTCAACCCCTCCCATTTCCGAGTTTAGGACGACTCTCTCTCGATCTCCACGAGGTAAGAGCCGATCTTAAGCTCATTGCATGTTTTAAGCAAGTTTTAAGTAGATCTATGGGGTAGAATGCATGTTTAGCTCATAGTTAGGTTTATGGGTTTTATATGTGTTTTTGAACAATGTGAGTTGCTTGTTGTGTTGTAGTTGGGGTTTTTGTTGGTTTGATGCCCCTAGGAACTTGTATGCTTGTTTGTGTATGTTTGGGAATGTTGTAGAATAGGTTTATGCATGATTGGGTAGTTTTGGAGGCAATGTGCATTGAAGAGCTGAGTTTCTGCCACTGAGGGAGAAACCAGGTTCGGCAGCCGAAGGAACTTTCGGCCGCCGAACATGCTTGTGGAGGCAGCCTTCGACTGCCGAAGCTTGCCCCCGAAAGAGGACTTTCGTCTCTGTCTGGGAGTTTCAGCCGCCGAAAGTGCCGCCGAACATGCATGAGTTTCGCCTCTGTCTGGGAGTTTCGGCCGCCGAAGGTGCCGCCGAACCTGCCTGACTTTCGCCTCTGGAGGGACTTTCGGCCGCCGAACCTGCCGCCGAAAGTGCCCTGTCCAGCCCTCTCTTGCATGTTTTTCTATGATTGTTTCATGATGTTTTAGGGGGTTTTTGGGGAGTAGTTTAGAGTTATGTTCATGTTTGTTTGGTCCCTCATTTGAGTCCACCTGTGTAGGTTTGGACCCGAGGAACCGAGGACTCCAGCAGTGAGTTAGCTGCTCCAGTGTCTGGTCAGAGCTACCCAGAGGTGAGTGGAATAACTTATTATGTTTTAAAGCAAATAATGGACTTTTTAGCATGTTTCACGCATCATGAATGCCATGAGATGTACTAGGTTGTTTGCATTAGAATTCACGAATATGTTGCATTGCATACTTTATTGTTGATTGATGTGGATGAACATTGGATGATCCAAAGCCCTCGATCTATGATATGACGATGTGATATGTACAGTACGGAATGTAAGACCAGTGGGACCCATTCTACGTTCGTTGGCACCATGTAAGGGAAAAACCAGGACCCATTCTACGTTCTGGCACAGTTGGACTGTTATGTTATGCTATGTTATGTAAGGGAAAGACCAGGACCCATTCTACTTTTTGGCACAGTTGGACTTTGTAGAGGGCTATTGGTGACAAGTTCATCCTTGATGTGATTAGCTGTGATGTGATGCATTCCATGATCCATATGATTTAAATGTTTTTATTATTCTGCTCACTGGGCTCTAGTAGCTCACCTCTCTCCCATTTTTCCCCAGGATTTGCAGGTACAGGGTAGACCAGGAGATCCATAAGAGTAATGAAGTTATGTGTATGTAATAGTTAGTGTGGACATGATAAATGTATTAATGTTATGTAAAAATACAGTTTTAGTCATGCAATGACTTTGAGGATTAGAGGTTGTGCTTGATTATATGTATAAGATATCCCTTTTAATACATGATCTTAGATTTTATGATGATTATGCAAACCAACTCAACGTATGATGTATTGCCCATTGGGGCAATGATGAGATCCCAAAGAGGGGTCATGATTATGTTTATGTTTATGTATAGTGCATGCACAGGTTGAGTTTGGTGTTTGAACGAAAGAAAAGTTTTAAATTTTTATGTATTTTCTTGATCATGTATGGGATTAAACAGGTTTTCAGGATGTAAGTTTGGCTTGCTACGGGTCCCGGCGGCCTTAAGTCGACCCAGATCCTAGCGCCGGTAGCGGTCCGATTTTTGGGTCGTTACAACTAGCCTCCATTTTCTGTGCTGCATCCACAATAGTGTGGAAACTCTCCCTCTCTGCTGCTAAGATTAAAGAGGAATACCTAGAGTGGAGTCTCATGGTATACCTCTTGGCTTCCTTCTCATCGGTGTCATATGCCTGCCCCACAAACTGCAGCAACTCCAGAAATTTATCTGTGTACTCATCTACACTCATATCTTCATTCTGTCTCAATTGCTCAAACTCTATTACTTTCAACTCCCTCGAACTGTCTGGAAAAGCCCATCCTGCAAACTCATTTGCAAACTGTTCCTAGGATAAGCCGTCTAACTTTGGGTTCACATAATTCTTGAACCACTCCTTTGCCTTCTTTTACTTTAGAGTGAACCCCGCCATCTGAATGGCTTTGCTGTCACTGGCCCCTAACTCATCGGCTATCATCTTTACTGCTTCGATGTATTCAAATGGGTCATCTCCCTCTTTATACTTTGGAGTATCCAACTTCAGATAGTCCGTCCTTTTCACCTTGCTCCCTGCTAATGGGTTAGGTTTAGGTGGTTGGGCTTCAGGAATTTATGGTTCTGCTGGGGGAGGAGGTGGTGCAACACCCCCTGGATTAGGGTTTGTTGTATTATAATAATAAAATGAAGGTGGAAACATAGGGTGAGGTGGATATGGTGGGTAGTAGGGAGGTGACCTGCGGTTGTCGAAGTCAGTCAAAAATAACCTTTTTAGTTATCAACAATTTTACAACTGCAGATAGTGGCAAAAGGATAGAATCCACAGGAAATTGATACTTACCTATCTTCCTTATCAAGACCAAGAAAACAAATTGAAAGTAAAATAAAAGTAAACTGCAAGTAAAGTAAAAGGAGGGGGTTTGAGATTGATTCAATTAAACTAATGATGAAAGCAATAAAGTAAAGAAAGTAATAATGGTAAAGGAATTCAAATATGAGAAAAGCTCTAGTTGAAGAATTGGATCCCCTTCAGTTGTTGGGATTGATCATTGATACTTAGGTTCCTTTGTTTGATTCAATAAATTAGTTATGGAGATGGAAGACGCTTCTCACCACCATATCTCTCCTTAAGCATAAATTAATTAGGGAACGTCCTCTAACCAATCACTAATCAATAAGTTGCCAAGGAACGTCCTTGGGCCTTAGGCATCTAACAACTATCAATTGCATTAAGAAATAGAGAGACCTAATTCTAGCTACCCAAATGCATGGTGATATCACTAGATCATGCAATTTCCTTAGTTTTTACACCAAGAGTTACTTGTGTTTGAACAATCCAAGTAATTACGAACTTAAAACTATCCAAACTAACAAATTATTACCTTGCAATCAAGAATCAATTGGCCATATTGATCAAAATAACAAAGCAACAATGGAATTAAGCATGAGATTGCATGAATATTGAAAAAAAAAAGTTAAATGTGTGTTTAGATCTCCCAATCCATAAAATAACTAAAGTATCAACCAATCTTCAACTAGAAAAAAGAGTTTCAGCCACTCATGGCTGAAACAAAACCAAAAATAGAAGAAAGGAAGAAGGAAGAAGGTGGCCGGCGATGTGTGGTGAAGAGGAGAGGTGCAGCGCCAAGGTGTGGCCGAATGGGAGAGTGAAGAAGGTCCTTATATAGCTTTTATGTGTTGCCCTGGCTCTTTACTTACTGTCCAAGTTGGTCTTCCTTGCTGCCCTTGCCGCCCAAGTTGCATTGATGAGGTGGAGCCTCTTTTTTGAATTTTGAATTTTAAATGTGTAAGACTTGGGAGGCAAGTATGTCTTCTCGAGATTTGGCTTCCTTAATAAGCTGAATCTTGAATTTTGAATTTTGAATGCTCTTGGAGATTTGAAATTTGAATTTCAAATTACTTTCCTTATTTATCTCCTATTTAGTTGCAACTTGGCATGCTTGTTCTCCTTTGCTCCATTTTAGGCAGTTTTAAGAGCATTTTCTCCAAATTACCTCTTTATGCCATTTTCTGCAGAATAAGATCAAAATAACAAAATTAGGCAGAAAAAGTGTAAATTAACATTAATAATATCATGATAAAATGGTCTAAATTTGGACTGATCAAATACCCTCACATCTAGCCTTTTGCTTGTCCTCAAGCAAATAAACTTAGTCAAACAAGCTCTCTTTGCTTCTTGATCCTTTATTTCTACTTAAGTTCTTATTCTAGACCCCTACTTTGAAGCATTGCAGTGAAGAATGTATGTACCAAGGTTACTCTCCTTCTTTCCTTCTTTCCCTTTACCTACCATGGCTAGTATTTGTTTTCCTCAAGAGAGAGATTATACATACACATATTCTTGTTCAGTTAAGACTTTTTCTAGCTTTCGAAGTGACTTGCCCTTACTTGAAGTACTTTATTCAGCCTTTTCAACTTTAATCTTGCTTGAAAAAGTCACCAACCTTTTGACGCGAAAGTACATATTGGTGATACCTACCCCCAGTTACTCAATTGGTCACCTATTCAAGTGGCTACTAGCTCTATTCATAGACTTTCGACCATTGGAACAGTTTTTAATTTTTGCTCTTAAAGTCTTTGCCTTTGCTGAATTTCTTTCTCAATGAATTGGGCAAATCAACACCATTTGCTAAAATAAGCCATATTAAGTTATTCACACATCTTTTAATTTATTCTTTCTAATGAGTAATGTCATATATTTTTCACCAGGGCAAGCTCAAAGATTCAATTCAAAAGGAAATTCCCAACAATAAATATAACTCACTACAATTGATTCAACTTAGGTTTAAAGAGTCATCACATCAATGGGGTCATGGAAAGAAAGCTCATTCAACATAGCCTATGTGTTTGAGTAAAGCAAATCAAAACAGAGAAAAGGAAAAAAAACTATGGTGACATGTGTGTGTATTGAAAGCAAAAATAACAAAAATGAAAAAAAATGAAAAAAATTCAAATTGTGACAATCAAACTAAAAATTAAAGCAAAAGTGGGAAACTTAAAAATAAATTCAGAGATATGCATTCCCACACCTAATTCATGCATTGTCCTCAATGTATTGGAAAAATTAAAGTTCAAAGGAAACTGAGTACTCCCCTAGTATGGTTGTGAGCGCCATGGTTTAAGGTTACGGGCTGGACCTTCTCCACTTGATCAAGGCTCAAATAATTAGGGAAGGGAAAAGGGTCCCAACTGAATTAAGCAAAAAGTGTAGCACGCCTTTTGTTTTGGTCATAACCCATCCTATTTCTTTCATGTGCTCATGAAGTAATATGATTAGCTTTTCCTCTTTCAGGTGAGGTGTGCCTCTAGCCCTTATGTTTGCATTTTTGAGATGATTGAGCAGCACTTCGAACTTCAATTCATATTTCTCCATAGGTGGCTGCAATTTGGTACTGAATTTGGGCAAAACGAATTCTACCTTATCCTCTTGTTTGGGAGATTTGACTTCCACTTTCTGAAGTGGGACGAGTGGTCCTCTATTCATCTGTGTTTGGTCGCAATCCATTTGCTGAATGTAGCAAACTGTTGCTTTTAGTTTTGGCTCCTTTTGGCTTCCTTCATCTTTTTGGCTAGCCTCCCTGCAAAAATCATTGTTTAGCATATCATCTTGATTTATATAAAAAATTTCTTGGCTCAAACAATCAATAATATCTAAACCATCAACAGGTTCTGTTTGACCAGTTTGTTTGGACAAACAGTTTTCTGGCGGTTTTTTTTCAGCAGCTTGTCCTTGCACTTATGGACTTCCATCATCAGCCTTGACATCTTGAAGCTCTTTCTCACTTTTTGACACGATTTCATTTACATTTTGTCTGGGATTCACCTCTGTTTGCGATGGCAACTTCCTCTGAGATTCAAACTTGCTCACTGAGGTGGCTATTTGACCTATCTGCTGTTGGAGACTTTGCATAGAATTTGTCAATGATTTTATCATCTCTTCGAGGTGCATGTTGGAACTTTGAGGTGCCGTGTAATACTCGGCTAGACTTCGGTATCGGAATTTCTACCGTCCGGTGGAATCTCAGATGTCGGAGACCTCTAGAAGGGTAAAACCATGTTTTCATGAAATGTTTTAATGTTTTGATGATTTTAAGTAAAGAGGAAATGAGTTTTTGGAATAAAAAAACACCCTTGGAGGAAACTCAGGTTCGGCCGGCGAAACTCAAAGTTCGGCCGCCGAACATGCATGCTTTTCGGGTGAGCCTTAGGCCCCCGAAGGCATAAGTGAGGGAAGCCCAGGTTCGGCCGCCGAACATGGCATGCATGCAGGGGCACGTTCGGCTCCCGAATGTGGCTTGGCCAGCCACTATAAAAGAGCCCCTTAGCCGAAATGGGTGAGCTTTCTCCCCATTTTCGGCCAAGGTGAGCCCTTCCGCCGTTCCTCACCATCCTTGAGTTCTTTCCTTCAAATCTTTCAAGATTTTCACAAGTTTTTACCTTGTTTTGAAGATTTTCGAGTTTAAAGCAAGTTTTGGAGCTTTGAGATTCAAGAACTCAAAATCTCCCACCTCCGAGTTTAGGACATCTCTCTCTCGATCTTCAAGAGGTAAGAGCCGATCTTAAGCCCATTTCATGTTTAAAGTAAGTTTTATGCAAGATCTATGGGGTAGAATGCATGTTTAGCTCATAGTTAGGTTTTTGAGTTAATGTATGTTTTGAGCAATGTATGTTGGATTTGTGTTGTTGTTATGTGTTGTAGTTGGGGTTTAAGTTAGTTTGAAGCCCCTAGGAGCCAATGTATGTATATTTGCATGATTTGGATGAGTTATATGCATGTTGGAATGGAAAGGAGAAGTTTTGTGCAAAGGGAGCCAAGTTTCTGCCCTTTGGCAGAAACCAGGTTCGGCAGCCGAAGGACTTTCGGCCGCCGAACATGGCTTGGGAGGCAGGCCTTTCGGCTGCCGAAGTTGCCCCCGAAAAGAGACTTTCGTCTCTGTCTGGGACTTTCTGTAACAGCCCGGAAACCGGTACCTCTCTGTAACGGCTCTAAACTGCTCGGCACTAGGATCCAGATCGGCTTAAGGCCGCCGGGACCCGTAGTAAGCCTGCTATGAACTCTGTGTACCTGAGAAAATCCCATACATGATCCAACTCGACTCCTAACTTTTCTGAAAGACTACCAGACTTAACTTAAAAACCACTCAGATATACTAATCTGAAATAGCCCTTAGGGCTATCTGTACTACACCAGTGACACGTTACCAAGTAACCTCCATGCACTATGCGCTGTGCCATAGAACCCACCCTGAAGGGTCAGCATACACTACAAAAAAACAGTGATTTAGCGACCAAAATTTTGGTCGCTAAAAGGCAGAATTTGGTCGCTATAATGAAATAGCGACCATTTAGCGACCAAAATGAAATGGTCGGTGTTTGGCCAGTCGCTAAATTTTTTGCGACAATCTGGAAATTGGTCGCTAAAATAGCGACCAATCAGCGACCATTTTTTGGTCGCTAATTTGGTGTCATGGCAAATTTGGTATTAGAAATATTAGTCGCTGTTTGGTCGCTAAATGGTCGCTAAATTTTGGTCGCTAAATGGTCGCTGTTTTGGTCACTAATTTGGTCGCTATTTCGTTGTTATTTGATCGCCTCAGGGAAGAACATTTGGTCGCTATGTGGAAGTAAATTGGTCGTTAAATTTTGATCGCTAAATGGTCGCTGTTTTTGTCGCTAATTTGGTCGCTATTTGATCGCCTCAGGGAAGAGCATTTGGTCGTTATGTGGAAGTAAATTGGTCGTTAAATTTTGGTCGCGAAATGGTCGCTGTTTTTGTCTCTAATTTGGTCGCTATTTAGTCGCTATTTGATCACATCAGAGAAGAGCAATTAGTCGCTATTTCGTCGCAAATTAATAGTAAAATTAAAAAAATATTTATTATTTAATTTGTTTTTGTGGCTGATTAGTCACTAATAAATGCATTTAAATCTGATTCATATCATTTTTTCAATAAATTCATGATCTCTCTTTAGAGGCTTTGGCATGATAACAAGGAAATGAACTGATGTCAGAATAATTCATGATAAAATTATTTCACTGAAAAAAAAAAAGTTTACCAAACAGAATAATAAAGATTAAGTACATTAACAAATTATGATCTCAAGGTTAAAAATTAAAAAAAAAAACAAAAAAAATGTCTTTATTGACCTGTGATACTGTTCACATGGAAATGACTCAATACTGCTCTAAAAAGCCTTTTCTGGGAAGTGAGGAAAAAAAAAAAAACCGACTGATAAGAACCTATACACTGCAGTTTAACATGTAACCAACTAGGCATTGCAGATGCATGGTCTCTGAAATTACTATTAATATGATAGGACCAAGTATTACTTTTCCCCTCTCTTTAATCAATTTCTAAAGTATGTACAATGGAAACATCATTATGACCGCAATGAGACCAATACATTTAGAGATATTGAATAAATTAAATTAGAATAACATTCCATTCAGTGATGGACAGTTTCTTGACCTCCCCATTCATCTCATAAGCAAGTAAAACATCAGCTTCAGGACTCGTAGCATGATTCAGCGGTATTGATGCCTTGTAAGGGCCCCCATTCTCCTCCTACATTTTTATAATCACATAACACATAAAGGAGATTATGTAACAATCATCAACTGAAACACAAAGATTAGCAAGAAAAATATAAAAGCTTTAAAAGGTGCTTCAAAGGGCTAGTTTTAATACCTTACACTTATCAATGCTCACAAATTCAACATGTTTTCCACCTGATTTTGTGGTACTTGTCCACTTGGCTATCCCAACAAGTTCAAGAACATCTGCCAATTTGGCACCACCCCAGACAGCTGAAAGACAATACCTACATCAGAGATACTGTAAACTAATTTCCATAAAATTATGGTCCCTCAAGGACACAAAATGTGAATATTATGGTACATGGAACCAGAGTAATACTAAACAAAATATGCTCAGGTGAACGTCATGCAGAGAAATATGAAACTCAATCTGATCAGGCGAATGTCTTTTGCTGCAGTGCAGACAATCAAAATTAAAAGAGTTGCTTATTTAGACAGAGAGAGGACAAGGAAAAATGCACCATTTGAAACAAAGTTAACCCCACGACTAATTTGCTTTCCATATGGAAAGATTAGGAAAAAGGAGGAAAAACAGAGGATACCAAATAATCCCAAAATCTCCTCTTGCTCTCACCATTTCAATCTCTTTAATTTGGGGAAAAAAAAAAGAAAAGAAAAATGCACAACATTTGTGACAAAGTTACTTATTCACCCTTGAGAATAAAACTCGATCAATGTAAAAGATAGCATGAATGATGGAACTGCAAACTTGATGCTGCATTTTCTTTTTGCTCATTTTCACTTCACCAAAACATAGAAAAAAGGATTTCCCCTTAATTTGACTTCCTCTTTTCTGCATACAAACGGGAGGAAAGTAAATATTTCCCTTTCATTTTTGCTAAAAAACAAACAGATTTATGCTTTATATGCACCAAATGTATGTAAATACATCAAACTTAATTGCAGCCCCAACATGGAGAAAAACAAACCATTTCCTATAGCAGAAACATCCCAGCCAACTCCTTTTACTTCTTTGACATTGCTCATGGCAGTCCTTCTGTTAACAGCACACTGTATGGTACATAGAAATAAAAGGAACGTATCAATGCTACAAAGTTAACAATGGACCTGAATCACCGTTCTACTGCATAAGTTGATGGAACAACTCCAATTAATTAAAACGAAAAGTAGATTAAATTTATATGTATGTTTGAACACACCTGAAGAGTGGCAGTGACAACATATTTTGAAAGCTTCCTGTTATTATCATAATAATATAAATTCCCATCCCAGAAATTTAAACCATGCTAATACACAACTAGCTGATAAATAAGAATGAACCCAAAACTTGAGTACATTTGGATCAATGAAGCACACACTGAAACATCATTACCATACTCTGTTTTCATCACATAACCGTGAATTTCTCTCCCCAATTTATCTTCACCAAGAAGCTCACAAGCAGAGAGCACACTAGTCATGGTCATCAAATCTGGATCACTCTCCATTCTCAAAATACCCCGATATCATTGCATTCCAGGAAATTATATCTCTCTGGGGCATTTTATCAAACAACAAGCGTGCTGAATTAACATGGCTACATTTTACATACATTGTGATTAATGCATTAACTGCACTAACATCCGTCTCAAACCCAAATTTAATCACATGACAATGAATTTCTCTTCCTCTTACGAAATCATGTGCCCCACCACAGCTCCTCAAAACACAAGGGAAAGTATATATATATCAGGCTTTATGCAAACCCACAACATCCTGTGATACAAACACAAAGCCTCATCTAAATTCCAATTTCTTTTTGGAACCTGATCTTTGGCATTTGAGAATTTCTTTTTGGTACCTGTTTCAGGACTTGTTTGGGCTGGTTTGCTTTTGAGCCTGAATGGTATGACATGAACAATGTGAATTTTGCACAAAGTGAGGCTCAGTTTGTCTCTCTATTTGTTCACTATCTTTCAAATGTGAAGCAGACACGTACTTGATCAAAAGTACCAGTCACAGAAAAGAAGCAAGCAATGTTTTTTAAGGTTGCAAGAGAATCTAACCGCTCACTTAGTTCAGCTACGAAAAAGCAAAGACAAGTTTCACAGATCTATATAGGACTAGTCACTTAAACCTCCTTCACCTGAAAATTCCCAAAATTGCATCCTAAGCTAAAACCCCACCAAACAAACAAAGAGGAGAAAATAAGAAATGAATCACACAATTAAAAAAGCTTGAGTTTAATTATTGACTCATTATTGACTTAAACTAATTATTGACTTAAACCAATCACCAGAACCCATTCCTGATATCAGCTGAGTTTAACCAATTTATCATGAACCTGATAGCACTATCAATACAACCAACATTAGCATTCTGCACAAGTTCCCAAAGCTAAAATGTTTTTACAGACTAATAAGCGCATAAATTATATTGTTAAGCAATTTTTCTTTCCTTTTCTGATCTATCAAACAGATGCTGAGCAATAAAATTTTTAACCAAATGAACCACATTGACTTCTGGGCAATTTTTAATCGGTGAGCTTTCTATGTTATACTACATTTTATATTTAATTAGTTCCAGATGCTATTCTCGTACACGTTTG
Organism: Manihot esculenta; assembly: GCF_001659605.2. Classification (NCBI taxonomy): domain Eukaryota; kingdom Viridiplantae; phylum Streptophyta; class Magnoliopsida; order Malpighiales; family Euphorbiaceae; genus Manihot; species Manihot esculenta. The sequence continues at coordinate 21,416,514 of NC_035171.2, forward strand.
TGCACATGAAAAAATAGGGTCTCTCCCTCTCTTCAAATTTTATACTAAGATAAAGCAACCTAAAGAGTTCAGAAACGAACTGCAGGGATTGTTCACATCAGTCCTTTTGGACCGTTAAAAATGCAATTCAACTTAGCTTAGTGTTCTTAAACACCACAAGAACAAAACAAAACAAAACAAAACATTCAAAACAAATTGAAGCCAATCACATTTAACGGTTTATTTCTACATATGTATTTATTTTCAGTATTAACATTCAAAGAAGAAATCAATAAATTACTAAATTTACCTCGACAATGTTGCCAACCAGGTAAGGCAACTGCTTGTTCAATTTAATCTTCTCCTGATTCTCTTTTATCTTCTCCTTATACGAATCCAGCTCTAGATTCGTTCTCTGCAACTCTTCCTGAATTCTCACGAACGTCAAAACCATGAATGTTTCTAAGAATAAACCCTAACCCCAAACAGAGCCATATATGCAAAATTGCAAAAACATATTCACAAATACACATATATCACAAAATATGGCAAGAGATCAGACCTTGAGGATGCGAATCTCATAGAAGCAAGCTGGTCATCTTCGAAGCTCGAATCCTCCGCCATTGCGGTCGCCATCGTGGATTTATCGATTACGCTAAACCACCACAGAAGTGAATAAACTTAAGAAGAAGAGAGAATCAATCGGAGAAATGAAAATTAAAATGTAAAGCTTAATGATGAAACCGCTTTTGATATTTGTTTCACAGTAGCAGAAATGGCATCTGCGTCAAGCTTTTGCTTATAAATGGGGGTTTCTTCTACTCTACTTGCAGCCGAAGACAGCGTGGATTAAGGGCCTTGATTTTCTTTCAGAATGGGCCTTTTTGGGCCTACATGGGCCGCTACTGTAGATTTTTTTCCTCCCTTCGAAATTTTTTTCCTCCCTTCAAAAGGTGTCGACAACAGTAGTTGAAGTCGTTTTATATATCGACTCAAAATAGGGTTTGGGACGGATTCGGATAGTTTAAATTAATTTTTAATCGAGTTCGAAACGGGTTCAGATATTACTAATATAAATCGAGTTCGGGTTCGGGTAGTTTAATTTTCACGGGTACCCTACCCGTTTACATCCCTAGACTAAAGCATCCCTTAAATTGTCAAAACGACGTCGTTTTATATACCGAATTGAAATTACTTAATTTAAAATTTTAAATAAAATAAAATTTAATTAAAAATTAAATTAAAATTTTAAAAATAAAATGGTCGCTGATTGATCGCTATTTTAGAGATTAAAATTAGGGATTAGGGTTAGGGATTATGAATTAGGGATCAGGGATTCGGGATTAGGAATTAGAGATTATGGTTAATTTTATTATGAATTAGGGATTAATTAGGAATTAGAGTTAGAGATTACAAATTAGGAATTAGGAATTAGGGTTAATTTTATTAGGGATTAGGGATTAATTAGATATTAGGGATTAGAGATTAGGATTAGGAATTAGGTTAGAGTAGGAATGTAAACAGATCGGGTATTTTCGGGTATCCGATCCGACCGAACCCTAATAGGACGGATTTGGTTAGTTATAATCGGGTTTGGGACGGGTTCGGATTTTAAAAATAATATCCGTTGCAAGTTCGGATCAGATTCAGATTTTATGTACAGGGTACCCACTACTCGAATTCGTTTATATAAATAATTAATCTAATATAAAAAAATATATTTTATAATAATATTTATAAATTTTTTTTATATATTTTTATTTAAAAATTTAAATTTAAATATTCTTTAGAAATATTATATTTTTTATATGAAAATTATTAATGAAAAATATTTTTTATATAAATTATTAATTAAAATATATAAGATTAAACGGGTTCGGGTTTTATTCGGATAATAATAATCGGATTTGGAACGGATTCGGATAGTTTAAATTAATTTTTAATTGGGTTCGGAACGGGTTCGGATATTACTAATATAAATCGGGTTCGGGTTCGGGTAGTTTAATTTTTACGGGTACCCTACCCGTTTACATCCCTAGATTAGAGCATCCCTTAAATTGTCAAAACGACGTCGTTTTATATACCGAATTGAAATTACTTAATTTAAAATTTTAAATAAAATAAAATTTAATTAAAAATTAAATTAAAATTTTAAAAATAAAATGGTCGCTGATTGGTCGCTGATTGGTCGCTATTTAGCGACTAATTATTTTAGTCGCTAAATATGGTCGCTAAATATCCCCGCCCAAAACATTGTCGCAATTTCGTCGCAAATATGGTCGCTAATAACTCGCGCCATTAATTCCCGCTGAATTAGCGACCATTTTATATTTGGTCGCTAAATAGCGACCAATTAACGACCAAAAATTGGTCGTTAAGCTTTTTGTTAAATAAAAATATCATTTTATTCATTCAGTCGCAGAATGGTCGCTGATTGGTAGCTATATAGCGACAAAAAAATTTGGTCGCTAATTTTGGTCGCAATTTCACAATTTTTTTGTAGTGATATCATAAGTTAACTTGGCTACCATAGAGTCACAGGAATCAAACCTGGTCTTCTCTATTGGCCTCTCTATGGGTCACAGGAATCAAACCTGGTCTTCCCTCTGCACTGGTCTTGGGTCAAAGGAAGTAATCCCTGTCTTCCCTCACAGTTATAATTCACTGGGTTTTCGAAACACAACATTTAGTAAGCCTGGTTTGACTCATTTCTCACCAAGAAACTAAAAACAGGATACATGCATATACAAGGGATTCAGCACACACTGGGCAAAGCACAACTCTAGACATTATCTCATTATACTCTATCTCTTTACCACAAGCTCTTTCCATGCATAACCTGTATACACAGTAGATCCATACATCATGTCCACAACTATACTATACACACATATCATATCATCCTTCATCTTTACATCATCTTGCCTAAACATTACATTAAGCTTCCTCTATACATATACATGCCACATACTACTCTATCAAAACCTAGTTATGCTATTACAGCCAAACACGGCAACCCATGCTTAACCTCTGCTCTCCCACAGCTCACTCTGCTGAACTCTGATCCTGCAAAACTAGGGTTAAGGGAATGGGATGAGCTATAAAGCCCAGTGAGTAGAAACACTGAAAAACAGTTCATTAAATACACTCGGTCATGAAATGCATCACAACACAACTAGTCCATATCTTGGATTAGACATGACCTCAAAACTCCCTCGACGGGCTATTGATGTCGCCTTGGTCCAATCCGCATAAACAATGATAATGCAATGCACCATCTTCGTGATTCTAATGCAATCACCCTAATACATATCATGGCATCCATGATGCATGAACTATGCTCAAACATTCTGTTATTTTATTATAAATCTTATGTTTAGTTCTACTCACCTCTGCTCCTCTGGCAGAAACTGTACTGACTCTGCAACTGCTAATCCTGACGACCTCCCTGAACTGTCGGGTCCACTCCTACACAAATGGACTCGAATGAGGTGTCGAACAGTGCTAACATAACTCTAACACAACTCCCTACACACCTTCCCAAAAACCCCCTAAAAGATCCTAGAACAATCATGCAAAGCAGGCAAAAGAAGGCTGGGCAGGACACGTTCGGCGGCAGGTTCGGCGGCCGAATGTCCTCTCCAGAGACGAAACTCGCCTACTTTCGGCGGCCGAAGCCTTCGGGGGTAAGGTTCGGGGGCCAAACCACACTCCAGAGACGAAAGTCTCAACCTTCGGCGGCCGAACCTCCCCTCCAGAGACGAAAGTCCAATCCTTCGGGGGCAGGTTGAGGCAGCCGAAACCACCTCCTCACCACGTTCGGCGGCCGAACCTTCTTTCGGCGGCCGAAGCTGGGTTCTCCAGTTAGGCAGAACCTAGCTCACCTCATGCACAACTCCCCCAAACCTCACTCAACATACATCTCAACACACATAACAAGCATATACTCAAATATATGCACAAAGGGGTCCAAAACTACCTAAAAACCCCAACAAACAACACCCATAACACATAAACATACTCATGCATAAAAACCCTCAAAAACCTCCTTTTACACCTCACCATGCAACTCTACCCTTTCCCTCTATAAAACTTGCTTAAAACACTAGAAAACATAAGGATCAACACTTACCTCTTGGCTGGTGTGATCCTAGCTTCAAAACATGGAGAAACCAAGCTCCTCAAGCCTCAAGCTCCACAACTTCCTCTTTTTACTCAAAACCTTCAAAACCCAAGTGAAAACTCATGAAAACCTTGCCATTTGGAGGAAAACATCATGAAAACATCCAAGGAGAACCTAAACCCCACCTTGACCACAAAGAGAGCTTCCAGCACCCTCCATGGCCAGTCAACGAGGCTTAAATAGGTGGCCAACCGCCCTTCCTTCGGCTGCCGAAACTGCATGCAAAACCATGCAACGTTCGGCGGCCTAACGTGAAGTTTCGGAAGCCGAACCTATAGCACTTTCGGCGGCCGAACATGACCTTCGGCGGCCGAACCTGCATTCTGCCTCCTTGGTCTTTTCTCTTCAAAACTCATTCCCTTGCCTTTCAAAACCATAAAACACTTACAAAAAACATGCTAGAAAACCTTGAGAAAACCCCGCAACACGAATCCGACATCCGAGATTCCACCTGACGGTAGGAATTGCGATGCCTGAACGAGCCGGGTATTACAATCTACCCCCCTTATAACAACATTCGTCCCCGAATGTTCAAAACAAAACAAACAAACAAATAACAGGCGAGTAAAGCCTAACACTTCTCTTCAAAAAGAGAATTGCCGAAACTCTACGTTCCTGATCTGAGTCCATACTCCAGCCTTAGTCTCCTAATAGTTTTCTGAACTCCACAGCTTTCGCTGCGCTACTCTGATCCTTACTCTTCACTAGGACTACGAATCTGTAACAATCAAAACTTAAGGAATCATCCTTCGTTTCCCACAACAGCACTGGAAACATTCCAGGGTGAAGTACTAAGTCAGATAAAACCTTATCTACCCCAACTTTCCACTATTCTGATAACTCTTAGCTCTCTCTGCAGGTGCCATTCGGTAGGGAAAGGAAAGAAAGAAGTGGTTCTGCGTCCAGATACCACGTTCACTCCCCTCTCACAGTTCCTAACAGATGGTAAACCTGACAGGCTACTCGTACCCACTAGCAATGGCATTGAGGCTGAGTCCCTATCCTGACAAACTTACTCACAAGAGCTAAAACAACCCTCTGATCACCTTTCCTGAATAACTGTGAGCCTGTAGGGTTGACATCAACTTCTAGGCACCGCTATACACTGTCCTTCTCAAGGACTACCACCGATCCATCCTATACCCTGAACTCTCCTACCTTGTCGCTGCTGACACAGGTAGTACTGTGAGTAACTAGCCAATCCGCCCTAGAATGACATCACACAGTCAACTCTAGAACCATAAGGTCAGCTGGATCGCATCTACTCACCACAAACTCTAACCTGCCCTGACTGACTCTGCTTCAGATGGATCATACACTTAGGTCCACTGACCCAAGAAACACACTCTAAGCCCAGAAGTCATCAAACCCATCCGACCAACAGCGCACAACAACAAGGAAAGCGAAACCCTGGGGTCTAACACAAACAGCATACACATCCGAATACTTACAAACGAACGTACCTAACGTCGCCGTATTCGATGTGTTAGCCTCCTAGAAAGTCAGGATGAAGATCCACGCTAAAGCTCATGGAACTTCTCTAGGAAACGTCCTAAAGAAAAGCTGACCCTTTCCTCTGCCTCAACGACCACCTAATCTCAGACTGGCTCTAACCTCTTTCTGAACTTCTTCTTACTCTTATGTATTCTTTTATGCTCGCTCTTACTTACTTTTATCACATATAACCAACTGATATCCTACTATAGTTCACACAAACACATATCAGATCACTCAATCATGAGCATACCTGGCACAGAGGTGTCAGATGTGTCAGCCTCTCCTCTTTGCCTATCAGCCTGAGCTGCTCTATCTGTATCTGCTCCCTGCGACTGCACCAACTGGGGCGCAAAAGGACACTCACGCATCACATGTCCTTCCTGTCCACACCTATAACATCCTGTCGTACCAACAAGACAAACTCCCTTATGCAACCTTCCACACCTCAAACATTTTGCTCTGCCTCTACCAGAACTTGCACCAACATCATAACCTAGACTCTTATTTTTCTTTGACCGTCTCAAGCCTCTAACCTTTTTCTTCATGGTTCTCCCCCATATCACTCCTTTCGCGGTAGCTGTACTCCAAGTGGAGGGTTCATTCTCTCCTATCCTAGAGTCCTTGGTTTGAGCATCCTCTAAAACCTCTTCATTCAAATGCACCTGTATACCTACATCCTTTCTTTGCACATCTCCTCCTGTCTCTTTCCTGTTTCCTCCCATTCTTCCTAGATCTATTCCTTCTCTACTCTCCTCAGACGGATCTGATTCCACAAGGTAACCAGCATCACTCATCTTAGCTCTCCTGAAGACCAACACACAAGAAACAATCATTAGCACACATAGAGTTCATATGAAAACACATGAACCTACAAAATGTATACATGCATACACAGTACAATATTTATGCACAAGCATATAGTCATGGCATATCACATCATCCTCAAAACAAACCTTATCTGTCTTATCCTAGTGGACATGAGTTTACTTATTGTGCTTGCCTTCCTAGAACATCTAAACCAACCTCTTTCCGATGTGGGATATCTCGCATCCTTGAACAAAAATGCTCAACACACCGTACTTAAGAGGACCTATGCTCTGATACCATCTGTAACAGCCCGGAAACCGGTACCTCTCTGTAACGGCTCCAAACTGCTCGGCACTAGGATCCAGATCGGCTTAAGGCCGCCGGGACCCGTAGTAAGCCTGCTATGAACTCTGTGTACCTGAGAAAATCCCATACATGATCCAACTCGACTCCTAACTTTTCTGAAAGACTACCAGACTTAACTTAAAAACCACTCAGATATACTAATCTGAAATAGCCCTTAGGGCTATCTGTACTACACCAGTGACACGTTACCAAGTAACCTCCATGCACTATGCGCTGTGCCATAGAACCCACCCTGAAGGGTCAGCATATCATAAGTTAACTTGGCTACCATAGAGTCACAGGAATCAAACCTGGTCTTCTCTATTGGCCTCTCTATGGGTCACAGGAATCAAACCTGGTCTTCCCTCTGCACTGGTCTTGGGTCAAAGGAAGTAATCCCTGTCTTCCCTCACAGTTATAATTCACTGGGTTTTCGAAACACAACATTTAGTAAGCCTGGTTTGACTCATTTCTCACCAAGAAACTAAAAACAGGATACATGCATATACAAGGGATTCAGCACACACTGGGCAAAGCACAACTCTAGACATTATCTCATTATACTCTATCTCTTTACCACAAGCTCTTTCCATGCATAACCTGTATACACAGTAGATCCATACATCATGTCCACAACTATACTATACACACATATCATATCATCCTTCATCTTTACATCATCTTGCCTAAACATTACATTAAGCTTCCTCTATACATATACATGCCACATACTACTCTATCAAAACCTAGTTATGCTATTACAGCCAAACACGGCAACCCATGCTTAACCTCTGCTCTCCCACAGCTCACTCTGCTGAACTCTGATCCTGCAAAACTAGGGTTAAGGGAATGGGATGAGCTATAAAGCCCAGTGAGTAGAAACACTGAAAAACAGTTCATTAAATACACTCGGTCATGAAATGCATCACAACACAACTAGTCCATATCTTGGATTAGACATGACCTCAAAACTCCCTCGACGGGCTATTGATGTCGCCTTGGTCCAATCCGCATAAACAATGATAATGCAATGCACCATCTTCGTGATTCTAATGCAATCACCCTAATACATATCATGGCATCCATGATGCATGAACTATGCTCAAACATTCTGTTATTTTATTATAAATCTTATGTTTAGTTCTACTCACCTCTGCTCCTCTGGCAGAAACTGTACTGACTCTGCAACTGCTAATCCTGACGACCTCCCTGAACTGTCGGGTCCACTCCTACACAAATGGACTCGAATGAGGTGTCGAACAGTGCTAACATAACTCTAACACAACTCCCTACACACCTTCCCAAAAACCCCCTAAAAGATCCTAGAACAATCATGCAAAGCAGGCAAAAGAAGGCTGGGCAGGACACGTTCGGCGGCAGGTTCGGCGGCCGAATGTCCTCTCCAGAGACGAAACTCGCCTACTTTCGGCGGCCGAATCTCCTCTTTCGGCGGCCGAAGCCTTCGGGGGTAAGGTTCGGGGGCCAAACCACACTCCAGAGACGAAAGTCTCAACCTTCGGCGGCCGAACCTCCCCTCCAGAGACGAAAGTCCAATCCTTCGGGGGCAGGTTGAGGCAGCCGAAACCACCTCCTCACCACGTTCGGCGGCCGAACCTTCTTTCGGCGGCCGAAGCTGGGTTCTCCAGTTAGGCAGAACCTAGCTCACCTCATGCACAACTCCCCCAAACCTCACTCAACATACATCTCAACACACATAACAAGCATATACTCAAATATATGCACAAAGGGGTCCAAAACTACCTAAAAACCCCAACAAACAACACCCATAACACATAAACATACTCATGCATAAAAACCCTTAAAAACCTCCTTTTACACCTCACCATGCAACTCTACCCTTTCCCTCCATAAAACTTGCTTAAAACACTAGAAAACATAAGGATCAACACTTACCTCTTGGCTGGTGTGATCCTAGCTTCAAAACATGGAGAAACCAAGCTCCTCAAGCCTCAAGCTCCACAACTTCCTCTTTTTACTCAAAACCTTCAAAACCCAAGTGAAAACTCATGAAAACCTTGCCATTTGGAGGAAAACATCATGAAAACATCCAAGGAGAACCTAAACCCCACCTTGACCACAAAGAGAGCTTCCAGCACCCTCCATGGCCAGTCAACGGGGCTTAAATAGGTGGCCAACCGCCCTTCCTTCGGCTGCCGAAACTGCATGCAAAACCATGCAACGTTCGGCGGCCTAACGTGAAGTTTCGGAAGCCGAACCTATAGCACTTTCGGCGGCCGAACATGACCTTCGGCGGCCGAACCTGCATTCTGCCTCCTTGGTCTTTTCTCTTCAAAACTCATTCCCTTGCCTTTCAAAACCATAAAACACTTACAAAAAACATGCTAGAAAACCTTGAGAAAACCCCGCAACACGAATCTGACATCCGAGATTCCACCTGACGGTAGGAATTCCGATGCCTGAACGAGCCGGGTATTACACTTTCGGCCGCCGAAGGTGCCGCCGAACCTGCCCTGTTCAGCCTTCCTTTGCATGTTTTGGCATGATTGTTTGAGGTGTTTTAGGGGGTTTTTGGGGGATGTTTTTAGAGTTATGTTTTAGTTGTTTGGTCCCTCATTTGAGTCCACCTGTGTAGGTTCGGACCCGAGGAACCGAGGACCTCAGCAGTGAGTCAGTTGCTTCAGTCAGTGTCAGAGCTAGCCAGAGGTGAGTAGAATAAACTCTTATGTTTTAAAGCAAATGAATTATACAGTTGAGCATGTTCATGCATCATGAATGCCATGTGATGAACTAGGTTGTTTGCATTAGAAATCACGAATATGTTGCATTGCATTTATGATGTTGATGTGGATTGGTTATTGGATGATCCTTTAGTCCTCATAGAGTATGATGATCTTACGGCATGATATGGTATGGAAGTCCAGGTTGTACCCATTCTACGTCCCTGGCACTGATGAGATCCCACAGAGGGGTCAAGTTTATGATTATGACTATGTTTAGTGCATGCACAGGTTGAGTTTGGTGTATGAGGAATGAATGCCAGAAAAGTTTTAAATTTTTATGTATGATTGTTGATCATGTATGGGATTAAACAGGTTTACAGGTTACATGTCAGGCTTGCTACGGGTACCGGCGGCCTTAAGCCGATCTGGATCCTAGCGCCGGTAGCGGTCCGATTTTTGGGTCGTTATAGAATGGTATCAGAGCCCTAGGTTCATATGGTCGGACCTAGAGTGTCGGGCTCATAGATGTTATAGAAGGTCAAGCACAATAGGAAGATCATGTCCACTAGGATAGGATGTGGAGTCCTGTCTTGCATGATGATGTGAAATGCCATGATTATATGCATGTGCATTAATGATCTGTGATGTATGTGATGAGGGTTCATGTGTGCCCACATGAACCATGTGATGCTAATGTTTGCTTGTTATGTGCTGTTTTTCAGAAAATAGGATGAGGGAAACTCATCGATCTGCACGATTGACTGGAGTGCCACCTGAGGATGAGGGCATGAGCGCCCGTCCTCCTACATTGCCTAGGGCAATGTCTAGTAGGTCTAATAGAGAAAGAGCAGTAAGAGACCCTAGAAGGTCTTTGAATCTGGGTAGAAGCAGATCAGTCAGAGGAACAGTTCAAGGAGGAAGGTCAGAAGACATGGGGGATGATATAGATGTAGAGCAGAGGAGGGATGGCAGTCTGGGAGTTAGCATGTCAGAAGAGGGAATGGGAGAATCCCAAGGAGGCACTCAGGCCTCGGGATTTGTTCAGCCACCCCACTACCCACACTTCTCACAAAATCCCGGGTATTCGATGGGAGGTACATCGGATTACCCTAGCTTCACCCCTTATCCCACACAGATGCCATACCCACCCTACTAGCCACCATATTCACAATACCCAATGTATCCACCCCCACCTTACTATCCAAACCCTACCTCAGAAAATGTTGCCCCACCTCCACCACCTACAGAACCAGCAGCCCCAGTTACCCAACCTTCTAGACCTAGCTCAGCCAGTGGGAGCAAGGTCAAGATGATCGACTACATGAAGTTGGGTGCTCCCCAATATGAAAAAGGGGATGACCCATTTGTGTATCTGGAAAGGGTTAAGGTGATCACAGATGAGATTGGGGCTGATGACAGTAGAGCCATTCAGATGGCTGGGTTCACTCTTAAGTGTAAGAAGGCACGAGAGTGGTTCAAGAATTATGTGAACCCCAGAGTAAACAGCATGTCTTGGGAGGAGTTTGCAAACGAGTTTGCAGGGTGGGCTTTCCCAGATAGTTCAAGGGAGCTGAAGATGATAGAGTTTGAGCAGTTGAGGCAGACTGATGAGATGGGTGTAGAGGAGTTCACAGACAGATTCTTGGAGCTGTTGCCATTTGCAGGGCAAAACCTTGACATGGATCAGAAAAGGTCAAGGAGGTATATCATGAAACTCCACTCTAGATATTCCTCCTTGATCCAGTTAGCAGACAGGGAGAGCTTCCACGCCATAGTGGATATGGCCCGGAAAATGGCGGCCAGTGCCATCATTCAGGGAACAGTTAAGCAGTCAGTGGCACAGCCTTCTGGTTCCAAGACCCCAGACTCTTCTTCTTTCAGTGCAGCAGCTTCAGGTAGTAAAAAGTGGAGTAACACCACTAGGAAGCCCAAGAAGAACAGTTGCAAGAGTTGGTAGAAAAGGGCTTCATCCGACCGAGCACTTCACCTTGGGGCGCACCAGTTTTGTTCGTGAGAAAGAAGGATGGATCCCTTAGGCTTTCTATCGACTACAGGCAGTTGAACAAAGTCACTACCAAGAATAAGTACCCATTGCCAAGGATCGACGATCTATTCAACTAGCTAGCCGGAGCAGGTTGTTTCTCCAAAATAGATCTGAGATCGGGGTACCATCAGCTAAGGATAAGGGAGGAGGATGTGCCGAAGACAGCCTTCAGGACCAGATATGGGCATTTTGAGTTCCTTGTAATGCCGTTCGGGTTAACCAACGCCCTTGCAGCATTCATGGATCTCATGAATAGAGTGTTTAGCCAATACCTGGATCACTTCGTTATTGTCTTCATTGATGATATCTTAGTGTATTCCAGGAATGCAAAGGAGCATGCCCATCATCTGCGGTTGGTCTTGCAGACCTTGAGGGAACATGGCTTGTATGCCAAGTTCTCTAAATGTGAGTTCTGGCTGAGGAGCATTTCGTTCTTGGGGCATGTAGTGTCAGAGAATGGGATAGAGGTGGACCCCAAGAAGACAGAAACTGTGGCTAACTGGCCTAGACCCACTTCAGTGTCGGAGATCAGGAGTTTCTTGGGTTTGGCAGGTTACTACAGGAGGTTCGTTCAGGACTTCTCGAAAATAGCAGCTCCTCTGACCAGACTAACCAGGAAGAATCAGAAGTTTCTGTGGACCGACCAGTGCGAAGAGAGTTTTGAAGAGCTTAAGAAGAGGTTGACTTCAGCACCAGTTTTAGCTCTGCCATCTAGTGATGAAGACTTTACAGTCTTTTGTGATGCGTCCCGTGTGGGATTGGGTTGTGTACTGATGCAGAATGAGAGGGTGATTGCTTATGCTTCTAGGCAGCTGAAGAAGCATGAGTTGAATTACCCCACACATGACCTTGAGATGGCAGCAGTAATCTTTGCACTCAAGATGTGGAGGCACTACCTCTATGGGGTAAAATGTGAGATCTTCACAGATCATAAAAGCCTGCAGTACATCCTGAGTCAAAGAGATTTGAACTTGAGACAGAGGAGATGGGTAGAGCTGCTGAGTGACTATGATTGCAAGATTCAGTATCATCCGGGTAAGGCGAATGTCGTGGCAGACGCCCTAAGCCGGAAGTCACTAGGCAGTCTATCCCACATCACGGCAGAGAGGAGACCAGTGGTGAAGGAGTTTTACAAGCTCATTGATGAAGGTCTACAGATGGAGTTGTCTGGTACAGGTGCGTTAGTGGCCCAGATGAGAGTGACACCTGTGTTTCTGGAGCAAGTGGCTCAGAAACAGCATGAGGACCCAGAGTTAGTGAAGATTGCCAAGACTGTTCAGTCAGGCAAAGACAGCGAGTTCAGATTTGACAGTAAGGGGATCCTCCGCTATGGGAGCAGACTTTGTGTACCAGATGACATAGGGCTAAAAGGAGACATTATGAGGGAGGCTCATAATGCAAGATACAGCGTTCACCCCGGAGCCACCAAGATGTATCAAGATTTGAAGAAGGTTTATTGGTCGCCAGCGATGAAGAAAGAAGTGTCACAGTTTGTGTCCGCCTGCGAAGTATGTCAGAGGGTGAAGCTGGAACATCAGAAGCCGGCTGGAATGCTTAACCCGCTACCTATTCCAAAGTGGAAATGGGAGAATATAGCTATGGACTTCGTAGTGGGGTTACCGGCGGCGTCCAACAGATTGGACTCCATATGGGTGATTGTGGACAGACTCACCAAATCTGCTCACTTCATCCCTGTCAGGAGTGGCTATTCTGTGGACAAGTTGGCGCAGGTGTATGTGGATGAGATCGTCAGGCTGCATGGGGTTCTTGTTTCAATAGTGTTTGATAGAGGGCCCCAGTTCACCTCCAGGTTTTGGCGGAGTCTGCAGAATGCCATGGGTACTAGATTGGATTTCAGTACTGCCTTCCACCCCCAGACTGACGGACAGTCAGAAAGGACCATCCAGACTATCGAGGATATGCTTAGAATGTGTGTGTTGGACTTTGGCGGTTCTTGGAGGCAGCATCTACCTTTGGTGGAGTTTGCCTACAATAACAGCCATCATGCTAGCATCGGGATGGCTCTATATGAAGCTTTATATGGAAGGAAGTGCAGATCACCTGTTTGCTGGGAAGAAGTTGGAGAAAAGGCCTTGGCAGGGCCCGAGCTAGTAGAGATCACCAGCAGGGTGGTACCCATAATCAGAGAGAGAATCAAGACTGCTGCAAGCAGACAGAAGAGTTATGCAGACATCCACAGACGGCAGGTAGAGTTTCAAGAGGGGGATCTGGTATTGCTCAAGGTGTCTCCAATGAAAGGAGTGGTTCGCTTTGGGAAGAAAGGTAAACTAGCCCCACGATACATCGGACCCTTTGAAATCTTGCAAAAGATTGGGAATGTGTCGTACAAGCTAGATTTGCCTGCTTCAATGGCGAGAATCCATCCGGTTTTCCATGTTTCAATGTTGAGGAAGTTTGTGTCAGATCCGAGCAAGGTTCTTAGTGAGCCTGATGTGGAGATCCAAGAGGATCTCACCTATGTTGAGCAGCAAGTGCGGATCATAGACACCCAGATCAGAAAACTAAGAAACAAGGAAATCCCGATGGTGAAAGTCCTGTGGAACCACCACAATTTGGAAGAATGCACTTGGGAGACACGGGAGTCCATGCTCCACAATACCCTTATCTTTTCTAAGGTTAGTTCTTGTATGTTTCATGTGTGTTATGTGTATGTTGTGATAACTCTATGCATGTGCTAGTTGAGGAACATTCAGGGACGAATGTTCTTAAAGGGGGGAGAATGTAATATCCAGCTAGACTCCGGTATCGGAATTCCTACCGTCCGGTGGAATCTCGGATGTCGGAGACCTCTAGAAGGGTAAAACCATGTTTTCATGAAATGTTTTAATGTTTTGATGATTTTAAGTAAAGAGGAAATGAGTTTTTGGAATAAAAAAACACCCTTGGAGGAAACTCAGGTTCGGCCGGCGAAACTCAAAGTTCGGCCGCCGAACATGCATGCTTTTCGGGTGAGCCTTAGGCCCCCGAAGGCATAAGTGAGGGAAGCCCAGGTTCGGCCGCCGAACCTCAAGTTCGGCCGCCGAACATGGCATGCATGCGGGGGCACGTTCGGCTCCCGAATGTCGCCTGGCCAGCCACTATAAAAGAGCCCCTTAGCCGAAATGGGCGAGCTTTCTCCCCATTTTCGGCCAAGGTGAGCCCTTCCGCCGTTCCTCACCATCCTTGAGTTCTTTCCTTCAAATCTTTCATGATTTTCACAAGTTTTTACCTTGTTTTGAAGATTTTCGAGTTTAAAGCAAGTTTTGGAGCTTTGAGGTTCAAGAACTCAAAATCTCCCACCTCTGAGTTTAGGACGTCTCTCTCTCGATCTTCAAGAGGTAAGAGCCGATCTTAAGCCCATTTCATGTTTACAGTAAGTTTTATGCAAGATCTATGGGGTAGAATGCATGTTTAGCTCATAGTTAGGTTTTTGAGTTAATGTATGTTTTGAGCAATGTATGTTGGATTTGTGTTGTTGTTATGTGTTGTAGTTGGGGTTTAAATTAGTTTGAAGCCCCTAGGAGCCAATGTATGTATATTTGCATGATTTGGATGAGTTATATGCATGTTGGAATGGAAAGGAGAAGTTTTGTGCAAAGGGAGCCAAGTTTCTGCCCTTTGGCAGAAACCAGGTTCGGCAGCCGAAGGACTTTCGGCCGCCGAACATGGCTTGGGAGGCAGGCCTTTCGGCTGCCGAAGTTGCCCCCGAAAAGAGACTTTCGTCTCTGTCTGGGACTTTCAGCCGCCGAAGGTGCCGCCGAACCTGCCCTGTTCAGCCTTCCTTTGCATGTTTTTGCATGATTGTTTGAGGTGTTTTAGGGGGTCTTTGGGGGATGTTTTTAGAGTTATGTTCTAGTTGTTTGGTCCCTCATTTGAGTCCACCTGTGTAGGTTCAGACCCGAGGAACCGAGGATCTCAGCAGTGAGTCAGTTGCTTCAGTCAGTGTCAGAGCTAGCCAGAGGTGAGTAGAATAAACTCTTATGTTTTAAAGCAAATGAATTATACAGTTGAGCATGTTCATGCATCATGAATGCCATGTGATGAACTAGGTTGTTTGCATTAGAAATCACGAATATGTTGCATTGCATTTATGATGTTGATGTGGATTGGTTATTGGATGATCCTTTAGTCCTCATAGAGTATGATGATCTTACGGCATGATATGGTATGGAAGTCCAGGTTGTACCCATTCTACGTCCCTGGCACATTGGTATGCATGAGATGTTATGATTAAGAGAAAGACCGGTTGTACCCATTCTACGTCCCGGCACTTTGGAATGTAGAGGACTATTGGTGACAATACCATCCGAGATGTGATTTATTGTGATGTGTTGCATTACATGATGGCATGAGATTTAAATGTTGTTTTCTATTATTCTGCTCACTGGGCTCTAGTAGCTCACCCCTTTTCCCTAATCCCCCAGGGTTGCAGGTGTAACGACCCCAAAATGGACCGTCACCGGCGCTAGGATTCAGGTCGGCTTAAGGCCGCCAGAACCCGTAGCAAGCCTGCTATATTCTCTGTGTACCTGTAAACCTCATACATGATCATACATTTTATGTGAAAATAAAACTCTTTTCTGAACCAAGGCTCAACCTGTGCATGCACTATCTCTGTACTCTGTACTCATGTACTCTGTACTCATGTACTCTGTACTCTGTATCCCTTACTAGAGCTTGCTCTAGATGGGTTAACTCATACCTGTTAAGCCTGGTTTTCACATACAGGAGAACATATATACATATACAGATCATGTACAATACATACATTACTAGGTCTAGGTCAAGCAGCAACTATTACATCTCTTTAATATTACATGTCCACTCTAAGCTATTACAGATCTCTTTACTCTTCCTGTACTCTGCTGGACTGTCCCTGTACACTGTACACTGAACCTGCAAAACTGGGGTTAAGGGAGTGGGATGAGCTCTATAGCCCAGTGAGTAGAACAGTAAAACATCTCAGTAAAATATGATCTCATGGAATGCACCATATCACAGACAAGCCACATCAAGAGTAAACCTGTCACCACATAGTCCCAGTAACTCTGTGCCAGGGCGTAGAATCGAGCACCTGGTCTTCCTGTCATATATGTATATGTGTATATAACACCTCTGTACTTACCATTGCCAGGGCGTAGTCAAAGGCTCCTGGACTTTGCTATACCTGCCAGGGCGTAGTCAAAGGCTCCTAGACTTGCTATACGTGCCAGGGCGTAGTCAAAGGCTCCTGGACTTCCTGTCTGAGACTATTGGATCATTCAGCATTCACTCACATCACCAAATCACAATGCAATGCAACATATTCGTGACTACTAATGCAATCAACCTATGGCATAAACATGATGCATGAGATATGCTAAAAGCAGTTTGTGGTTCAATTAAAAGTCATAAGTTTAGTTCCACTCACCTCTGGCTATCTGGACTGACTGACTTTGCAGGTTCTGAACCTCTGGAGCAGTACTCACTGCTGCTCTCTCTGGTTCCTCTGGTCTGTACCTATACAGATTGACTCAAATGAGGGACCAAACAAGCTTATGATTAACTCTATTTAAACTCCCCAAGAATCCCCTAAAACTCTCTCTAATAGTCATGCAAAGCAAGCAAAGGAAAGCTGGACAGGACACTTTCGGCGGCAGGTTCGGCGGCCGAATGTCCTCTCCAGAGACGAAACTCAAGCACCTTCGGCGGCACCTTCGGTGGCCGAATCCCCCAAACAGAGCCGAACATGCACAACTCGCGGGGGCAAGCTGTGGCAGCCTAAGCTACCATGCAAGAGGTTCGGCGGCCGAATGAACCTTCGGCTGCCGAACCTGAGTTCATCCAGAACTCAGCTTCAACGGCAACCATCTCCTCCTTCCCTTCAATAACTCCAAACATGCCTACCTCCTCTACTCATGTATATGTCCACAGGGGTCCAGAACTATCTAATAACCCCAAACAACAAATCAAACAAAACACAAAAACATGTATACATGCATAACTCATCAAAATTATCATTAATAACCTAAACATGCATCTCCTTCCACAAATCCCCCTAAAACCTTCAGAAAACATATACACATGTTCAAGAGCATCACTTACCTCCTGGAACAAGAAGATGAGTGATCTAAACAAAGGAAAACGGATCAACTCTTCTCAAACTCTCAAACTCTCTCAAACTCACTTTTTTTGCTTCAAAACAGTCAAATCCCTTGTGACTGCTCAAAACACTCTGCATGAGCTGCTTACACTCAGCAAATACAGCATAGGAGACGTGGCAAACTTCTGGACATGATCTGATGATCACACCTGTCCAAAAGGCTGACTCAGGGATACAAACCTGCTGGCTAAGCAACTCAGCTTCGGCTGCCGAATCACATGCAAAACCATGCAACTTTCGGGGGCCGAACTTGAACTTCGGAAGCCAAACATTGGGCACTTTCGGCGGCCGAACTTATCTTCGGCGGCCGAACTTGGCTCAACTGCCTTAGGTTATTTCAACTCAAAACTCACTTCCATTAACCGTAAAACCATAACTCCTACCCTTATATAGAATCCCAACACCCCGGATTCCATCAGACAAAAGGAATTCCGGTGCCGGATTCTAGCCGGGTATTACAGCAGGTACGGACTAGACCGAGAAGTCAAGAAGAGTAAAGTCTTATGATTGTAATAGTTAGAAAGTGGACATGATAAATTGTAAGATAAATGTAAAGTTTAATAGTCTTGTTATGTATATGATATTGAGGATTAGAAGTTGTGCTTGACCCTATAGATGTTGTAATCCCTTGTTGATACATGATCTTAATGTCTATTGATGTTTATGTTTAACCAACTCAACTTATGATGTATCGCCCATTGGGGCATTGATGAGATCCCACAGAGGGGTCAAGTTTATGATTATGACTATGTTTAGTGCATGCACAGGTTGAGTTTGGTGTATGAGGAATGAATGCCAGAAAAGTTTTAAATTTTTATGTATGATTGTTGATCATGTATGGGATTAAACAGGTTTATAGGTTACATGTCAGGCTTGCTACGGGTCCCGGCGGCCTTAAGCCGATCTGGATCCTAGCGCCGGTAGCGGTCCGATTTTCGGGTCGTTACATGCCGCTTGGGCTGGATTTCTTTGATAGGTTTGGTAATTATTAGCCCTAGCATAGCTGAAGTTCGGATGGTCCCACCAACCTGGATTGTAGGTGTTAGAGTAGGGATCATGTCTAGGCTGGCTATTGAATCCTTCAATTGCATTTACTTGCTGGTCATCTTTATGAAGTATAGGACATCAATTAGTTGGGTGTCCTACATGTGCACAAATCCCACATAGTCGAGATTGTTGAAGTTGTTGAGCTTATTGAGCTTGGCCTATGACAAGACTTTTCACAGCAGAGGTTAGTTCAGAAATTTGAGAAGAGAGAGTAGATGTACTTACCTTGGCCATCTCTGCGGCTGTTTGGTGAAGTTCAGAAGGTGCTTAATTAGTTCTGCGATGGCAGGCTCCTCTTGTGGCAGATTCGGTGGTGACTTGCTTCCCAAGTCGTCTGATTGTTCGCTCAATCTCTGGATCGTAAGGCAGAGTTTCCTTGAGTCCAGATCTGATCATGAAAGAAAAATAAATTAGTTAAATCAACTCCCCGGCACCGGCGCTAATTTTTGACTTGCGGTTGTCGAAACCGGTCAAAAATAACCTTTTTAGTTATCAATAATTTTACAACTGCAGATAGTGGCAAAAGGATCAAATCCACAGGGAATTAATACTTACCTATCTTCCTTATCAAGACCAAGAAAACAAACTGAAAGTAAAATAAAAGTAAACTGCAAGTAAAGTAAAAGGAGGGGGTTTGAGATTGATTCAATTAAACTAATGATGAAAGCAATAAAGTAAAGCAAATAATAACGGCAAAGGAATTCAAATATGAGAAAAGCTCTAGTTGAAGAATTGGATCCACTTCAGTTGTTGGGATTGATCATTGATACTTAGGTTCCTTTGTTTGATTCAATAAATTAGTTATGGAGATAGAAGACGCTTCTCACCACCATATCTCTCCTTAAGCATAAATTAATTAGGGAACGTTCTCTAACCAATCACTAATCAACAAGTTGCCAATGAACGTCCTTGGGCCTTAGGCATCTAACAACTGCCAATTGCATTAAGAAATAGAGAGACCTAATTCTAGCTACCCAAACACATGGTGATATCGCTAGATCATGCAATTTCCTTAGTTTTTACACCAAGTGTTTCTTGTGTTTGAACAATCCAAGCAATTACAAACTTAAAACTATCCAAATAAAAAATTATTACCTTGCAATCAAGAATCAATTGGCCATATTGATCAAAATAATAAAGCAACAATGGAATTAAGCATGAGATTGCATAAATATTGAAAAATAAAAGTTAAACAATGTGTGTTCAGATCTCCCAATCCATAAAACAACTAAAGTATCAACCAATCTACAACTAGAAAAAAGAGTTTCAGCCACTCATGGCTGAAACAAAACCAAATATAGAAGAAAGGAAGAAGGAAGAAGGTGGCCGGCGGTGTGTGGTGAAGAGGAGAGGTGCGGCACCAAGGTGTGGCCGAATGGGAGAGTGAAAAAGGTCCTTATATAGCTTTTATGTGCTGCCCTAGCTCTTTACTTACTGCCCAAGTTGGTCTTCCTTGCTGCCCAAGTTAGTCTTCCTTGCTGCCCAAGTTGGTGCCCTTGCCGCCCAAGTTGCATTGATGAGGTGGAGCCTCTTTTTTGAATTTTGAATTTTGAATGTGTAAGACTTGGGAGGCAAGTATGTCTTCTTGAGATTTGGCTTCCTTAATAAGCTGAATCTTGAATTTTGAATTTTGAATGCTCTTGGAGATTTGAAATTTGAATTTCAAATTACTTTCCTTATTTATCTCCTATTTAGTTGCAACTTGGCATGCTTGTTCTCCTTTGCTCCATTTTAGGCAGTTTTAAGAGCATTTTCTCCAAATTACCTCTTAACGCCATTTTCTGCAGAATAAGATCAAAATCACAAAATTAGGCAGAAAAAGTGTAAATTAACATTAATAATATCATGATAAAATGGTCTAAATTTGGACTGATCAGAAGGATAGGGCATGAATGAGGGGTACGGGTGGTAGCTAGAATAGTCCGATGTGCCTCCCATCAGATGCCCTGGTCCCTATGAGTAGAGTTGGTACTGAGGTGGGTAAGCAAATTCCAAGGCTTGAGCGCCTCCTTTAGATTATCTCATACCCTCTCCTGAAAAAATCACACCCAGACTTCTGTCTCTTCTTTGATCATCCTCCACCATTTCCCTAATATCTGCAGACATCCTTCCCGGATCTGTTTTTCTTCTGTTTACATCAAAAGACCTTCTAGGGTCCCTTGACATTTCACCTCTATTAGTCCTACTCGACCGTGCTCTTGACGGAGTAGACCTTCTAGGGTCCCTTGACGTTTCACCTCTATTAGTCCTACTCGACCGTGCTCTTGACGGAGTAGTAAGAGGAAGGGCATCCATGCCCTCATTTTCAGGTGGAACTCCGGTCAATCGTGCAGATCGACGTGAGCCTCGCATCCTGTCTTCTGAAAAAACAACGTTTATCACATAAACATTAGCATCATATGGTTCATGTGGATACACATGAACCCACATCATATACATAACATATCATTAATGCACATGCATACTATCATGGCATTACACATCATCCTACTTTCATTAAGACAAGACTCTACATCCTATCCTAGTGGACTGATAGAGCATATTTTAGACAGTTTTATCATGATATTATTGATGTTTATTTACACCATTTCTGCCTACTTTTGTGGTTTTAATCTTGTTTTGCAGATATTAGGTGTAAAGAGACAATCTGGTGAAAATGCTTTTAAAACTGCCAAAAAATGCCAAATATGGAAAGTGCCAAATAAGGAAAGTTTTCAGGTAAGAAAAGTTTTCAAATATGAAAAGTCTTCAAATAAGGAAAGTGCAGTAGCAAAAACAAATAAGGAAAGCGCAGTCAGCAGATTATTTGAAATTCAAATTGCAGATCTTTCTTACCTCGTTTAAAAATGTGCAGACACCTCAGCAGTCAGATCTTCCTATTTAGGCAGCAAGATTTCAAGAAGACGCACTTGCCTCTCTTACATTCAGCATTCAAGATTTGAAATTCAAATGAAGGCTTCACCTAAAAAGGAAATATTGGACAGCATATCTTTCCCTTTGCACAACCCATTCGCGCGCCACCTTCCTTCTGAAGAGCCATCCGCGCGCGTCCTTCCTTCTGAAGACCTTGCAACGCGATTCTTTCCTTTTCAGACATAACTTGGGCAGCAAGCAGCCTCTTGGGCAGCAAGTAAGGACCTAGGGCAACACTTTCAACTATAAAAAGACACATAAGGAGCCTCTCCATGTTTTTTCTACTCCCCCTTGGACACACCTACGGGATTGCAAGTGGCATCATCTCTTCTTCTTCCTTTCTTTTATTTTATGTTTTGTTTCAGCCATGAGTGGCTGAAACCTTTTATTCTAGTTGAAGATTGGTTGAAACTAAAGTTGTTTAATGGATTGTGAGATCTGAATATAAACTGTTTGTCTTCGGTTTGTTCAATATTCATACAATTTGGTGCTTGAATCTATTATTACTTTGTTGTTTTGATTAAATTGGCCACTTGATTCTTGATTGCAAGGTAATTAATTGTTAGTTTGGATAATTTTAAGTCCGTAATTGCTTAGATTGTTTAAACATAAGAACACTTGGTGTAAAAACTAAGGAAATTGTATGATCTAGCAACATCTCATGCGTTTGAGTAGCTAGGATTGGATCTCTCTATCTCTTCATGCAATTAACAATTGTTTTGATGCCTAAGGCCCAAGGAAGTTCCTTGGCAATTTGTTAATTAGTAATTAATTAGAGGACGTTCCCTAATTGGTTTAATCATAAGGAGAGACATGGTGGTGAGAAGCGTTTTCCATCTTCATAACTAATCTATTGAATCAATCACAAGAACATAAGTTTCAATGATCAATCCAAACAACTAAAGTGGATCCAACTCTTCAACTAGACCTTTCTCATTATTGATTTCCCTTTTATTTTATTATTCGCTCATTTAATTGTTTTCAGTAGTTGCTTGATCAAATCAATCTCAAAACCCCCCATTTTAATTTTATTGCACTTTATTTTTATTCTGCTTTCAGTTACTTGCTTTCAGTTTCTCACTCGGTTAAGTCTCTTGGTCTTGTTGAGAAAAATAGATAAATTTTCAATTCTCTGTGGATTCGATCCTTTACCACTATCTGCAGTAGTAATATTATTGATAACCGGAAAGGTTATTTCTAACCGGCTTCGACAACTGCGAGTCATGAACATGATTTTTCCTAATGTGCTTGCCCTTCTATAACATCTATGAGCCCAACACTCTAGGTCTGACTATATGAACCTAGGGCTCTGATACCAATCTGTAATGACCCAAAAACTAAACTGCTACCGGCGCTAGGGTTCAGATCGACTTAAGGTCACTGGAGCCCGTAGCAAGCCTACTATACATCTAGTGTACCTGATAAAATCCTATACATGATCACACGATATGACAAAAATAAAAAAACATTCGATGAACCAAGGCTCGACCTGTGCATGTATCAAACTAAAAACATAAACCCATACTAGAGCCTTCATCAAATGTTCCAGTATGGTAAACATCACATGCCTCGAACTTAGTTCAAACATAACTCATAATTAAAACTTTTACATAAGAATCCTGTAAACAGGGATTACAAGGACAAAAACTAAGGCAAAGCACACTTCTAAAATAATAAAATAATACATGTTCACATCTATGCTACTACAAGAAGCTATACCAGCAACTCAGCTGACTTTTCTGAGCTAACTCTGACCCTGGAAACCTGGGGTTAGGGAAAAGGGATAAGTTACAAGAGCCTAGTGAGCAGAACATAAAAATAATTTAATAAACATATGATCGAATGAAATGCATCACAACACAAACAATTTATATCAAGATGGATTTGTCACCAGTAACCTTCTACATATTCCAATAGTGCCCGGCCCTTAATAGGAGCTCCTTAGGACTTCCTCTTAACATAATATAACATATCCATAGTGCTAGGGGCGTAGAATGGGTCTCGACCTGGACTTTCTCTTACATATTGCTAGGGGCGTAGAATGGGTCTCGACCTAGACTTCCATATCATAACATATCATATCATACTCGAGGGCTAATAGGTCACCAATATTCATCCACATCAACAGTAAATTATGCAATGCATCATATTCGTGAATTCTAATGCAAAATAACCTAATACATATACATGGCATTCGTGATGCATGAGCATGCTTAAAAGGTTTAATTTCTTAAAATAATAATTCAATTTAGTTCTACTCACCTTTGGCTGACGGTCGCCTAAAACTGACGCAGTTATCTCACTGCAGGTCTCTACGGTCTCCCATGTCCGATCCTACACAGATAGACTCAAATGAGGGACCAAACATAACTATTACAAGACTCTAAACAACTCCCCAATACCCCTAAAACATACCAAAACATGTATATAAAACAAGTAAGAAAAGGCTGGGCAGGGGACTTTCGGCGGCAGGTTCGGCGGCCTAAACCCCACACAGATCCGAAGGTTGGAACCTTCGGAGGCAGATTAGGCGGCCAAAAGGTTGCCTCTACAAGCAGGTTCGGCGGCCGAACCTGGGTTCTCTATTAAGGCAGAACTCGATTCTACCCTATGCACACAGCCACCAAACACTCTGATCCTCACACCCAATAACTCATAAACATCCATACTCACTCAACATGCATAAGGGACATAAAAACTAGCCTAATCCCCATCAAACAACAACAAAAACCACACAAGAGAAAATATTCATTATCAACCTAACTCAAACCCTAAAACTTTAGATTTAATAATTTCATGCATTAACAACCCTTAAACCCTACTTAAAACTTATTTAAAATAAAGGAAAAGCAAAGATCTAAACTTACCTCTTGGAGATTTAAAGGTAGCAGCAACCCAAACTTGGAGATGAGAGAAAATCGATCTCTGAAGGTCTCTAAATTTTAAAATTTAGATTCAAACTCAAATCTTCAAAAACAAAAGAAAATTCATGAATTTTCTAAAGATTTTGAAGGAATTTCAACAAGAGCAACAAAGGGAGGGCATGGACTTACCTTTAGCCGAACAGGAAGGTCCCGCGGCGGCATGGAGGAACCACCTTCGGCGGCCGAACCTGGGGTTTGCTCGAAAAATTTTTCTTTTTCTTTTCTCAAGATTAAAAGTTCAAAAATTCAAATTCATTTTATGAAAACCTTAATTTTACCCTTCTAAGAGGTTCCGGCTTCGAGATCTCGGATCCCGATGGAGATTCCGTCGGCAAGTGAAAATTTCAACGCCAGAGTTTAGCCAGGTATTACACCTAGGATCAGAAGCAGTCATTTTTGTGGAATTTCAAGTCCTTAGTACTAGAACTATTGATCCCAAACTTGCAAACCTGGACGAGACAATCTGTTTTTCTAGACTAATTAGAAGAAAAAAAAGGACAAAACCTTCAAAAATATGGTGGAATCGAATAGGCTATTTAATTCTCTAAAAGGTCTTAAGGCCTTAGGTAGTAATAAGTTGATGAGACAAAACATAAAGAAGTTCATTTTGGTCGAGGCCAAAAGTTTGTATGATTATTCTAATACCTTATCAGGCCTAAAAAGTCGTCCTACCAAAATAAAGTAAGGTATTTAGTGGGGAATTATATTGAAATACTAAAAATATTAAAAGAATTAGGCGTATATCCTAAAGGCAGATAACATTTATATATATATATATTTACTTTGTTGAAGTAGGATTATTATTAGCCTCATTTAGAGGTTGATGAGATAGAGTTCACAAAAATTTTTTAATGTCAATAAGACAAAGTGAATCAAAGAAATATACAAAGTTGATACAAGCATCACTAACGTTTTCTAAAAATTGAAAAGGGGTTTCCTTGCCTTATTATGTGGGATTACGACCAAAGCCTAGTCGTAATGGATAGGCTCCCTAAATATGGCACTCTTATATTGAAATCAAAATATTATTCATCAAAAGATATAGCTCATACATTTAATAAGGAAGTAGCAGAACATTAGAATATCTAAAAAAGCATTACTAGCAATTAAGATGATCGGCAGATAAAGATTGCTAAGAGAATATTGGCAATATTCTATCACTGCCATTTAAAGGAATGAAGATATATATGTGTATATTGTTTTTAATTTTTTTGAGAATTCTGCTACCAGCATGTATTCTTTTTAGATTATTATAAGGTTAGTAACCTTAAGTACCTTATGTTCTTGATGGTTTTTTGGAGACGGAGATTCCAAACCATATAACCTTCTAAGGGAAGAGAGTAGAATGGTAGATTACAAGAGTCCAACGGTAGAAGCATCCGAATACATGAAGAAATGGGTAAATGAGAATCATAGAAGATAAGAAATAACAACTAGGGACTTAAAAATGGTGAAACACTGAAGCTACTACAAGACTAACTTTAATTTCTCAACAATCGAGAAAAAAAACTAGTTCAAGGCTAATACCAATTATCATAAGAGGTAAACAAGTTGCTTATAAAGTGAAGAAATCAAAGTGGATAGACACCTAATTTTTAGTGCAACTAGGTTAAAGTACCATACATATGAGGCAAATATCAGGCAGAATATGACATTCAGACCTATTTTCACTCATGCATCACTAATCAATTGAGGACTAAAGAGATCCTAACAAAGTAAAATATCAAAATCACTAAGAGTCAATTATATTAGAAATATCTTGTCAAGTAAATGATTAACAAAGCATCCCATATAAGTAAAATAAGATAATATCATTACAAATGAGACAAATATTAGTCATGACAAATCATCCAAATCGAGTCTTGAATAGCATAACATCAAGTATAAAGAATATAAAGAGTACTTTCATCAAATAGAGAGAATTAAATTCAAAAGAAACAAACACGAAAAAGAGAATTAAATTCAAAAGAAACAAACACGAAAAAGGAAGCAGGCCTCAACAACATGCACAAATAATTTAAGGTGTACTCACAAGCTCAGTTGATGACAACATCAACCGTTTAAGTCAAGGAGAATGTCGATAGCTAAAATATTGGATAGTAAAATAGAGGATAATATCTATTTATTTTATATTTATGTAATTTAGGAGAGATATAGCTTAAGGGTTATGATATTTTTATCTCTCATATTTTGTATTCTTAAGGCTTTTTAGGGGGAGAAGTGACTAGTTGACGATCATCATGCAATAGCTACAATTAACCACTAAATAATATGATTCTTTATCTATCTACCCTCCGAAAGTTTTTCTCCCAGCCCGATAGATCACTAATCTCATTGTATCAGTTATATTTTATGAATAAGTGAAGTAGCTAGTTCATAAATAAATATGTCTCTTTTTTATTATGAAACTTGTAAGATTTGTTAACATATAATACTTAATGTTTGGCTTGTCAAGTCACATACTAATATAATAATCTTGTTTCTGCATGTTGTTGTAAAGTTCTTTTAACTTAAAAAAAGATGAATCTAAGTCCCATACAGGCTCAGGAAAGCTAGGCCAATGAAACATAGAATTCACAATAATTAATGAATGTAATAAAATTATTATACTAATATTCTTAGTATAGGACAATTTCTTCGTCTAAAATCTTGTAGTAAATGACATCATTGTTCTCATTATCCACTCCTATGATCCCATTTACAAGTTGTCAGCAGAAACTACAGTGAATTGGGCTTTGGCCTTTGAGTGCTTAGTGTTGCTTTCCACATTAGGTTGGCGCTTGGGCCTAAGCTTGGATCACTCTCTTTGCTACCTTGAGCTAATATTGCTGATCCAATTCTTATTTGTGCAGACAACATCTTAACAGCATATATAAATTATTTTTTTTATTAAAATAATAATTCGTCGATAGTTTAAAAATGTTATAAAATAAATTATAATTTTTAATATATGTAATAACATTTTTTAATAAATAATTTTTTATATTTAATAAAATTATAATTTTATCAGTAATTTTAATTCTTTATAAAAAAATAAATAATTATATAATGTTTCTTAATTGTTACCATTAATTTATAATTATAATTTAAATATATAACCCATCAATTTATAATTATTGCTTTAGATCTATTATGTACTAGAGATTCTAGTCTAATGTAATTTCAGGCTTGATATTTAATTTAGAAATTTTAAACGTTCATAGAAAATTAGTCTTTGATCCGAAAAATTATGATTTTTGCTTAAACTTCTTGTGATAAATTACTATATTTTCCATGTAATTCCTTTAAAAATTATAGGTATTACAACAACAACAATAATAATAATTTATTCTATTCATCTTACAAAATAAATTTACTTACATTTTTTTCATGAATTTAGAAGATGCAGTTAATATTTGTTTATAATTTTTCAACATACCTTCAATTAGTTATGCGGTTTTAGTTTCGGAAATTTTTTTTTAGAAATTGAAACTAAAATTGAAAATTGATTTTTTAAATTTTTTGAAGTTAAAAGTAAATTGCGATACGGTTATATTTATATTTGATTTTAATATTAATTTTTATTTTGATTTCAATTCTGATACATCTTCTTCTATTACTATAATAAAATTTAAATAAAATAGTTATTTTAACATAATATAAATATTATTTATATTAAATTAACAAATTATATGTCTAAACTTTAAAATAATATCAAACAATCACAATATCTTGTAATATTTTCATTTAAAATATATTAAAATACTAAATAATTAAACAAAATATAGTATTTCTATTATAATTTTCAAACTCTTAAAAACGTAAAAGAAAACTTCGAATAAAACTCCTAAAAATTTAGTTGGAATGTTTACGTAATAAATAAATTTTAATTAAATAAATTTTTATTTTTTTAATATATTATAAATTTATTTAGTTTTCTTTATTTTTTATAATAAAACTATGTAGTATTAAAATTATATAGTTTAATTTAATAGTATTTTTTTTAAATAATCACAATTAATTTAATTTATTTTATTTTTAATTTTATCAAATTATATTTTATTAATATATATAATCTAGTTAACAATTATATATATATAATACTTTCATCCATAATTTTATCCACTTTATTTTTTTATACATATTTAAAAAATATAATTTCTTTTACTAACTTTTCAATAAATAATAATGGTGAAATTCGGCGAGGCGTCTAGATGATCATACCTATGCAGAGGTTTGATTCGTTGGGTTAATCATCGTTCTGTAATCGATCAATTAAATCCGTCTATACTTGACTTTAAAGAATAGGACTTGTAAGATGAAGAAGACGGTCAGAGGACTACTGGAAAAGTTCCCGACGGAAACCCTCCGATACTCAAGTCAGATTTGAAAATTTCATGGAGTTAAGGGAAGTAAAACAAAAAAGAAAAGAGAAGAGAAGAGAATGGTTGTTCTGGATTCTCCCTGGGTGACCGCTAGAGAGAGAGATAGGTCTCTTTTCAGAAAAGGAGAGTTTTTTTTTTTTTTTTGGGTTAGTCTGGTGCATAAATATCTTTGAATAAAGTTTAATACCCCTAGTGCCAACAGGTGTATCAGGCAATATATTAATGATGGGATATAGGACAATAAATGTGGAGCTGGCCGATTCATACCCTCTATATGCGCGCTTATGATCCCTATACTGAATCAAGGAGGTGACCAGCTCATAAGAAGTCGGTATCTTTACCCTGATTTTATCAGGTCGTGCTGGACTCATCCCACTTTCATAGAAATAAGCTCATTCTGATTATTGAAATCGGCCATATCAGCCTTCAAAACTTTGTTGTAGTACGGGTCTTTGATGAGGTCGGTCTATCCGTTTCAGATTTGAGTAAACTCATGAGTGTTAATGATTTGATTCTTTATACTCAACAGATCAGGTTTCTTATACCCGGTCCGATCAGATGGAAAAATTTTCGATTCACGTGTACGCGTGTCATGATCTTAAGTTTTCTTTTTTATACGTTATCATTAAATATATAAAGTTTTATTAAATACTAAAATATGTTTTGAGATGTTTTTTAAAAATAAGATAAAATTAAATAGAGTTATGATAGTTAATTTACCTTAAAAAAGGAAAGTGGATAATAATTACGAGATAATTAAAAAAGAAAAAATAAACATAAAAGAAAAGATAGATAAAAAATTATAGAATGAAGTATAATATATATATATAAGTAATAATGTACGTATATATGTAATTAATTTTAATAATTTATATTCTATTAGTATAAATTCTATTAATAGGAAGAAATGTATAATATAATCAATTTAAATAGAATAAAATATAATTAATAAATTAAATTAATCAAATTATATTTATATAAATTTTTATTAATTAATTAGTGACTAAAACATATATATATAGCTAATAATAACAATTATAAGTACATAAACATACATATATCAATCAATATATAATTATTTTAGCAATTTATCTTCTATTAGTATAATTTTATTAATAGTGAGATTATGTATATATATCTATTTAGATAAGATGAATTTTAATTAATTAATAAAATTAGTTAAATTATATTATTATAAATATTTAATAATTGACTAGTGATAAAAAAATGTAATAATTTTGTATTATTATTATATATAGATGCTAATAACAATTATAAGTATATATATATAATTATTTTTAATAATTTATATTCAAATAATATAATTCTATTATATATATATATATATATATATATATAAAAGCTATTTAAAAAGAACAAATTATAATAACTACTTAAATTGGATAAATGAAATGATAAAAAATATTTTATAATTAAATAATAATGTAATTATATATATGTAATTTTATTGAAATTATATATTAAAATTATAGTATGATTATAAATTATAAATTATATATATATATATATATATATATATATATATATATATATATATATATATATATATATATATATTCTTAGTATAGTTCCGATTTGACATGGGTTTGGTACGGTTCTCAATAAAGAACTAAAATCAAAACTAATATCTAACTAAATTCTATTTTATAAGGTTTGATTTTTATACTATTAATTTTTTTTTTATTTCAATTCAAATGGTACAATTTTTCATTTGATTTGGAATCCCAGAAATTGTGCACACCCTACCTCCAATCATACTACTGCTTATAATAGTTAATGTTACTAAATTAGTATTAAAACTTATTTTTTATTACATTTTAATAAAGAGGGCATATTAAAAAACATTAAAGAAATTAATATATTAAAATGGGAAGTAGCTTATAAAATGAAAATGAAAGTAAATTTTTCTAGACACAACATCTTCATTACCAAGTCCACTGGCAGATTTAGAAAAAAGAAATTAAAAGATACAATCAAAGTCAATTATAAAATTGTGATCTTCAGGTTTAAAAATTTTAGATAACGTTGACATAAAATAAAAATTATTGGGTTATAGTTGATATCACACTCACCAATTCAATAATAATTAACAAGAATTCACGCCATCGAAATATTAAATAATTACTTATACTGAAAATAATGATGTTCAAGATAATATATTTCTATCTTTTTTTTTTATTTTTAATTTTAATCTAAAATGATATCACCAATGAGTTGACAAATTTGCATGACCACAACAACGAAGTACTCCCTCATTAAAAAAAGTTTATAAGGAAATTGTTTAATGATTATTATTAATTTTATTTAGTATATACCATTTGAATAATTCATATTAATATTAAATAAATTTATTAGAAAAATAAAACGTCGTAGTTTATATTTAGAATTTAAATTTGAAATATAAATAAAAAAATAATTATATTTTATCTGGTAAAATTTATTTATTTTATTTATAGAACTTATTTATATGTTTAATTATTATGACAATAATTTTATATAAAATCAGTGGTTTAATCTTAAAATTACTTGATAAAAAGAGATGTATTTCATTTGCTTCAATCGATCACCATATGCATAACTTCTCAATAGAAGTTATTTCCCTTTTGACTAACATTCTTTTTTAATTTATCTACTAAAAGGCTAATTAATATAAAAAATTTAAAATTTTTCGCCTAAAATTTAATCTAACTTTTTCAATAAGTTAACAAAATCATTTAAAATTATAAATTTTATTATAATTATATTTAATTTTAAATTTTAGATTAAAGTGTGTTTTCTTTACATGACAATATCATATATATTATTTTATTATATTCATATAATACATAAATAAATAAATATCATTGATTAAAAAATTTAAAATTTTTATTATTTTATAATTTAATTTAATTTTTTAAAAATTTAAAATCTATTAATTTTAACCATTAAGTGTAATTGTAGAGATTAATTAATTTATATTTTTATAAAATTGAGATAGAACTCCTTTCCGTCTTGAAAATTAATTAATGAATTTTTTATAATTAAAAATTAAATAATAAAATATTTAATATTTAAAATTAATAAAAGGTATATTAGTAATTTTTTAATATTTTATATATTTTTTATTATATTTTTAAAATCGAGTACTAAATAGTGAGTTTTTTTATACTATAGTAATTTTTTAAAAAAAATTGTTATGGGATAACAATTTTTTACTTCATTATATAAATAAAATTTAAAATAAGTAGATAGCAAAAAATAAATGTATATTATATATGAGTTTTAATTTATTTTAAATATCTCTTATTTTTTATTTGTAACCTAATAATTTGTAAATAAAATTAACACTTATAGTTGTGTAGACTTCCTATAAAATGTGAATAATCCTAGACTTAAATTCAAAGGAAAAACACTACATGAAACGGTACGCACCAAATTGGTCCAAATAACTTTTAAACCCATTTTTCAATTGATCCAAAATTGTTAACCCAAGTTATTTAGTAGTTTCGTGCTAGTTATTATATACAATTCGGAATTACCGTAATTTCTCGATGTAGAACGGAAATCAAGCAGATAGATGAACGTTACATTCTTTTCTGTTAAATTTATAACGTTCTCGTCGCAATTGAATTCAATACAATTGCTAATTAGAACCAGATTCTTAGATATTATAATTCGCTAATACCTCGGGCGGCTCCACCTCGTCTCATACGGGTAGTCCTTTCTTCATAATCCCACTAATTTCGAACAATTTGTCTGATTCAGGGTCTCTCTGATACCAATTGAAACAGTTTGATCCAAACTGATCCAAATAATTTTTACTCACTTTCTATTTGATCCAAAATAGCTAATACAAATTATTTAATAGTTTCATATTAGCTGTTATATATAATTTGATGTGGAACGGAAATCAAGCAAAGTAGGTGAAATCTACACCACTGGCTAATAGAAGCTTGCTCAACTTTTTCCTTCCACATGCATTAGTTTGCTCAACGTTTTCCTTCAACATGCATTAGTCTGTGCCCGTGCAGTTCAGCTATTAGGCATATTAGTTTAAAGTTTCCAACGGTATTTTTTCAAATATTACAGAATATATTATGGCGAATTACAGAATTTATTACCGCTAGATTACAAACTTATCGGATTTCAAATATTATTTCACTGTTGCGATTTTGTAACGAAATATACTAATTTATCCAAATTTTTTTAGACTAAATTTGCGGCATTTTGACTAAAAATATCAAAATATGACTTTTTAATTTCTAACAATAATATTAATTTTTTGTTTAATATTAAAACTTTATTATAAAAATTTAATGAATAAAATAAATATGAAATAATCCATTTTCATTTAAATAATTTTATAATATTAGAAATTCAAAATTAATATTAAAAATATATATTATTTTAAATTTGTGATAAAAAAAGATAAATCTCATCTTAAATCAAAAGTTTTAAATAAATTCAGTAAAAAAAATTTTAATTTTAAATAAAATTAAATTTTTTTTAAAAAAATTTAATGGTGAAAATGAGATTTATTGCATTTAGAAGACATAAGTCTCAATAGGAGTGTAAACAAATCGAGTCGAGCCAAGTTTTGAAAAGTTCAAATTTGATTCGTTAAAATTTTTTCGAGCTCGAACCAAATTCGAGATTTACTCTTTTCGAACTCGAGCCGAGTATTAAGAAGTTTAAGTTTGATTCGTTTAACTCACGGGATCAAGTCTGTGAGTGCAATTAATATTTAATCATTATAAGTGATGCCAGAATTTAAAATAATTTACGGGACCACAATTGAATATCATAACCCCGTGATTTCCTTTCAGAAGATTTGGAACCTCCGAACATTTTTTTTTTAAAAAAAATATGAGAAATTAGGATAATCTCCATCCACACGAAAATATATCGTTTCTCTGATGAACATGATGTGCCTATTTACCTTAAAAAGTCAAATTTCATGATTTAATATAATTATATTAAACTAATGATAATTTAATTAGAATTAGATTTAATAAAAATATAATTAAAATTTATTAAATTTAAATTCATCATATTTTATTTAATTAGACGATTAAAAAAATCAACTTTTTATTTTTTTTAAAAAAAAAAGATAAAAAGGAACTAAATGTAACCTTATATTAAAAACAAGCTTATATTCAACTATACTTCCATTTTAAAATTAAAATTTAAGGGGAGAAAGTTTACGGCTCTTACCTACTCTTTAGGTTATAATAAAAAAATAATTATCATACCATGTAAGGCGGAGGATACTTCCTCTCAATTTAAATTTTATTTGAATTATAGGTAAAATATATATTTATTTCTTCTACTGATTGAGATTAACTCATATAATTTCTGAATTCAAATCATAATCTATTTATCTTTGAATTTATGAATATTATAATAATTAGATATAAATTAACCATATTTTTCATAATTTATCTAAAAAAAAAATCAGACTTGCTTTTTATATTTATTTTTTTGAAAATATAAAAAAACTTCATTAATTCAAAGAAAAAAGAGAAAAGATATGGATCCAAATTTCTTGATCCGACTAGAATGAGCCGACTGCCATTCATATTTTATTAATTATTGATAATCTCAAGTATATAATTTATAATTCTAGTTGAAAAGAAAAAAAAAAAAACAAAGAGAAAAAGTCATTATTACCCAGACAAGTGGTCCGACAACGAACAAAAAGTAAACCCAATAATGAAACGTCACTGACGCTTAACCGCAGTAATGTATTATTTTACATTATGGTATTTTTTAATGATTATGATTCTGATTTGGATTAACTCTAGTTGAGAACTTCCATTGCCTCGACGCGATTGATTGAGTCCACATGTGAAGATGACGATGGTACGTAAGGAGTAGCAATCAAATCCAAGTTGTTCTTTCTTCCGACAGTTGCCCCAAAGTATTCTGACATGTCTAAATCCTCTGGTCTCATCCCGTTGGGCAATTCCCAATCAAAATGATAAATCAATTTAGCAAGAGGAAGCTCAACGTTAGCTAGCCCAAAAGTCATACCTGGGCAGATTCTTCTTCCAGCTCCAAATGGGATGTAGTTGAAGTTAGTTCCTTTATAATCAATGGAGTTTTCACTGAACCTTTCTGGTATAAATTTCTCTGGATCTTTCCAGTACGAAGGATCTCTTCCTATTGCCCAGGCGTTGACGATGACTTTGGTTTTTTCAGGGATTTCATAGCCATCTATCTCGCAGCTTTCTTTGCTTTCTCTTGGAAGACACAAGGGTACTGGTGGGTGAATCCTCAGAGCTTCTTTGATCACCAACTTTAAGTACTGTAGCCCTTGAATATCTTCTTCGTTAACTGTTTCCTTTCCTTTAAGGGCTTGTCTTATCTCAGCTTGTGCTTTCTTCAGGACTCTTGGGTTCCTAATCATTTCTGATAGAGCCCATTCTGTTGTATTCGATGAAGTATCAGTTCCAGCAACGAACATATCCTGGAGAAAGGAAATAGGGATTACACGACAACAAATTAGACTTTTAATGGGATAAAAATCGATATTAAATTAATAAAATTCGTCATAAAAATATATTATCACTAAAATAGATCGCTACAAAAAATTTAATGGTATTTGTTATATTTAGCAGTGAAATTTTAGTATTTATCTATAAATTCAAATTCATCTTTAGATTTTTTTTTCCATTAAAATTTTATCATAAAAAGTTCAATTTCTTGTAGTGTATCTTGTTAATTATAATCAGTAAAACAATCAGAAACACTGACCCAAATAATAGCTTTAACGTTGTCAGTGGTGATAGGAGTCTCAAGCCTGCCACTTCCCTGAAGCCTGAGAAGAACATCAACTAAAACTTCATCGTCTGCAGGTCCATCTGAGCGAGTTTCCAATTTCTCCTTATGTTCGTTTACGATTCTATCCAAGACCTTGTCCAGTTTGTCACGCATTTTTTCCAACTTGGGCTTCATGTTGGTGATCACATGAAGAAAATTCCTTTTAGGGTATAAATCAGCCAAGTCAAAACCTCCTGATAGAGTTAAACTTTCTCTAGCTATTGTTATAACATCATTTTGATCTTCCCATTTATTGCCAAAAGCTGCTCTGCAAGCTATGACACTTGTCATCCAGAAAATCTTCTCTGTCAAATTGACAGGAGACCCTCTAGCCAACTTGATGGATTCCAGGAGATTTGAAACTTCATCTTCACGAATAGGAGCAAAAGACTTGACCTTCTTCACACCCAAAAGTTCAGTTAAACAAATCTTTCTCATTTGCTTCCAGTATTCTCCTTTAGCGAAGACAAGATCAGTGCTATTATATGACAAAATCTTGGAAGCAATAAGTTCAGGCCTCTGAGCAAACACATGATCATGTGTCTTCATCACCTCCTGAGCCATCTTAGCTGATGAAACGACAACAGCTGGAACTT
This sequence comes from Manihot esculenta, assembly GCF_001659605.2. Taxonomy (NCBI): domain Eukaryota; kingdom Viridiplantae; phylum Streptophyta; class Magnoliopsida; order Malpighiales; family Euphorbiaceae; genus Manihot; species Manihot esculenta. The sequence continues at coordinate 21,452,879 of NC_035171.2, forward strand.
CACCAAGCTGAAGATGCATGAGTGGGCCATGCTCTTTTGCTAGATCTGTAAGAGTACGGTGGGGAAGTCCGCCTATCAAATTGTGAAGGTTTCCTATAAAAGGCAATTTTGGTGGCCCTGGAGGCAATTTCTTGGTGGTGGTTTCTGCTTCAGTTTTCTGGCAATATACTTTTAGAGGAAGGGCAGAAGGAGCTCTAATGGGGACAGACACAAAAGTTGGAGCTCCCAACTTTGAAGGGGAGAAAGAGAGTGTCATCATCTTCAAGGAAGAAAGCAAAATTCTTGAATTGGATGTGTTTGCTTGGAGCTGCTTCCCATAGGATTGCTTATATAGACTTTTTAATTGGAAAATTAATGAAAAAAAAAATTAAAGAGTTTGAATTTTATGTAAATGCTTGGGAACAAGTGTTAGTTTTTATAATATGGTTATTCAAACGAGTACAATATTGTTTTATTTTAGGGATACTTGTGGAAAAGGGTCCACCAATTACAAGGTAAATACTCCTCACCCATATAAGTATTTAATCTAAAAAATCTAAACACTCAATCAAATATTGTTACTATTTTTTTATTATAAAATTCTTAATCGGATGATTTCATATAATTTTTTTTTTAAAAAATTACTTTTTAATTTCTGAAATATAATCTAATTAAAGAATTTGTTCCATTATTTTTATAACTCAACACTTTCGTTTCTGAGGTTTAATTCTGTCAAAATTAGAGGTCTCTCCATAAAAAATGACGTTAGTGATTGAAAAAATAACTGAACTACCTTTCTAGAACATAACACTTTAATCCTTAAAATTTAATTCCTACAAATTTATAGGTTTTTTTCTCAAAAAATTGAAGAAAAAAATACGTTTTCGTCTCTAAGATATTACATAATTAACAGATTTATCTCTCTATTTTTTAAATTCAACACTTTAGTCCATAAAATTTAATTTCGTCAAAATTTAAAAAAGAAAATCTCAAACTCAATCTCCATAAACAAATAAAATTTCAATAAATTTAATATTTAAATTCAGCAAAGATAATAAAAATCAAAATATATAACATTTAAATTATTAAAAATAAAAAATTAAAATTCAATAGAAATTATTTTTGTGATACCTTTCGTTGTCAATCACTACTCTACATTTGAAATATTTATTAAAACATCACTGATATTTTAAAAAAATTATTAGTTAATTTTTTCATTAATTTTAGTCGTTAAATATTATAAAAAAATCTAAAATACTCCTGATACGGAAAGACTAATTAGTAAACTTTTTAATAATTTGGATAACCAACTAATAATTTTTTCAAAACTATAAGAACTAAATAGTAAAATCTTTAATAACAAAATTAATAGAGAAACTAATTAGTAGATTTTTTAAAATGTCAGGGATATTTTAATATATTTTTCAAAATTAATGGATTAAATAGCGAGTTTTTCTATACTATAGGGACTAAATAATAATTTTTTTATTTTATTATTGATAAGGGTATTTTTGAGATTATATTTATTTTCTTTCCTTTAACCAAGTTGAAATCATTGACTTAACATAAATTTTTAACGGAGAGAACTTAGATTTTGATGGAATTAAAATTCATGGATGAAAGTGTTGAGTTCTAAAAATAGAGAAATAAATTTGTTAATTATGCTATATTTTAAGGACTAAAAAGTAATTTTCTTTTTTTTTTCATAAAAATACTCATATTCATATGTTTTAGATTTACGAACATATAATATTTCATGTATTTTAAATTCCCAATTTCAAATATTTCCCTTTTATTATTTAAATTTAAGGGAAGAAAAGTCAAACAAAAAGGATTTTGGTCCCATCTTCCTCCTCATTTCCCTCCCCTTCTGCTTTCTTTCTTTCTTTCCTTTTCTTTAATCTTTTTTTCCTTTGTTCACCTCCTTAGACAGCCATAGACATAGGTGGGTTTTATCTCCCAAGATCTGTGTACATAAGAACTATGGTCTTAATGTTCTCTCCTTACATCAGTTTCATTTCTCTCCGAGATCCTATTCTTAGTGATGTTTTTTTCTTTTAATTTTTTTATAATTTATTTAACCGTTTGAAATAAAAATAGTTTAATTTCTTTTAAATTTAATAAAAGATTATTGATACAAGAACATGATAAAAAAATTAAAAAAATAAAGAGTTATGGTTGAATTTATTCATGTTTGTAATAAAATTGTGTTGATATATTTATGGAATGTTAATAATCGTCTCGTGTCATGAATTGATTCGTGACATAATTATATCACGATTTGTTATTTAGATCACATGTGGATATATAATTTGTTAATTTATTTTTTTTGTTAATCGTAATTATATTATTAAAAATATATTATCTAATGTAAAATATTTATTTCTTTAATTTCTAATTCATTTATTATAATTTATATTTATTTATATATTTACAAAATAAAAGGATTATGGTAAGTATTAATATTTTTTACTAAATTTCTTAATTATATTATATTTTATGACTTTTTATTATGTTCGTGTTGAATTCGTGCGATTATGAAACACAACTGTGAGCCTAATCTAAAACTCTAGACTTTCAAGTACATGCAACGACTTTTAATAATGGATGATGGTTTAGACTGATTTGCATGTGACAAATATAGCAAATTTAATATTGCATAAAATTTCTTTATTTGTCTAAATGGAAAACGACTACTAACTACAAAGAAGATATTTCCCCTACATTCATATCATCTTCACCACATAAAGCCTAATAGATTTTTTTATTATTTATTAAATTATTTATTTAAATAAAAAAATTAATAATTTCAACTAAAAATATATATATTTAATTTAATAATTGAATATTGCTAATAGTTGGTTGATGATAACTGATTAATAAGAGAAGCAAACTCATTTAGTATTACAAATCAATAACAGACTACCCTTTTGTCTTTTTACTTTCATTTTTAATTTTTTTTTATTAAATAAATGATTTTTTATAATTTTAATATTTTATTAAATATTATTTTTATAAAATATTTTTAAAATATTCTCCCTGTAGTATAAATTTTTATTTACTTTACTTTTTTATAAATATTCAGTTTATTAATTTTTTTAATTATATTCATTTTAAATATATAAAATTTTTAAATATTAAGATATATTTTAAACAAATTTTTTAAAAAAATTAAATTAAATAGAGTTGTAATAGTTAATTTATATGTTATTATAGTTTTAAAAAAAGCAAATGAAGAATAATTTTAAGATAATAAAAAAATTATAGAAAAAAAATAATTAATTTTACTGCATTTATAGATATTTTTATTAAAGAATAATATATTTTTTAATAATGAATAAAAAATAAAAGCTTTTAATGTTTGAAATTTTCAGAGAAAGAGGAAAAGTCGTATAGGTTTGAAATTTTCAGAGATTTTAATGTTCATTTATGTGGTCAATTTTTAATTTATAATGATTTTCTGGGCAGACAAATCTCCATTTAAAAAAAAAAGACAATTTGACAAAGCAAAAATAAAAAATAAAAAATACATGACGCATTTGGTTTTGATGGAATTGCATTTTTTTTAATTACTTTTTTTTAATTAATTACAGTATCCATTTTCTTAGCATTTATTCATTTGACAATTATTAATTAAAATTTTATTTTAATTCATATAGTCAAAATTTAAATCATGATCGAGTCTTGAGTTTGACTTATTATTTTATTTTAATTTAAAATTTTTAAAATTTACTTAAATATATATATTACTTATTAAAATTATGAGTTCATTTCACACTATCTTATGATTTATACTTAAATAAATACCATCCCCCGGTTGGTAATCTCCAGCCGCCAAAAAATTCAAAGGGCTTCTTGCATTCCTCGCAAATCCCTACTATAAAATAAATTTAAACTGTAAATCGATATTATTTAATATATTTAAATTATAATAATAAATTAATTATATTAATTTAAAATTTTTTATATTGCCTCTGTTGTTATAATATAAAATAAATTATTATTTAATAAATTAATGTGATCATATTGCATTAAATTATAACACCAAATAAAAATGGTTAGAAATAAACTTCGTAGAACTTTCAGATTAGGTTGGTGGGAGACAGCCATTATTGACGAAAAATTTTGGGTTCCCTTCTCTTTTTTTTTTTTTTTTTTTTATACACACTTCATTATTTTTTTCTCATTAGATAATAATTATTGTTAATTCATCCAACAATAGAAATCTATGAAATAATATGTATTTCATTAAAATAAGACAGATGTATAATTTTCTTACTTTTGTCTTATTGAAGAAGTAGCGATGATACTTCAGTGTGAATCTTATTGGATGATTATTATATACTATCCTAAAAATAATTATTTAAATTTCATAAAAAATTTTAATTAATATTGTTTGATTAAAATGATATAAAAAAAAAATAAAATAAAAAATAAAAAATTTTATTAAAATTTTATAAAAATTAAAAAGCAAGTATAACCATTTATAATAAAAAAAAATTAATATATAAAATTATAAATATATTTAAAAATAATTAAAATATAAAATTAACCATTAAATAATGAAATTTTCATATTAAACTTTATAATCAGGCTTGCTCCCCTTTTATCACATTTTTAAAAATCGTGCGTTTCGAAATTTTCATTTCGATAAATTATTATGAATTTTTATCGAATATCGATAATAAAAGTTAAATTCGGTCTAAATTTATAGTAAAATTTGATATTAATCGTTCCATGTCATTAGGTAATATAAAGAAATTAATAAAAAATTTTATTTATTTTATTAATTAATGTTTAAAAATAATCAAAATTTTAAAAAGTAAAATTTTAGAAAATCACTCACAAATAATTTTTCTTTCAAATTGTTTTTAAAATTATGAATTATCTTTTAAAAGCTAAAAATATACATATAATATGTTTGAACATTGTTTCTTCAAAACAGTTTCTGAGAATTTTTTTTCATTATTAAAATATTTGATTTTTTTTTAAAAAATTTTGCTAGATTTAACAATTGATTAATGAAAAAATAGAGCAACTAAATGTTTAATTTATTAAATCAAACATAAACAAATAGTTAATTTAATTTTTCAAAGTTTATTTTTTATAATAATTTATATAATTCATTTAATTTTTATAATTTTATTATTGTAATAATTTAAATTATAAAATTTGAATTCAACGTAAATTTAATAAAAAATATTTTATTAATAAACTAAAAAATCAGTAATTAAATATATACTATAGATTCATTAAATGTCACACGATCTCCAGCATTACATTACCTAAAATATATAAATCAGATAATAGGAAAAAGCCAACCAGCCTCCAGGATCAAGCAATTCTTCCCTTCTCCTTCCTCGCACCACCCTTCATTAAAATAATACTTCCCTTCTCCTTTTTCCTTGACTGCAATTTGCAATTCATATATATTTTATATGAATTGGAAAAGATTTGCTCTTCCCGAAGAAAAGCCAAAAGAGAAAGAGAGAGGGAAAGTGTAAAAGGAAGAGCGTTAAGAATTTTTTTTTTTTTTAAAAATCATGTACAAATTAAAAAGTAAATGTAAATTATGGATATTTAAAAAAGTATTATCCAAATCATGGTGGATCAAAACTGACGGTTGAATAAGCGTGTTCAACAACCACTACAATAAATAATTTAAAAACGGTATTAATTTTGTTGTTATATTTTTTTGTAAGATATGATTATTGCTATAAAATCGTGGTTATAGATATTTTGCAATAAAATTATAGTTGCTGTAAAAAAAAATATTAGTAATAATAAATATTACTGTTAAAAATAATATTTTATTAATATTTATAATTTTTATTTATTATTATAGTTTTTTATGCACCAATCGTGATGATCTGAAATTCAGAAAATAGGGTTTTACAAGCGTTATGTAAACTTAGCCAAAAGTCTTGTCTAGAGGAGGTCAATCCTCTTTTTATTCTTTTCCTTTTGTCTGTTAGTAACGTATAACGAAATTCCCGTCATTGGGCCACGTGTCTCTGCCATTCGGATATGGACGTACAAGAAAATCAGATTTCTGCTACATGCGTAACGGCTATTTAATTCTTACTTGGTATGCCAGCGAGTGGACCTACCAGTCGGACGGGTTGGCCCCTTTCCCTCTTCCGGACCGGGCTGGAAGATGGGGTTAAAGCTGAGCCTAGTGGAGGACTGGTTATTGGGCCAGAAGGTTGGGCCGACCAGGTAAATAAATTTTGGTAAACTCCGGTCCTTCAACTGTATTCATGGACCTGGCCTTAGTTCGGAGTGAAGAAATCCAGCGGTTATCAAATAGCAACAACTATTAATGTTGTTGTCATATTAGATCATAGTAGCAAAATTAATACCACCGTAAAACTTTATTGCTGTCAATTTTAATGTTTATTGCAGTGAATTTAACTATCGAACATATAGCTTGTTCGACAGTAAAACTGTCGAACAAATGGATTCCAATGCGTTCCGTGCACGTCCACATTACATGAGATGATCTAGCAGTATTCAACCTTAAAGTGTTGATTATATTCTCTGTATCTAGCTTAAATGATTCATCAATCAACGGGTGTCAAACAAAATATTCTCATTAGGGGTATAGAAACTCGCTAAATCTGTGAATAACCAACGTATTATTTAACATTATTAATGTCGAACAAGATCCTACAGTCACCAATTTATTTATTTCCCTCGATTACTCCCCTATTTAAACCCACAACTATCTACTTCTTTTATTTTATGTAACTGCAACTATTTGCTTCTTTTATTTTTTGTTCAGAGAAATTTTAGGTGAATGATAGAAATTTTATAAAAACAAGAGAAACTTTGCAAGAGGGTTGGGAATAAAATTTTAATGTTCAGTTTTTATAAAAAAAAATTAGAAATTAATTTAGTCCATTTAATATTTTTTTTCCACTACAATTAAGGAAAAACTTTGATAAGGTATGTTTTATTTTCATTAAATAAAATTTTTATTATAGTTCCTTTAGTATTAAAGTTAAAATATTAAAAAATAAATATTTAACAATAAATTATTGTTTATAAAAAAAATTAATAAATTCCACTTTATGGATTGAATCTATTGAAAAAATTATCTAATGATTCATTTGAAAGGTAAGTATATTGAAAATTACAAATTTTTAAAATACATGTACCTTATTTACTTTGATTAGTTAAGTTTGCATCATTTTTATTTTATTTATTTAATTAAGTTTTGAATGGAATTATATCCGATTTATTTTTAAATATAGGCAAACTTCGTTATTTAAATATTCATAGCTCCCTCTCTTTAACTATTTTTGGGAGTGGTAACTAAAAATATTACATTTATATATTATTTAAATTTAAATTCAATTACATATATATTATACTTAAATTGATGGTTTATTTAAAAAATAATGTATAAAATTATTGTTTTAAAAAAACTAATAGTTGTTTAATTTTTTATTTTACTTAGTTGCTAATCTATTTATCTGATTGAAATTATATTTAAACTTCCTAAACTTAGAGAAATAAATTTTAAAATTTTAGAAATAAAAGTGTTTTATTAGTAATATTAGATGATTTAATGGGTTTCATAGACTATCTAAAATTACAAAAATAAAATATAAGTTTAATATGTAATAAAATTTAAATTTAAAAAATTTTAAATAAAAACAAGTGTTATTTTTATGTCTAATAGATTAGACTATTCAAATTTAGGAAAAATAAAATTAAAAATATTGTTATTACGGGTAATGGGTTAGAATATTTAAATTTAGGGAAATTAAATTTTAATATTAAATTATTATGTTATTTTAATAATATTTTTTTTATGTGTTTGCATGCTACCAACTACGGGAGAAAAAACTTTTTCCATAGTAAATATTATTAACAATAAACTGGATAAGATGATTTAAAACAGAGTTGAAATCTTATGTCGTGTTTTTCTTGCTTCAAATTGATTGAGAGGTGTTTAATATTGAGTTTGAGGGTTCCAAAAGTCTTTTTCGAAAAAGCATCATCTTAGATGACGTTGAAAAAAAATACTGTGAGAAAAAATGTTGTCATTATTAAATTATATCAAAAATAATTTTAGATTATTTTTTAATATTTGTTAAATAATATTTTATATTGTATAATAATTTTTAAAGTAAATCATGTGTTGGCATTTAGAGACAAGATTACGTGGTAAGAATCTAATTAGAGTATATTCGATCTCATTGATAAAAAAAATTCAAACACTTCATATTTCAGCAAGACTCACTCTCTCAATTACGGATCGAGACTCCATTAGAAATTACCGTTAAAGAGCACAAATTTAGTAAATCCCTAGAATTTCCTATCAATTAGTTGGTACTGATCGGACTTTTAAGAATTACGATAATTAACTTCTTTTTCTTACAATATAAAAATTAATAGTCACATAGATTAAAATACATAATTCTTACATAATTACTTTTAAATTTTAAATAATTTCTTATTTTCACCATTTTCTTTAATTTATTGATTTGAGCGTTGAAATGACCGGTATAAATGTCAACAACCCCACTTTCTATTCCTTGTAAATTGGCCAATAATATTTAAAAAAAAAATTGTATTTTTCAACAGCAGCTCTAATAGTAATGCCAAATAATATTAGCATTCAATTCATGAAATCCAACTAATCCAATCCAACAAACTTAATTGGTTAAATAATTATATTAGATTATTTGGATATTTTATCCAATTTATATAGTTTTTTATTGGTTAACCAACAAATAACCATTTTATTCAATTATACAACCGAATTCTAACTTTTATCTTCTCTTCCTTAATTGTATTTGGTTTGAATGTAATACTAATTAGATTTTTGTATTTCTATTATTATTAGAAATATAATATTTCAATTCAATTATTTTTATTTTTATTTTTAGTTTTAATCTTAAAAATTTAAAATTAGTCATATTTTTATACTTGTAGTATATTTTATAAATAAATTATTTTATTTTTCTGCAATTATTTCAAGTGCAATAATTTTTTAATTTCTGTAAAATTAAAATTAATCACATTTTTAAAAAAAATTAAAATATTACACATAATTTTTTTTGTTTCTGGAAAATTAAAATTAGTTATATTTCTAAAAAAATTAAATTAATATATAGAAAATTATTTTAATTTTTTAATTATATAAAATTTAAAAATATTTACGTTTCTTAAAAAAGTTAAAATAATATGTAAAATATATTTTATTTTTTAATTTTTATAAAATTAAAATTAATCATATTTCTGAAAAAATTAAAATAATATACAGAAAGTATTTTAATTGTTTACTCTAATTTCTAAAAAATTAAAATTAAAGTTATAATTTTTATTTTGAAATTAACCTTTTTTAGTTCATAAGTTTTAAAAATGCATAATTTATAAAATTAATTAGATAGTTTTTGCTTTTTTATTATTTGAAATGTAATATTTCAATTATTTATTTTATTTTTATTTAATTATTTTGATTTAATTTTGATTATACTTTTTAATTTATATTTTTTATTGTATTTTATTATATTAATAAATTTGCAATTAAAATATGAATAATTTTTTTATTATATTTCATAATTAGTATAATATTAATTAGTAAAATTTATTTTAATAATTGATAAATATGAGAGTATTAAATATTTTGAATAATTAATTAATAAATAAAATATATAAATTTAATTATAAAATAAAATAATTGTATATTATAATGAACGAAAATTATTTAAATCTAAATTTAATATAAACTGACTATTCTAACACCCCTACCAAATAGGTCTCTCATGCAATTCAATAGAATCTTTTACAAATCTAACATTAAAAGTTTTTTTTAATTATGATTTATATTTAATTAAAATTTTGTTTTTTTAATATTAAAATGTGGTGAATTTATATAAAATTATTTTAATTAAATAAAATAATATTAAAAAAAGTTGAAATCTTGTGATAGGTGCGCCGTCCCTTAATTTCAAACAAATTTAAATGCAGTCCAATGGAATCTTTTACACGTCAACACATTTATTTTCGTCTGTTGAATACTGCAATAAAATATCAGTGTTTGAAATTGTGGGTTTCTATGAATAGACTTCACAATAATTTACTATAATTTCAAATCTTTGATTACTCTTCACATAGAAATAAAGAAAAGTATTACTCCTATTTCATCATAAAGATAGCCTTATTCTTCACATCCACTTCTTTTTTATTAAAAAATTTATATAAAAAAATAATTTATTTCAATTATTTAATATAATATTGAAAAATAAAAAATAATAGAGGTTAATATTATATGTAAAATTATGTTAATGAAAAGTCTTGTTGAAGATATATAATTTATTATGATATTTTAGATATAACTGATGAATTTTATTTTAGATTTCATATATTTTACTTATTAATGTAATTAATTTCTTTGATTAGAAAAGAACATAAAGGCATTTAATTGATTTTCAAAATTTAATATTCTTGTTTGAAATTACTTTGGAAATTTATGAATGTGATGAATATTATTCTCAATAAAATAATTTTAAAATATGTACTACTATCATTTTTTTTCCCAATAACACATCATGTTTGGTTATTAACAGTAATATATGGCTTCGATTTTTTTTTTTTGAGTTAATAAACAATATTAATGGAAATATTAAGTGTAATATTGATATTTTATAACCAAAATTATTTAAAAATTATTAAATTCATATCCTACAATTATTTTAAAAAGTACATTATTATTAATGTTGTCAGCTACATCTCTTATATAGATGCAGAATATATATTTTTTAAAATAAAAATTTACGATTAATATGAAATTTTTCAGATCTATTTAGATACACGTACCGCCAGATTAAGTCTGTGAGTGTATACATATATATATATACTTTTAAATTTTATTAAAATAATTTTTTAACATATTAAAATTTTGAAATCATTTCATACCTGAAACATATAAAAATGAAATTAAAATGATTTTGGAATCTCAATTGGAACGTAACATAAATTTGAAACTATTTCATAACAAGTTGAAATATATAAAAATGGAATTAAAATCTTTTACAATATTTTTTTTTTATTGATTTGAATATAAAGATCAATATACTTTTTAGCCTAGAAAATTTAGAATGAGTTTCAATTTTGAAATTTGTGTATTGTGTATGATTATTATAATTTTATTATAGAAATAAGTCCAATTAAGTTTTTAAATTTTTTAAATACAATTGAATTTTTTTACCAATTAAGTTTCAATATTTTTCCTCAATGGCCAAATATGCTTTGATATAATTTTAAATATAAAAATTTAGTATTTTAAATAACATAGAAATTTAAAAAAATACATGAAAATAGTGAATAATTTTTAAAATTATAAAAAATAAAAATTTATTGTAAAAAAATTTTATTACTAGAAAATAATTATGTTAGAAGGGGACTTATTTGGCTTTTGAATAGAAATACATAAAATTAAAAAAATAAATTGAGTTTATTTGACTTTTAAATAAAAATAAAAATATTTAATTGGACTTATTTTCATTTATTATTAACTGTAGAATTAATTTAGGTAATAATTTAGGACTTATGGTTATATAAAGTATATTTATAGTTCATATCACCCTTTAATAAACTTGTGATTTTATATGTGATGTGAAACAATTAGTTTTAAATTTTATAAAAGATTTGAACTGGACTTAATTTCTGTTTATAATGTTTGTTGGTGGTTAAAGTAGTTTTTCGGAAAGAGAATTTTGAAACGTATGATTTTTAGAGATATGAAAAAGACCATAAGTCTGGTAACAAAATTTAATGTCTAAATTCCATCGTTTAAGGGTTAATTTTACATTTTAATTATTTTTAAATTATTTTCATATTTTTTTTGCATTAGGTTTTACCATTATAAATAGTCTTTTTCTTGACCGTCTGTCACATTTTTCAATTTTTGAGAATTCAATAAGAAATTTCAACTTTTTTCTTTTTGAATTTCTTCCTAATAAAAAAATATTAGTTAAAACTCCTAACGGAATCTAAATAGTCTTGTTTCAGTTGATACCCAAGCAAAGTTCATCCATGGTTGACAATGAAAAGGCGCAACTCGCTACAATTGAGGCATCCTTGAAAGAATTAAGAGAGATGATCGGACAGCTAACCCTATAATGGGTAACAACTAATCCGTCGCAGCCGAACGCCCACAGCCAGTTCCAAATCCTATGCTCGCAAGTCCTGTGGTCACAAATCTTATGGTTGCAAATCCCTAACAAGATTATCACGAAGGTTACAAGATAAAGATAAGCCTTCAAAACTTTTTTGGTTTGTTGGATGTAGAATCTGTCCCTAATTGGTTAGTAGAGGTTGATCAGTTTTTTGAAGTTATGAATGTGGAAGAGGATCGAAAGGTTCCGATTGTGGCTTATAAATTAAAGGGTGGTGCAGCAGCATGGTAGAATTCTGTTCAAAACGAATGCTATCGCAGGAGGCTTGAACCTATACGAAACTAGCTATTGATGAAACAAATGATTGAACAGCGATTTTTGCCTAGTGATCACGCTTAGGTTTTATATAATCATTATCATAACTGTATTCAAGGGGGTCAAAGGGTGGATGAATATACAGGTTAATGTGGTTAGGGAGGTTATTGAATTAGAGGAGGAAGTGGATGAAGATGATGGGTCTATTGCTGGTTTTGAAGATGGGAAGTCACCTATGCGGTAAAAAGAAATTTATGCTCGATGAAACAGGAGGACGAGACGCAAAGGAGGAAGATTTTTTAAGTCGAGTGGGAGAAGCGATTTGCAGGCTAATTTTAAATAGTTGCAGTTATGAGAATTTGATAGCTAAGCAATTGGTGGAGAAATTGCAGTTGCCTACGCAGCTTCACCCTTCGCCATACAAAGTTGGATGGATTAAGGAAGGTCCGACAATTGAAGTCAACAGAATCTGCAGTGTGTCTATTTCTATTGGTAAATCTTACACTGAATTTGTTAACTATGACGTTGTGGATATGGATTGTTGTGAAATTTTGTTAGTTGGTTGTTTGATGTTGATGCTTTGAATAAGGGAAAGAAGAATTCATACATGTTTATATAGAATAGAAAAAAGATTACTATTTTGAGTTTTGGTTCTATGAAACATTCTAAAGTGGAAGGGAAAACTATTATTGTTATTTCTACAGGAGTGCAAAAGTTATTAGGCATACTAGCTTTATTGATTAGAGCAAAAGGTGAAGTGGAGGATGCACTATCTTTACTACCATCCGTCAAAGAGCTGTTGAAGGAGTTTTCTAGGGTAGTAGAGTCTTCAAAGCTTCCACCTTTATGGGATATTCAACATCATATTGATCTCATTTTTAGATCCAAATCACCGAACCTGCCTCATTACAAGATGAGTCCAAAGGAGAGCGAAATCCTTTAAGAATAGGTTGAAGAGTTATTGACGAAGGGGCACATTCGGGAAAATATTAGTCCTTGTGGAGTCCCTGTCTTATTGGTCCCAAAGAAAGATGGAACTCGGAGAATGTGCATGGATAGCAGAGCCATAATAAGATTACGGTTTAGTATCGATTTCCTATTCCTTGCTTGGATGACATGCTAGATCAGTTATTAGGGTCTAAAGTCTTCTCAAAGATCAACCTTAAAAGTGGCTACCATCAAGCTCAAATTAAAGAGGGATATGAATAGAATACAACCTTTAAAACTAAGGAAGGTTTGTATGAGTGGCTAGTTATACCGTTTGGATGGGCAAATGCACCTAGCACGTTTATGCGACTTATAAACTAGGTTTTGCGCCCTTTTTTATGCAAATTTGTAGTTATTTATTTTGATAATATTTTGAATTTTAGTTACAGTGAAGAACATTTACGACACATCTGTCAAGTCATGACAGCCTTGTAAAAAATGAGCTAGTTATTAATTTAAAAATATATATTTATATGATGGAGTGCATTATGTTTCTTGGATATATTGTTATTGAAAAAGGGATATATGTTGATGAGAAGAAGGTAGAAGCAATTCGAAATTGGCTCATTCCCAAAAATATTTTAAAAGTTTGCAGTTTTCATAGACTTGCTACTTTCTATCGCCGGTTTATCAGAAATTTCAGCAGCATTGTTGCCCCTATCACAGATTGTTTGAAGAAAGAGAGAGTGCAGAAGTTAATTGGACTAAAACTGCCAACAAAAGTTTTGAGGAGATTAAAGATAAGCTTAATTTTGCCCCTATTCTTACTCTGCCTGATTTTGATAAACTGTTTGAGGTGAAATGTGATGCTTGTGGAGTTGGAATTGGCGGTGTGTTATCGTAGTTTAGTAGACCTATTGCCTTATTTAGTGAGAAATTTAATAATACTAGGAAGAAGTGATCTACTTATGAGTAGAAATTATATGCAGTGTTACAGGCCTTTAAGACTTGAAAACAATATTTGATGGGGCGGGAGTTTATTATTCACACAAATCATCAATCTTTGATTCATTTTAAGACTTAAAAACATGTGAATAAGATGCATGCTCAATGGACACCTTATTTTGGAGCTTTTCATTATGTTATAAAATATAAGGCTGACCATAGTAACAAGGTAGTAGATGCTTTGAGTAGGAGGACTACTTTGTTGATTACAGTTAGTCAGGAGGTCGTGGATTTTGAATTTCTGAAAAATTTGTATACTGTAGATGATGATTTTGCTCTTCGCCTCAGGCTCGTCAACATGTTGATGGATTTTTTATACATGATGGATTTCTTTTTAAAGAGAATAATTTATGCATTTCTCGTTCTTCTCTGCGAGAAAAATTGATTCGAGAGGTCCATGGTAGAGGTTTGAGTGGTCATTTGGGGCGTGATATCACAATTGAAAAAAAATACAGGTCAGATGGTATAGAAGTGCCCAATTTGTCAAACTCAGAAGGGTCATTCGCAGAATATAGGCTTATACACTCCATTACCTATTTCAAAATACCCTTGGGAGGACTTATCTATGGATTTTATTCTTGGTCTTTCACGCACTCAATATGAATTTGATTTCATTTTTGTTGTAATTGATAGGTTCTCCAAAATTGCACATTTCATCCCTTCCAAGAAAATTAATGATACTTCTCATATTGCAAAATTATTTTTCCACGAGGTTGTTCATTTATATAGCATTTCTAAGACCATTATTTTTTACAGAGATGTGAAGTTTCTAGCTTACTTTTGGGTGATTTTATGAAAGTATTTCAGGACTGAACTTCGATACAGTAGTGTTGCTCATTCTCAAACTGATGGCCAAACTGAAGTGGTGAACCGCACTCTTGGCAATCTTTTACGTTGCATCTACAGTGATAAGAAAACTGCTTGGGGTCTTGCTCTTGTTCAAATAGAATTTGTTTACAACAATTCTGTCCACAACTCTATAAAAATGTCACCATTTGCAGCTGTGTGCATGAAAATTTCAGCGCATACAGTTGACCTTATTGTTCTTCCTACAGGTTTTTTAATGCGAAATCCAAGATCAACATGTGATAAAAAATCTCATCACATAACTTGACAAAGAACAAGACAAAGATATCATCCAGAAGATTGCTCTACTACATCCCTAACTAATGAATATGATTAGAAACATAGATAATGGAACGAAGGTTGCTTTACCACATCCCTAACCAACCACTGTGATTAGAAATATAGATAATCAAGTGAAGGTTGCTCTACTATACCCCTAACCAACCAATGTGGTTAGAAACATAGATAATCAAGCAATTTCAGCTTGGAGAACGCCACAAGAAATTCTTGATAAGTTAACTAAATATGGAGAATATCCATATTAGAATGCCATAAGACGTCATTTTCATAACAACATTATAGCAAATAACTTGGCAGATCAACATGTGAACGTTTTCAAAATGTCTTATGGAAGCCAATGACAAGTATAAAATTGCAGCAAATAAATATAGGTGTTTCAAGTCCTTTAATATCGATGATTAAGTTATGATGTATTTATGCAAGGAATGTGGTGGAGAATAAAAAAGTTTGACCCAAAAAAGATAAGTCCATTTCGGATTGTTCAAAAGACTACTGATAATGTATATATTATTGATCTCCCAGATTATATGAAAATTTTTAAAACGTTTAACGTAGCGGATCTATTTCAGTTCTACTCTGCTAATAACAATTTGAGATCGAGTTCTTTACAAGTGAAAAGGAATGATGCAGAGCAATTAGCCTTAAATTTTATAGAAAGCTTGAATCAAACTTAACTTTTGCTTACGACGTCCAATAGAGGCCAATGATAGCTTTTTGAAAAAAAAAATTCGAGACAGATGACTTTAAAAAATGTAATGATGGCAACAAGTCAGTCATAAAGCTCAAAATCTAAATTCTATCGCTTAGAGAGTCAATTTTAAATTTTAATTATTTTTAATCGATTAAATTAATTAATGAAGGGAATAAAACGAAGAAGAAAAGGGAAATTATTTTTAATTTTTAATTATTAGTTAGTTGACAGCTGTTATTATATTGACTGTAGTCACCAAATGATTTAAATTTCGGGCTCCATTTTATCGTATTTTATAATAAAAACAAAAAATTATAATAAAAAAATTATTTTTTTATAAATCGCGAAATATAATGCCAATTACGTTTTTTTCTCTTCCAATTTGTCGAACATCATCTATCTATCAAATTGTAAAACATAATGTCGACATTTCTTTTTGAATATATAATTTCAGCACAGACTTTAATCAATTAGCATCTTAAATTTTTTATTATTAACCTTTAACACTTAATCTTTATAAAAATATAACTATTTGATCCCATATGATTTACATATATTTTAAATTTTTAAAAATTAAATAGTTATATTTTATAAAATTTAGAAATTAAATAAATAAATTTTATAAAAATTAGATATTAAAAATTAAACAACAAATCAAGTTTCCAACTAATTTTTTTCGCATAAAATTAGGATTTTTTGAAAAAGTCATACACCAACTAAAGAATATTGAGTAGCAATCTGCCATTAAAGCTGGAAAGCAAGCCAATCCCAAACAAGAATACCCCGCCGTAATTTTGTAAGCTCATATGCGTCAGAAGAAGAAAAAGAAAGTTACATACATGAGCCTTGTGTTATTGTCAACCATCTAAAGTAAAATCAGAAACTATTGATATTTAAATATGAAAAAAAATAATTAAGACGCCAAATAATTTTTTACATAAAAATTATACGCTAAATCATATATTTAGCTTAAAAAAATACATTTATTATTGATTGTATTCTAAATTCATTAATTATATTTTCAATTTTCATGAAATAGCAAAATTAAACCTATTTTTGAAAAATAATTTTATCATTTTATAAAAGTTTACAACATAATCAATAATTAAAAATGACGTAGTGCAATATTTGACTAAATAAACCAGTTGGAATAGATAATAGAGTGATTGATGAGGCGCCTAATAAAAACAAATATGTAATTAGAAAATGAATCCATTATGTCATTTGCTGTTGAAAAATCAAAAGAGGTTTTTGTTTTTGAAGTCAGTGCTGATAATTCTTTGTGTGGAAAATAAGCCAAATGCTTCCTAATTAATGATGATTGATGCCCTTTTTCCCCAAGTAAGAACCCCTTGTACATATGATTTTTTTATTTGAAATTTAATTGTCAGATTTATTATAATTTTAATTAATATATTAATTTAATTATAATGTATTAAAAAAATAATTTTATTGTCTAAAATTATAAAGTTAAGTTATAATGTGAAATATAAATTAGTAGTTTGACTACATTTTTACAAAAAAAAAATCATTACTAATAAAATTATAATTCTGTTAAATATAAATTAATCTATTTATTAAAATTTAGTTATCATATATAATAAAAAATTTAAATTAATTTTAAAATAATTTTAAATTATTGTTAAACTATTCCGTTGCTATGTTGGATATGTGTGTGTAAGACAACATAATAATTGTAAAATAAAGTTGATTTGATCTCTTGCTTTCCAATTCTAGACATCACGTGGAATTTGAAGTCATGTAATTTAATGGAAATATGAATTTTAAATAAAAAAAATTAGATAAAGATATTAAATGTATTTTTCTATATGCTGTCTCTTTTTCTCGTATAAGACAGTTTCAATCCAACCCAGCGAAAAAAATTAAACAATAATTTTTTTTCATCAACATAAATTATATTTAAATAAAGAAAATAATAATATTTTAAAAAATAAATATCTTTTATTTTTTTTATGGTACAATACGACATCGTTACTTTTATTAGATTGTCACAAATTACAAACAGTTCAAGTGTTCGATATCCACGATTTCTATATAGAATGACAATAGAAAAACCTTATAATCATTTTAAGGGATTGAGAAGAGAAAGATTTTTAGTGCTAACTTTTTGTCTTTCTTACAAATATTTTAAAAACTCAATCTCTCATAAGGTTTTTGTCAGGAGTTGCACAACCTCTCATACACACAAGTTATTTTTCATATAAATAAAATTTTCAAACGAGTCAGTTCAGTGCACTTATTTATATAATAAGCACCTATATATTAGTTCTAGATATCTCACATATTTCAATCTATAAAATCCGTTACTTCTTTTAATAGAAAAGAATATAATATATATCAGTTTCAACAGTTCTAATTATTATCCAATCATGATTGTATAATTTAGTTTATTATTCATATAAACACTATTTGATTTTTATATGTTTGAGACTTAAAAAATAAATATATAATTTAATTTGCAACTTATTAAACTCATTTTTTCTAGATTTATTTTTTTAAATCTAAATTGTTTATGAAAGCTATTAAATAGTTTAATCATTACTTAAAATCCTTCTTTTTCTAAAAATTTAAAATTTATTTTTATAAATTTAATTAAATAGTTTTAACATATAATTTCAATTGTATAAATAGAGGTAAACAAAACTACTATTTTTTAATAATAAAAAGTGATTGTATAAAAAGATAAATTAAATAATAAATGAATAGCTTATCTTATAAATATTTGAAAAGAAATAAAATAATTAAGATTCTTGAAGTTGAAATCTTAAAGATTAGAAGCAAATTTTTTAGATTTGAAAATAATAACAATAATATTTGAGGTTGTGATTTTTATATGAGAAGATTATTATAAATTCCTAACCTGTTATAAAATTTACTAGTTTGTTTCTATATCAGAATCACTTGAGTAAATCATGTTTTATTTTATAAAATTAAATTATTTAATAATTTGTTAAAAAATTATTATCAATTTATTTAAATTTAAATTAGATAAATTAACATGTATTTATTTTTAAATTTATAAATATTAAATAATATGTATAATTAAAATTATATGAATTAAATAATATAAATATTTAAGATAATTTAATAAATTTTTTGATAAAAAAAATTAAAGAATTTGATTTTATGAAGTATAAAAAGACATTTTAAATTATATAATTTTCATATAAGGACGAACTAATAATTTTTAAAAATTTAGAAACTTAATAGTAATTTTTCTCTTATTTATTTATAATTGAGATAAAATTACTTAATAGTCCTAGAAAATTAAAAAGTTAGAGGGCCATAGTCCCCTTTGTGTCAAAGACCTAGAGTTTTAGGATACCAAAATGTAATTTTCTTAATATAATTTTCGAGAAACAATATTGGGGAAAGTAAGTATAAAATAGTAGTATCAAAAGAGTTGCGACAGTGTTTTATAATTTATTTATTAAAGGGATATTATCTCAAACATATTGATGTCTCTTACCACAATTTTATTTGTTCTTAAGTCTTTTTAAGAGGGAGTGACTGGTTGGTCACTAGTGAAAACTATGCCCAGCTGGCAATTGTGGGCTTAAAGTGTTGTCGAGTTGTAACTCTACTCCTTGTAAATCATTCCTCTTGTCTACAAGCGATGTGAGGATTACTATAACAGTTGTATTGATGTGAATGTATAATTATGATTTTGCTTTTGGAAAAAAAATAAGTTGTCTGATCATGAGTTTTCATGATCAGTTCTTTTCTCTTATAGCTGTTGTGAAGCTTGCGACTGTATATCGCCTGAGAGCTTCATTGGAATCTTACATAACCTTGATGATCGAGATTGTTTGAAATTACATATTATCGAGTGATTCTTAAGGCTGGCTTGGTTTGAAGGCGTTCAAATCAAATGTCGAATGATCCCAAATGGGTGTTAAAATACGGGTCCGTAACATTTGATATCAAAGTAAAGTTTCGATCAGCAAACAATTGGAATAATAGGATGAGATCCTACTGGAATGTCTATTACCCAAGAGAAAAGGGTTGAGGAGCTTCGTGCTTGGGTCAGTGAATGTCCCACCTTAAATAGGCTAACATGAGAGGTGGAGTCGGTCCTTTTCATCCTAGAAAAAAAATATATGATGAGATACGCACAGTGTGGCGTTAAGAAGGGGTGTGTGCATTTGGCTATGGTGAACATGTCAACCAGAGGTGCTGCACGCTCCACTGTGTACACTAATTGGAGAAAGAGTAATGATCTAGTTCTGCAGAGTCCATTTGATCCGTCTTTTGGAGAGGGGGTAATGACTAGGTGCTGCATACTCCTTTTAAAGGCCTTTGGAGAGAGAGTAATGACCTTGCGATATAAAAATAAAGGTGAGAATGAACCAAGAGAGCTTGATGCCATCTAACGGTCCCAAGTTCAGCACCTTCAAGAATGGAGGCAGTGGCCTCCTCTAATAAAATTAAGACAAAAGCCTCCTGTGTTAAAATTAAGGCAGAGGCCTCCTTGTTAAAATTGAGACAGAGGCCTCCTGAGATGAAATTAAGGTAGAGACCTATTGAGAATGAATCGAGGCAGAGACCTCCTATGTGTTTTGCAGGAGTTGTGCAGAGAGGTTGAATGTGATAGAAGGGAGACTATGTTCATTACTCTAAAAGTGATGGAGGACCAAGTATCAATGGAAAGAATTACAAGCTAATTCCTATGAGAAGGCCCATGAAGTGGGCAAGGCTGAAATAAATGGGTGCTGCTAGTTAATTCCAATGTGGATGCCTATGAAGTAGACAATGTTCGAACTTAGAAAAATAAATTTTACTATGGTACTTGTGACGTGGTGGAGGAAAATGATTTCCTCTTCACTATAAATTTATTTTTTGATATTATTTAAAAAAAATATTATTGTAAAGACAGGTTGAGAATAGTATTTGTGTGTTTGATCAACAATGCTAAAACTGTGATGGGAAGTTGAAAGAAAGATTCTATAGATAGGGGAGTTCAACTCATTCCCATGAGATAGTGAAGAGAGAATTGAAAGTCAATTTTATTTTGCGAATGTAGCATTTGACTCGAAAAAGTTTAGGGGAGTGCTGATAACAAATTCAAGATACATGATGAAGCTTAAAACCTTTCTAAAAAAGGTTAAAACCTAAGAGAATACAATGTGGAGCAAGGGGTGACCAAGATTTAATGGGTTACACTAACAAAGAGATTGAAAGAAGTATAACTCTCCATATCGTATAAACAGTCGGCCCAAAACAAATAAGCCAAAAGCATTAAATGGAGGAGTAAACAGAAGTGGTAGATATTACCATAATAGTAATGATGTGTTAAATGCAAGTCTTGGAAAAAATAGTGAAAAAATGCATGGAAGTCAAGTAATCTAATAATTGTGCAGTTGAGCACAATGTGATGTTATCCGCATGAAAGGCCCCATCAGGTGTTGCAAGATGTTAAAGGAATGAAGGAGATAAATTTTGATGATGACAACACAAACTATTTCTAAGGTGATGGGTGGAGATGGAGCTTCAAAGTGATACACTTGCGAGATAGAGTATGAGAGGAGACCCTCTCAAGTCAATCTAAATCAAGTCCAATTTCAGCTATATGGTTGAGTAGAAAAGCAATCTTAGGAGCCAAATAATTGAGAGGAGGATGATAGCAAAAGGAATACTAGTATGTACGTTAGAGAGGGGACTTGAGATCGAGGCAGTGAAATGCTACGACGTTGGTAGCATCCCAATGAGAGTACCCTTCCGTAATCTATTATTATGGCACCAATATAATGTTAACATTTGTTTCTTGTGTAATTTATTGTAATAAGTTATTTTGAGTATAACCTTGCTACTACAAGTTCCTTATGCATATGTTGCAGATTAATAGCCTTGATATCTTATGTGTAGTGTGAGTCTTATACAAGCAGATATAATAACCTTATGGTTTGGTAAGGAATAGAAGGAGAAAATGAGTACAAGTCAAAGCTAAGTAGAGTTAGGCAAGTCATTTGTGCAGCAACGCCACCATTTTTCAATGAAGATTCAATCAGTTTCTTTGTAAGCAAATCAAAGTTCCTTGATTGGTTTCCATTTACACAACTACTTGTGTGAACAGGTTGGAGCAATATGCCATTTGTCGAGGAGGAATTCTACAAAGCTATCATCACTCGGAAGTAGCGGTCGACATAGAGGACAAAAGAAACACACCAACCAACAAACAAGTTCGTGACGAAAACTGAAATGCCAACCTCAAGTCACATTTGCAGAAGATTGAAGATTTCTAATACCTTAGTTAACAAGATAAACGATTCAACAAGTACAAGACTTTTGATATGAGTATTCGAGTAAACAAATTTTATGCAAAGAAATAGCAGCGATCCTCATAGAGCTAGTCAAAATGAGGAAAAGAATCAAATATCCAAACAAGTAAATGAAGATCCCGGATGAGCTCAATCAACGAGGATGTCGACCATTTAAGTGGGGAGTGGGCCTAGAGTTTTGGGTACTAAAATGTAATTTTTTTCAATAATGTAATTTTCAAAATGCAATGTTAGGGAAATTAAGTATGAAATAATAGTATTAAAAGGGCCGCAACAGTTCTTTGTTATTCTTTTTTATTTATTTATTAAAAGGAGTAGCATCTCAAACATATTGATATCTCTTCCTACCATAATTCTATTTGTTCGTTCTCAATACTCTTTAGAGGAGAGTGACTAGCTGGCTACCAGTGAGAAGAATTGCGCCCAACTGGCCATCATGGACTTAAAGTGTTGTCAAATTGTGACTCTACTCTTGTAGATCATCCCCTGTCTATAAATTATGTGAGGATTATTATAACAGTTATATTGATATGAATATATAATTATGATTTTGCCCTCATAATTAGCCTGTTGAGTTTTCATGATCTGTTCTTTTCTCCCTCTGCCTATTGTGAAGCTCCGGGGTGAGCATTCGGTCGGTTCGGTTCAAAACCGAACCGAACCGAATAAACCGAAAATCGAAATTTTAGTTTTTATGAAAACCGAACCGAACCGATTTTGGTCAGAAATCGAATCGAACCGAACCGGTCTGATTCGATTCGGTTCGGTTTGATCGATTTTGATTTTTAATATTTTTTTAATTTTTTACACTTTATTTTTAGTATTTTAAAATTTAATTAAAATATTTTAATTTTAATATAATTTAATTTCTCTATATTATTGAAAAAACATATTATTATCCCTAATCGGTTCGATTCGATTTTTTCGGTTTTTTTCTGATTAAAACCGAACCGAACCGAAATAACTAAAATTTCTGAAATTTAAAACCGAACCGAACCGAAATATATAAAAAACCGAATCAAATTTTCAAATCGGTTCGGTTCGGTCGGTTTTTTCGGTTTGAACCGGATTCTGCTCAGCCCTATTGAAGCTTGCTACTATATATTGCCTAAGGGCTTCATTGGAGTCTTATGTAACCTTAACGATGGAGATTGTCTAAAATCACACTGTATTGAGTGATTCTTAAGGTTGTCTTATTTTAAAGGCTTTCAAATCATGTGCCGCCGCACAGTCTCAAATGGATGCTAAAACACAGGCCCGTGATACTTTGTACCTAACGTGACTCCGCACCGGCAATGGCTCTTGGTCCATTTGGAACGCAATGCTGGCTCTGACGGTTCTTTACTTACTGTCATTGTGGGACTGGAGGTTTTTTTTTTTTATTCGACATGCAAAAGCTTAGTGTTGCAAAACTAGATATGTCTTGTGTTTTCTAACTATTGCAAGGTTCAATAGTGTAGCCAAACCGAAGGCTACCCCAAAGTAAATCGATTCAGTTCAGTTCAAGAACTCAGTTCTCTTCATATCTCAAGATTTCTTGTTAAGCCTCAATTCACAGTTAGAAATATATTAAAAAATAAAGGAAAACAAAAGGGGCAAGTGGTGCTTCAGGTGTTCTTTGGGTCTGCAGGCTATTGGCTGTTCTTCAACCGTAAAGAGCGTGAGGCTATTGTGGTGCTGTGGAGCGGGCGAGACAGTTGTGGACTGTGCCGTGGTGGAGCGCGCAGCTGCTGCTACGGGCAAGATTGTCTTGCAACCAACATTCACCGGGAGGACAATGGTAAGGAGAAGATCATAGAGGAAAAGATGGATAGAGATGGAGAGAAAATAAATAAAATTGATAAAAGGAAGATGGTATAGGGAGAAGAAAGATGGGTGGCGGCAAAAGATGGAAAAAGAAAAGAGTGGAGAAGAAAGATGGGCTTTAGGGTTTTGTGAAATGATTGCTTAGATCAAGAGTAAATGGATGGTCAGACCTTGAAAGGGTTACTGCCCTTAATCCATTGTACCTTTGAGTTTAGATTGATATGACTTTTTTTTTTTTTAATTGAATTGAATTAAATTAAATGGTATATTAAATATTTTAATAAAATTAAATAAAATTTTTTTAAAAATTAAATTGAAGATTTAAATTTAATAAATTCAGTTGATTTTTTTAATTTAAATTGAATATTATTGGTGTTATGCAGTGACACGTTGGGCTTCGTTTATTTATTGGCAATTTTCGTTTGTGAGCTTCAGATTTTCTTTTATACTATCTACAACTTTCTCTTTGTATTAGATTACACCAAACCCGTTAGGCCTTTTGATACAAAAACTTTTGCATTATCAAAAAGAAAAAATAGTGGACAAACCCAAACCTAATTTATTCTAAAAATGGGAAAAATGTTTTTAATTTAGAGAAGAAATTATTCTAACATAAAAAAAATATTCACAAACATTGTAAGAAAATAAAATTAAATAAGGAAAGAAAATTATACCTACATGGAAAGAAAATAATTCAAATATAACATATATAAATTAAAATATGACGAGATAAATTAAAATTAACAAGAATAAAATTAAATAAAACAAGAAATAATAAAAATAAGCTAAATTATAGCAATTAACAAATCCATTCAGATATGAAACTTATAAAAATTAAATCTACAACACCAAAAAAGGAAGTAAGATTTCTCATAATTTAGAGATGCATAATTCAACTAACTCTAGCCTTCAATGAAGAATCCTTGCTGCGTCTATTCTAACACTTGATAAGTTAATAATATGAAATCAAAAATCAAAGCACAAAAAATTAGAAAAAATAGTAAAAACACAAAAATACGAAAATTGCACTTACAAAAATTAAAATTAAAATTTCAAAATTACCTCTGTAATTTTAAAAATTTATAAATAATTCAATATAACTCAGAAAAATAAAAATAATATATAAATTGATTCTCCATGAAAAAAATATTTAGATAACCATAATTCTTTCTAATAAACATACAAAACCCGAATAGATATGATTGTTCACATAGTTTCATGCGAAAATTTGTATTACTCTTAAATTTCACATCAATAAAAGGTTCACAATATACTCAAATCAATTCAAATACATATAAAGAAAATATTTTTATATCATATAATAATTTATTTTAGTAGATTACCCTAAAATGAATAAAAGAAGAAGAAGAATACAGAGGTTAGCGGTTTGAGGCTTAAATAGGGAGGCCTTTTGATCTTTGTTAGAGTAATTGAGAGAATTTTAAGAGCTTTTAGGAGAGGGAAATTTGGAGGCAAGAGGTTGTAAGAGAGAAAAAAAGAAATTATTGCTTCGAGTTTTAGGAGAGAAAAATAAGTTTAAATAGGTGAGAAAGTGAAAGAGGAAACAAATCTCCCTTTTATTTTTTTATTATTTTTAGTTTTTTATTTTATTATTTTATTTTATTATTTTTTTCACGACTATTCTCTAACCTATAATGATGGGTGTACCTGTAGTTAAGGTTTA
Source organism: Manihot esculenta (assembly GCF_001659605.2). Classification (NCBI taxonomy): domain Eukaryota; kingdom Viridiplantae; phylum Streptophyta; class Magnoliopsida; order Malpighiales; family Euphorbiaceae; genus Manihot; species Manihot esculenta. The sequence continues at coordinate 21,478,865 of NC_035171.2, forward strand.
GACACAATAGCAAATCTCAACATTGAGCTATCTCAAATTGGCTATAATAATTGACATAGCATAGTGCTTTAACAGAAATTATATTAACTAAAATGCAATCAATTTGGCAAGACCTTTAGTAACCAATATCATTATTTTATGACTTTCAATGGAAATAATTTTTACCAATTTATGGTTTACAAACCAATACAGATCTCACTAGTATGCCAGTATTCTACTCTGAGTATATGCAATCAATTTGGCAAGACCTTTAGTAACCAATATCATTATTTTATGACTTTCAATGGAAATAATTTTTACCAATTTATGGTTTACAAACCAATACAGATCTCACTAGTATGCCAGTATTCTACTCTGAGTTTCATTTTGGAACATTTACAAGACACTCACAGCAAAAGTACTAAGCACCAAGTACTAAGAAATAAACAAGAGAAATATTATAAGTGCAGTACAATTTACAGCAAAGTAACTAAAATGTATGGTAGAATTTCTTCCAAGTGCCCATGACCAACAAATGTGAAACTAATTTGCAAACTATCAATTCACTTCACCATTAATAATACCTAAAAGCAAAAATTTAGAATCTTAACCACTAAGATCCAGCTTACAACAACTAAAATAGAACGTTGTAGGGTTAATTAAGGAATAATCAAAATAAGAAAAATCATAAATTGAAATATAGAAAATATTGGGTATGGAGAAAAAAAAAATGAAAATTACCAATATTAGCCACTTACAAACCGATTATCACCTGCAAGAATGAAGGAAGGAATGAGTTTTAGTCTGATTTAAGCTTTTACACAGAGAGAATGTCGGTGAAAAGAGAATGAAGCAAATGGGTCTCAATCAGTGCTTTGGAGTCAGAAAGAGAGAGCAACTTGTGATCTGCAACACGACAATAGCAAATGGAGAGGAGATGTGAGAGACGAGCAAATGGGTTTTGAGCTTCTTGTGCATACAGAAAAAAGACGGTGAGGGAGCTACCATCGCTAATGGAACCAGATGGGTATATAGAGGGAGGAGCAATTTTTCAAAAATGTACAGGTCAAGAAGATCTGGCTGGATTTTGAGATAAAAATTCAAAGAAAAAAGAAGAGGGGTGTTTTGGTGGCCATGGCAATTTATTTTGCCCATTTTCCCTCTCTGTTTCCTAATTCTTCCTTTCCCCAAATTCTCCTCTCTTTTGTTTTTAATCCCCCAGGCGGCGATGATGCCATTCTATGGGAGAGGAACTGATGCCATTCTATCTTCTTTTTTTTTGTAATTACATTTTAATCCCTCCGCTCTAAACCAAAAATCAATTCAGTATTTCTTTTTTTTTTTTCAAACTTTTATTATTAAGTTAGGTGCTATGATTTTTATTTGATTTTATTATTATTTTTTCTTTTTATTTTTTTATTTTTTTATACCATAAAATATTCTTTTATAATTTTAAAAATTAATTTTAAGCTTAATGAAATTGTAATGTGATTTTCATCACCGCGACTTTACACATGATATAAAAAATAGAGATTTTTTTTTTAACTAGAAATTAAATGAATGGTATCTTATAAAATCTAATATTTTATGAATTTATGTTATGATATATAGAATATTAATATTGTTATAATTTTAAAATTTCAAATAAAAGTCAATTTATAATGAAACTGAAAGCGACATCGAATCAAAATAGTTTTAAAATGAAACTACTCCAAATTATAAAGTTAGACAGACAAGGGTTCTCGCTTAAAAAGTGAAACTGACTAGCTATCATATCTAACTACAACCTTTTAGTCACATCATTACGTTACCTAGCAAAAGTTATTGCAATCACCGTTGCTATCATCACTATAGCCACCATCAATATTATAATTTATTATTATTAATATTATTTATGCCATATTTATTTACTTATAAATCTATAAAATAAAAAAGAAAATCGAGTGGGTTGGTTTAACAACCTCTTCGATGTTTAAATTAATATGAGTACTCAATAAATAATCTAAGTATTAATATTTAGAGAATAACATATCTGATTATAGAGGTTGTAAACTACTTTTACAGTGTATTGGATAGAGTTTTGATATTGTTAGAAGTGTATGAGATGATAGAATTATATATACATTCTATATAAGATAGGATAAGAAATCCTAAATAAGATAAGATAATGAATCATATATAAGATAGGCTATGGAATCCTATCGGATAATAATAATATTCTGATATAGATAATATCTTATTGTAATTTCTACCACTTTAGGACTTTGACGTGATTTGGGTTACTGAGACCCTACATATTTTAATATTGATCTACATCAGTAATCTTCTCTTTAGTTTTTGAATCTTTAGGTCCGATACTAGATGGTGCCCTTTAATGAACTTGTTGTTAAATGCCTCAGTGGTTCCATTTGACGAACTAGTCATTGTAACGACCCGAAAATCGGACCGCTACCGGCGCTAGGATTCAGGTCGACTTAAGGCCGCCGGGACCCGTAGCAAGCCAAACATACATCCTGTGAACCTGCTTAATCCCATACATGATCAACCACATATATAAAAATTAAAACTTTTCTTTCATTCATTTTCTCATACACCAAACTCAACCTATGCATGTACTGAACATAGCCATAATCATAAACTTAACCCCTCTGTGGGATCTCATCAATGCCCCCAATGGGTGGCATAACATGTGTTGAGTTGGCTAAACATAGTCATCAATAAACATTAAGATCATGTATCAAAAGGGATTATAATGTAATACCCGGCTAGAGTCAGACATCGGAAGTCCTACCGTCCGGTGGACTTCGAGGATGTCAGAGGTCTCTGGAAGGGTAAGAGAACGTTTTTCTAAAATGTTTTCAAGTGTGTTACAGGTTTAGAATGGAAAGGGATTGAGTTTTGAAGAGACAAGGCCAAGGAGGCATTTAGCCATGTTCGGCCGCCGAAGGTAAAGTTCGGCCGCCGAAAGTGCCCAATGTTCGGCTCCCGAAGTTCAAGTTCGGCCCCCGAATGTTGCATGGGTTTGCATGCGATTCGGCAGCCGAAGTTGAGTTGGTCAGCCAGCTATTGTGCACTCATCAGTCGACGACATGGCCAGGTGTTACCTCCAGATCATTGCCAGAGGGTTAGGCCACGTCTCCCATGAGTCATCTGCAGGGTTTTATCAACTTATGCAGAGGTTTGGTTGTGTTTAAGTGGTTTTGAAGGTTTTTGAGAGAAAAGGTGAAGGTTGGTGGTTTGGAGAGATTGAAGGGAAGTTGGTGCATATCCTTAGGTTCAGATCATTCCTCTTCTGGTTTCAAGAGGTAAGGGAAGCGTTTAAACTTGTTTTCATGATTTATACCAGCTTTTAAAGAGGTTAAGGGTAGAGTTTCATATATCGGTTTAAAGTTGAGTTTTTGATGTTTTAATGGTGTAAGTATGTTATGTATTATGATATGTTGTTGTGTTGGGTTTTTTAGGTAGTTTTGGACCCCTTTGTTCATATACTTGAGTATATGTGAGTTGAGGAGTTGATTTATGCATGTTTAGAGAGGTGGGAAGGATGAAGGAGGAAGGTTGCTGGTGAAACTGAGTTCTTGAAGAACTCAGGTTCGGCAGCCGAAGGAGCATTCGACCGCCGAACCCCTTGGATGGTGGCTTTGGCTGCCACAGCTTGCCCCTGAGAGTTTTTGAGGTTCGGCTCTGGAAGGGGGATTCGGCCGCCGAAGGTGTCGCCGAAGGGTAGAGACTTTCGTCTCTAGAGTGTGTTTCAGTCCCCGAACCTTGCCCCCGAAAGGGTTCGGCAGCCGAAAGTAGAGATTCGGCCGCCGAAGGTGCTTGAGTTTCAGCTCTGGAGAGGACATTCGGCCGCCGAACCTACCGCCGAAAGTGTTCTGTCCAGCCTTCTTTTGCATGCTTTGTGTGTGATTGTTCTAGGATGTTTTAGGGGGTATTTGGGGCGTTATTAATCAGTTGTATAGAGGTTATTTGGTGCCTCATTTGCATCCTCCATTGTAGGATTGGACCCGAGGACCCGAAGAGTTTAGCAGTAGTAGCTGCTTCAGAGTTAGAGTTGGCCCAGAGGTAGCCAAGCAGAGGCTACAGGTGAGTGGAACTAAACCTAATATTTGATCTTGAGAAATGACACGATTCTAGCATGATCCATGCATCATAAACTGCCATGTTATGTATTAGGTTGTGTTGCATTAGAAGTCACGAATATGATGCATTGCATATGTTGTTGTTCCTATGGATGAATGTTGGATGATCCTTAGCCCTTGATAGAGATCAGATACAGAGTTATGGCATGAGATAGCCATACCAGGTCGCCCCTGGATAGGCCAGGTCGCTCCTGGTACTATGAGTGAGACAGCTAGGCTGTCAGATCAGAGTTAAGTGTAGACCAGGTGAGGCCTCGTCTCCTTGGCACAGTTGGTCATGTTATGATATCAGAGAGATAAGTGTAGACCAGGTGATGACATAGTCTCCTTGGCACAGTTGGTATTAGTATAACATGTGGTTGAGGGCTATTGGTGACAAATTCATCCTTGAGATGATATGTTTGTGATGTGATGCATTTCATGAGAGCATGTAATTAATGAACTGTTTTTATTATTCCTCCTCACTGGGCTCTAGAGCTCATCCCACTCCCTTTAACCCCAGTTTTGCAGGGTCCGAGGTCGCTATGGGAAGTCAGAAGTCCGAGTCAGCAAGAGTATAGAGGAAAAATATGCATGAATGTATGGTTGTAAGAGAATAGTGGACGTGATGTAATTAAAAGCTTGGTTGTAATGTAACGTATAGATATGTACTGTCATATACTGGATAGACTTGTGCTTTCCCTAGTGTCTTTGCTGTCGTGTGGTGTATGATTACTCCCTTTGTACATGAATCCTGTTTTACGTTTCTTGATGAGAAATGTGTGAGTTAGGCTTAATGTATGGCTTCAATGAGATACCAGTGGGATGTGTTACAGATTAAAAGGGTTTTAATCCCTTGAACCACAGCAGATAGTAGTCCCTGGTATAGGCCCTGAGGGCCATTTCAGATTGACATATCTGAGTAGCAGTAGTTAAGCCTACAGAGTTTTACAGGATTGTTGAGTCGTTTTGTATCATGTATGGGATTTATCAGTTACGCAGAGAGTATAGTTGGCTTGCTACGGGTCCCGGCGGCCTTAAGCCGATCTGGATCCTAGTGCCGGTGATGGTTCGGGCCGTTACAGAGGGGTACCGGTTTCCGAATCGTTACAACAATATCCATAGGGTCAAGCACAACTTCTAAACCTCAATCTCATAATCAACATATACATGACATAACTATTCATAACTTTTACATCATCTTACAATGTATCATGTCCACTTTCTAACTATTACAATTACAAGACTTTACTCTTCTTGACTTCTCTGTCTAGCCCGTACCTGCAATCCTGGGGGATTAGGGAAAAGGGGTGAGCTACTAGAGCCCAGTGAGCAGAATAATAAAACATTTGAAACATATGATAACATGAAATGCATCACATCACAGCTAATCACATCAAGGATGAATTTGTCACCAATAGTCCTCTACATGTTCCAACTGTGCCAGGGGCGTAGAATGGGCCTCACTGGTCTTTCTCTTACATAATCATAACATAGCATGACATAACATTCCATAATGCCAGTGGCGTAGAATGGGCCTCACTGGTCTTTCTCTTACATAGTGCCAGGGGCGTAGAATGGGCCTCACTGGTCTTTCGTACCGTATCATCATCATATCATAACACACGAGGACTAAAGGATCATTCAACATTCATCCACATCATCAACATATTATGCAATGCAACATATTTATGATTTCTAATGCAAACAACCTAAATATCTCATGTCATTCGTGATGCGTGAATCATGCTAAAACGGGTTTATTATTTAAAAGCATAAGAGTTATTCTACTCACCTCTAGCTGAAGCTCTACTGACTCAGAAGCAGCTGAACTCACTGCTAGGGTCCTCGGTTCCTCGGGTCCGAACCTACACAGGTGGACTCAAATGAGGGACCAACCAAACATGAACATAACTCTAAACTACTCCCCAAAAACCCCCTGAAACATCATGAAACAATCATGCAAAACATGCAAAAGAAGGCTGGACAGGGCACTTTCGGCGGCAGGTTCGGCGGCCGAAAGTCCCTCCAGAGCCGAAAGTCAGGCAGGTTCGGCGGCACCTTCGGCGGCCGAAACTCCCAGACAGAGGCGAAACTCATGCATGTTCGGCGGCATCTTCGGCGGCCGAAACTCCCAGACAGAGACTATAACGATCCGAAAATCGGACCGCTACCGGCGCTAGGATCCAAGTCGGCTTAAGGCCGCCGGGACCCGTAGCAAGCCTAACATACATCCTGAAAACCTGTTTAATCCCATACATGATCGACAACATACATAAAAATTTAAAACTTTTCCTTCAAACATCCAACTCAACCTGAACATACATGTACATAGTCATGATCATAATCGTGATCCCTCTGTGGGATCTCATCAATGCCCCAACGGGCGATACAACATGAGATGAGTTGGCTTTCATGAACATTATAAAACATTTTTGATCATGTAATAAAAGGGATACCTCATACACAATGTCAAGCACAATATCTAATCCTCAATATCAATACATGACTGAAACTATACTTTTACATAACATTAATACATTTATCATGTCCACACTATCTATTACATAAACCAGACTTCATTACTCTTGTAAACCTCATGGTCTACCCTGTACCTGCAAACCTGGGAAAATGGGAGAGGGGTGAGCTACTAGAGCCCAGTGAGCAGAAAATAAAAACATTTAAATCATATGGATCATGGAATGCATCACATCACAGCTAATCACATCAAGGATGAATTTGTCACCAATAGCCCTCTACATGGTCCAACTGTTCCAGAACGTAGAATGGGTCCTGGTCTTTCCCTTACATAACATATCATAACATAACAGTGTCCAACTGTGCCAGAACGTAGAATGGGTCCTGGTCTTTCCCTTACATAGTGCAAGCGAACGTAGAATGGGTCCCACTGGTCTTACTTTCCGTACCGTACATATCACATCGTCATATCATAGATCGAGGGCTATGGATCATCCAACATTCATCCACATCAACATAAAAATATGCAATGCAACATATTCGTGAATTCTAATGTAAGCAACCTAATTCATCACATGGCATTCATGATGCGTGAAACATGCTGAAAAGTTCATTCTTTGCTTTAAAACATAATAAGTTATTCCACTCACCTCTGGATAGCTCTGACCAGACACTGGGGCAACAGACTCACTGCTGGGGTCCTCGGTTCCTCGGGTCCGAACCTACACAGGTGGACTCAAATGAGGGACCAAACATACCTGAATATAACTCTAAACTATTCCCCAAAAACCCCCTAAAACATCATGGAATAATCATAGAAAAACATGCAAGAAATGGCTGAACAGGGCACTTTCGGCCGCAGGTTCGGCGGCCGAAAGTCCCTCCAGAGCCGAAAGTCAGGCAAGTTCGGCGGCACCTTCGGCGGCCGAAAGTCCCAGACAGAGACAAAAGTCTCCTTTCGGGGGCAACTTCGGCAGCCGAAAGGCCTGCCTCCCCAGCCATGTTCGGCGGCCGAAAGTTCCTTCGGCTGCCGAACCTGGTTTCTGCCAAAGGGCAGAAACTTGGCTCCCTTATGCATTTATGCCTCCAATCTCATCCAAACATGCATAAACCTATTCTACAACATTTCCAACCATACACAAGCAAACATACAAGTTCCTAGGGGGCATCAAACCAACAAAACCCCAACTACAACACACAAGCAACTCACATTATTCAAAAATCATACCAAAAACCCATAAACACAACTATGACCTAACATGCATTTTCTACCCCCATGAACTTCATAAAACTTACTTAAAACATAATGTAAGCTAGAGATCGACTCTTACCTCTTGAAGATCGAGGGTGGAGGCGATCTAACTTGAAGTTGGGAGAGATTTGAGTTCTTGAACCTCAAAGCTCCAAAACTTTGCTCAAAAGCTCAAATATTCAAAATGAAGTTAAAACAAGTGAAAAACTTGAAAGATCTAGAGGAAAAATATCAAAGATCGGTGAGGGGCGGCGGAAAGCTCACCTTGGCCGAAAATGGGGAAAAGCTCGCCCGTTTTATGCTAAGGGACCCTTTTATAGTGGCTGGCCAGGCCACGTTCGGGGGCCGAATGTGCCTCCGCATGCATGCCATGTTCGGTGGCCGAACCTGGGCTTTCCTCACTTATGCTTTCGGGGGCCTAAAGGTGCTCCCGAAGGCATGCATGTTCGGCGGCCAAACTTGAGGTTCGGCGGCCGAACCTGAGTTTTCCTCCAAGGTTATTTTAATGCAAAAACTCATTTCCATTTTACTTAAAACCATGAAATACCTTAAAACATTTTATGAAAACATGATTCTACCCTACTAGAGGCTTCCGACATCCGAGATTCCATCGGACGGTAGAAATTCCGATACCGGAGTCTAGTCGGGTATTACAGAGACGAAAGTCTCCTTTCGGGGGCAAGCTTCGGCAGCCGAAGGCTGCCTCCACAAGAGGGTTCGGCGGCCGAAAGTCCTTTCGGCTGCCAAACCTGGTTTCTCCCGAAGGGCAGAAACTTGGTTCAAACATGCACAAATGCCTCAAACTCATGCCATTATGCATTTAGCTCAACCAAAGCATGCATACAAGCTCCTAGGGGTCTCAAACTACCTTAAACCCCAACTACAACACATCAAGCAACACAAATCCAACATACATTGCTCAAAACATAACATAAACTCAAAAACCTAACTATAAGCTAAACATGCATTCTACCCCAAAGATCTTCATAAAACTAACTTTAAACATGAAATGAGCTTAAGATCGGCTCTTACCTCTTGAAGATCGAGAGAGAGACGACCTAAAACTCGGAGGTGAGAGAGAGTGGGTTCTTGAACCTCCAAGCTCCAAAACTTTGCTCAAAAGCTCAAATCTTCAAAACAAAGTTAAAACAGATGAAAATCTTGAAAGATCTAGAGGAAAAACATCAAAGATTGGTGAGGGACGGCGGAGAGCTCACCTTGGCCGAAAATGGGGAAAAAGCTCGCCCGTTTTCGGCTAAGGGACCCTTTTATAGTGGCTGGCCAGGCCACGTTCGGGGGCCGAACGTGCCTCCGCATGCATGCCATGTTCGGCGGCCGAACTTGAGGTTCGGTGGCCGAACCTGGACTTCCCTCACTTATGCCTTCGGGGGCCTAAAGCACACCCGAAATGCATGCATGTTCGGCGGCCGAACTTGAGTTTCGGCGGCCGAACCTGAGTTTTCCTCCATGGGTGTTTTTATTCAAAAACTCATTTCCTCTTTACTTAATATCATAAAAAACATTAAAACATTTCCTGAAAACATGGTTTTACCCTTCTATAGGTCTCCGACATCCGAGATTCCACCGGACGGTAGGAATTCCGATACCGGAGTCTAGCCGGGTATTACATTCTCCCCCCTTAAGAACATTCGTCCCCGAATGTTCCTCAACTAGCACATGCAAGGTACATAACATAACGTACACATAAAACATATGAAACATATAAGAAACTAACCTTAGAAAAGATAAGGGTATTGCTGGAGCACGGACTCCTGTGTCTCCCAAGTGCATTCTTCCATATTGTGGTGGTTCCACAAGACTTTCACCATCGGGATTTCCTTGTTCCTTAGCTTTCTGATCTGGGTGTCTATGATCCGCACTGGCTGCTCAACATAGGTGAGATCCTTTTGGATCTCCACATCAGGCTCACTAAGAACCTTGTCCGTGTAATGACCCGAAAATCGGACCGCTACCGGCGCTAGGATCCAGATCGGCTTAAGGCCGCCGGGACCCGTAGCAAGCCTGACATATAACCTGTAAACCTGTATAATCCCATACATGATCAACAACATACATAAAAATTAACACTTTTCTTTCCATATACATCAACCAAACTCAACCTGTGCATAAACATAAACATAACTTTGATCCCTCTGTGGGATCTCATCTGTGCCCTCAATGGGTGACATACATACGTTGAGTTGGTTTACATAAATGACATAAAATAACCAAGATCATGTATAAAAAGGGATACAACATTCTATGGTCAAGCACACACTAATCATCCATAAACCTCATTACATAACTATACTGTACTTTTACATTACAATTTGATCATGTCCATTGCTAGCTATTACATAATCATGACTTCTTTACTCTATCCGGACTCCCGCACTATACTGTACCTGCAAGCCTGGGGGTAAAGGGAGAGGGGTGAGCTAAAAGCCCAGTGAGCTGAACTATAAAACATATTAACACTATGCTTTAATGAAATGCATCATAACACAGACAATTCACATAAGGGTTGGGTGAACTTGTCACCAATTAGTCCAAGCTAACATAGTGCCAGGCCGTAGCATGGGGTCCTGGTCTTCCTGTCATACATACATTACTTACCATTATTCCAGGGCCTCCTCTGGGCTCCTGGTCTTCGAGTCCACAATCGTGCCAGGCCGTAGAATGGGGTCCTGGTCTTTCATTTCCGTGCCAGGCCGTAGAATGGGGTCCTGGTCTTCCTGTCATGGACTAATTGGGTCATCCAACATTCACCCACATCAACAACACATGATGCAATGCGGCATATTCGTGAAACTAATGCAATCACCCTATTGCATAATCATGATGCATGAAACATGATAAAACATTTAATTTAAAAGATTAAGTTTAGTTCCACTCACCTCTGGCTGACTCTGACAACACCGAAGCAGCTGAACTCACTGCTGGGGTCCTCGGTTCCTCGGGTCCGAACCTACACAGGTGGACTCAAATGAGGGACCAAACATACTAGAACATAACTATAAACTACTCCTCAAAAACCCCCCTAAACATCAAGAAAACATCGCATAAAAACATGTAAGAAATGGCTGAACAGGGCACTTTCGGCGGCAGGTTCGGCGGCCGAAAGTCCCTCCAGAGCCGAAAGTCAGGCAGGTTCGGCGGCACCTTCGGCGGCCGAAACTCCCAGACAGAGACGAAACTCATGCATGTTCGGCGGCACTTTCGGCGGCCGAAACTGCCCGACAGAGACGAAAGTCTCCCTTTCAGGGGCAAGCTTCGGCAGCCGAAAGGCTGCCTTCCCAGCCATGTTCGGCGGCCGAAAGTCCTTCGGCTGCCGAACCTGGTTTCTGCCAAAGGGCAGAAACTTGGCTTCCAATGCACATTTCGCCTCCAAACTTATCAAACATGCATCAAACCTATTCTACAACACAGAAACACAAGCATACATGTTCCTAGGGGTCTCAAACAGGCATATACCCCAACTACAACACTTCAAACACACAAAAATCAGCATACATTGTTCATCAAAACATCAAAACCCATAAACTCATCAACAAGCCTAAGCATGCATCTCTACCCATAAAACAACTTAATGCTTGTTTAAAACACATAACAAGGGTGGATCCGAGCTTACCTCTTGAAGAAACGAGAGGAAAGGCGATCCTAGCTTGGAGGTGGAGAGATTGAGCTCTTTGAACCTCCAAGTACCCAAAACTTGCTATTTACTCACAGATCTTCAAAACAGAAGTTAAAACCCGTGAAAATCATGGAAGATCTAAGGAAAACACTCAAGATCGAGGGAGGGGTGGCGGAGACTCACCTTGGCCGACAACGGGGGAGAAAAAGCTCGCCCGTGTGGACCTAAGTGACCCTTTTATAGGTGGCTGGCCAGGCCACGTTCGGGGGCCGAATGTGCCTCCGCATGCATGCCATGTTCGGCGGCCGAACCTGGACTTCCCTCACTCATGCTTTCGGGGGCCTAACGTGCCTCCAAAACGCATGCATGTTCGGCGGCCGAACTTGACTTTCGGCGGCCGAACCTGGGTTTTCCTCCAAGGACTTTTCATGCAAACACTCATTTAATTCATACTTAAAACCGTTAAAAACATGAAAACATTTTACAAAAACATGATTTTACCCTTCTAGAGGTCTCCGACATCCGAGATTCCACCGGACGGTAGGAATTCCGATACCGGAGTCTAGCCGGGTATTACAGTCCGGATCTGACACAAACTTCCTCAACATTGAAACATGGAAAACCGGATGGATTCTTGCCATTGAAGCAGGCAAATCTAGCTTGTACGACACATTCCCAATCTTCTGCAAGATTTCAAAGGGTCCGATGTATCGTGGGGCTAGTTTACCTTTCTTCCCGAAGCGAACCACTCCTTTCATTGGAGACACCTTGAGCAATACCAGATCCCCCTCCTGAAACTCTACTTGCCGTCTGCGGATGTCTGCATAACTCTTCTGTCTGCTTGCAGCAGTCTTGATTCTCTCTCTGATTATGGGTACCACCCTGCTGGTAATCTCTACTAGCTCAGGCCCTGCCAAGGCCTTTTCTCCAACTTCTTCCCAGCAAACAGGTGACCTGCACTTCCTTCCATATAAAGCTTCATATGGAGCCATCCCGATGCTAGCATGATGGCTGTTATTGTAGGCAAACTCCACCAAAGGTAGATGCTGTCTCCAAGAACCGCCAAAGTCCAGCACGCACATTCTAAGCATATCCTCGATAGTCTGGATGGTCCTTTCGGACTGTCCGTCCGTCTGGGGGTGGAAGGCAGTACTGAAATCCAACCTAGTACCCATGGCATTCTGCAGGCTCCGCCAAAACCTGGAGGTGAATTGGGGCCCTCTATCAGACACTATTGAAACAGGAACCCCATGCAGCCTGACGATCTCATCAACATACACCTGCGCCAACTTATCCACAGAGTAGCCACTCCTGACAGGGATGAAGTGAGCAGATTTGGTGAGTCTGTCCACAATCACCCATATGGAGTCCAATCTGTTGGACGTCGCCGGTAACCCCACTACGAAGTCCATAGCTATATTCTCCTATTTCCATTCTGGAATAGGTAGCGGGTTAAGCATTCCAGCCGGCTTCTGATGTTCCAGCTTCACCTTCTGACACACTTCGCAGGCTGACACAAACTGTGCCACTTCTTTCTTCATCGCTGGCCACCAATAAACTTTCTTCAGATCTTGATACATCTTGGTGGCTCCGGGGTGAACGCTGTATCTTGCATTATGAGCCTCCCTCATAATGTCTCCTTTTAGCCCTATGTCAGCTGGTACACATAGTCGACTCCCATAGCGAAGGATCCCCTTGTTGTCAAATCTGAACTCACTATCTTTGCCTGACTAAACAGTCCTGGCAATTTTCACTAACTCTGGGTCCTCATGCTGTTTCTGAGCCACTTGCTCCAGAAACACAGGTGTCACTCTCATCTGGGCCACTAAAGCACCTGTACCAGACAACTCCAACTGTAGACCTTCCTCAACGAGCTTGTAAAACTCCTTCACCACTGGCCTCCTCTCTGCCGATATGTGGGATAAACTGCCTAGTGACTTCCGGCTTAGGGCATCTGCCACAACATTCGCCTTACCCGGATGATACTGAATCTTGCAATCGTAGTCACTCAGCAGCTCTACCCATCTCCTCTGTCTCAAATTCAAATCTCTTTGACTCAGGATGTACTGCAGGCTTTTATGATCTGTAAAGATCTCACATTTTACCCCATAGAGGTAGTGCCTCCACATCTTGAGTGCAAAGATTAATGCTGCCATCTCAAGGTCATGTGTGGGGTAATTCAACTCATGCTTCTTTAGCTGCCTAGAAGCATAAGCAATCACCCTCTCATTCTGCATTAGTACACAACCCAGTCCCACACGGGACGCATCACAAAAGACTGTAAAGTCCTCATCACTAGATGGCAGAGCTAACACTGGTGCTGAAGTCAACCTCTTCTTAAGCTCTTCAAAACTCTCTTCGCACTGGTCGGTCCACACAAACTTCTGATTCTTCCTGGTCAACCTGGTTAGAGGAGCTGCAATCTTCGAGAAGTCCTGAACGAACCTCCTGTAGTAACCTGCCAAACCCAAGAAACTTCTGATCTCTATCACTGAAGTGGGTCTAGGCCAGTTAGCCACAGTTTCTGTCTTCTTGGGGTCCACCTCTATTCCATTTTCTGACACTACATGCCCCAAGAACGAAATGCTCCTCAGCCAGAACTCACACTTAGAGAACTTGGCATACAAGCCATGTTCCCTCAAGGTCTGCAAAACCAACCGCAGATGATGGGCATGTTCCTCTGCATTCCTGGAATACACTAAGATATCATCTATGAAGACAATAACGAAGTGATCCAGGTACTGGCTAAACACTCTGTTCATAAGATCCATGAATGCTGCAGGGGCGTTGGTTAACCCGAACGGCATTACCAGGAACTCAAAATGCCCATATCTGGTCCTGAAATCTGTCTTTGGCACATCATCTTCTCTGATCCTCAACTGATGGTACCCCGATCTCAGATCTATTTTGGAGAAACAACCTGCTCCAGCTAGCTGGTCAAATAGATCGTCGATCCTTGGCAATGGGTACTTATTCTTGGTAGTGACTTTGTTCAACTGCCTATAGTCGATACAAAGCCTAAGGGATCCATCCTTCTTTCTGACAAACAAGACTGGTGCACCCCAAGGTGAAGTGCTCGGTCGGATGAAGCCCTTTTCTACCAGCTCTTGCAACTGTTCTTTCAATTCCTTCAACTCAGTTGGAGCCATCCTGTAGGGAGGGACAGAGATCGGTCGGGTTCCAGGCATCAATTCTATCTCGAACTCTATCTCCCTAGCAGGTGGTAAACATGGCAGCTCGTCTGGGAAGACGTCTAGAAACTCTCTAACCACTGGCACCGAGGCGGGCTCTCTAACCTGACTGCTAAGCTCTCTCACATGAGCCAAATACCCCTGACATCCCTTCCTAAGCAACCTACGAGCCTGAAGAGCTGATATCAGACCTCTAGGTGTACCCCTCTTGTCTCCCCTGAAGACAACCTCTGACCCATCCTGACCTCTGAACCTGACTACCTTGTCCCTGCAGTCCAAGGTAGCACTATGGGTAGATAACTAGTCCATCCCTAGAATGACGTCAAAATCCGTCAAATCTAGAACCACAAGGTCGGCGGAAAGGCATCTTCCCTCAACAAAGACTGGACTGCACTGGCAGACTGACTCTGCCACTAATGGGTCACACTTGGGTCCACTGACCCAGAGAGGACACTCTAACTCAGAGATCATCAACCCCAACCTCTGAACGGCTCTCGGAGCAATAAAAGAATGAGATGCACCAGGGTCCATCAAGGCATACATATCTGAACAACCAATGACTAAGTTACCTGCCACCACGGTGTTAGATGCATCTGCCTCCTGTTGAGTCATTGTGAAGATCCGTGCTAGAGCTGATGGACCTTCACCTCTGAAACCCGCTGAAGAAGAGGTTGTCCCTCTCCCTCTGCCTCTGCCACTGGCCTGAGTCATGGCTGGAGCTGCTGGCTGAGCTACACTACCTGAAGCTGTCTGCTGAGACTGTGCTCCAAAAGCTGCCATAGGACACTCCCGAGCCATGTGTCCCTCCTGCCCACATTTGAAGCAGGCTGTCGTCCCAACCAGACATACTCCCTTGTGCGGTCTCCCACACTTCTTGCATACAGCATTATTCGCACCAGAACTCGTGCCACTCCCCAGTCCCAGACTGGACTTGACCTTGTTCCAAAACTTATTCTTCTTCGACTTCTTGGTGGTACTGCTCCACCTCTTGCTGCCTGAAGCTGCTGCACTAAAAGAAGAAGAGCCTGAGGTCTTAGAACTAGAAGGCTGTACCACTGACTGCTTAACTGTCCCCTGAACGATGGCACTGGCCTCCATTTTCCGGGCCATATCCACTATGGCATGGAAGCTCTCCCTATCTGCTGACTAGATCAAGGAGGAATATCTGGAGTGGAGTTTCATGATATACCTCCTTGACCTTTTCTGATCCGAGTCAAGATTTTGCCCTGCAAATGGCAACAGCTCCAAGAATCTGTCTGTGAACTCCTCTACACTCATATCATCGGTTTGCCTCAACTGCTCAAACTCTATCATCTTCAGCTCCCTTGAACTATCGGGAAAAGCCCATCCTGCAAACTCGTTTGCAAACTCTTCCCAAGACATGCTGTCTACCCTCGGGTTCACATAGTTCTTGAACCACTCTCGTGCCTTCTTGCACTTAAGAGTGAACCCAGCCATCTGAATGGCTCTACTGTCATCAGCCCCAATCTCATCTGTGATCACCTTTACCCTTTCAAGATACACAAATGGGTCATCCCCTTTTTCATACTGAGGAGCACCCAATTTTATGTAGTCGGTCATCTTGACCTTACTCCCACTGGCTGGGCTAGGTCTAGAAGGTTGGGTAGCTGGGGCTGCTGGTTCTGTAGGTGGTGGAGGTGGTGCAACATTTTCTGAGGTAGGGTTTGCTGGATTTGGATAGTAAGGTGGGGGTGGATACATTGGGTATTGTGAATATGGTGGGTAGTAGGGTGGGTATGGCATCTGTGTGGGATAAGGGGTGAAGCTAGGGTAATCCGATGTACCTCCCATCAAATATCCGGGATCTTGTGAGAAGGGTGGGTAGTAAGGTGGCTGAACAAATCCCGAGGCCTGAGTGCCTCCTTGGGATTCCCCCATTCCCTCTTCTGACATGCTAACTCCCAAATTGCCATCCCTCCTCTGCTCTACATCCATATCATCCCCCATGTCTTCTGACATTCCTCCCTGAACTGTTCCCCTCACTGATCTGCCCCTACCCAGATCCAGAGACCTTCTAGGGTCTCTTACTGCACTTTCTCTGTTAGACCTACTAGACATTGCCTAGGAGGACGGGCGCTCATGCCCTCATCCTCAGGTGGCACTCCAGTCAATCGTGCAGATCGACGAGTTCCTCTCATCCTGTTTTCTGAAAGTAGCACATAACAAGCAAACATCAGCATCATATGGTTCATGTGGGCACACATGAACCCGCATCACACATCATAGCATATCATTAATGCACATGCATATAATCATGGCATTTCACATCATCAAACAAGACAGGACTCCACATCCTATCCTAGTGGACATGATCTTCCTATTGTGCTTGACCTTCTATAACATCTATGAGCCCGACACTCTAGGTCCGACCATATGAACCTAGGGCTCTGATACCATTCTATAATGACCCAAAAATCGGACCGCTACCGGCGCTAGGATCCAGGTCGACTTAAGGCCGCCGGGACCCGTAGCAAGCCAAACATACATCCTGTGAACCTGCTTAATCCCATACATGATCAACCACATATATAAAAATTAAAACTTTTCTTTCATTCATTTTCTCATACACCAAACTCAACCTGTGCATGCACTGAACATAGCCATAATCATAAACTTAACCCCTCTGTGGGATCTCATCAATGCCCCCAATGGGTGGCATAACATGTGTTGAGTTGGCTAAACATAGTCATCAATAAACATTAAGATCATGTATCAAAAGGGATTACAATATCCATAGGGTCAAGCACAACTTCTAAACCTCAATCTCATAATCAACATATACATGACATAACTATTCATAACTTTTACATCATCTTACAATGTATCATGTCCACTTTCTAACTATTACAATTACAAGACTTTACTCTTCTTGACTTCTCTTTCTAGCCCGTACCTGCAATCCTGGGGGATTAGGGAAAAGGGGTGAGCTACTAGAGCCCAGTGAGCAGAATAATAAAACATTTGAAACATATGATAACATGAAATGCATCACATCACAGCTAATCACATCAAGGATGAATTTGTCACCAATAGTCCTCTACATGTTCCAACTGTGCCAGGGGCGTAGAATGGGTCTCACTGGTCTTTCTCTTACATAATCATAACATAGCATGACATAACATTCCATAATGCCAGGGGCGTAGAATGGGCCTCACTGGTCTTTCTCTTACATAGTGCCAGGGGCGTAGAATGGGCCTCACTGGTCTTTCGTACCGTATCATCATCATATCATAACACACGAGGACTAAAGGATCATTCAACATTCATCCACATCATCAACATATTATGCAATGCAACATATTCGTGATTTCTAATGCAAACAACCTAAATATCTCATGTCATTCGTGATGCGTGAATCATGCTAAAACGGGTTTATTATTTAAAAGCATAAGAGTTATTCTACTCACCTCTAGCTGAAGCTCTACTGACTCAGAAGCAGCTAAACTCACTGCTGGGGTCCTCGGTTCCTCGGGTCCGAACCTACACAGGTGGACTCAAATGAGGGACCAACCAAACATGAACATAACTCTAAACTACTCCCCAAAAACCCCCTGAAACATCATGAAACAATCATGCAAAACATGCAAAAGAAGGCTGGACATGGCACTTTCGGCGGCAGGTTCGGCAGCCGAAAGTCCCTCCAGAGCCGAAAGTCAGGCAGGTTCGGCGGCACCTTCGGCGGCCGAAACTCCCAGACAGAGACGAAAGTCTCCTTTCGGGGGCAAGCTTCGGCAGCCGAAGGCTACCTCCACAAGAGGGTTCGGCGGCCGAAAGTCCTTTCGGCTGCCGAACCTGGTTTCTCCCGAAGGGCAGAAACTTGGTTCAAACATGCACAAATGCCTCAAACTCATGCCATTATGCATTTAGCTCAACCAAAGCATGCATACAAGCTCCTAGGGGTCTCAAACTACCTTAAACCCCAACTACAACACATCAAGCAACACAAATCCAACATACATTGCTCAAAACATAACATAAACTCAAAAACCTAACTATAAGCTAAACATGCATTCTACCCCAAAGATCTTCATAAAACTAACTTTAAACATGAAATGAGCTTAAGATCGGCTCTTACCTCTTGAAGATCGAGAGAGAGACGACCTAAAACTCGGAGGTGAGAGAGAGTGGGTTCTTGAACCTCCAAGCTCCAAAACTTTGCTCAAAAGCTCAAATCTTCAAAACAAAGTTAAAACAGATGAAAATATTGAAAGATCTAGAGGAAAAACATCAAAGATTGGTGAGGGACGGCGGAGAGCTCACCTTGGCTGAGAATGGGGAAAAAGCTCGCCCGTTTTCGGCTAAGGGACCCTTTTATAGTGGCTGGCCAGGCCACGTTCGGGGGCCGAACGTGCCTCCGCATGCATGCCATGTTCGGCGGCCGAACTTGAGGTTCGGCGGCCGAACCTGGACTTCCCTCACTTATGCCTTCGGGGGCCTAAAGCACACCCGAAATGCATGCATGTTCGGCGGCCGAACTTGAGTTTCGGCGGCCGAACTTGAGTTTTCCTCCAGGGGTGTTTTTATTCAAAAACTCATTTCCTCTTTACTTAATATCGTAAAAAACATTAAAACATTTCCTGAAAATATGGTTTTACCCTTCTAGAGGTCTCCGACATCCGAGATTCCACCGGACGATAGGAATTCCGATACCGGAGTCTAGCCGGGTATTACAGTCACCTTGCAGGATTTTAGTGACGAAACGCTTAAGTGATTCCTTTTGATGAATTTTTCACCTTGTAGGATTCTAACAATGAAACTTCTTAGTGGTTTTTTATGACGAACTTGTCGTCTTGTAGGATTTTAGCGATGAATTGCCTTGACAAGCCTATCGCCTCAGTAGATTTCTGGTGATGATTTGGCTTGATTTTTCCCTTAACGAACCTATAGCTTTGTGGAATTCTGGTAATAAGTTGCCTTGATTTTTCGCTTAATGAACTTGTCGCCTTGTAGACTTGGCAACAAATTGCCTTTCAAGTTGTCCTTAGCGATCACGTCGCCTTACAAACTTATCCTTGATGATCCTGTCAGACTTGGCAATGAATTGCCTTTCAAGTTGTCCTTAGCGATCACGTTGCCTTTTGGACTTGTCCTTAATAATCTTGGCACCAAATTGCCTTTCAAGTTGTCCTTGATGATCATGTTGCCTCGTGGACTTGGTAACAAAATGGCTTTCAAGTTATCCTTGATAATCCTGTCGCCTTGCGGACTTGTCCTTGATGATCCTGTCGCCTTGCGGACTTGTCCTTGATGAACATGTCGCCTTGCGAAATTAAGAATGTATTAAATATTAAATCGGGATATTTGTGATGAAATGATATTAATTATACTGATAAACTATATACTAAAAAGTTAAGTCAAACCACTTTTGACATTCTAAATATTTGGATAGTCTTGACATATTGTTAGAGAATGTTCTTAACTTTCAAATTAATTAATTAGTTAATGATATTTATTGTCAATATATTTTGAATTTAATGGGTTACACATATAAAGTATTGTATGAGAAAATAAAGCGAGAAATTAAATCAAGTAATACTTGATTGCATATAAATTAACATTGGAATAAAATTTTAATTTGAAAGAAATATGATTTTTATTTAATTAATTAAGTAGGAACTTAATTAAAATTGTTTAAAATTTATGTGGTCTGTTTATTAAAGTTCTGGATTATAGTTGTAATTTATTTATTAAATTAATTTAATACATAAATAAATAAATATTATTATAATCAAACCCTATTATTACTTTCTTCGTTTACACGTGATCCACGGTGATGAAAAGTTCTATTTTTTTATTTCTTCTACTGCGTTTAATCAGATAGAAAATCCAACAATTTATTCATAGTAACCAACCACCATAGGAATCCATTATGTAGCTTCAACTATCCCTTTAGTATAGTCAGTTAATGTGGGAAAAATTTCAACATAAATATATCCATCACCACCATCAGATTATAAATGAGCCCAAAATGTTTGCATGCACCTTGAATGTCTTTGACCACAAGTTCATAATGGAGGAGTAACACGAGCATACCTGTTACAAGATTCACGTGGATTGTTGGGTGATTGAGGGAATGAGAGATGTGAGAAGGAAGAAGATAGAAAGAGAATTGACTCCATATTTATAAGAGGTAAAACTCGATATGTATTTACAGAACCTTAATTATGCGATTGTGTAAGTAGTAGAGTGAGTTAGACCATGGGTTTTTATTTATTAATATGCTAAAAAGTATAATTTTGAATGGATGTCATCTTTGATTAACATAAGTTAATTATAAAGATATTTTAATTCAATTTACAAAATATAAAAACATTTTAATTAGTTAGATAGGAACACATTAGTAATTATCCTTAATTTTATAACAAAAATAAATTGAATATGGAAAAATTAATGGTAAATTATAATATAATTGTTAAAATTTTATTTTAATAAAATGTAATTTTTTTAATTTAAATTTTATATTGAAAATAAATATACTTAATACAAATGCATGAATTTTTTTATCGGCTATATTAAAATAAATTAATCTAAATAATTTAAATGTTTTGGTCAAATCACATTTTTATTTTAAACTTTTAATTTTGGATAATTAAACCAAAGGTTTAAGATTTGTAATAATTTTATTCATGATCCCAAATTAATTTTGATTAAAAATTGAGATTGCCACTTGTTATCCTACTTGATATTTTTATTATTTTTTTTAATTTATATTTTTTACTTATTGGCTAAAGTAATTCAAATTTTTTTTTTATAAATCTACCTTTATATCTTAACTTTTTGGTTTGTTAGACAAAATAATTCAAACTTTTTAGAAAAATTATATTTATATTATAATTTTTTAATATTGAATAATTACAAAAATAATTATGAAGATACCAGAAAATTAGTGGTCGCATCCTTAGGCAAGGTACTAATAGAGAAAGAAAAACCAAATTGCTCAGTGAACTTTTTCGCTGTTTTGATGGTAATGGAGATGATAGAACCTAAATGAATGGCAATGAAAGGAAGAGTAATGAGTAAAAGAGATTAGTTTGGAGAAGAAAACGGTTAAGAAGAGATAAATAATTGTTTTGCTCTCCAAACTAATATTCCTTATCTATTATTTTTTTCTTTATTTTCACTCTATTTATTTATATTTTATCATCTCTCTTGTAACTAGAGCTGCAAAGAAAACCGCTGACCAATTTAATTTTGTTTTTAATATTTTAATAATTATATTCCAACTCTTCTTCAAGGTTTAATATTAGGATATAAATATAAATTTGTAAAAATATTTAATTTATTTTATCCAATAAATAAAAAGATTAGGATACAACTGTGATGTTAAAAAATATTTAGATTATTTCATCTAAAAAACTAAAATTTTAGTTAATTAAAAAATAATAAAAAATTATATGGGATGATATATGATATTTTTAAATTCTAGATAAAATTTACTTGAGTTTATGGATAAAATCGTAATAAATATTAAAGATTTAGATTAAGTGTCGAAAATTGAAAATATAAATTTGACGAAAGTGTTTGAATTATTTGAATTAATCCGTAAAAATAAAAACTACCATTATTTTACATATGTATTTTTTTTTACTATTAAGCATAGAACGTAATAGTTGATAGCACCATAGAACTTTTTAGTCACCATCGTCACAACTACGAAGCCAAAACTATCAACATTAGTGTTGCTGCTACCATTATAACCACCGTCAAATCACTATAATAATATTACTTACTTTTACCATCACAAGTAAACTATATAATAAAGGCATACTGAATAATAAAAAAATCTAACTTTTTATCTTAATTTAAATTTATATATAGGATTTTTAAATTTTGGATTGAATAATAAAATTAAATATTTTTTATTTATATCAATTATAATTAAGAGGATTAAATTGAATTTAAAAAGTTAATGATAAATTACAATTTAATCCCTAAAGTTTTTTTATTAATGAACCATATATATAGTCTTTTAATTTAAAATTTGTATTCAAGTAAAAATATTTATATTTATCATATATAATAATATATTATATGTAAAACATAATAGTTGATGCACCATCTTCCCCAAATTGAAAATGAAAGCCCATCATAGCAGCCATTGCTATAGAAATAAAATAAAATCAACTAAGGAAACTAACTTAATGACTATGGATGGAAGAAACTTGGAGTTGCGAATAAAGGGAAGGCCTCAATGACATGATGGACTTCTCCAACGTATCTTACAGTGTTGGCGGCTAAAGCTAGCCTCTAATAGAATATATTTCCATTCCTTGTAGGTTCTCTCTTTACCAGAGTTAGTATGAGCCATCATCACCATGTCCAGCATCAGTCTAACCAACTCAAGCTTGTTGTCTTTCTCTTCGCCCACCTCAATTTCAACTATTATCACCTTTCCTTTGTCCTTTGAAATTGCTTCTTTGCATCTCTTTAGGATTTAAATGCATTCCTCGTCGTTCCAATCGTGTAGAACCCATTCACACAAGTAAATGAAACTTCTCAATAACTATTTTTAAAATTATCAAACATGGAGTCAAGTTATTATCCAATTAAAAGCTAAGTAGATGAAATACTTACCATGAAGAATGCAGCATCAGCCTTTGGAACATTCTTAAACATGTCCCCACCAACGTGTCTAACGCCATCACATTCTCTTGCAATGGAGATCACATGAGGGAGATCAAAGTTAATGCCTTGAATCCAAGGAAAAGCTTTAACCAACATGCTCAGAATAGTCCCACTACCCCTATCAACATCCACCAGAGTATTTACAGTTGGTTGATTAAGGTATAAAACAGACAGAATATTTAATCATAAACAAATAAGGAAAATAGAGGCAATACATAATAAATTAATAAAGATAATGTCCTTAAAAATTTATAAATGATAAAAATTTAATTATCCGCTAATAATAATAATATAAAACTATGAATTAAATATTTAAATAAATTTAATTTGATACGATTCAATTCCTAATTTCTAATTCTTTTCAATTTCAATTCAAGTTTTTTGAATTAAATTCAAGATTTCAAAAAGGGGAAAAAATCCTATGATAATCTTGTTGACAATGTTATGACCACTATTATTACCACTTAGTTATTGTAACCATCAATTATCACTATTAATTATTATAGTATAAATAAATTTAATAGTAAAATAAAAATTTTTACTGTATTATATTACTTATATTTTATTTTACAAATTATATTATATTATATGATTAATTATTTTACATTTCATTACATTGTATCAAACATTATCTTAGAATTTTTCGCGTTATTTGGATAAAGAAGAGGACAAAAATAAAAAGGAAAATAAATTTTATTTTTCCTTTTGTTTTTCTATCTAATCTTAGAATTTTTCGCGTTATTTGGATAAAGAAGAGGACAAAAATAAAAAGGAAAATAAATTTTATTTTTCCTTTTGTTTTTCTATGTTTAGATAAATAAAAAATAAAGAATAAAGAATAAAGGTGAATCGGTTCAGAAAAAAAATGAATGAAAAGAAAATAAGTGAAAATACAACTTTATTCTTATTCTATAAATTATATTTACACAATAAATTTTAAAAATTAAATAATAATTTGCACTCAAGAAATTTAATTTAATATTAAATATATTTAAATAAATTTAAGAGATTTTAAATTTTACTCCACTAATTATAATATCATTTTATGAGAAAAAATAATGCTACCCAACCTATTAAATATTAAATCTAACGTAAAAGGTAATTCTTATATAAAATTATTTAACGAAAAATAGAACTACTATGGCCTTTGGAAAGAGAAAAAGAAAGTAAAAAAAATCATTAATGCAAGAATATCAAATTATTTAAAAAGATTCAAGTGATGAGAAATAAAAGGACAAGGAAACCTAATAACTCAGTTTGTCCTCGAACTGATTGTGGGCCAAAAGCTAGAATAAATATTTGAAGTGAAATAATATTTTAATATTTATATTATTATAAAAATTATAATATATATTTATAATTTAGTTTTATAATAAGACATTAAAATTATAGTATTATGATATTATATATGAAAATTTAAAATATATAACTAACACAATTAATTTTTAATTTATTATTTACATATATAAACTAAATTAGAAAATGAAATTAAAAAATATAAATTAAAATAGAGAAAACTATTTCAAATGTAGTATAAAATTATATTATAAAAATATTTTAATGTTTATATTTTTATTATAAAAATCATAATATATATTTTATAATTTAGTTTTTCATTTCTATGTACACTGATGAACACTACACCTAACACTTTTTTCATTTCAAGAAAAAATTATTTTTTAGTTTCTAATTTTTTATATAATTAACTGTTTCTATAATTTTAGAAATAAGCATTTTAGTCTTGAAATTAAAATGATATAGAAGGCTTAGGATTTCTTTGGATCATGATAACATAATTTGGTGAGAAAATGAAAAAAAAATTAGGAATTTGAAGGATTTTCTTTTTGTCGGGTACAGATTTTTTACCAAGTCATATACTTTACTTTAATAAACGATGTATAAAATCTTTGCAAACATAGTGTTGTGAGGACACCTTTTTATATGGTATAAGAGTATTACCTTTTCCCATAGTATCCTTTAGTCGTTTGAACCTTGCATGATTACAAAATTTGTATCTGTTTAGTTCTATATCAATTCCCCAATAAATCATACACTCATTAATACAACAATGTATCTTTTTTATTGGAAGTTTCAATCCTTGCATTAGTTTATTTGTTAAGTAAAAATTGTCCGTCATGACATTATCACTCGGTAACATCTCCTTGATAAGTTCATAAATCTGATCAAAATACCGATATGAGAAATGATGTTCTGCTTTCAGATTTAGCAAATGTGAAACCGCTGATAATTGAAAGTGACTTTCACATTCAGCCCATAGTTCTTGCTTAACTGCATTTAAAATATCATACAGTTTTTGAGCAGTGAAATTTGGCATCTCACACGTCTCATTATTTATTACATGACAACATGTTGCATTCATGACCATATCCTCCAACCGATTAAAATTTGGATGATTAACACTATTAGAACCATGAGATATGTGTAATAGTGCATCATCAGAACCGTCATGCACTTCAGTTTCACTGTGCAAGTACCAAATAAGGTAATTTTGCACAAAACCATGCCTCATTAAATGATATTTGACTATATTTTTATCTTGAAAGTTACGGTTTTGACACTTAAATCGATTGCAAGGACAACGAATTTGATCACCATTTAAATAATCTGGACAATTCTTAGATTTCTCTATAAATTCATTTATTCCCTCTAAAAATTTGTGGTTCAGTAAACCCTCTCTAAGACGGGCATGTTAATTATGTAATGCCTTTTCCTCAAGAAAATTAAAGCCTGCAATTGAAAGTAGCACCCAAAATTTCCCAAGCCATGATTCCTCAAGCAGTGTGCTAGCAGACACATAGGGCATATTAATAAAATTTCCCATATTTATGTAACTATTTTAAGATTGAAACATAGAAATTGATTTTAAGAACTTGCTCTATTAAGGGGTTTTAAAATTGATTTTAAGAAGTTCGTAGTAAAAAAAAAAAAATTCTTAACAATCTAATAGGACAAAATCTATCTCTTTTAAACAAAAAGCAGTCCTAAGTTATAGGTCAAAGTCAAATACCCATAACTAGAAGTAGACATGTTCTTTTATTGACTTGCCTTATTAAAGGGTTTTAAAATTGATTTTAAGAAGTGTGTGGTAAAAAAAAAAAAAATTTAACAATATAGTGGGATAAAACTTATCCTTTTAGACAAAAAGCAGTCTAAAGTCATAAGTATAGGGATGTAAACGGGTAGGTATCCATAAAATTGATAGGACTTAAATCCGAACTTCATTATATATAAAATTTTTGAATTCGAATCCAATTATATATAAAGTGGAATATCTATAATTAAGTATATTGATCACGTTTCTGACTATAAATTAACTTAAAATTAAATTAATTAAGTCTGCAATTAGATTCATCAATCAATTTTAATTTCTAAATCAAATCAGAATTTTAAATTAGAGACTCAATTATGGTTTTTCCTATTGTGAATTAGAATTGAAATTGAACCAAAAATTGATATGTTGGAATTCACAATTCAATTTGATTTCGATTTGATTTTTTATTTTTAAATGAATCATTTAAAAAATTTTGTCACTTGTATAAAAACATTAAATTATCAAATACTTAAGTTTACATTTATTTTTAACTTGTAAATAATATTGTTTATATAAAAATATAGTTTTATTTTATTTTTATATTATATGTATATTATTTTATTTTTTATATCATGTAAATGAATACATTTTGCAATTTATTTATTTAATAAAATACATATTTAATAATATTTAAAATTATGTTTATTTCTTTACATTTTATTTAAATTTTTATTTTTAATTTTTTAAATTAAAATTAAATTAACCGTTTATAATTTAAATTTAATTGAAATTAAAATTAAAACTCATAAAAAACTGAAATTATAATCACTTTAAAATTGAATCAAATATTAAAAAACTTATATTATTTTGAACCATTTTAATTTGAGTTGAATTCGGTTTAATTAAACCGTGGATTCTGAATTGAAACCGGCTCATGGCTATGTCTAAACCAAATCCCATTATAATAACATATATTATTACCCAAGCTAAATGGAAAACGAGAAAAGAGGCCCAGTTAAACAAATGCTACCAATCAATAGCTCAGATGGAAATTTTAGCCCATAAGATCTTATCTCCTTTGAGCAGTTAGCCCAGATTGCCTTTTGTCTAAAAACATAAAAATAGAAAATAAAAAGGATGCTCAAGAGCTTCCAAGAGACGAAGCACAAAAATGCTTGGAAGCACTTAGCGAGAGCCAAAAACCAATCACACTCCTATGTGATTATTTAGACTGGCATAAAAACTTAGATCGGCATGTGACTTCCGAACTCATAATTGGCTTTATTATTAATTAGATTTAAAATTCAGCCCAACTTAATTAATAAAATAAATGCAAATAAAATTAATTAAAATTATACAAAATATTATTAATTAAATATTATAATTTACGGAGTTCCACTAAATCTA
The DNA here is from genome assembly GCF_001659605.2 of Manihot esculenta. Taxonomy (NCBI): domain Eukaryota; kingdom Viridiplantae; phylum Streptophyta; class Magnoliopsida; order Malpighiales; family Euphorbiaceae; genus Manihot; species Manihot esculenta. Next base: position 21,506,625 of record NC_035171.2, read on the forward strand.
ATATACCACTCAACAGTGAAGGGAGCCTAACTTAATTTTATTATCCATTATATTCATAAATTAAAATGATATTTTAATTTTATTAGTGCCCATTTGTCCATGTGAGCTATATATATATATATATATATATATAGCCTACTGTGATACATTCTAATAAATCATTATCACTAATACACCATCATGATGTCATAATTTATTTTATCAAATGGCAGTTGCATCATCTTTTGAGAAGACTATTTTAGTATTTGCAAAAGAGTTTATGAGGTTTTTCAATCCAAAGAATTATTAAGGCACACTAAATCTTCTCTTACTATTATTATTAAATCAGGTAAATTTATCTCTTATTTAATCTCTTCTTCTATATTTTAGAATGTAAGTCGAGTCAGTTTGCTGAATAGAATCATTTATCTTTTATAACTATAATCAATAAACGAACATACTGCTACTAAATCAGGTAAACCCACCTCTTATCTAATTTCTTCTTCTACATAGTATTAAAGCTCATTAATGTAAAATTTAGAATGTAAGCTGTGTCAGCTTGCTGAATATCATCATCTACCTTCTATAACTAGAATCAATAAACGAACATCATCTAATTTTAAGCTAATACATTCTGATTTTTGGGGTGTGTGTCTTGTTTTTAAATATTTTATTGTTTTTATTGATGATTATTCTAGTGTTACCTAAATTATATTTGATGAATAATTGTTCAGAATTATTTTCTATATTTTGTACCTTTTATTCTGAAATTAAAATCTAGTTCAATATTCTTGTATGAGTATTACGAAGTGATAGTGCCAAAAAATATTTTTTTTAGAAACCTTTCAAACCTTCATGACACAAAATAAAATTTTGTATCAACCTTCTTACGTGGATTCATCATCTCAAAATAATGTTACCAAAAAAATTAGCATCTTCTTGAAGTAGTTCGATCTCTTCTGCTTCAAAGAAAGTTTCAAAAAATTTATGGGTAAATGTAGTTTTTATAATTTATTTTTTAATTAATTGATACTATATATCTTATGTACTTCATAATGATATTTATATTCTATTTTATTCTCGTCTAAATTATTATTTCATGTTAAACCTTATACAATTTGTTGTGTGTGTTTTATATGAGGTGTTTGTTCACAGATCACTAAATTAGATTCTAAATCTCTTAAATGTATCTTTCTTGGTTATTCTACACTTAAAAAAGGTATAATTATCTCTTTCTAATTTTTCATCGTTATTTTATTACTACAAGAAAATAAAAAGTAATGACAAAATTTATCGATCAAATTAAAGAAAAAGTTTATGCTAAAGTAAATTACTGGCCATTTATTGACTATTTAAAATACCAATGATGAAATTACTAACGGTTGACTGATGAAAACTCATAGCTATATTTCATTTTCTTGTAATATATATCCGTTGATATTATATTCTAAGTTCAATCCCTGTTTTTCTCTATCTCTCATTAGTGAAAGTCAGGAGAAGGAAGATGATTTACTACTATATTTTGTTAAATAAGTGTCTATTCCTCAACATCCTGTAGGCCCTTCTGTCCTATAATTGTTTGTCCCCCTATTGTTTAAAGTAATTCTAAAAGTTTAGAGACTATTGACTCAGACCATCAATCAATAGTTACCATTATAGCTCCTAATTTTGATTTAGACCTGCCTATTACTGTTAATAAAGGTAAATGTGTATGTATTTATCTCATCTCATCTTTTGTGTCTTATAATTATTTTTCTTCCTCATCTCGTTGCTTTATCACTGCTCTAGAATTTGTTCTATTCCTAAAATTGTTTAGGAAGTCTTATCTCATATTAGGTGGTGTGCTGCACTACAAGAGAAAATGATGGCCTTAAAATTATGGGTGTGAGGGGGGTGTGTTGAATCTCACATCGGTTGTGAAAAGGGATAATATGCCCCTTATATGGACCATAGGCACTCCTTTCTCTTGAGCTAGCTTTTGGTGTGAGTTAGGCCTCACCCAAATTTAACAATAACTTTACCACTAGGAACACTGCGTAGTGAGTTCGCGACAGGGGTGGCTCTCCTAGTGTGAGGGCTACTTTTATCTTACTTTCCACTGCAATCAGGTGTCCCCTATCCTTTTGACTGGGGCTTGGTCCCTGACGAGCTACTCTTTGGGTATTTCCATCTGTTGGAAAACTTGGTAGGATAATAGGTTCACCTTACTTGTAACGACCCGAAAATCGGACCGCTACCGGCGCTAGGATCTAGGTCGGCTTAAGGCCGCCGGAACCCGTAGCAAGCCTGACATACATCCTGTGAACCTGTTTAATCCCATACATGATCAACAAACACACATAAAAATTAAAACTTTTCTTTTATACATTCTCTCATACACCAAACTCAACCTGTGCATGCACTGAACATAGTCATAACTATAAACATTGACCCCTCTGTGGGATCTCATCAATGCCCCAATGGGCGATATAACATATGTTGAGTTGGTTTACATAAACATCATAAAACATCTAAGATCATGTATTAAAAGGGATAACAACATTCTATGGTCAAGCACATCTCTAACATCCATGAACATCATTACATTACATATCTATACTGTACTTTTACATTATATCATTCTACAATTCGTCATGTCCACATTCTATCTATTACATACACAAGACTTCATTACTCTTGCTGACCTCCTGGTCTACCCTGTACCTGCAAGCCTGGGGGTTAAGGGAGAGGGGTGAGCTACTAGAGCCCAGTGAGCAGAATAATAAAACATTTAAAATATATGATAACATGAAATGCATCACATCACAGCTAATCACATCAAGGATGAATTTGTCACCAATAGTCCTCTACATGGTCCAACTGTGCCAGGGGCGTAGAATGGGTCTCACTGGTCTTTCTCTTACATAACATAGCATAACATAACAGTCCAACTGTGCCAGGGGCGTAGAATGGGCCTCACTGGTCTTTCTCTTACATGGTGCCAGGGGCGTAGAATGGGCCTCACTGGTCTTCCGTACCGTATCATCATCATCATAACATACGAGGACTAAAGGATCATTCAACATTCATCCGCATCATCAACATATTATGCAATGCAACATATTCGTGAGTTCTAATGCAAGCACCTTATTATATCTCATGGCATTCATGATGCGTGAATCATGCTAAAACTGATTTATTTATTTAAAAGCATAAGAGTTATTCCACTTACCTCTGGCTGAAGCTCTACTGACTCAGAAGCAGCTGAACTCACTGCTGGGGTCCTCGGTTCCTTGGGTCCGAACCTACACAGGTGGACTCAAATGAGGGACCAAACAACTAGAACATAACTCTAAAAACATCCCCCAAAAACCCCCTAGAATATCATGAAACAATCATAGAAAAACATACAAAAGAGGGCTGGACAGGGCACTTTCGGCGGCAGGTTCGGCGGCACCTTTGGCGGCCGAAACTCCCAGACAGAGGCGAAACTCATGCATGTTCGGCGGCACTTTCGGCGGCCGAAACTCCCAGCCAGAGATGAAAGTCTCCTTTTGGGGGCAAGCTTTGGCAGCCGAAGGCTGCTTCCACAAGCATGTTCTGCGGCCGAAAGTTCCTTCGGCTGCCGAACCTGGTTTCTCCCTTAGTGGCAGAAACTCAGCTCTCCTATGCATACACGCCTCCAAAACTTCCCAAACATGCATAAACCTATTCTACAACACACATACACAATCATACCAGCTCCTAGGGGCTTCAAACTATCCTAAGCCCCATCTAAAACACATCAAACATGCATGGGCAAGTCACATTGTTCAAAAACACCACATAAACTCATAAACCTAACCATAAGCTAAACATGCATTCTACCCCATAGATCTTCATAAAACTTACTTAAAACATGCAATGAGCTTAAGATCGGCTCTTACCTCTTGAAGATCGAGAGAGAGACGACCTAATCTTGGAGATGGGAGATTTTCAACTTTCTTGGGTCTCCAAGCTCAAAACTTGCTCAAAACTTGAAAATCTTCAAAACAAGATGAAAACTTGTGAAAATCGTGAAAGATTTGAAGGAAAGGACTCAAGATTTGTGAGGGATGGCGGAGAGCTCACCTTGGCCGACAATGGGGAGAAAACTCGCCCATTTTTTGCTAAGGGACCCTTTTATAGTGGCTGGCCAGACCACGTTCGGGGGCCGAACGTGCCTCCGCATGCATACCATGTTCGGCGGCCGAACTTGAGGTTCGGCGGCCGAACCTGGACTTCCCTCACTTATGCCTTCGGGGGCCTAAGGCACACCCGAAATGCCTGTATGTTCGGCGGCCGAACTTGAGGTTCGGCGGCCGAACCTGGGTTTTCCTCCAAGGTTGTTTTCATGCAAAAACTCATTTTCTTTCATGCTTAAAACATAAAACACATTAAAACATTTTATGAAAACATGGTTTTACCCTTCTAGAGGTCTCCGACATCCGAGATTCCACCGGACGGTAGGAATTCCGATACCGGAGTCTAGCCGGGTATTACATTACTGCTTTCATTGACTAACACTTTGCAGACTCTAAAGTTATGGATGATTGTTTCGATGACCAGGGCATCGTCATGAGGCATTTATATCCCTTGTGCATCTTTAGTAGAGAAGGAGATAGTTAGTGGGGTGTGCTTGGCGGCTTGTATATACTTCCGCGCCATTCTCTCCTTTCATCCTTCCTCTCTTATTCCCTCTCTGGCTCATATGTCCTTCGATCCCTCCTATAACCATGTTAATTGTTCCACTGGAGCCGTCATTTATTAGCGCTCAATCTGCCTCCTAGGCCTTTCCCCAGCTACTCCTTATTATTATCTTTGTCTTTCTGACTTCTTTATAAAGTTTCAGAGATGGTATCTCTTAATCAGCCTTTCTATCTCATTTATTAGCTCATAGCAGTCATTCGTGTCATGGTCGTGTGTTCTGTAGTATTCGCAATATTTATTTAGGTCCCCTTTGCTTGCCTCTGCTCTCATGGGCTTGGGCCATTACACGAAATCTTTATCCTGAACTGCTACGAGCACTTTAGCTCTAGATATGTTCATGGGAGTGACTTCAGCAGGGAGCTGGGGTTGGTAAGGTTTATGTTCCCTTCTTTTCTATCGGTGTTTGTTCAATGCCTCAAGTCTCCGATCCTGTCTCCTTTCTGACCTGTCTTGCCTCTTGTCCATCCCAGCCCTTCCTTTTTCTTTTTCATCCCTAGAAAATCGGCTAGTCATGAAGGCATCATCTTGTCTTATGTATTTCTCTACCCTTTTGATTAGCTTTGACAGGGTAGTGGGAGGCTTTTTGCATAGCAACCCAAAGAATTTTGGGGAAGTTGTGCCCTTTTGCATGGCCTCTACTGCTCTTCCCTCATCCAACTTGGGTAACTATAAAGCTTTAAAGTTGAACCTCGCAACATACTCTCTCAAGGATTTATTCCTCCTTTGTCGGACGGTCTCTAAGTTACTCGTTTTTCTCTCCGCAGGAACTCCGACAATAAATCTGTTGATAAATATGTTGGCCAGGTTTATGAAGTTCCTAGTGCTCCCCGACTCCAGGCTGTTGAACCATGCTCAGGCTGGTCCTGCTAAGGTGGTTGGAAAGACCTTACATATGAGGGCATTTGAATGAGTCTGCAACTCTATGAACGTCTTATAGTTCAAGACATACTCTTTGAGGTTTTCCATCTCGTCATAAATTGCCAAAGTTGGCATCATGAACTTCTTTGGTATTATTTCCTGCTGAATCCATTTTACAAATGGTGATGAGGTTGACAACATGGGACTATTGTTGTCTCGCGCCCCCAGCTCCATTAATAGTTGCTCTTTCAATCTTTCTAACTTCTGGTCTATGTCAATGTCTTCTTTTCTAGGCCTCTTCTCCAAGTGGTAGTTTCTTTTTAGTTCATCACTCTCCGACCTTTCTGCGAGCTCAGAAGAGTAGCTCTTGGCCCCATCATTCTCAATGAATTGCCTCACTATCCTTCCTTTCGTTCGAGTTGTTGGCTCGTTTTTATGGCTTGCTTCTCTGTCTCCATCTTCTGTCCTTTTACTACTTTGTTGGAGGATTTGATAGTTCAATGTGGGTTGAGGCTCATTGAGATTGAGCCCTTCGACTACGAGAGGTCAGCTCAAGGGGATACTAAGCCTCTCTGCTATAACATCTAGCTTAGCCAGTGGGCAGTATTCTGTAACGAAGAGCCATACTCTGCAATTCTTGGTTAGACAGAAAAGTTCAGGGCATGGTCCCGGTTGAGCTTGGTGGAGGGTTAAACAACACGGGTGGTTGATTTACTGAGGCTGTTGGGCTAGAGAATGAGAACTGCGGACCTTCCTGAGTCGAGGTTAGGTCGTTTGGGGTGATTCCTGCATGATTTTCGCCGTGATTGGGCATGTGAATTTCAGTGGTTGAATGGAAATGAGAACTCCAGTGATGAAAATATCTCTTTTATCCCCACAGACGGTGCCAATTGATGTTTGAGATCCATGAATGGGTCTATATTCAAAGTATATTTTGGTAAGCTTGGTTCATCTCTCCTTCTTGTTCCCTTTTATTTCTTTTTTCTTTTGTCCTTTTATGACATATAACCGCAGTCCTGCGCTTATACCTTCTTGTCATATTCACATTATTCGTAGGTAGGGATATACTGCGTTATTTTCTTTTATCAGGTGACCATTTAATTCCATTTGGCACCACTTGGACATGATCTCGGACGTCACGGAGTTTATTGCTCTATGTGGACTAACGGATATTTGAGGTTAGAGCCCTTACGAACAAATTTCTACCTGGTCAGACTTGCCTAAATAGACCTAAACTCGTATAAGGCGTAGAGCCGCGCACTGGGTCCTAATTAAACTTTAAGTCCGGTCTTTCTAGTATGGAATTTGCCAAGACCCGAACGTTTGAAATTCGAAGGTCATCAGTACCAAAAGAGTGTCCATATGGACTAATAATATATAATTTAGTATTATTTAATATTTTAAAATTTTAAAAATTAAAAGAGAAAAAAATAATACAACTATATATATATATAAATTAAGAGAGAATTTAATATAATATTACTTATATTACGATTGAGAAAATATTTATAATTTTTTTATTAAAGAGTATTTATAGTGTTATTTAATATTCACTACTGAAAATATCTAGTATATTATTTACTTATGTTATTATAATATTTTTATTAAAAAATATTTAGTATTTATTATTTTATATTAAGAATGTGCACTCCAAGGCTTAGCCTGGTGGAAAGTGCATCCTGTAGCCTTGAAAGGTCTAAGGTTCGACTCTCCCAATCCCTATTTCAAAAAAAAAATATATTAAGAATGTATTTATTATCTAAAAGACCAAAATTCTCTCGTGTAGTCATGTATTAATTATCTTTATTCTAAATTTAAATAAAATTTTAAATAACTATATTTTCTAATAATTATAATATAATTTCAAATAATATTGTCTTTAATAAAATCAAAATCTAAAATAAATACAACTTCAAATTTATAGAATGTAAAATTAATATAAATATTTTAGCAAAATCACGAATAATCTAATTCATGAGCTTATTTATGAATTTATAAATGAGTCTGTTGTTAAATTTGTTTATGAATTTGCCTAACAAACCAATTTGTGAGCATACCCATAAATTTAAAATTAAGATAACGAATCAAATATTATTTAACTTAAATTCAAGTTGTTTATTAAATAAATTTAAAATTAAATTTAAAATATAAATTCGATTGAATTTTTATTAAGTTGAATTTAGTCCTGAAAAACTATTAATTCAATAGTTTGATATCTTTTTAATTACTCTAATTTGTTTTTTAAATAAAATTTTTAATTTATTAAATTTGAGAGGATTTGTAAAGTTATTTAATTGCTTATTATATTTAACATAGATTATAAACTAGATCTATCAAAATTAGGCAACACAATCTTATGTTTGTATATGCTAACCATAAATTTGAATTAAATATTAGAAATTATTTTATAAATATTGTTATTATTATCCACTAAAAAAGAAAAAACTCGAATTTGGATATATATATCTCACAAATCCCACTTCAATAATTACACATAGTACATCACACCAACATAATAATTGATAGCATCACTTTCGTCAAATTGGAAAAGAAATCCCATTGTAGCAGCCATTGCTAGAAATCAAATGAAAGGAAATTAAATTAACTAAGCAGAGACAAAACAAGGCACATCGATTAATGACTATAGATAGAACAAACTTGGAGCTGGTGATCAAGGGAAGGCTTCGATGACAGAATGCACATCTCCAATAGATCTTATAGTGTAGCGGCTAAAGCCAGCCTCTGGAAGAATATAGTCCCATTCCTCGTAGGTTCTCTCTTTGCCAGAGTTAGAATGAGCCATAAGCACCATGTCCAGCATCAGCCTCACGAACTCAAGCTTGTCCTCTTTCTCTTTGCCCACCACAACTTCAACCATTATCACCTTTCCATTTTCCTCTGGAATTGTTTCTTTACATTTCTTTAGGATTTGAATGCATTTCTCGTCATTCCAGCCGTGCAGAACACACTGCAAATTCACACGAGTAAATAATGTTGGAAGTCCATAAGATATTGGACTTCGATGTAAACTAGTTAGAAGCTAAGCAAATTTAATCAAATATAGTTACCATGAGAAAAGCAGCATTAGCCTTTGGAACACTCTCAAACATGTCACCGCCAACATGTATAATGCCATCACATTCTGATGCAGTGGAGACAACATGAGGAAGATCAAAGTTAATGCCCTGAATCCCTGGAAAAGCTTTAACTAACATGCTCAGAGTTGTCCCATTACCCCCACCAACATCCACCAGAGTTTTTACTCCATCAAACACTTCTGGGCACTTCTCAATCATCCTAGGTACAGCAATCCTAGCATGACAAGTTATTGCATCGTTGAATAGCTTGCTGTGATCAGGAAATGCAGCACCATATTTCCATATGTCGTCGCCGTGAGCCGCCTCAAACGCTGCAGTACTTGCATTCTGGCGAACGCTTTTGCTTAGAAAATGCCATGGCGCTAGCATCACCGGGCTACTTTCTAGCCAAAACATAGCTTGAATGCTTTTCTCTCCCCGTCCGAGCAAACGGTGAGAGAGTGGTGTATGAACATAGCCGACGGTGCCATGGACTGTGGGCATCTCCTTGAAAATATTGTGATGCACCAAGAACCTCATGATCCGACTGAGAAAGGATGAAACACATCCAAGCTTGGATGATAGCTCAGATAAGGTAATGGGGGCTTGATGATTTTCAATGACGTCAGCTACTCCAAGCTCTATTGCACACTTCACTGCTGCAATATTAGAGAATCCAAATACGTATTTCCACATTTCTACATCTGCTTGTGCCTCTTCATCTTCTATTTCTCTCATCTTTTGAATCTCCATTGTGTTTCAATTCTCCCTATCAATGTTTATTGGATTTGGTAATCTATGTTTGGAAGCTTCAGCTATATATAATGAAGAATCTATGTATTATGATATTCTATTGAAACATTTGGACCAAATTAATTCAAACGATTAATTTAAATTATTTAATAATTTTATATTAATTATTATATATAATTTTAATTTATTATTTTAATTTTATTATATTTTATCGATGTGATGTAATATATTTTAATATTATAATTTATTAATATTTCAAGCGATTTTATCTATTTTATATGGATAGCTTTTTCTCTATAAATTTATTAATTTTACATAATTATTTTAATTTAAAAAACTGTAATACTAATAAAAATAGAACGGTATAAATTAATATAAATAATTTTTAAATTTATTTTTTATTTATAATTAAAATCATTTAATAATTTTAATTAATTATTATAGATAATTTTAATTTAAAATAACATGACAGTTCTCCCATTCTATTCTCCAACGTAATGCCTCTTTTAGAAAAAAAAAAAATTTCGGGACGTCACAACTGTCCTTTCATATATCAATGTGGACGGGTTCACACTTGCATGAATTTAATCATTCAGTGTACATAAATGCTTTTAGATCGAGTGGTACTAGTTGGATGATGGGATTTTTTTGTATTCTTATGTATTTTGGTTTTTTACAATATTGTCTTCCCACAAATAATTTTGAAGGGTGTTTTTACAAAAATATTAGATAATTGTTTTTCCAGTTTACAGTTCTCATTCTCATTCTCTTCCTACTTCACAATTTTAAATTTATAATTACGTTGTAATACTCTAATTCTCTTGAAACAAAATAATATTTATAATTATTGATGACCGTTGAATTTCTCCAATCCGGTCTGGAGCCAGACCTATGACAACAGCCCATTATTTAGAGACCCTTAAGTCTCCCGCATGAACCAGGTCCAGCCCGCTCAGCCTTAAGATCAGGCTCCACCTAGATTTCTCAGTCAGGCCGGCCCGGCCTTTTCGGCCCAATGATCAGATTTCCTCTGGACTCAGCTTTACTCTCATCTTCCAGCCCAGCCCGGAAGAAAGAAGGTGGCCAGCCCATCCGCCTGGTGGGTCCATCCGCATGCGTGCCAGAGGAGAATTAAATGGCCATTACGCATGGAGCAGAGACTTGATACTCTCGTACGTCCGTATCAGTAGAGCAGAGACAGGTGGCCCAATGGCGAGAAATTTGTTATACGTCACTAGCAGACAAAAGAAATGGATAAAAGGGGAGAAACACTCTATTTTTTCTAAGTTTACAGAACCCTTGTAAAACCCTATTTTTTCTGAATCTCAGATTATCAATTGGCGCCGTCTGTGGGAACGAAGGAGATCTTTTCATCGCTGGAGTTCCACTCTTACAACACCCACTGAGATCCACAATGGCCAACCATAACGAAAACAACATTCCTAATACCCCCCATGATCTAAGCTCTACTAAGGAGGGGCAACAGTTCTCTTTCTCCAGCCCCATAACTCCCAATAGCCAAACACCAATCCCCTTCAACCCCTTGGCGACCCCGGCAGGAAATACACCTGGAGTTGCCTTATCCAACCAAGATCTCCAAGCTATGGCCCTTCAACTACAAAACATGGCTCACTGGTTGGGGGCAGATGATGCAGCAAAGGGGACTCAATACCCCAATGAACGTGTTGCCGGTGGTAGAGGAACCTCAAACCAACGAGCCCCATCCTACCTTCAACCATCCTCAAACAAACAGTAGAGAAACCGGAGAAAGGGGGAGGAGAACCGAGGGAGGTGACTCGCGGTTGTCGAAGCCGGTCAAAAATAACCTTTCTGGTTACCAACAAATTTACACTTGTAGATAGCGGTGAAAGGATCGAATCCACAGAGAATTGAGAACTCACATATTTCTCTTTTTATGACCAAGAAAATAAACTGAAACAATAATAAACTAAAAACGAGATAAAAACTGAAAGCGGGATAAAACGAGATAAACTGAAATTGGGATCAAAACTGTCAGCGAAATAACAGGGGGAGTTTGGGATTGATTGTAGTAAACTAATAATGAGAACAATAATGGAAAGCAAATAATTAAATAAAGAGTAATCAATAATGAGAAAGTTCTAGTTGAAGTATTGGATCCACTTTAGTTGTTGGGATTGATCACAGACACTTTGTTCTTTTGGGTTGACCTAATAGATTAGTTATGGAGTTGGAATAAGATTCTCACTACCATTATCTCTCCTTATTATCAAATTAATTAGGGAACGTCCTCTAATCAATTACTAATCAACAAGTTGCCAAGGAACGTCCTTGGACCTCAGGCAACAAACAACTGTTAATTGCATTAAGAAATAGAGAGATCCAATCCTAGCTACCCAAACGTATGGAGATAACGCTAGATCATGCAAGTTCCTTGGTTTTTATGCCAAGTGTCCTTATGTAAGAATAATCTAAGCAATTACGGACTTAAATCATTCAAACTAACAAATAATTATTTTGCAATAAAAAATCAACGTAGATCTCAATAACAAAGTAATATGAAAATTAAGTATGAAATTGCATGAATATTGAACACCCAAAAGTTAAACAATGTTTGATCAAGTCTCACAACCCATTAAACAACTAAAGCTTCAACCAATATTCAACTAGATTAAAAGAATTCAGCCACTCATGGCTGAATTAAAAGCAGAAAATAAAAGGAAAAACAAAGAAGGAAGAAGAACCGAAGATGGATGGTGGAGAGCTCCTTGTGCGCCGATCCTTGCAAGAAGAGAAGGTGTAGCTTTTGGCCACTTAAGGATCCTTTTATATGGGATTTGAGATGCTGTTTTAGGTCTTCAATTTTCTGTCCACGTGAGGGTGTGAGCTGCTGTCCATGTGAAAGTGTTCCCACGCCACCTTTGCACATGTGAGGCGTGTGGCTTGGTCCATGTGTGCAAGGTGGGGCTGCCCTTCACTAACTTGCTGCCCAAGTGTTTCTTGGCTGCCCTTGTGCTTCCAAAAGGCTGCCCAAGACTCAAGTTTCTGCCCTTCACTCACATGCTTTGCCGCCCAACACTAATAAGGAAGGTGGGGCCTTCCTTCACAATTTGAATTTTGAATGTGCAAGGCATGTGGTGTGAAGCATGTGATCTTTGGATTTGGCTTCGATTCCTTAATAAGCTGAATCTTGAAATTCAATTTTTGAATATGGATCTTGGAGATTTGGATTTCAAAATACTTTCCTTGTTTGGCTCCTCATTTATGGCAACTTGTGACTTGGCTTCTTGAATAAGGAAAGGGCTACTTGGAGATTTGAAATTTGAATTTCAAATTGCCTTGGCTGAATATTCTTTCCATATTTGCCACTTTCCTTATTTAAAACTTTCCTTATTTAGAACCACTTGACTCCAACTTGGCAGGCTTGCTCTCTTTTGCTCCAAATAAGGCACTTTTAGGGGGATTTTCTCTAAAGTGTCCTTTTACACCATTTTCTGCAAAATAATATTAAAAGCACTAAATTAAGCAGAAATCATGTAAATGATCATCAATAATATTAATATAAAATGGACTAAATTATGCTCTATCAAATACCCCCACACCTAGCCTTTTGCTTGTCTTCAAGCAAATAAACATAGTCAAATAAGCTTTCCTTGCTACTTGATCCTTATTACCACTTAAGCTCTTACTCTAGACCCCTACTTTGAATCATTGTAGTGAAGAATATATGCATCAAGGTTACTCACCTCCTTTCCTTGTTTCCTTTTACTTACCATGGCTAGGATTTGTTTTCCTCAAGAGAGACCATACATGCACATATTTTTTGATTAGGACTTTTCCTAGCTTTCAGAGTGACTTGCCCTTACCTTGAAGTACTTTATTCAGGCTTTTGCACTTAGATCTTGCTTGAACAAGTCACCAACCTATTGAGATGAAAGTTTATATTTTCAGTTGGTCACTTGTCCAAGTGGCTACTAGCTCTGTTCATAGTCTTTTGACCATTGGAATAGTTTTTTTTTTTATTTATGCTTTTGAGGTCTTTGCCTTTGCTGAAATTCTTTTCTTTCAATGATTTGGGCAAATCAACACTAATTGCTAAATCAAGTCATATTAAGTTCATTCACACAAATTTCAATTTATTCTCTCTAATGAGGGTCATCAATATATTTTTCACCATGGCAAGCTCAAAGATTCAATTCAGAAAGCAATTCCCAAAAATGAATATAACTCACTGCAATTGATTCAACTTAAGTTTAAAGAGTTATCACATCAATGGGGTCATGGAAAGAAAGCTCATCCAACACAGTCTATATGATGAGTAAAGCAACTCAAAAACGGAAACAAAATAAATAATAAAAAAAACTGTGGCTATTTGTGTGTGTTATTGAAAGCAAAAAAAAAAAAAAAAATTCAACTGTGGCAATTCGGATCAAAGCAAAAATCGCAGGAAGGAGACTGAAACAAAGAAAACGCAAGACTGAAAGACTGAAAGGAAGGAAAAACGCAAAACTAAAAGGAAAATGATTCAGAGATATGCACCCCAACACCTAAATCATGCATTGTCCTCAATGTATAGAAAATATAAAAATGCAAGAGAAACTGAGTACTCCCCTTAGGTATGGAGTACAATCTGCGATCTCCTAGGCTGACTGAGATGGATGGAGTAGTGGAATTTCTTCCACCACTTGCACTGCAAATCCTTCATAATATGGTTTCAGACGATGTCCATTCACCTTGAAAATCTTTCCAGTCTCTATACTTCGGATGTCTACAGCTCTATGGGGATAGGCATGTTCCACAATGAATGGCCCAATCCACCTAGATCGTAGCTTTCCTGGAAACAATTTTAAACGAGAATCAAAAAGTAAGACTTTATCACCAACCTCAAAGTGTTTTCTTGAAATCTGATTATCATGGGAGGCTTTGGTTTTGGCTTTGTAGTTCCAAGAAGTCTCATAGGCATCTCGTCTTATCTCTTCTAGTTCTTGCAGTTGCAATTTGCGATTGTGGCCAGCTTCTGTGAGATTCATGTTGCAACTCTTGACTGCCCAATAGGCCTTGTGTTCGAGTTCAACTGGCAGATGACATGCTTTCCCATAGACCAATCTATAAGGAGACATACCTATAGGAGTCTTGTAGGCTGTTCTGTAGGCCCATAAAGCATCTTCCAATCTTGTACTCCAATCCCTTCTGTTGGGGGATACTGTCTTTTCAAGGATGGCCTTGATCTCTCTGTTGGACACTTCAGCTTGCCCATTTGTCTGAGGGTGGTAGGCAGTGGATGTTCTATGTATGACATTATGTTTTCTGAGAAGGTTTTCTACTACTTTATTGCAAAAGTGAGTCCCTCTATCACTGATGATTGCTTTGGATACTCCATGTCTGGCAAGAATGTTGGTCTTTAAAAAGTTTACTACTGCCTTGGCATCATAAGTTTTTGTTGCTCTAGCTTCAACCCATTTGGACACATAATCTACTGCAAGAATAATGTAGGTATATCCAAAAGAAGGTGGGAATGGTCCCATGAAGTCTATGCCCCACACATCAAACACCTCACAGACCATGATAGGATTCTGTGGCATTTGATTTCTATTGCTCAGATTTCCAGTTTGTTGGCATCTTGCACATGATCTGCAAAACAAGAAAGCATCTCGAAAAATAGTGGGCCAAAATAGGCCACTTTCAAGTATTTTGTGAGCAATCTTTCTTGGGCCAAAGTGCCCACCATAACTGTAAGAATGGCAAAAAGTAAGTACTGAAGCTATTTCTTGGTCTGGGATACATCTCCGTATAATTTGATCAGAACAGTGTTTCCACAAATACGGCTCATCCCAAACATAATATTTTGCATCTTTCTTTATTTTATCTTTTGTGTGCTTGGGCATATCAGAAGGCAAGTTACCTGTGGCTAAGTAGTTTACTATGTCTGCATACCATGGCTCATCAGTTTGAGCATGAAAAATTTGCTCGTAGAAACCATTCTCAACTTCCTCAGATTCAGAAAGGGATGTCTGTGTTGGACTTTTGTTAGAAAGGGTTTCAGATTGCTTACCTTGCGCAGGACTGGACTCAGAGGACTCCTTGTGCGCAAGACTAGACTGCAGAGGAAGACTGGAGGAGCTCATCTGCGATGGAAGTGGAAAGGGCGCGCAAGGATGGGTTTCAGATTGTGCAAGGCCCTTTCCCTTTTCCTCAGGCGTTGGTTTGCAGCTCATCTGCTGAATGCTGCAGACAGTTTCTTTCAAATTTGGCTCTGTCTGGATTTCGTTCCTGCAAAGATCGTCATTCAGAAAATCATATTGATTTTTATCAAAAATTTCCTGGCTCAAACAGTCAATAATATCAAGACCATAAACAGGGAACATATCATGTGGATATTTTATAGCATCATAGACATTAAGTTTAATCACTTCCCCTTCAAACTCCATAGTCAATGTGCCATCATGCAATCTTAGTTCTAGCAGTACTCAAGAAAGGACATCCAAGAAGAATGTCAGAAGTAGTGTTACAACTGTCTTCCTTAGTATCAATCACATAAAAATCTGCAGGAAAGACAAGTTCATCTACTTGCACTAGAACATCTTCTAGCACTCCTATGGGATGTACCACAGATCTGTTAGCCAATTGGATGACTACTCTTGTGTCTTTCAGTGCACCTGCATTCAAAGAATGATAAATAGAAAGAGGCATAACATTAATTGATGCACCAAGATCACACATGGCTTTCTTAATCCCAACATTGCCTATCTTGCAAGCAATAGCAAACATGCCTTTATCTTTGCACTTAGTAGGGAGTTCTCTTTTAATTACAGCAGTAACAACCTCACCTACACTTACTTTTTCTTTTTCTGTAAGCTGTCTTCTATTAGTGCAAAGTTCTTTCAGAAATTTAGCGTACCTGGGAATCTGCTTAACAGTATCTAGCAGAGGTATATTGATTTGCACTTTTCTGAAAGTATCAAGAATCTCCTTTTCTTCTTTTTCTTTTTGTGTTCTTTCAAATCTCTTGGGAAAAGGAGGTGGAATGTGAAAACTTACTTTCGGATCAGCCTTGTGTGTAGATGGTGTCTCATTTTGCGCAGGTGTGGCTTCCGGAGTGGGTTCTTGAGCAACATGCTCTTCTGCAATGGGTTCTTGCGCATGGCCCTTCCTTCCATCCGTCTTGGCCTCTTCAAGCTCTCTTCCACTTCTCAAAGTGATGGCACTGACATTCTGTCTGGGGTTAGTTTCAGTTTGAGAAGGGAGTTTGCCTTGTGACTCAAGCTTGCTCATGGAGGTGGCCATTTGTCCCATCTGTTGTTGGAGAGTCTGTACAGAATTTGCAAGTGTCTCCATCATCTTTTCAAGGTGTTGGACTGAACTTGAAGGTGCTGGTTGGGCTTGATTTCTTTGATAATTTTGGTAATTATTAGCCCTTCCATAGCTCAAGTTTGGATGGTCTCTCTAGCCAGGATTGTATATGTTTGAATATGGATCATGCCTAGGCTGGTTGTTGTATCCTCTAATGGCATTAACTTGCTGATTATCTTCTTGAAGTGTAGGACATTGGTCAGTGGGGTGTCCTATATAAGCACAAATACCACATGGCCTAGGTGGCTGAGGTGGTGGAGCCTGTTGTGTTTGGCCTAAGACAAAATTTTTCATGACAGATGTTAGTTCAGAAAGCTGAGATGCAATGGTAGAAGTACTTACCTCATTAGCTCCTCTCTGCAGTTGTTTTTCTTCTCCATATTGCCTAGAAGAGGCTGCAAGGGTGGAGATCAACTCTCTCATTTCTCTAGGTGTCTTATCTTCAATCTTACCTCCACAGGCAACATCAATGAATTTTCTTTCCGAAGATAGCAAGCCTCCATAGAAAAATTCTATGAGTGACTTATCTGAGATATCATGTTGAGGACAACCTGTACACAGTCTTTTAAATCTTTCCCAATAATCATATAAATCCTCAGATGGCTTTTGCCTTATGCTATTGATTTCTCTTCTTATGCCAATGGCCTTAGAAGTGGGAAAGTATTCATTCAGAAAAAACTCTTACCATGTCATCCCAAGATGTAATAGATCCAGGTGGCAAATAAAATAACCAATCTTTAGCATAATCATCAAGGGAAAAAGGAAAATCTCTCAACTTAACATAATCTTCAGAGATGCCTTGGGGTCTCATAGATGAGCAAACAATATGAAATTCTTTCAAGTGCTTGTGAGGATTTTCATTTTCAAGACCTCTAAATTTAGGGAGAAGATGAATCAAACCTGTTTTAAGTTCAAAAGGAACTGTCAGAGGTGGATAGTTGATGCAAAGTGGTGCTTGATCAACTATAGGTGCTGCCAACTCTCTCATGGTTCTTTTTCTTTGCACTGGGGGTCTCATGGCTGGATTTTCTTGAATTATTTGGTCATGGACAACATGTCCATTGTGGGCAGTGTTTTGTGGAATATTTTCAGCCATGGATGAAGAAGAATGGTGCGATTCAGAGGTGTTCAGAAGTGCTTCTGTGCAGAAGCCTCCTTGTGGTGCGATTGGAGCTTCTTCCGGAGGAACTGCTTGCTTTCCTAGTCTTCTGAGAGTGCGTTCTATTTCCGGATCGTAAGGCAGAGTGTCCCTACATTCAGATCTGGTCATGAAAGAAAAATAAACAAGTTAAATCAATTCCCCGGCAACGGCGCCAATTTTTGACTCGCGGTTGTCGAAGTCGGTCAAAAATAACCTTTCTGGTTACCAACAAATTTACACTTGTAGATAGCGGTGAAAAGATCGAATCCACAAAGAATTGAGAACTCACCTATTTCTCTTTTTATGACCAAGAAAATAAACTGAAACAATAATAAACTAAAAACGAGATAAAAACTGAAAGCGGGATAAAACGAGATAAACTGAAATTGGGATCAAAACTGTCAGCGAAATAACACGGGGAGTTTGGGATTGATTGTAGTAAACTAATAATGAGAACAATAATGGAAAGCAAATAATTAAATAAAGAGTAATCAATAATGAGAAAGCTCTAGTTGAAGTATTGGATCCACTTTAGTTGTTGGGATTGATCACAGACTCTTTATTCTTTTGGGTTGACCCAATAGATTAGTTATGGAGTTGGAATAAGATTCTCACTACCATTATCTCTCCTTATTATCAAATTAATTAGGGAACGTCCTCTAATCAATTACTAATCAACAAGTTGCCAAGGAACGTCCTTGGGCCTCAGGCAACAAACAACTGTTAATTGCATTAAGAAATAGAGAGATCCAATCCTAGCTACCCAAATGTATGGAGATAATGCTAGATCATGCAACTTCCTTGGTTTTTATGCCAAGTGTTCTTATGTAAGAATAATCTAAGCAATTACGGACTTAAATCATTCAAACTAACAAATAATTATTTTGCAATCAAAAATCAACTTAGATCTCAATAACAAAGTAATATGAAAATTAAGTATGAAATTGCATGAATATTGAACACCCAAAAGTTAAACAATGTTTGATCAAGTCTCACAACCCATTAAACAACTAAAGCTTCAACCAATATTCAACTAGATTAAAAGAATTCAGCCACTCATGGCTGAATTAAAAGCAGAAAATAAAAGGAAAAACAAAGAAGGAAGAAGAACCGAAGATAGGTGGTGGAGAGCTCCTTGTGCGCCGATCCTTGCAAGAAGAGAAGGTGTGGCTTTTGGCCACTTAAGGATCCTTTTATATGGGATTTGAGATGCTGTTTTAGGTCTTCAATTTGCTGTCCACGTGAGGTGTGAGCTGCTGTCCATGTGAAAGTGTTCCCACGCCACCTTTGCACATGTGAGGCGTGTGGCTTGGTCCATGTGTGCAAGGTGGGGCTGCCCTTCACTAACTTGCTGCCCAAGTGTTTCTTGGCTGCCCTTGTGCTTCCAAAAGGCTGTCCAAGACTCAAGTTGCTGCCCTTCACTCACATGCTTTGCCGCCCAACACTAATAAGGAAGGTGGGGCCTTCCTTCACAATTTGAATTTTAAATGTGCAAGGCATGTGGTGTGAAGCATGTGATCTTTGGATTTGGCTTCCTTAATAAGCTGAATCTTGAAATTCAATTTTTGAATATGGATCTTGGAGATTTGGATTTCAAAATACTTTCCTTATTTGGCTCCTCATTTATGGCAACTTGTGACTTGGCTTCTTGAATAAGGAAAGGGCTACTTGGGGATTTAAAATTTGAATTTCAAATTGCCTTGGCTGAATATTCTTTCCATATTTGCCACTTTCCTTATTTAAAACTTTCCTTATTTAGAACCACTTGACTCCAACTTGGCAGACTTGCTCTCTTTTGCTCCAAATAAGGCAGTTTTAGGGGGATTTTCTCCAAAGTGTCATTTTACACCATTTTCTGCAAAATAATATTAAAAGCACTAAATTAAGCAGAAATCATGTAAATGATCATCAATAATATTAATATAAAATGGACTAAATTATGCTCTATCAGAAGGAGAAGAACCAGAAGCTAGAGTTCATGGACGGAGAGTGAGGGAGTTGATAGAAAATAACGAGGCCGACAGTTATTCTGCTGGAACAACCAGAAGAATGGGAAGTGAAGCAGGTAAAGAGGAATACCGTCTGGAGAAGAGACCCAGACAGGAGGAAGAAAGTATAGATCAAAAGCTGCAGAAACTGAGGGAACAGCTCCTAGCTGAGCTGGGAGCGAAGGACTCCAACCAAGCCCTCTTGCCCACCTCTTCACCTTTCTCGAAGTGGGTGCAGCAGGAGACTGTCCCCAAGAAGTTTATAATGCCACCCATGGCGGCTTATGACAGAGTAGGAAACCCGAAGGAGCATGTCCTCAACTATAAGACTTTCATGGAGTTGCAGACTTTATCGGATGCCTTGATGTGCAAAGTATTCCCAACGACGCTCTCAGGACCAGCACAGGCATGGTTTAACAGTCTGGAGGCGGGAAGTATCAGGAGCTTTGGAGATTTGGCCAATGCCTTTGTCAGTCGGTTCATAGCCGGAGTACTAGCTGACAGGAAGACCAGTTACTTGGAGACGGTCAGGCAGAGAAGGGACGAGTCATTGAGGGAGTATGTTGCCCGTTTCAACACTGAGGCTCTACAGATCCCCGAGTTGGATGAGGGTAAAGCGGTGGAGGCAATGCAGAAGGGGACGACCTCGCCAGAGTTCTTTGGCACGTTGAGCAGAAAGCCTCCCACCATGTTGGCAGAGCTGATGAAAAGAGCGGAGAAGTATATAAGGCAAGATGATGCCTTAGTAACTAGCAGGTTTGCTAAGGAGTCAGCAGACAGGGGAAAAGCCCCAGAAGAAAGGGGGTCGGAGAGGCATGAGAAGAAGCAGAGCAAGAAGCTTGAGCCATACAGACAACCCTGGGATCGAAGGGACCAAAGACCTTTTCCCCCCGGGTTCAAGAACAAAAGCCATTCCCTCCGCGCATTCCGGAGAACCTGACCCTGCTCAACGCCTTCAGAGTCGAGGTGCTCATGGCAGTACAGGACAAGGAATTCCTTCAATGGCCCAGGCCTATGAGAGCAGAAGCAAATCAGCGAGATCCTGACAAATACTGTCAGTATCATCGTACACACGGCCATGACACCAACAACTGCTACCAGCTGATAAGTGAGATCGAAAGGCTGATTAAGAGGGGCCACTTACGAAACTTCGTGAAGAAGCCGGAGGGAGAAAGGCCTCAGCCGAACCCTACAGTGGAGAGACCCAGGAGGACGGGAGCAGGACCGGTGAATGATGGCTCCAGTGGGACCATCAACATGATCGTAGGAGGAACCAGAGGGCGGATGAGCCGTAGAGGAAAGAAGAGAGGCCGAGACGGGGAAGGCAGCAACGCCGAGGTCATGAAGGTAGTTGAGCACTCTCCAGTAACCATCACCTTCTCTCCGGAGGATGCTCAGGGTGTTCAGATGCCTCATGACGACGCCCTTGTTATTGAAGCGGTCATCCACAACTACCGGGTTAAGAAGATCTTAGTGGATGACGGAAGTAAGGTGGATCTGCTACCATACAGGGTCTTCCAGCAGATGGGAATCCCTGAGGAGCAGTTGGTTCGGGACCAGGCCCTAGTCAAAGGGATCGGAGGAGTCCCAGTGCCTGTGGAGGGAAAAGTGAAGCTAGCTCTCACTCTAGGAGAAGCGCCCAGGACTCGCACTCACTATGCGGTGTTCTTAGTAGTCAAACTCCCCCTGAGCTACAACGCAATATTGGAAAGACCTGCGCTATTTGACTTTGAGGCCGTAACCAGCATTATATATCTAGCCATAAAATTCCCAATAGAGGCAGGGGTGGGAGTAGTCAGAGGAAGCCAGGAAGAGGCGAGAGCAGTGTACCTGGCCACGGTATCAAAGCCGAGCTCGGCAGGAGAAAAGCTTGACTCGGAAGTTCTGGAGGTCCGAGATGAGAAGAAAGAGGCCAGAACAGAGCCAATCGGAGAGTTGGAGACCTTTCCCTTATCAGAAGCAGAAGTAGACAAGGTCTTCAGTCTTAACGCCGGCCTCACTGAAGAGTAGAAGATGGAAGTCATGGCCCTGATCCGAGGTCACGCGTCAAGCTTTGCCAGGAAGCCTTCTGACATGCCCGGGATTGACCCCAGAGTGATGACACACAAGCTGAATGTCCTCTCAGAAGCCAGGCCGGTGAAGCAGAAGAAGAGAGTGGTAGGAAGGGAGAAGCAGCAAGCCACCAGGGAGGAGGTGTAGAAGTTAGAGGAGGCAGGATTTATCAGGGAAGTGATGTACCTTCAATGGTTAGCAAATCCTATATTAGTCAAAAAAGCCAATAGCAAATATAGGATGTGTATAGATTTCACTGACCTGAACTAAGCATGTCCCAAAGATTGTTATCCCCTCCCTGATATTAATAAAATGGTCGACTCCATAACCGGTTTTGATTACATGTCGTCTTTGGATGCTATGTCTGGTTACCATCAAATTCCAATGGATAGGTCGGATGAAGAGAAGACCTCATTTATAACAGAAGATGGGACCTACTGCTATAAGGCCATGCCTTTCGGGCTGAAAAATGCCGGGGCGACATACCAAAGATTGAAGAATAAAATCTTCAAAGATCAGATCGGCAGGAATGTCGAAGTATATGTGGATGATATGGGAGTAATAGAACATATTTTAGTCTATTTTATCTTGATATTATTGATGATTATTTACATGATTTCTGCTTAATTTAGTGCTCTTGACATTATTTTGCAGAAAATGGTGAAAAAGGACATTTTGGAGAAAATACCCTTAAAACTGCCTTAAATGGAGCAAAGGAGAGCAAGCCTGCCAAGTTGAAATCAAGTGAAGCTAAATAAGGAAAGTTCTAAATAAAGAAAGTGGCAAAGAAGGAAAGAACATTCAGCCAAAGCAATTTGAAATTCAAATTTCAAATCTCCAAGTAGCATTTTCCTTATTCAAGAAGCCAAGTCTCAAGTTGCCATAAATGAAGAGCTAAATAAGGAAAGTATTTTGAAATTCAAATCTTCAAGATTTAGATTCAAATTTTGAATTTCAAATTCCAGCTTATTAAGGAAGCTAAATCCAAAGATCACATGCTTGCCACCTCATGCCTTGCACATTCAAAATTCAAATTGCAAAGGAGGCTCCACATTCCTTATTAGTGCATGGGCGACAAGAAAAGTGTGAAGGCAAGTCTTGAGCACCTTGGACAGCATCTTGAAGACACTTGGGCAACAATCAAAGACCAAAGGCTCCACTCCTTGCACTTGAACACATGCCCCACGTTTTTCCCTTCTCACATGTGCATGGATGGCACATCTTGGACCAAGGGCATTTTGGGCAGCCTCTTGAAGTCTTTTGGGCAGCCTCTTGACACCTTAGGCAGCCTCTTCACTAATTAGGAAGCAAGTATCATCTAGGGCAACACTTTTTAAATATAAAAAGACACATAAGGAGCCTCCCCATGCTCTTTCAAGCCCCCCTTGGAGGCACCTACGGGATTCACATCTCTTCTTCTACCTTTCTTCTTTTCTTTTATTTTTGGTTTTTGTTTTAGCCATGAGAGGCTGAAATCTTTTATTCTAGTTGAAGTTAGGTGATGCTTTAGTTGTTTTATGGATTGGGAGACTTGATCAAACATTGTTTATCTTTTGTTATTCAATATTCATACAATCTCATGCTTAATTCTATTGTTGCTTTGTTGTTTTGATCAATATGGCCAATTGATTCTTGATTGCAAGGTAATAATATGTTAGTTTGGATAATTTAAGTCCGTAATTGCTTGGATTATTCAAACATAAGAACACTTGGTGTAAAAATCAAGAAAATTGTATGATCTAGCAACATCTCATGCGTTAATTGGATCTCTCTATCTCTTCATGCAATTAACAATTGTTTTGATGCCTAAGGCCCAAGGACGTTTCTTGACAATTTGTTAATTAGTAATTAATTAGAGGACGTTCCCTAATTGGTTTAATCATAAGGAGAGACATGGTGGTGAGAAGCATCTTCTATCTCCATAACTAATCTATTGAATCAATCAAAAGAAACTAAGTGTTAATGATTAATCCCAACAACTGAAGTGGATCCAATTCTTCAACTAGAGCTTTCTTATTATTTATTTCTCTTTTATTTTATTAATCGCTTATTTTAATTGCTTTCAGTAGTTTGTTAATCAAATCAATCTCAAACTCCCCATTTTACTTTTACTACAATTTATTTTTATTCCGCTTTCAGTTTATCTCATTTTCAGTTTTATCTCGTTTCAGTTTGTTTTGCTTTCAGTTTGTTTTGCTTTCAGTTTATTTTGCTTTCAGTTTATTTCGCTTTCAGTTTATTTCACTTTCAGTTTATTTTGCTTCCATTTATTTTGCTTTCACTTTATTTTGCTTTCAGTTTATTTTGCTTTCCGTTTATCTCGTTTCAGTTTATTTCTTTTTCAGTTTATTTTTGTTTCAGTTTATTTTATTGGTCTTGATAAGGAAAATAGGTAAATTCTCAATTCCCTGTGGATTCGATCCTTTCACCACTATCTACAGTTGTAAGATTATTAATAACCAGAAAGGTTATTTTTGACCGGCTTCGACAACCGCGAGTCAAAAATTGGCGCCGTTGCCGGGAAATTGATTTAACTTGTTTGTTTTTCTTTCATGACCAGATCTGCATTCAAAGACATTCTGACTTAAGATTCAAAAAAAAAAAATATTTGGACGCACAGTCAAAAAACCTGCCATCGCATAATTGAATCATGGATGAGGTAAGTACATCTGTTCTCTATTCTCAACTCACATCTGTTATGAAAGATTTTGCCATAGGAATAGTGCAACAGGTTCAAGCATCCCAGCCACCAAGGCCATGTAGGATCTGTGCATATGTGGGACACCCAACTGATCAATGTCCTACACTTTATGAGTATGACCAACTAGTGCAAGCATTTGGAGGATTCAATAGCCACCCTAGACATGATCCATACTATAACACATACAATCCTGGCTGGAGAGACTATTCAGACTTCAGTTATGCATGGAATAACGACTACCAGAATTATCAAGGCTATCAATCCCAACCAAAACCTCCAAATTCCATCCAGCACCTTGAAAAGATGATGGAAACAATGGTAAGTTCCGTGCAAAGCATGCAACAGGACATAGGACTGTAACGACCCGGAAACCGATACCCCTCTGTAACGGCCCGAACCGCCACCGGCGCTAGGATCCAGATCGGCTTAAGGCCGCCGGGACCCGTAGCAAGCCAAACATACCTCCTGTCACCTGGTCAAATCCCATACATGATCAAAACTTTAACATAAAACTGAAACATATGATGTATAGACCGAGCTTGACCTGTATGCGACATAACTGGAAACATAAAGAACCCCCTACTAGAGCCCTCAAAAACTCTAGTTGGGTCAACATAACATACATCAAGCCGGAGTCATATCCAAAGAACTAGAACCTAACCTGTGCATGCATTAGAACCACAAACATAAGACCTCCACTAGGGTCCCCATCAAACATTAGCGTGGTAAACAACACATGCCACCAGTTTAGTTCAAACATAACTCAACATCTAAACCATTACATACATCATGTATTAAACAGGGACTAACCAAGTCTTAGGGCCAAGCATAGTTCTAATCCATAAACATAACTCTACTATACTTTACATTACAAAACATTATCTTACAATCCATTATCTCAAATTACATTACATGTCCACACTAAAAGTACTAAGCTATTACTATTACAAGACTTTTACCTTTGACGTCTTCCTGGCCTACCTCTGACCTGCAAAACTGGGGTTAGGGGAGAAGGGTGAGCTAAAAAGCCCAGTGAGTAGAAACAAAGAAAACAGTTCATTAATTACATGCTTTCATGAAATGCGTCATAGCACAAACAATTCACATCACGGATTGGACCCGACCACCAACATTCCTTCCAGTCTCAGTATGCCCGGCCCGACCGGGTCTTACAACCTTCGTATGCCTGGCCCGGCCAGGTCTTACAACAACTGTATGTGTATGCCTGGCCCGGCCAGGTCTTACAACATCTCTAGGGCTAGTGGGGTCGTCCTTGGTCCAATCTCCATCAACAGTAAATAATGCAATGCTTCATATTCGTGTAACTAGTGCAATCAACCTATTACATATAAACATGATGCATGAGCATGCTTTAGACATTTGATTTCTTTAAAATAAAAGATTAAGTTTAGTTCTACTCACCTCTGGCAGACGCTGGACTGACTCTGCAACTGCTAACACTGATGGCCTCCTCGATCCCTCGGGTCCGATCCTACACCGGTGGACTTGAATGAGGTGCCAAACACACTCCAAACAACTCATAAACAACTACCCCAAAACCCCTCTAAACATCACTTAAACATGCATAGAAAACAACCATGAAAAGGCTGGACAAGGCACTTTCGGCGGCACCTTCGGCGGCCGAACCCTCTCTCCAGAGACGAAACTCGGGCACTTTCGGCGGCACCTTCGGCGGCCGAAAGTCCTTCTCCAGAGACGAAAGTCAGGCACTTTCGGCGGCTGAATCTTCCTTCGGCGGCCGAAAGTCTGCTTTCAAGCCAAAACTCAACTTTCGGGGGCAAGGTTAGGCGGCCAAACCATGCATCCAAAGGCAGGTTCGGCGGCCGAAACCACCTTCGGCGGCCGAACCTGAGTTCTTCCTAGAAGGGCAGAACTCAGCTTCTCATGTATTCAAGCCTCCCAAACCTTCCAAACACCCCAAAACAAGCACCCAACCTCTACCAAAACATGCATAAACCCTTAACCATGCACAAAGGAGCTTAAACAAGCTTAAGCTCCAACAAAGAACATTAAAAGCATGCATAAACAGCTTATGACCCACATAAGCCAAAACCATCAAAACTACTCAAACCTCACTTGCTCTCTCCTAATCATGCATACACTCTCCCACATGCATAAACTAGCTTAACCCTTCATCATAACATCACATAAACGGGCATAAGCATACATTGGGTATAAAACCCACATAGACCCTAACATGCATATCTACCCATACTCAACCATCAAAACATCTTTAAACTTACTTAAAACTTCATGAAACGTAAAGGAAAGCATAGATCCACACTTACCTCTTGAAGATCGAGGGTTTGTGCGAGCTCTAACTTGGAGATGGGAGGAAACTACTCCTTGGGTCTCCAAGCTCCCAAAACTTAGATCTAAGCTTGAAAATTCTTCAAAATAACCATGGAACTCATAAAAACATGAAGGAGATGAAGAAAAACATGAAAACGGCCAAAGGAGTGTATAAACTCACCTGAGCTCGAGAATGGGGAGAAAACTCGCCCATTTCCGATCTGAGGGCTCTTTATAGGTGGCCTGGTCGAAGACCTTCGGCAGCCTAATGTGCCCTCCAAACTCATGCATGTTCGGCGGCCGAACTTGAGGTTCGGCGGCCGAACCTTGGCTCGTTCAAACAAGACTTTCGGAGGCCAAAGGCGCTCTCGAAACCTTCCCATGTTCGGCGGCCGAACTTCACTTTCGGCGGCCGCACCTAGCAATGCCTCCTTGGTCTTTTCTTTTCAAAACTCAATTCTTTTTCCATTTAAAACCATAAAATCATGCGAAAACATTTCAAAAACACATTTTACCCCTCTAGAAGCCTCTGGCATCTTCAGAAATTCCATATTCCAACGGAGATTCCGCCGGAAGGTAGGGATTCTGATGTCGGAATCTAGCCGGGTATTACATTCTTCCCCCCTTTAAGAACATTCGTCCTCGAATGTTCCACAAACAAACAGGCATCTCAAAACATGGCATCAAGCATACATAAACAAGCAAGCAAACAAGCAAGCCAAAGCCTAAAACGTCTCTCCAAAGAGAGACACAGGTACTACTGGAGTACAAACTCCCGGGTCTTCCAGGCATTCACTACCAACCAGTGGTGATTTCCACAAACCTTTCACCTATCGGGACTTCCTTGTTCCTCAGCCTCTTACCTTGTGTGTCAATGATCCGCACTAACTACTCAACAAAGGTGAGATCCCTTGAGATCTCCACCTCTGGTCCTTTACGAACCCTACTTGGATCTGACACGAACTTCCATAACACAGGAACATGGAAATCCGAATGGATTCTCTCCATAGGGAAATC
Organism: Manihot esculenta; assembly: GCF_001659605.2. Taxonomy (NCBI): domain Eukaryota; kingdom Viridiplantae; phylum Streptophyta; class Magnoliopsida; order Malpighiales; family Euphorbiaceae; genus Manihot; species Manihot esculenta. The sequence goes on from NC_035171.2 coordinate 21,534,540, forward strand.
ACCCTTGCCAAAAGAACCACCTTAGCAATACCCAACCTACTCCTGAACTCCACTGACTTCCACTGCGCTTCTCTGATCCTTACTCTTCTCTTCATCTTTACTAACTGGCTTCATCTCACTGCTAACCCAAAACTAACTCTAACGCTCACAGGTAGTACCCGGATTTCAGATCTATCTTGGAAAACAAACAACTCCTACTAGCTGTCCCAATAGATCATTCATCCTGCATGGGAATACCTGCCCTTGGTAGTGACCTTGGTCAACTGCTTACAGTTGTTACAAAGTCTCAAGGATTCATCCTTCTTTTCCCACCACCACACTGGAACAATCCAGGGTGAGGTACTAGGTCGGATAGAACCCTTTGTCTACCAAGTCTCACAACTGCTCTAACAACTTCTATGACTCTACAGGTACCATCCTGTAGGGGAGAATAGAAATGGTTCTGGGTCTAGACACCACTCCTATGCTCAACTCCATTTCCCTAACAGATGGTGAACCTAATAACTCGTCTGGGAAGACATCTAAAACTCTCTAACCAAAGACACTGAGGTTGGTTCCCTGACCCGACTGCAAAACTCTCAAACAAGAGCTAGAACCCTCTGACAACCCCTCCTACGCACCCTACGAACCTGACAGGCTGACATTGTAACGACCCGAAAATCGGACCGCTACCGGCGCTAGGATCCAGATTGGCTTAAGGCCGCCGGGACCTGTAGCAAGCCTGACATGTAACCTGTAAACCTGTTTAATCCCATACATGATCAACAATCATACATAAAAAATAAAACTTTTCCTTCATACATTCGCTCATACACCAAACTCAACCTGCATGCACTGAACATAAACATACTGTAAACATTGACCCCTCTTTGGGATCTCATCAATGCCCCAATGGGCGATATACATGTGTTGAGTTGGCTAACATCTACATCATAAAACATCTGAGATCATGTAATAAAGGGGATAACAGTACACATAGAGTCAAGCACAACTTCTAATCCTCAATATCATTATACATAATATGACTATTCAACTTTACATCATCTTACAATTTATCATGTCCACTTTCTATCTATTACAAACATATGACTTTACTCTTCTTGACTTCTCTGTCTAGCCCGTACCTGCAATCCTGGGGGATTAAGGAAAAGGGGTGAGCTACTAGAGTCCAGTGAGCAGAATAATGAGAAACAACATTTAAATTCTCATGCCATCATGTAATGCAACACATCACAACAAATCACATCTCGAATGGTATTGTCACCAATAGTCCTCTACATTCCAAAGTGCCGGGACGTAGAATGGGTACAACCGGTCTTTCTCTTAACATAACATATCATAACATTCCAATGTGCTAGGGACGTAGAATGGGTATAACCTGGACTTCCATACCATATCATGCCGTAACATCATCATACCATATGAGGACTTAAAGGATCATCCAATAACCAATCCACATCAACATCATAAATGCAATGCAACATATTCGTGAATTCTAATGCAAACAACCTAATTCATCACATGGCATTCATGATGCATGAACATGCTAAAAACTTTATAATTTATTTGCTTTAAATCGTAAAGGTTTATTCTACTCACATCTGGCTGAAGCTCTACTGACTCAGAAGCAGCTGAACTCACTGCTGGGGTCCTCGGTTCCTCGGGTCCGAACCTACACAGGTGGACTCAAATGAGGGACCAAACAACTAGAACATAACTCTAAAAACACCCCCCAAAAACTCCCTAAAACACCTCAAAACAATTATGCAAAAACATGCAAAGGAAGGCTGAACAGGGCAGGTTCGGCGGCACCTTCGGCGGCCGAAAGTCCCTCCAGAGCCGAAACCCAGGCAGGTTCGGCGGCACCTTCGGCGGCCGAAAGTCCCAGACAGAGACGAAAGTCTCTTTTCGGGGGCAGGCTTCGGCAGCCGAAAGGCTTGCCTCCCCAGCCATGTTCGGCGGCCGAAAGTCCTTCGGCTGCCGAACCTGGTTTCTGCCAAAGGGCAGAAACTTGGCTCCTCTATGCACATTTGCCTCCAAAACTTCCAATCATGCATAAACCTATTCTACAACACACATACTCAAGCATACAAGCTCCTAGGGGCTTCAAACCATCTAAAACCCCATCTACAACACATCAAACAACACAAATCCAACATACATTGCCCATAAACCAACAAAAACCCAAAAACTCATAAAACCCTACACATGCATTTCTACTTCAAGAATCAACTTAAAACTTGTTAAAAACATATAGTGAGCTCAAGATCGGCCCTTACCTCTTGAAGATCGAGAGGAAAACGACCCTAGCTCGAAGATGGGAGAGATTTGAGTTCTTGAACCTCAAAGCTCCAAAACTTGCTTTAAACTCGAAAATCTTCAAAACAAGATGAAAACTCATAAGAAAAACATGAAATCTCGAAGGGAGAAGCTCAAAATAGAGGAGGGGCGGTGGAGAACTCACCTTGGCCGAAAACGGGAAGAAAAGCTTGCCCATTTCGGCCATGGGGTCCTTTTATAGGGCTGTCCTTACTACCTTTCAGCGGCCTAACGTGCCCCCACAGTGCATGCAAGTTCGGCGGCCGAACATGAGGTTCGGCGGCCGATCCTTGGCTGATTCAAACAAGGCTTTCGGAGGCCTAAAGCGCTCCCAAAACCTCCTCACGTTCGGCGGCCGAACATGACTTTCGGCGGCCGAACCTGGCAAAGTCTCCAAAGCCCTCTCCACTCAAAACTTGAATTTATTTTCATTAAAAACCATAAAATACATCAAAACATTTTATGAAAACATGGTTTTACCCTTCTAGAGGTCTCCGACATCCGAGATTCCGCCGGACGGTAGGAATTTCGATATCGGAGTCTAGCCGGGTATTACATTCTCCCCCCCTTAAGAACATTCGTCCCCGAATGTTCCTCAACTAGCATATAGCATGGCATACACATATCATTGATTCAAAGCACATAAAACTCACAAAGAACTAACCTTAGAAAAGATAAGGGTATTGCTGGAGCATGGACTCCCGTGTCTCCCAAGTGCATTCTTCCATATTGTGGTGGTTCCAAAGGACTTTCACCATCGGGATTTCCTTGTTTCTCAGCTTCCTAATCTGGGTGTCTATGATCCGCACTGGCTGCTCAATATAAGTGAGATCTTCTTGGATCTCCACATCAGGCTCACTAAGAACCTTGCCCGGATCTGACACGAACTTCCTCAACATTGAAACATGGAAAACCGGATGGATTCTTGCCATTGAAGCAGGCAAATCTAGCTTGTACGACACATTCCCAATCTTCTGTAAGATTTCAAAGGGTCCGATGTATCGTGGGGCTAGTTTACCTTTCTTCCCAAAGCGAACCACTCCTTTCATTGGAGACACTTTGAGCAATACCAGATCCCCCTCCTAAAACTCTACTTGCCGTCTGCGGATGTCTGCATAACTCTTCTGTCTGCTTGCAGCAGTCTTGATTCTTTTTCTGATTATGGGTACCACCCTGCTGGTAATCTCTACTAGCTCAGGTTCTGCCAAGGCCTTTTCTCCAACCTCTTCCCAGCAAACAGGTGATCTGCACTTCCTCCCATACAAAGCTTCATATGGAGCCATCCCGATGCTAGCATGATGGCTGTTATTGTAGGCAAACTCCACCAAAGGTAGATGCTGCCTCCAAGAACCGCCAAAGTCCAGCACACACATTCTAAGCATATCCTCTATTGTCTGGATGGTCCTCTCTGATTGTCCGTCCGTCTGTGGATGGAAAGCAGTGCTAAAATCCAACCTGGTACCTATGGCATTCTGCAGACTCCGCCAAAACCTGGAGGTGAACTGGGGTCCTCTATCGGACACTATAGAAACAGGGACCCCATGCAGCCTGACGATCTCATCAACATACACCTGTGCCAACTTGTCCACAGAATAGCCACTCCTGACAGGGATGAAGTGAGCAGATTTGGTGAGTCTGTCCACAATCACCCATATGGAGTCCAATCTGTTGGACGTTGCCGGTAACCCCACTATGAAGTCCATAGCTATATTCTCCCATTTCCACTCTGGAATAGGTAGCGGGTTAAGCATTCCAGCCAGCTTCTGATGTTCCAGCTTCACCCTCTGACACACTTCGCAGGCTGACACAAACTGTGCCACTTCTTTCTTCATCGCTGGCCACCAATAAACTTTCTTCAGATCTTGATACATCTTGGTGGCTCCGGGGTGAACGCTGTATCTTGCATTATGAGCCTCCCTCATAATGTCTCCTTTTAGCCCTATGTTATCTGGTACACACAATCGACTCCCATAGCGGAGGATCCCCTTACTGTCAAATCTGAATTCACTGTCCTTGCCCGACTGAACAGTCCTGGCAATCTTCACTAACTCTAGGTCCTCATGCTGTTTCTGAGCCACTTGCTCCAGAAACACAGGTGTCACTCTCATCTGGGCCACTAAAGCACCTGTACCAGACAACTCCAACTGTAGACCTTCATCAATAAGCTTGTAAAACTCCTTCACCACTGGTCTCCTCTCAGTCATGATGTGGGATAGACTGCCTAGTGACTTCCGGCTTAGGGCGTCTGCCACGACGTTCGCCTTACCCGGATGATACTGAATCTTGCAATCATAATCACTCAGCAGCTCTACCCACCTTCTCTGCCTCAAGTTCAAATCTCTTTGACTCAGGATGTACTGCAGGCTCTTATGATCTGTAAAGATCTCACATTTTACCCCATAGAGGTAGTGCCTCCACATATTGAGTGCAAAGATTACTGCTGCCATCTCAAGGTCATGTGTGGGGTAATTCAACTCATGCTTCTTCAGCTGCCTAGAAGCATAAGCAATCACCCTCTCATTCTGCATTAGTACACAACCCAGTCCCACACGGGACGCATCACAGAAGACTGTAAAGTCCTCATCACTAGATGGCAGAGCTAACACTGGTGCTGAAGTCAACCTCTTCTTAAGCTCTTCAAAACTCTCTTCGCACTGGTCGGTCCACACAAACTTTTGATTCTTCCTGGTTAGTCTGGTCAGAGGAGCATCAACTTTTGAGAAGTCCTGGACGAACCTCCTGTAGTAACCTGCCAAACCTAAGAAACTCCTGATCTCCGTCACTGAAGTGGGTCTAGGCCAGTTAGCCACAGCTTCTACCTTCTTGGGGTGCACCTCTATTCCATTCTCTGACACTACATGCCCCAAGAATGAGATGCTCCTCAGCCAGAACTCACACTTGGAGAACTTGGCATACAAGCCATGTTCCCTCAAGGTCTGCAGAACCAACCTCAGATGATGGGCATGCTCTTCTGCATTCCTGGAATACACTAAGATATCATCTATGAAGACAATAACAAAGTGATCTAGGTATTGGCTAAACACTCTGTTCATGAGATCCATGAATGCTGTAGGGGCGTTGGTTAACCCGAACGGCATTACAAGGAACTCAAAATGCCCATATCTGGTCCTGAAAGCTATCTTCGGCACATCTTCTTCCCTTATCCTTAGCTGATGGTACCCTGATCTCAAAACTATTTTGGAGAAACAACCTGCTCCGGCTAGCTGGTCAAATAGATCGTCGATCCTAGGCAACGGGTACTTATTCTTGGTAGTGACTTTGTTCAACTGCCTGTAGTCGATACAAAGTCTAAGGGATCCATCTTTCTTTCTCACAAACAAGACTGGTGCACCCCAAGGTGAGGTGCTCGGTCGGATGAAGCCCTTTTCTAGCAGTTCTTGCAACTGTTCCTTCAATTCCTTCAACTCAGCTGGAGCCATCCTGTAGGGAGGGATAGAGATCGGTCGGGTTCCAGGCATCAATTCTATCTCGAACTCTATCTCCCTAGCAGGTGGTAAATCTGGCAGCTCGTCTGGGAAGACGTCTAGAAACTCTCTAACCACTGGCACCGAGGCGGGCTCTCTAACCTGACTGCTAAGCTCTCTCACATGAGCCAAATACCCCTGACATCCCTTCCTAAGCAACCTACGAGCCTGAAGAGCTGATATCAGACCTCTAGGTGTACCCCTCTTGTCTCCCCTGAAGACAACCTCTGACCCATCCTGACCTCTGAACCTGACTACCTTGTCCCTGCAGTCCAAGGTAGCACCATGGGTAGATAACCAGTCCATCCCTAGAATGACGTCAAAATCTGTCAAGTCTAGAACCACAAGGTCGGCGGAAAGGCATCTTCCCTCAACAAAGACTGGACTGCACTGGCAGACTGACTCTGCCACTAATGGATCACACTTGGGTCCACTGACCCAGAGAGGACACTCTAATCCAGAGATCATCAGACCCAACCTCTCAACGGCTCTCGGAGCAATAAAAGAATGAGATGCACCAGGGTCCATCAAGGCATACACATCTGAACAACCAATGACTAAGTTACCTGCCACCACGGTGTTAGATGCATCTGCCTCCTGTTGAGTCATGGTGAAGATCCGTGCTGGAGCTGATGGACCTTCACCTCTGAAACCTGCTGAAGAAGAGGCTGCCCCTCTTCCTCTGCCTCTGCCACTAGCTTGAGTCACGGCTGGAGCTGCTGGCTGAGCCACACTGCCAGAAGCCGTCTGCTGAGACTGTGCTCCAAAAGCTGCCCTAGGACACTCCCGAGCCATGTGTCCCTCTTGCCCGCATCTGAAGCAGGCTGCTGTCCCAGCCCGGCAAACTCCCCTGTGTGGCCTACCACACTTTGCACAAACTGCATTATCCGCACCTGAGCTTGAGCCACTCCCTAATCCCAGACTAGACTTGACTTTGTTCCAGAACTTGTTCTTCTTCGGCTTCCTAGTGGTGTTACTCCACTTTTTGCTACCTAAAGCTGCTGCACTCAGAGAAGAAGAGCCTAGGGTCTTGGAACCAGAAGACTGTGCCACTGACTGTCTGACTGTTCCCTGAACGATGGCACTGGCCTCCATTTTTCGGGCCATATCCACTATGGCATGGAAGCTCTCCCTATCTGCTGAATGGATCAAGGAGGAATATCTAGAGTGGAGTTTCATGATATACCTCCTTGACCTTTTCTGATCCGAGTCAAGATTTTGCCCTGCAAATGGCAACAGCTCCAAGAATCTGTCTGTGAACTCCTCTACACCCATCTCATCAGTCTGCCTCAACTGCTCAAACTCTATCATCTTCAGCTCCCTTGAACTATCTGGGAAAGCCCATCCTGCAAACTTGTTTGCAAACTCCTCCCAAGACATGCTGTCAACTCTCGGGTTCACATAATTCTTGAACCACTCTCGTGCCTTCTTGCATTTAAGCGTGAACCCAGCCATCTGAATGGCTCTACTGTCATCAGCCCCAATCTCATCTGTGATCACCTTGACCCTCTCGAGATACACAAACGGGTCATCTCCTTTTTCATACTGAGGAGCACCCAACTTCATGTAGTCGGTCATCTTGACCTTGCTCCCACTGGCTGAGCTAGGTCTAGAAGGTTGAGTAACTGGGGCTGCTGGTTCTGTAGGTGGTGGAGGTGGAGGTGCAGCATTCCCCGAGGTGGGGTTTGCCAGGTGAGGATAAAAGGGTGAGGGTGGATAAGCTGGGTACTGGGGGTGAGGTGGACAGAAAGGTGGACAGGGCATGTAGGTAGGGCAGGGGCTAAAGCTGGAGTAATCCGATGTGCCTCCCATCGGATACCCTGAACACTGTGGGAAGGGTGGATAATGGGGTGGAAAACCATAACCCGAGGCCTGAGTGCCTCCCTGAGACTCCCCTGTCCCTTCTTCCGACATGCTGACATCCAGATTCCCATCCCTCCTCTGGTCCTCTTCCATAACCTCCCTCACATCTGAAGAACTTCCTCCTCTATCTGTCCCCCTTCTGCTAGCATCAAAAGACCTTCTAGGGTCCCTTGACACTCTTTCTCTGCTTGATCTACATGACATTGCCCTAGGCAATGCAGGAGGACGGGCGCTCGTGCCCTCATCCTCAGGTGGTACTCCAGTCAATCATGCAGATCGACAAGTTCCCCTCATCCTGTTTTCTGAAAGGCAGCACATAACAAGCAAACATTAGCATCATATGGTTCATGTGGGCACACATGAACCCTCATCACATACATCACATATCATTAATGCACATGCATATAATCATGGCATTTAACATCATCATGCAAGACAGGACTCCACATCCTATCCTAGTGGACATGATCTTCCTATTGTGCTTGACCTTCTATAACATCTATGAGCCCGACACTCTAGGTTCGACCATATGAACCTAAGGCTCTGATACCATTCTGTAACGACCCGAAAATCGGACCACTACCGGCGCTAGGATCCAGATCGGCTTAAGGCCGCCGGGACCCATAGCAAGCCTGACATGTAACCTGTAAACCTGTTTAATCCCATACATGATCAACAATCATACATAAAAAATAAAACTTTTCCTTCATACATTCTCTCATACACCAAACTCAACCTGCATGCACTGAACATAAACATACTGTAAACATTGACCCCTCTTTGGGATCTCATCAATGCCCCAATGGGCGATATACATGTGTTGAGTTGGCTAACATCTACATCATAAAACATCTGAGATCATGTAATAAAGGGGATAACAGTACCCATAGGGTCAAGCACAACTTCTAATCCTCAATATCATTATACATAACATGACTATTCAACTTTACATCATCTTACAATTTATCATGTCCACTTTCTATCTATTACAAACATATGACTTTACTCTTCTTGACTTCTCTGTCTAGCCCGTACCTGCAATCCTGGGGGATTAGGGAAAAGGGGTGAGCTACTAGAGCCCAGTGAGTAGAATAATGAGAAACAACATTTAAATTCTCATGCCATCATGTAATGCAACACATCACAACAAATCACATCTCGGATGGTATTGTCACCAATAGTCCTCTACATTCCAAAGTGTCGGGACATAGAATGGGTACAACCGGTCTTTCTCTTAACATAACATATCATAACATTCCAATGTGCCAGGGACGTAGAATGGGTACAACCTGGACTTTCTCTTACATAGTGCCAGGGACGTGGAATGGATACAACCTGGACTTCCATACCATATCATGCCGTAACATCATCATACCATATGAGGACTTAAAGGATCATCCAACAACCAATCCACATCAACATCATAAATGCAATGCAACATATTCGTGAATTCTAATGCAAACAACCTAATTCATCACATGGCATTCATGATGCATGAACATGCTAAAAACTTTATAATTTATTTGCTTTAAATCGTAAAGGTTTATTCTACTCACATCTGGCTGAAGCTCTACTGACTCAGAAGCAGCTGAACTCACTGCTGGGGTCCTCGGTTCCTCGGGTCCGAACCTACACAGGTGGACTCAAATGAGGGACCAAACAACTAGAACATAACTCTAAAAACACCCCCCAAAAACCCCCTAAAACACCTCAAAACAATTATGCCAAAACATGCAAAGGAAGGCTGAACAGGACAGGTTCTGTAATACCCGGCTAGACTCCGGTATCGGAATCCCTACCGTCCGGTGGGACCTCGGATGTCGGAAACCTCTAGAAGGGTAAAACTATGATTTTATGAAATGTTTTCATGTATTTCATGTTTTTAAGTAAGAAATTAAATGAGTTTTTGCATAAAAAAATCTTTGGAGGAAAACCCAGGTTCGGCCGCCGAAAGTCAAGTTCGGCCGCCGAACATGCATGCGTTTTGGAGGCACGTTAGGCCCCCGAAAGCATGAGTGAGGGAAGTCAAGGTTCGGCCGCCGAACCTCGTGTTCGGCCGCCGAACATTTGCATGGATGCGGAGGCACATTCGGCCCCCGAACGTGGTCTGGCCAGCCACTATAAAAGGGTCCCTTAGCCGAAAATGGGCGAGCTTTTTCTCCCTATTTCGGCCAAGGTGAGCATTCCGCCATCCTTCCCCAATCTTGAGTTTTTCCTTCCTTTTTCCACGATCTTTACAAGTTTATAACTTTGGTTTTGAAGATCTTTGAGCTTAGAACGAGTTTTGGAGCTTGGAGACCAAAAGTTGGAACTTCTCCCATCTCCAAGTTTAGATCTCCTCAACCCTCGATCTTCAAGAGGTAAGAGCCGATCTTAAGCTCAATGTATGATTTAAACTAGTTTTATGAAGTTTTAAGGGGTAGAATGCATGTTAGGGTATATGTTAAACCTATGGGTTTTTGATGACTCTTTGAACAATGTAGCTTGATTGTGTGTGATTGAAGTGTTGTAGATGGGGTATATGCATGTTTGAGGCCCCTAGGAACTTGTATGCATGCTTTGGTTGAACAATATGCATGTTTGAAAGGTTTAGAGGCGAAATGTGCTAAGGGAGCCAAGTTTCTGCCCTTTGGCAGAAACCAGGTTCGGCAGCCGAAGGTACTTTCGGCCGCCGAACATGGCTGGGGAGGCAGGCCTTTCGGCTGCCGAAGTTGCCCCCGAAAAGAGACTTTCGTCTCTGTCTGGCACTTTCGGCCGCCGAAGGTGCCGCCGAACCTACCTGAGTTTCGTCTCTGTCCAGGACTTTCGGCCGCCGAAGGTGCCGCCGAAAGTGCCCTGTTCAGCCATTTCCTGCATGTTTTCATGTGATATTTTCAGGATGTTTTAGGGGGTTTTTGGGGAGTATTTTAGAGTCATGTTCATGTATGTTTGGTGCCTCATTTGAGTCCACCTGTGTAGGTTCGGACCCGAGGAACCGAGACCCCCGGTTGTGAGATAGTCGTTCAGAGTTCGTTGTTAAAGCTTCAGTTACCAGGTGAGTGGAACAACCCCTTAAGCTTTAAAGCAAATGAATAAATGAATGAATCATAAAGCATTGCCCACGCATCATTATGCCATGCAATATTAGGTTGTTTGCATTAGAATTCACGAATATGTTGCATTGCATACTTTGTTGTTGATGTGGATGAATGTTGAATGATCCATTAGCCCTTGTATGTCATGATAGCCTATGTGAGTCCTGGTGTGCCTGCTACGGCTCTACGCCCCTGGCACCATGACTGATTATGGAAGTCCGGGTGTGCCTGCTACGGCTCTACGCCCCCGGTATGTATAAGTAAGAAAGATAGGGGCTAAATGGTGACAAGTTCATCCTTGTTGTGAAATGTTTGTGTTATGGCGCATACATGAAAGCATGAAGAAAGAAAAAGTTATATGATAATAATAATAATAAAATGAATAATAATATACCTAAAAATGGAGGAATTAAAACAAATGTTTTTAGTTTCTGCTCACTGGGCTCTAGTAGCTCACCCCACTCCCTTTATCCCCAGAGTTGCAGGTACAGGATAGATCAAGAAGTCGGCTAGAGTGAAGTCAAGTCATGTATGTTGTAATAGATAGTAGTGGACATGAACAAGATGTAATGAGTATTTATGACTATGTAATGTAATGAATGTTTTGATGATGTATTGAGGATTATAGTAGTGCTTGACCTAGAGGTGTGTGAATCCCCATTATGTACAGAGTGTTTAATGAATAATGATGTTAATAACCATGATTATCCAAGTTGATATGTATGATGATGATACCCCATTGGAGTATTGATGAGGACTCCAGTGTGGGGTTTATGTATGATTTTGTGCATGCACAGGTTTTGCTTGGATAAGAGAAAGGAAAATTTTTTACAGATCATGTATATGTTGTTATGTATGGGATTCCACAGGTTTACAGGAGGTATGTAGGCTTGCTACGGGTCCCGGCGGCCTTAAGCCGATCTGGATCCTAGCGCCGGTAACGGGTCGGATTTCCTGGTCGTTACAGAGTGGTATCAGAGCCCTAGGTTCATATGGTCGGACCTAGAGTGTCGGGCTCATAGATGTTCTAGAAGGTCAAGCACACTAGGAAAATCATGTCCACTAGGATAGGATGTAGAGTCCTGTCTATATGATGATATGATATGCCATGATGATATGCATGTGCATAAATGCTATGATGTGATGCTATGTATGTAATGAGGGTTCATGTGTTTCCATATGAACCATATGATGCTAATGATTTCTTGTGCTATGTGCTGTTTTTCAGAAGATAGAATGAGAGGAACTCGTCGATCTGCACGATTGACTGGAGTGCCACCTCAGGACGAGGGCGCTGATGCCCGTCCTTCCGCATTGCCTAGGGCAATGTTCAGTAGGTCCAATAGAGACAGAGTAGCTAGAGACCCTAGAAGGTCTTTGGATCTGGGTAGAAGCAGATCAGTAAGGGGAACAGTGCAGGGAGGAATGTCTGAGGATATGGAAGTAGATCAGAGGAGGGATGGCAGTCTCGGTGTGAGCATGCCGGAAGAGGGCATGGGAGAATCAGAAGGAGGCACTCAGGCCTCGAGTTATGTCCAGCCACATCACTACCCACCCTATTCACACCATCCAGGGTATTCGATGGGAGGTACATCGGATTACCCCAGTTTTAGCCCTTATCCTCCACATATGCCATACCCACCATACTCTCAGTACCCCATGTACCCACCTCCACCTCCCTATACCAGTACAGCAAACCCTACCCCAGGGGATGTTGCACCTCCACCACCACCAGTACCTACTGTCCCGGAAACACAAGTACCCAAACCTACCTCATCTGGAGGGAGCAAGGTCAAGATGACCGATTACATGAAGTTGGGTGCTCCTCAGTACAGAGCAGGCGATGACCCATTTGAGTATCTGAACAGGGTCAAGACTATTACAGATGAGATAGGGGCTGATGACAGTAGAGCCATTCAGATGGCTGGGTTCACACTGGAGTGCAAGAAGGCACGTGGTTGGTTTAAGAACTATGTGAACCCGAGAGCGGACAGTATGTCCTGGGAGGAGTTCGCAAATGAGTTTGTAGGATGGGCTTTCCCTGAGAGCTCTAGAGAGCAGAAGATGATAGAATTCGAGCAGTTGAGGCAGACTGATCAGATGAGTGTGGAGGAGTACACAGACAGGTTCCTGGAGTTGTTGCCATATGCTGGACAGAATTTGGACTCAGATCAAAAGAAGTCAAGTAGATATATTATGAGGCTACACTCCAGGTATTCCTCTTTGATACAGTCAGCAGAGAGGGAGAGTTTCCATGCCATAGTGGATATGGCTAGGAGAATGGAGGCTAGTGCTATCGTTGAGGGGAAGGTAAAACAGTCAGTGGCACAGTCTTTTGGTTCCAAGACCCCAGGTGGGGAAAGGTTAGACTCTTCTTCTCTGAGTGCAGCAGTTGCAGGCAGTAAGAAGTGGGACAGAGGCCACAGAAAATCTAAGAAGAATAAGTTCTGGAACAAGATCAAGTCAGGTCTGGGTTTAGGCAGTGGCTCAAGCTCTGGCGCAGAGGTTACAACATGTATGAGATGTGGGAGACCACACAAGGGAGTATGTCTGGCAGGGACAAACACATGTTTCAGATGCGGACAAGCGGGTCATTTGGCTCGAGATTGTCCTAGAGCAGCCTTTGCAGCACCGTCCCAGCAGACAGCCTCCGGCAGTGTGGTACAGCCAGTAGCTCCAGCCGCAACACAGGCCAGTGGCAGAGGCAGAGGGAGAGGGTCAGCCTCTTCATCAGCAGGATACAGAGGTGAAGGTCCATCAGCTCCAGCACGGATCTTCACTATGACTCAGCAGGAGGCCAACACATCCAACACCGTGGTGGCAGGTAATCTCATCATTGGTTGTTCTGATGTGTATGCCTTAATGGACCCGGGTGCATCTCATTCTTTTATTGCTCCGAGAGTCGTGGAGAGGGTAGGATTGATGGTCTCTGGGTTAGAGTGTCCCCTATGGGTCAGTGGACCCAAGTGTGACCCGTCAGTGGCAGAGGCAGTCTGCCAATGTAGTCCAGTTTTCATAGAGGGAAGATGCCTTTCCGCCGACCTAGTGGTTCTAGATTTGACAGATTTTGACGTCATTCTAGGGATGGATTGGTTATCGACCCATGGTGCTACCTTGGACTGTAGAGACAAGGTAGTCAGATTCAGAGATTAGGATGGGTCAGAGGTCGTCTTCAGAGGAGACAAGAGGGGTACACCTAGAGGTCTGATCTCAGCTCTTCAGGCTCGTAGGTTGCTTAGGAGGGGATGTCAGGGGTTTCTAGCTCATGTGAGGGAGTTAGATAGTCATGTTAGAGAGCCCGCCTCAGTGCCTGTGGTGAGAGAGTTCTTAGATGTTTTCCCAGACGAGCTGCCAGGGTTACCACCTGCTAGGGAGATAGAGTTCGAGATTGAGTTAATGCCTGGTACCAGACCGATCTCTATCCCTCCCTACAGGATGGCACCAGCAGAATTGAAGGAACTGAAGGAACAGTTGCAAGAGCTGGTAGATAAGGGTTTCATCCGACCGAGTACTTCACCTTGGGGTGCTCCGGTTTTGTTTGTGAGGAAGAAGGATGGATCCCTTAGACTTTGTATCGACTACCGACAGTTGAACAAGGTCACTACCAAGAACAAGTACCCTTTGCGGAGGATCGACGATCTATTCGACCAGCTAGCAGGAGCAGGTTGTTTCTCCAAAATAGATCTGAGATCAGGGTACCACCAGTTGAGGATAAGGAATGAAGATGTACCGAAGACAGCTTTCAGGACCAGGTATGGGCACTATGAGTTCCTTGTGATGCCGTTTGGGTTGACCAACGCCTCTGCAGCATTCATGGACCTCATGAACAGAGTATTCAGTCAGTATCTGGATCACTTCGTTATTGTCTTCATAGATGATATCTTAGTGTATTCCAGAAATGCAGAGGAGCATGCCCATCACCTGAGGACAGTTTTGCAGACCTTGAGAGAGCATGGCTTGTATGCCAAGTTCTCCAAGTGTGAGTTTTGGCTTAGGAGCATTTCATTCTTGGGGCACATTGTGTCAGAACAGGGTATTGAAGTAGACCCCAAGAAGGTAGAGGCTGTAGCTAACTGGCCTAGACCCACCACAGTGACCGAGATCAAGAGTTTTCTGGGTTTAGCAAGTTACTACAGGAGGTTCGTTCAGGACTTCTCAAAGATTGCTGCTCCTATGACCAAATTGACAAAGAAGAATCAGAAGTTCATATGGACCGATCAGTGTGAGGAAAGCTTTGAGGAGCTTAAGAGGAGGTTGACTTCAGCACCGGTGTTAGCTCTGCCAAAAAGTGATGATGACTTCTCAGTATATTGTGATGCGTCCCGTGTGGGACTGGGTTGTGTGCTAATGCAAAATGAGAGGGTGATCGCTTATGCTTCTAGGCAGCTGAAGAAGCATGAGCTGAATTACCCCACACATGACCTAGAGATGGCAGCAGTGATCTTTGCACTCAAGATGTGGAGGCATTACCTTTATGGGGTAAAGTGTGAGATCTTCACAGATCATAAGAGCCTGCAGTACATCCTGAGTCAGAGAGAACTGAACATGAGGCAGAGGAGATGGGTAGAGCTGTTGAGTGACTATGATTGCAAGATTCAGTACCATCCGGGTAAGGCGAATGTTGTGGCAGACGCCCTAAGCCGGAAATCACTCGGCAGTCTATCCCACATTTCAGCAGAGAGGAGGCCGGTGGTGAAGGAGTTCCACAGACTTATGAGTGAGGGATTACAGTTGGAGTTGTCTGGCACAGGTGCCTTAGTGGCTCAGATGAGAGTGACACCTGTGTTTCTGGAGCAGGTAGCTCAGA
The DNA here is from genome assembly GCF_001659605.2 of Manihot esculenta. NCBI lineage: Eukaryota > Viridiplantae > Streptophyta > Magnoliopsida > Malpighiales > Euphorbiaceae > Manihot > Manihot esculenta. Next base: position 21,550,088 of record NC_035171.2, read on the forward strand.
AACAGCATGAGGACCCAGAGTTGGTCAAAATAGCCAGAACGGTTCAGTCAGGCCAGAATAATGAGTTCAAGTTTGATGATAAGGGGATCCTCCGCTATGGGAACAGATTATGTGTGCCAGATGACATTGGTCTGAAGGGAGATATTATGGGGGAAGCCCATAATACCAGGTATAGTGTTCACCCTGGAGCCACCAAGATGTATCAGGATCTGAAGAGAGTGTATTGGTGGCCAGCTATGAAGAAGGACGTGGCACTGTTCGTGTCAGCCTGCGATGTGTGTCAGAGGGTGAAACTAGAGCATCAGAAGCCGGCTGGAATGTTGAATCCACTACCGATTCCAGAGTGGAAATGGGAGAATATAGCTATGGACTTCGTAGTGGGGTTACCGGCGACGTCCAACAGATTGGACTCCATATGGGTGATTGTGGACAGACTCACCAAATCTGCTCACTTCATCCCTGTCAGGAGTGGTTACTCTGTGGACAAGTTGGCGCAGGTGTACGTAGATGAGATTGTCAGACTGCATGGGGTCCCGGTATCTATAGTGTCAGATAGAGGGCCCCAGTTCACCTCCAGGTTTTAGCGGAGTCTGCAGAACGCTATGGGTACCAGATTAGACTTCAGTACTGCCTTCCACCCACAGACAGACGGACAGTCAGAGAGGACCATCCAGACAATAGAGGATATGCTCAGAATGTGTGTGCTAGATTTTGGCGGTTCTTGGAGGCAGCATCTACCTTTGGTGGAGTTTGCCTACAATAACAGCTATCATGCTAGCATAGGGATGGCTCCATATGAAGCTTTGTATGGGAGGAAGTGCAGATCACCTATCTGCTGGGAGGAAGTAGGAGAGAGGACTCTTGCGGGTCCGGAGTTAGTAGAGCTTACCAGCAGGGTGGTACCCATAATCAGAGAGAGGATCAAGACTGCTGCTAGTCGGCAGAAGAGTTATGCAGATATCCGCAGAAGACAGCTAGAGTTTCAGGAGGGGGATTTGGTTTTGCTCAAGGTGTCTCCTATGAAAGGAGTGGTTCGGTTCGGGAAGAAGGGTAAGTTAGCTCCACGGTACATTGGTCCTTTCGAAGTGCTTCAGAGGGTCGGTAATGTGTCGTACAAGCTAGACTTGCCTGCTTCGATGGAGAGAATCCATCCGGTTTTCCATGTTTCTCTGTTACGGAAGTACGTGTCGGATCCTGGAAAGGTTCTTAGTGAGCCTGATATGGAGATCCATGAGGATCTCACCTATGTAGAACAGCCAGTGCGGATCCTAGACACTCAGATCAGAAAGCTGAGGAACAAGGAAATCCCGATGGTGAAAGTCCTTTGGAACCACCACAATATTGAAGAATGCACCTGGGAGACACGGGAGTCCATGCTCCAGCAATACCCCCATCTGTTTTGAGGTGAGTGTTAGTTGTTCTATGTGTTGCATGTATGATATATTGTATGCTATGTTGTATGTTATGATTGATGCCATGCTTTGTATGTTAGTTGAGGAACATTCGGGGACGAATGTTCTTAAGGGGGGGAGAATGTAATACCCGGCTAGACTCTGGTATCGGAATCCCTACCGTCCGGTGGGACCTCAGATGTTGGAAACCTCTAGAAGGGTAAAACTATGATTTTATGAAATGTTTTCATGTATTTCATGTTTTTAAGTAAGAAATTAAATGAGTTTTTGCATAAAAAATCTTTGGAGGAAAACCCAGGTTCGGCCGCCGAAAGTCAAGTTCGGCCGCCGAACATGCATGCGTTTTGGAGGCACGTTAGGCCCCCGAAAGCATGAGTGAGGGAAGTCAAGGTTCGGCCGCCGAACCTCATGTTCGGCCGCCGAACATTTGCATGGATGCGGAAGCACATTCGGCCCCCGAACGTGGTCTGGCCAGCCACTATAAAAGGGTCCCTTAGCCGAAAATGGGCGAGCTTTTTCTCCCTATTTCGGCCAAGGTGAGCATTCCGCCATCCTTCCCCAATCTTGAGTTTTTCCTTCCTTTTTCCATGATCTTTACAAGTTTATAACTTTGGTTTTGAAGATCTTTGAGCTTAGAACGAGTTTTGGAGCTTGGAGACCAAAAGTTGGAACTTCTCCCATCTCCAAGTTTAGATCTCCTCAACCCTCGATCTTCAAGAGGTAAGAGCCGATCTTAAGCTGAATGTATGATTTAAACTAGTTTTATGAAGTTTTAAGGGGTAGAATGCATGTTAGGGTATATGTTAAACCTATGGGTTTTTGATGACTCTTTGAACAATGTAGCTTGATTGTGTGTGATTGAAGTGTTGTAGATGGGGTATATGCATGTTTGAGGCCCCTAGGAACTTGTATGCATGCTTTGGTTGAACAATATGCATGTTTGGAAGGTTTGGAGGCGAAATGTGCTAAGGGAGCCAAGTTTCTGCCCTTTGGCAGAAACCAGGTTCGGCAGCCGAAGGTACTTTCGGCCGCCGAACATGGCTGGGGAGGCAGGCCTTTCGGCTGCCGAAGTTGCCCCCGAAAAGAGACTTTCGTCTCTGTCTGGCACTTTCGGCCGCCGAAGGTGCCGCCGAACCTACCTGAGTTTCGTCTCTGTCCAGGACTTTCGGCCGCCGAAGGTGCCGCCGAAAGTGCCCTGTTCAGCCATTTCCTGCATGTTTTCATGTGATGTTTTCAGGATGTTTTAGGGGGTTTTTGGGGAGTATTTTAGAGTCATGTTCATGTATGTTTGGTGCCTCATTTGAGTCCACCTGTGTAGGTTCGGACCCGAGGAACCGAGACCCCCGGTTGTGAGATAGTCGTTCAGAGTTCGTTGTTAAAGCTTCAGTTACCAGGTGAGTGGAACAACCCCTTAAGCTTTAAAGCAAATGAATAAATGAATGAATCATAAAGCATTGCCCACGCATCATTATGCCATGCAATATTAGGTTGTTTGCATTAGAATTCACGAATATGTTGCATTGCATACTTTGTTGTTGATGTGGATGAATGTTGAATGATCCATTAGCCCTTGTATGTCATGATAGCCTATGTGAGTCCAGGTGTGCCTGCTACGGCTCTACGCCCCCGGTATGTATAAGTAAGAAAGATAGGGGCTAAATGGTGACAAGTTCATCCTTGTTGTGAAATGTTTGTGTTATGGCGCATACATGAAAGCATGAAGAAAGAAAAAGTTATATGATAATAATAATAATAAAATGAATAATAATATACCTAAAAATGGAGGAATTAAAACAAATGTTTTTAGTTTCTGCTCACTGGGCTCTAGTAGCTCACCCCACTCCCTTTATCCCCAGAGTTGCAGGTACAGGATAGATCAAGAAGTCGGCTAGAGTGAAGTCAAGTCATGTATGTTGTAATAGATAGTAGTGGACATGAACAAGATGTAATGAGTATTTATGACTATGTAATGTAATGAATGTTTTGATGATGTATTGAGGATTATAGTAGTGCTTGACCTAGAGGTGTGTGAATCCCCATTATGTACAGAGTGTTTAATGAATAATGATGTTAATAACCATGATTATCCAAGTTGATATGTATGATGATGATACCCCATTGGAGTATTGATGAGGACTCCAGTGTGGGGTTTATGTATGATTTTGTGCATGCACAGGTTTTGCTTGGATAAGAGAAAGGAAAATTTTTTACAGATCATGTATATGTTGTTATGTATGGGATTCCACAGGTTTACAGGAGGTATGTAGGCTTGCTACGGGTCCCGGCGGCCTTAAGCCGATCTGGATCCTAGCGCCGGTAACGGGTCGGATTTTCGGGTCGTTACAGGTTCGGCGGCACCTTCGGCGGCCGAAAGTCCCTCCAGAGCCGAAACCCAGGCAGGTTCGGCGGCACCTTCGGCGGCCGAAAGTCCCAGACAGAGACGAAAGTCTCTTTTCGGGGGCAGGCTTCGGCAGCCGAAAGGCTTGCCTCCCCAGCCATGTTCGACGGCCGAAAGTCCTTCGGCTGCCGATCCTGGTTTCTGCCAAAGGGCAGAAACTTGGCTCCTCTATGCACATTTGCCTCCAAAACTTCCAATCATGCATAAACCTATTCTACAACACACATACTCAAGCATACAAGCTCCTAGGGGCTTCAAACCATCTAAAACCCCATCTACAACACATCAAACAATACAAATCCAACATACATTGCCCATAAACCAACAAAAACCCAAAAACTCATAAAAACCTACACATGCATTTCTACTTCAAGAATCAACTTAAAACTTGTTAAAAACATATAGTGAGCTCAAGATCGGCCCTTACCTCTTGAAGATCGAGAGGAAAACGACCCTAGCTCGAAGATGGGAGAGATTTGAGTTCTTGAACCTCAAAGCTCCAAAACTTGCTTTAAACTCGAAAATCTTCAAAACAAGATGAAAACTCATAAGAAAAACATGAAATATCGAAGGGAGAAGCTCAAAACAGAGGAGGGGCGGTGGAGAACTCACCTTGGCCAAAAACGGGAAGAAAAGCTTGCCTGTTTCGGCCATGGGGTCCTTTTATAGGGCTGTCCTTACCACCTTTCGGCGGCCTAACGTGCCCCCACAGTGCATGCAAGTTCGGCGGCCGAACATGAGGTTCGGTGGCCGAACCTTGGCTGATTCAAACAAGGCTTTCGGAGGCCTAAAGCGCTCCCAAAACCTCCTCACGTTCGGTGGCCGAACATGACTTTCGGCGGCCGAACCTGGCAAAGTCTCCAAAGCCCTCTCCACTCAAAACTTGAATTTATTTTCATTAAAAACCATAAAATACATCAAAACATTTTATGAAAACATGGTTTTACCCTTCTAGAGGTCTCCGACATCCGAGATTCCGCCGGACGGTAGGAATTTCGATATCGGAGTCTAGCCGGGTATTACAAACATCAAACTTCTAGGCATCCTAACACTGTCCCCTCTGCAGACTACCTCTGACCCATCCTGTCCTCTGAACCTGACTACCTTGTCTCTATAGACCTAGGTAGCACCACGAGTAGAAAAACCCAATCCATCCCTAGAATGACGTCCAGACAGTCAAGTCTAGGACCTCAAGGTCGGGTGGAAGGCATCTACCCTCAACTGACGCTAAACTGAACCGGTAGACTGAATCTGCCACAGATGGATCACACGTGAGTCCACTGACCCAAAGAGAACACTGTAGCCCAGAAGCTATCAACTCAACCTCTCGGCGGCTCCTAGAGCAACTAAAGAAAGAGAACCACCAGAGTTCACAAAACATGCACATCAGAACATTCAAAAGTGAGCGTACCTGGCACCACTGTGTTCGATGTGTCTGCCTCCTGCTGAGCTTGGGTGAAGATCCGAGCTGAAGCTGACGGACCTTCTCCACGGGAACATTCAGAAAGAAAGGCTGACCCTCTCCCTCTGCCTCGACCACTAACCTGAAACATGGCTGGAGCTGCTGGCTGAGCCGCTCTACCTGCATCTATCCGCTGGGACTGAGCCAACCAGGGCGTAGTAGGACACTCACGTGCTATGTGCCCCTCCTGTCTGCGCCTGTAACATAGATTAGTCCCATAACGGCAGACTCCCTTGTGTGGCCTTCCACACCTCATGCAGCTTGAACTGCCTAAGCCAGAGCTGGAACCACCACCTAATCCCAGACTAGCCTTCAAATTCTTCCAAAACTTCTTCCTCTTCCCCTTCAGGGTTCTGCCCCACTTCACTCCTCTTGTGGCGGCTGTACTCAGAGTGGAGGGATCAATCCCCCCTGAACCTGAGATTCTGGAATCTTGTGTCTGAGCATCCTCCTGAGAATCTCCCATGCCTTCTTCTGGCACTCTGGTTCCCAAACTGACATCCCTTCTCTGAACACCCATCTCTACTTCCCTCATACTAGCTGACATCCTTCTTAGAGCCATTCCTTCTCTGCTTACATCAAAAGACCTTCCAGGGTCCCTTAATGTTCCCCATCTACTAACTCCCCACGACTGCGCTCTTGGCAGAGCAGGGGGAAAGGTATCCATACCTTCCCTCTCAGATGGAACTCCAGTCGATTCCACAGATCGACGAGCACCTCACATTCTGGCTCCTCTGAAGAACAACACACAAACATATAATCAATCATTAGCATCATACGGTTCATATGAAAACACATGAACCTGCAACATACAAGGCATACATAGCATATCATACATAACATAAATGCACATGCATAAAATCATGGCATTTCACATCATCATTCATACAAGACAGGACTCAACATCCTATCCTAGTGGACATGATTTTGCCTATTATGCTTGCCCTTCTATGACCTCTAAACCAACCTCTTTCCGATGTGCAACACACCGTACTCTTGAGGCCCAAAGCTCTGATACCACTCAGTAACGACCCGAAAACTGATACCCCTCTATAACGGCCCGAACCGCCACCGGCGCTAGGATCCAGATCGGCTTAAGGCCGCCGGGACCCGTAGCAAGCCAAACATACCTCCTGTCACCTGGTCAAATCCCATACATGATCAAAACTTTAACATAAAAACTGAAACATATGATGTATAGACCGAGCTTGACCTGTATGCGACATAACTGGAAACATAAAGAACCCCCTACTAGAGCCCTCAAAAACTCTAGTTGGGTCAACATAACATACATCAAGCCGGAGTCACATCCAAAGAACTAGAACCTAACCTGTGCATGCATTAGAACCACAAACATAAGACCTCCACTAGGGTCCCCATCAAACATTAGCGTGGTAAACAACACATGCCACCAGTTTAGTTCAAACATAACTCAACATCTAAACCATTACATAAACAGGGACTAACCAAGTCTTAGGGCCAAGCACAGTTCTAATCCATAAACATAACTCTACTATACTTTACATTACATAACATTATCTTACAATCCATTATCTCAAATTACATTACATGTCCACACTAAAAGTACTAAGCTATTACTATTACAAGACTTTTACCCTTGACGTCTTCCTGGCCTACCTTTGACCTGCAAAACTGGGGTTAGGGGAGAAGGGTGAGCTAAAAAGCCCAGTGAGTAGAAACAAAGAAAACAGTTCATTAATTACATGCTTTCATGAAATGCGTCATAGCACAAACAATTCACATCACGGATTGGACCCGACCACCAACATTCCTTCCAGTCTCAGTATGCCCGGCCCGGCCGGGTCTTACAACCTTCGTATGCCTGGCCCGGCCAGGTCTTACAACAACTGTATGTGTATGCCTGGCCCGGCCAGGTCTTACAACATCTCTAGGGCTAGTGGGGTCGTCCTTGGTCCAATCTCCATCAACAGTAAATAATGCAATGCTTCATATTCGTGTAACTAGTGCAATCAACCTATTACATATAAACATGATGCATGAGCATGCTTTAGGCATTTGATTTCTTTAAAATAAAAGATTAAGTTTAGTTCTACTCACCTCTGGCAGACGCTGGACTGACTCTGCAACTGCTAACACTGATGGCCTTCTCGATCCCTCGGGTCTGATCCTACACAGGTGGACTCGAATGAGGTACCAAACACACTCCAAACAACTCATAAACAACTACCCCAAAACCCCTCTAAACATCACTTAAACATGCATAGAAAACAACCATGAAAAGGCTGGACAGGGCACTTTCGGCGGCACCTTCGGCGGCCGAACCCTCTCTCCAGAGACGAAACTCGGGCACTTTCGGCGGCACCTTCGGCGGCCGAAAGTCCTTCTCCAGAGACGAAAGTCAAGCACTTTCGGCGGCTGAACCTTCCTTCGGCGGCCGAAAGTCTGCTTTCAAGCCAAAACTCAACTTCCTTCGGGGGCTCATCTAATATAGTTCTGAATAGTCACAGTTTTTTGTTTTGTTTCAGTTTTGATTTGCTCTACTCAACTGATGAACTATATTAGATGAGCTTTTATTTCCATGACCCCATTAATGTGATGACTCTTTAAACTTATATTGAATCAATTGCAGTGAGTTATATTCATGTTTGAGAATTGCCTTTTGAATTGAATCTTTGAGTTTGCCATGGTGAAAAATATATTGATGACACTCATTAGAGAGAATAAATTGAAAATTGTGTGAATGAACTTAACATGACTTATTTAGTAATTGGTGTTCATTTGCCCAAATCATTGAGAGAAAGAAAATTCAGCAAAGGCAAAGACCTCATGAGCACAAATTCAAAACTGTTCCAATAGTTGAAAGACTATGAACAGAGCTAGTACCCACTTGGACAGGTGACCAACTGAGTAACTGGGGGTGGGTATCACCAATATGTACCTTCACGTCAAAAGGTTGGTGACTTTTTCAAGCAAGATCTAAGTGCAAAAGACTGAATAAAGTACTTCAAGGTAAGGGCAAGTCAATCCGAAAGCTAAAAAGAGTCTTATCTGAACAAATAGTATGTGCATGTATGATCTCTCTCTTGAGTAAAACAAATCCTAGCCATGGTAAGTAAAGGGAAACAAGGAAAGAAGGTGAGTAATCTTCATACATATATTCTTCACTGCAATAATTCAAAATAGGTGTCTAGAGTAAGAGTTTAAGTGGAAATAAGGATCAAGTAGCAAAGAAAGCTTATTTGACTATGTTTATTTGCTTGAGGACAAGCAAAAGGCTAGGTGTGGGGGTATTTGATAGAACATATTTTAGTCCATTTTATCTTGATATTATTGATGATTATTTACATGATTTCTGCTTAATTTAGTGCTCTTGACATTATTTTGCAGAAAATGGTGAAAAATGACATTTTGGAGAAAATACCCTTAAAACTGCTTTAAATGGAGCAAAGAAGAGCAAGCCTGCTAAGTTGGAATTAAGTGAAGCTAAATAAGGGAAGTTCTAAATAAGGAAAGTGGCAAAGAAGGAAAGAACATTCAGCCAAAGTAATTTGAAATTCAAATTTCAAATCTCCAAGTAGCCTTTTCCTTATTCAAAAAGCCAAGTCTCAAGTTGCCATAAATGAAGAGCCAAATAAGGAAAGTATTTTGAAATTCAAATCTTCAAGATTCATATTCAAATTTTGAATTTCAAATTCCAGCTTATTAAGGAAGCTAAATCCAAAGTTCACATGCTTGCCACCTTATACCTTGCACATTCAAAATTCAAATTGCAAAGGAGGCTCCACCTTCCTTATTAGTGCATGGGCGGCAAGAAAAGTGTGAAAGCAAGTCTTGGGAACCTTGGGCAGCATCTTGAAGACACTTGGGCAGCAATCAAAGACCAAAGGCCCCACTCCTTGCACTTGAACACATGCCCCACGTTTTTCCCTTCTCACATGTGCATGGATGGCACATCTTGGACCAAGGGCATTTTGGGCAGCCTTTTGAAGTCTTTTGGGCAGCCTCTTAACACCTTGGGCAGCCTCTTCACTAATTAGGAAGCAAGTATCATCTAGGGCAATACTTTTCAAGTATAAAAAGACACATAAGGAGCCTCCCCATGCTCTTTCAAGCCCCCTTGGAGGCACCTACGGGATTCACATCTCTTCTTCTACCTTTCTTCTTTTCTTTTATTTTTGATTTTTGTTTCAGCCATGAGAGGCTGAAATCTTTTATTCTAGTTAAAGTTAGGTGATGCTTTAGTTGTTTTATGGATTGGGAGACTTGATCAAACATTATTTATCTTTTGTTATTCAATATTCATACAATCTCATGCTTAATTCTATTGTTGCTTTGTTGTTTTGATCAATATGGCCAATTGATTCTTGATTGCAAGGTAATAATATGTTAGTTTGGGTAATTTAAGTCCGTAATTGCTTGGATTATTCAAACATAAGAACACTTGGTGTAAAAACCAAGAAAATTGTATGATCTAGCAACATCAAAACCAAGAAAATTGTATGATCTAGCAACATCTCATGCGTTTGAGTAGTTAGGATTGGATCTCTCTATCTCTTCATGCAATTAACAATTGTTTTGATGCCTAAGACCCAAGGACGTTCCTTGGCAATTTGTTAATTAGTAATTAATTAGAGGACGTTCCCTAATTGGTTTAATCATAAGGAGAGACATGGTGGTGAGAAGCGTCTTCCATCTCCATAACTAATCTATTGAATCAATCAAAAGAAACTAAGTGTCAATGATCAATCCCAACAACTGAAGTGGATCCAATGCTTCAACTAGAGCTTTCTTATTATTTATTTCTCTTTTATTTTATTATTCGCTTATTTTAATTGCTTTCAGTAGTTTGTTAATCAAATCAATCTCAAACCCCCCATTTTACTTTTACTGCAATTTATTTTTATTCTGCTTTCAGTTTATCTCGTTTTCAGTTTTATCTTGTTTCAGTTTATTTCGCTGTCAGCTCATTTTGCTTTCCGTTTATTTCTCTTTCAGTTTATCTCGCTTTCAGTTTTATCTCGTTTCAGTTTATTCCGCTTTCAATTTTATCTCGTTTCAGTTTGTTTTGCTTTCAGTTTGTTTTGCTTTCAGTTTATTTTGCTTTCAGTTTATTTTGCTTTCCGTTTATTTTGCTCTCAGTTTATTTCGCTTTTCAGTTTATTTTGCTTTCCATTTATCTCATTTTAGTTTATTTCTTTTTCAGTTTATTTTTATTTCAGTTTATTTTATTGGTCTTGATAAGGAAAATAGGTAAGTTCTCAATTCCCTGTGGATTCGATCCTTTCACCACTATCTACAGTTGTAAGATTGTTGATAACCAGAAAGGTTATTTTTGACCGGCTTCGACAACCGCGAGTCAGGTGGTGAAGAGTCCGACTTTTCAGCAGCACTTGATCGACCTGAGGGAAGTGTTCAAGGTGCTGGAACAGTACAGAATGAGGCTGAACCCAGCGAAATGCGCCTTCTTTATCAGGGGAGGAAAGTTCCTGGGATACATGGTGAGTGGGAAAGGCATCGAGCCCAATCCGGAGAAGGTGGAAGCTATCTTGAACATGCCCGAGCCGACCTGTGTGAGGGATGTCCAGAGACTTACTGGGAGAGTGGTAGCGCTCAATCGTTTCATGTCGAGGTCGGCAGAGAGATGCTTGCCATTTTTCAAGAAATTGAGGAAGGTGCCGAACTTCGAATGGACCGAGGATTGCCGAGAGGCTTTCAAAGAGCTCAAAAGCTATCTTAGCTCGCCTCACGTGCTTAGCAGTCCGTTGGAAGGAGAAGAGCTCCTGATTTACTTGTCAGCCTCGAAACAAGCTATCAGTGCTGTATTGGTGAGAGTAGAAGGAGGAGAGCAGAAGCTTGTTTTCTATGTCAGTAAAGTGCTTAAAGACGCCAAGATCAGATATCTGAACATCGAGAAGATAGCATATGCTCTGTTGCTAGCAGTCAGGAAATTCAGAGTCTATATGGAAAGCCACTAGGGGGTAGTAATGACAGACCAGCCGCTGAAGAAGATTCTCCACAGGCCAGAAACTTCAGGTCGGATGCTCGCCTAGCTGATTGAAATTAGCCCCTATTGCTTAGAGTACCGACCTCGGACCACCATAAAATCTCAAGCCCTAGCTGACTTCATAGCAGAGTGCTCCTTCAATGAAGAACAGACGGGATCGGGCGAGTCATCTTTAGAAGCATTGGGGGATGAAAGAGAAGGGCAGTCCTCCCAAGAGTTCAGTTGGAAGTTGTATGTGGATGGGGCATCCGGCGCTGGGGGCAGCGGTGCAGGAATAATGCTAAAAGGACCTGAGGGTTTCAAAGTCTGTTATGCTCTGCGCCTGGAATTTAAAGCCTCGAACAATGTGGCAAAGTATGAGGCCCTAATAAATGGAATGCTAGTAGGAATGGAGGTAGGGGAAACCGACCTGGAGGTGAATAGTGATTCCCAGCTAGTGGTCAATCAGATAACAGGGACATATCAGGCCAGAGACCCTACCATGCAGAACTACTTGGCAAGGGCAAAGGCTATAGAAACTGAGCTCACAAGTCGGGGGATCAAAGTCAGATACCAGAGAATACCTCGGGAGGAGAATGAGGAGGCAGACTTGCTCAGTTGGTTGTCTAAGGAAGAGCTGGAACAACTCCCTGACGAGGTATACATACAACACATTAGCATACCTGCTTTTGACAAAACAGCCATTGTAATGCAGGTTGAGTAAGGCCAAAACTGGATGACCCCATACCTGGACTACCTCGAGAAGGGAAAGCTCCCCAAAGACAAGGACGAAGCGAAGAAAATAGCCGCTCGATCTGCTAATTACCAAGCAGTAAGGGGGACCTACAGAAGGGGGAAATTCAGCCCGTGGCTCAGATGTGTGAGCCCGGAAGAGGCAATAAAAGTGATGGAAGAGATACACCGAGGAATGTGTGGAGCTCACGAAGGAGCAGGAACGCTGGCTACTAAGATAGTCAGGCAAGGGTATTACTGGCCCACTGTTAAAAAGGAGGCAGAAGAGTTTGTCTGAAGATGCGATGTATGCCAGAGGTTCGCTAATGCCATCAATGTCCCAGCCACTCCTCAGTCCAGCATATCCAGCCCGTGGCCGTTCTCACAGTGGGGAATAGATATCCTGGGACCTTTTTCCAAGACCACGGGGCAGAAGAAATTTGTAGTGGTGGCTGTGGAGTATTTCTCGAAATGGCCAGAGGCAGAGGCAATCCCCACAATCACAGCCCGTAAGATGATAGACTTCGTATGGGACAACATCATCTGCAGGTTTGGAATACCGAGGGTACTCATCTCAGACAACGGCAGACAATTTGACTGCAGTGCCTTCAGAGCATTCACAGCGAATATGGACATATGGCACAAATTCTCTTCGGTGGCCCATCCTCAGACCAACGGCCAAACATAGGTCACTAACAGAGCTATCCTCCAGGGATTGAAAAAGCGGCTGGACGGGGCAAAGGCAAATTGGGCAGAAGAGCTCAACAGCATCCTGTGGGCACTCCAAACTACCCTTAGGATGTCCACCAAAGAGACACCTTTTGCACTCGCATTTGGTACTGAGGCCGTAGTCCCAATCGAGCTACAAGTCCCTACACATCGGGTCCAGTTCAATGACGAGAACGCTAACAGTGATAAACTGAGAAGTAACCTGGATGCCTTGGAGGAAATTAGGGAGGAAGCTCAAGTTCGTACAGCCGCTTATCAACAAAGAGCAGCTCATTATTACAATCAAAGGGTCAGAGAAAGAAGCCTGAAGGTAGGAGATCTGGCCCTGAGAAATCTAAAAGCTACAGGAAAAAGAGCGGCTGTAGGAAAGCTGACACCGACCTGGGGGGGCCCTTCAGAATAGCAAAGGTGGTCAAACCAGGGGTGTATAGAATCAAAGACATGCAGGGAAACCCTGAGCCTCATGCCTGGAATATCCAGCATTTGAAAAGGTACTTCCCCTAAGATGTTATCAAATGTAAAAAGACTGATTGTATTTCAAAGCATGGGAATAAAGGAAACAATATTATCGTCAAAATTGGTATTTGCCTTAACTTGCATTACTTCCCTTGAAAGAAACAGAAAAGAAAAATAAAACAGGCACAAAGGCTCAAGACCTCAGGGAGATAGGTGACCGGGATCCCCAAGATCTCCCGGCGCCAAAAAACCAAACTGAGATGACAAGACCTCAGGGGGGTAGGTGACCGGGACCTCCAAGATCTCCCGGCGCCACAGAGCCGAACTGAGACGATAAGGCCTCAGGGAGGTAGGTGACCGGGATCCCCAAGATCTCTCGGCGCTACAGTGCCAAACTGAGATGACAAGACCTCAGGGAGGTAGGTGACCGGGACCCCCAAGATCTCCCGGTGCCAAAAAACCAAACTGAGATGTTAAGACCTCAGGGAGGTAGGTGACCGGGATCCCCAAGATCTCCAGGCGCCATAGAGCCGAACTGAGACGACAAGACCTCAGAGAGGTAGGTGATCGGGATCCCTAAGATTTCCCGGTGCCACAGAGCCGAACTGAGATGACAAGACCTCAGGGAGGTAGGTGACCGGGATCCCCAAGATCTCCCGGTGCCATAAACCGAGCTGAGATGATGAAGCGATAGTAAGGCCACAGTGCCTGAATCTTGCACAAGACCTCAGGGAGGTAGGTGACCGGGATCCCCATGATCTCCTGGCACCACAAACCGAGCTGAGATGATGAAATGACAGTAAGGCCACAAAGCCTAAATTTGGCACAGGACCCCAGCAAGATAGGTGACTGGGCTCCCCAAGCGCCCCAGGCACCACAAAGCCGGACTGAGATACACAGATCTAGGGCTGAGCAGAATCCGGTTCAAACCGAAAAAATCGACCGAACCGAATTGATTTGAAAATTTGGTTCGATTTTTTATATATTTCGGTTCGATTCGGTTTTAAATTTCAGAAATTTTGGTTATTTCGGTTCGGTTCGGTTTTGATCAGAAAAAAACCGAAAAAACCGAACCGAACCGATTAGGAATAATAATATGTTTTTTCAATACTATAGAGAAATTAAATTATATTAAAATTAAAATATTTTAATTAAATTTTAAAATACTAAAAATAAAGTTTAAAAAATTAAAAAAATATTAAAAATCGAAACCGATCAAACCGAACCGAATCGAACCGAATCAGACCGGTTCGGTTCGATTCGGTTTCTGACCAAAATCGATTCGGTTTGGTTTTCATAAAAACTAAAATTTCGGTTTTCGGTTTATTCGGTTCGGTTCGGTTCAAAACCGAACCGACCGAATGCTCACCCCTACACAGATCTGAGCTCGGATAAAACAAGCAAGAGAATAATCAAGGACAAGGGAAGGCAAACGACAGAATAGAGGTTACGAATCCTCCGTGACCCAGGCAAAATAAATTGAAGGCCCAAAGTGGTGAATAAAACCATGGCTTCAGTCCTACTCAACGCAGGACGGAGAACAAAACATGGGAGTTAAGCTCATCATATTAAAAGGTACATGATCTAACTTATTGTTATTATGTAAAGGCTATACGCCCGAACTCATATTAATGAAAGAAAATGAAGATGTCCCTGTGAGAATCATAAAAACTCGTAAGCTGAAACTCCAGTCAACTGTTAAAATTGAGTTCGAGGTAAAGACCTGATATGGTCAAACCCTCTGAGAAATTAAGTAAACACGAGGCTTAAAGGTTTTGTCCTTAAGGCAAATCCAACTTGGAAAGGCTTGCAGATGAGAATGCCTTTGTGAGATTGGAAAAATTCATAAGTTAGAAGTTTAGTCAATTGATAGAATTTTAGCTCTGATTGGCTCAGGGACAAGAAATGAAAAACAGTATAATCAACTCCTTAGAAAAATTATGGAGCACATGGCTTAAATGTTTTATTCTTAACATATTGGGGCCTTTTACAGATGGAGCAGTTCGGTAAAGCTAGAAAAGTAAATAAAAGCAAGAATAACTCAAGCATAAAATGCAGACAAAACACATATTCTATTTCATTAAAAGAGAAATAAAAATTACAACCTATTCTAAACACCTACTCTACTGAAGGAAAAACTGTCCTTAAAGGACTTACATGCCTAAGAGCATCATCATCTGCACTATCTTTATCTACATTAACATTATTTACATTACTATCTATGGGAGGCCCGACACCCTCTTGCACAGACCCTCCAGTACCCACAAAGGGCACAATCTCCTGCCCCGAGGCCCAGCACCTTCATCTTCCTTCCCCAGCTCGGCATCTGCCTCAGAAGGCCCAGCTGTAGCGCGAGAAGCTCCTTTGGGTAAGGGTCTGTCATCCTCCCCGTAGAGCACCTCCTCGCCATCAGAGTCTTCCTCAGCAGCTCGGAGTTCAGCCAACGGGGTGGAAGGAGCATATCTGGCAGTCCTCAAGCCTCGATTGTATCCAGAGACGAACATGCGGAAGCTCTTATTTCATATGGTCATGATCATCTCGCCAGAAGCTTTAAATTTTGCAAGTCACTCCTCGCAGGCCTCAGCTATCTTGACTTTCAGCTCAGAAGAGTCCTTATAGCTCCGAAGATGAGCTTCACAGGCCTGTTCAATCTCTTTTTTCAGCTCGGCTGACTCCTTGTATTCCCTCAGGCGCTCCTCGCACTCCAGCTGGACCCTGTCTTCAGCAAGTTTAGCGTCCTCGAGCAGGGCTGCACACCTCTTCTTCAGAGCCTCGACTTCTTGGCTGAGGCACTGATTTGAAGTTTGGACGCCTCAGCTTCCAAAGTTAGGTCTTTAAAGCTATCAGCACGCTTGGCCAGCTCCTGCTCGAGGACTACTATCCGAGCTAGGGATTCGTCCCTTTAGGCCATTACAGCCTCACAACGAACCTGGGCTGCCTCCAAATCTGCCTTCAAGGCCTCGTATTGATGCTGGACCTCTTCCCTCTGGCCCATGGCCTTATCCCTCTCCTTCCGGATCCCCTCCAAGGAAGACAGCTGCTTCAATGCTTCGTATCGACTGGTCTCAGCTGCAGCTGCCCTCCCATTAGCCCTCTTGAGAGCCTTCATTGCAGTAAATAATTCCACCTAGAGGGACTTGGAGTGCTGCTGGGCAGCCGCAAGGTTGCTCCGGGCATCGCTAGTTGCCGACAAGTTCTTCTCGAGACGCGCCTCCTCTATACGGCGGTCCACGGAGTCCCTAAGAACGCGATCCCGGGCGTCAATCTCCATAAAAACGCCCATCGCCTAGCAAAAAGGGGAAAACAAATGAAATCAGAAGGCCAAGAAAGGTAAAAGTAAATTAAAAACAAAAAAGAGACAAGTTTGAGTTACCATCAAGAGCATCTCCCTGGCAGTGTCTCCAAGCTGCTCCCTGGACCGAGCCCGGAAGGCCACCTGCTTTTGGGTAGAGCTGGCCAATAGGCCAGTAAGGGCCAGCAGGTGAGGATCTGAAGCTTCTGTGATCCCACCGAACATCCGCTCCCGCAAGATCTCCGTTAGAACGCCCGCCGGAGTTTGATGAGTGATATCCTCTGCATTCAAAATGTCGTTGTCGGGAGCAGACAGCAGGGGCACTACAGAAGTCTTCTCTTTCTCAAGGGGAGGCAGAGGTAGAGCCGGTCTCCTAAAGGCTCGGGCTTTCTTGGAAGCAGGAGCTGGGGCAGGAACTTTGGAAGGAGGGGGACGCTTACCCCCAGCCCCCTCTGCAAGGCCCACAGCGCCAGTTGACGACTTCTCTTGAGGAGGAATGACCTCGACCGGCCTGGACTCAGCCCTCTCCACAAGGCTGCTCTCGATGATGGAAGTGCCCTCAGTAGAAACTCCCTGAGCACCCTCACCTATAGGGACGACCTCTAGCTCGCTCCCTGGGGCCCTGCCTCCAACTGGAGAGGCCCCAGGCCCTTCTTCAGAAACGACCACCGAGGACGCGATGGCATCTGTCCTCACTAGCTCGGCACTTCCGACCGGCTTGATAGTAATCTTCGGTGCCTTTTTAGCCCCCTCAGTAGGAGGCTATTGAGACTCAAGGGCTTGAGAAGACTGAGAGGCTGAGCTCGACTTGCTGCGGCTGGGTGGCCTTGAAGACCTGGTACCACGGGAGCTCGGCTTGGGAGCTCGAGTGGAAACTGGAGCAGGGGGCGGGCTGGCCGACCTAGAAGAGATAACTTCAGCCACCTTCTGAGCAGACTCCCCCATAGACCGCCCAGCCAGGAGGGCATCCAGAGCAGCGTTCATGCTATCCCGGGACAATGTAAAGTTCTTGGGAGGCTTGATCTGGTCGATCTTCACAACGGAAGCTGCAAAGACCCAAAATTCCAACATATTAGAACAGCACTCAATAAAAATCACAAAAATAGACAAAATGATTAAACAAGTTATAATACTCGCGTCTTTGACATCCCGCAGGTTGGACACAAACATACACTTTTCGACGTCATACTTCCTGCCAGCGGAAGTCCGTCGAAGGAACCCGACCTGCTTAGTGAGACTCAGCTGAGGCAGGTAGTTACAACCCAAAGAAACATCTTCCCAAGTGAGATCGACCTCCCAAACCAACCCAAATTCCTTCTTTAACTCCACCACCACAAATCCCTCTACCCAGCCTTTGATGGAGTCCTTATAACCCGTGAAAATAGACAACTAATGTAATACCCGGCTAGACTCCGGTATCGAAATTCCTACCGTCCGGTGGGATCTCGGATGTCGGAGACCTCTAGAAGGGTAAAACCATGTTTTCATGAAATGTTTTAATGTGTTTTATGATTTTAAGCAAGATGGAAATGAGTTTTTGCATGAAAATAACCTTGGAGGAAAACCCAGGTTCGGCCGCCGAACCTCAAGTTCGGCCGCCGAACATGCAGGCATTTCGGGTGTGCCTTAGGCCCCCGAAGGCATAAGTGAGGGAAGTCCATGTTCGGCCGCCGAACCTCAAGTTCGGCCGCCGAACATGGCATGCATGTGGAGGCACGTTCGGCCCCCGAACGTGGCCTGGCCAGCTACTATAAAAGGGTCCCTTAGCCGAAATGGGCGAGCTTTTCTCCCCATTTTCGGCCAAGGTGAGCTCTCCGCCGTCCCTCACCAATCTTTGAGTTCTTCCTTCAAATCTTTCACGATTTTCACAAGTTTTCATCTTGTTTTGAAGATTTTCAAGTTTTGAGCAAGTTTTGAGCTTGGAGACCCAAGGAAGTTGAAAATCTCCCATCTCCAAGATTAGGTCGTCTCTCTTTCGATCTTCAAGAGGTAAGAGCCGATCTTAAGCTCATTGCATGTTTTAAGTAAGTTTTATGTAGATCCATGGGGTAGAATGCATGTTTAGCTTATGGTTAGGTTTATGAGTTTATGTTGTGTTTTTGAACAATGTGGCTTGCAAATGCATGTTTGATGTGTTGTAGATGGGGTTTTAGATGGTTTGAAGCCCCTAGGAGCTTGTATGCTTGGGTATGTGAGTTGTAGAATAGGTTTATACATGTTTGGTTGGTTTGGGAGGCGTATATGCATAGAAGAGCTGAGTTTCTACCACTAAGGGAGAAACCAGGTTCGGCAGCCGAAGGAACTTTTGGCCGCCGAACATGCTTGTGGAGGCAGCCTTCGGCTGCCGAAGCTTGCCCCCGAAAGGAGACTTTCGTCTCTGTCTGGGAGTTTCGGCCGCCGAAAGTGCCGCCGAACATGCATGAGTTTCGCCTCTGTCTGGGAGTTTCGGCCGCCGAAGGTGCCGCCAAACCTGCTTGACTTTCGGCTCTGCAGGGACTTTCGGCCGCCGAACCTGTCCAGCCCTCTTTTGCATGTTTTTCTATGGTTGTTTCATGATGTTCTAGGGGGTTTTTGGGGGATGTTTTTAGAGTTATGTTCTAGTTTTTTGGTCCCTCATTTGAGTCCACGTGTGTAGGTTCGGACCTGAGGAACCGAGGACCCCAGCAGTGAGTTCAGCTGCTTCTGAGTCAGTAGAGCTTCAGCCAGAGGTGAGTGGAATAACCCTTATTCTTTTAAATAAATAAATCAGTTTTAGCATGATTCACGCATCATGAATGCCATGAGATATAATAGGGTGTTTGCATTAGACTCACGAATATGTTGCATTGCATAATATGTTGATGATGTGGATGAATGTTGAATGATCCTTTAGTCCCCATATGTTATGATGATGATGATACGGTACGGAAGACCAGTGAGGCCCATTCTATGCCCCTGGCACCATGTAAGAGAAAGACCAGTGAGGCCCATTCTACGCCCCTGGCACAGTTGGACCATGTTATGTTATGTTATGTAAGAGAAAGACCAGCGAGGCCCATTCTACGCCCCTGGCACAGTTGGACCATGTAGGGGACTATTGGTGACAAATTCATCCTTGATGTGATTAGCTGTGATGTGATGCATTTTATGTTATCATATGTTTTAAATGTTTTATTATTCTGCTCACTGGGCTCTTGTAGCTCACCCCTCTCCCTTAACCCCCAGGCTTGCAGGTACAGGGTAGACCAGGAGGTCAGCAAGAGTAATGAAGTCTTGTGTATGTAATAGCTAGAATGTGGACATGACAAATTGTATAATGATGTAGAGTTGTGAATAGTTATGTAATGTAATGACATTGAGGATTAGAGATTGTGCTCGACCCTATGTGTATGGTATCCCTTTTAATACATGATCTATGTGTTTATGTAAACCAACTCAACACATGTTATGCCACCCATTGGGGGCATTGATGAGATCCCAAAGAGGGGTCAATGTGTATAGTTATGATTATGTTCAGTGCATGCACAGGTTGAGTTTGGTGTATGAATGAAAGAAAAGTTTTAATTTTTATGTATGTTGTTGATCATGTATGGGATTAAACAGGTTCACAGGATGCATGTTAGGCTTGCTACGAGTCCCGACGGCCTTAAGCCGACCTGGATCCTAGCGCCGGTAGCGGTCCAATTTTCGAGTTGTTACAGAATGGTATCAGAGCCCAAGGTTCATATGGTCGGACCTAGAGTGTCGGGCTCATAGATGTTATAGAAGGTCAAGCACAATGGGAAGATCATGTCCACTAGGATAGGATGTAGAGTCCTGTCTTGTTTGATGATGTGAAATGCCATGATTATGTACATGCGCATTAATGATATGATATGTATGTGATGCAGGTTCATGTGTTTCCACATGAACCATATGATGCTGATGTTTTAGTGTTATGTGCTGTTTTTCAGAAAACAGGATGAGAGGAACTCGTCGATCTGCACGATTGACTGGAGTGCCACCTGAGGATGAGGGCACGAGCGCCCGTCCTCCTGCATTGCCTAGGGCAATGTCATGTAGATCAAGCAGAGAAAGAGTGTCAAAGGACCCTAGAAGGTCTTTTGATGCTAGCAGAAGGGGGACAGATAGAGGAGGAAGTTCTTCAGATGTGAGGGAGGTTATGGAAGAGGACCAGAGGAGGGATGGGAATCTGGATGTCAACATGATGGAGGAAGGGACAGGGGAGTCACAGGGAAGCGTTCAGGCCTCGGGGTATGGTTTTCCACCCCATTATCCACCCTTCCCACAGGGTTCAGGGTATCCGATGGGAGGCACATCGGATTACTCCAGCTTTAACCCCTACCCTACCTACATGCCTTATCCACCTTTCTATCCACCTCACCCCTAGTACCCAGCTTATCCACCCTCACCCTTTTATCCTCACCCTGCAAACCCCACCTCGGGGAATGCTGCACCCCCACCTCCACCACCTACAGAACCAGCAGCCCCAGTTACTCAACCTTCTAGACCTAGCTCAGCCAGTGGGAGCAAGGTCAAGATGACCGACTACATGAAGTTGGGTGCTCCTCAGTATGAAAAAGGAGATGACCCGTTTGTGTATCTTGAGAGGGTCAAGGTGATCACAGATGAGATTGGGGCTGATGACAGTAGAGCCATTCAGATGGCTGGGTTCACGCTTAAGTGCAAGAAGGCACGAGAGTGGTTCAAGAATTATGTGAACCCGAGAGTGGACAGCATGTCTTGGGAGGAGTTTGCAAACGAGTTTGCAGGATGGGCTTTCCCAGATAGTTCAAGGGAGCTGAAGATGATAGAGTTTGAGCAGTTGAGGCAGACTGATGAGATAAGTGTAGAGGAGTTCATAGACAGATTCTTGGAGCTGTTGCCATTTGCAGGGCAAAATCTTGACTCGGACCAGAAAAGATCAAGGAGGTATATCATGAAACTCCACTCCAGATATTCCTCCTTGATCTAGTCAGCAGATAGGGAGAGCTTCCATGCCATAGTGGATATGGCCCGGAAAATGGAGGCCAGTGCCATCGTTCAGGGGACGGTTAAGCAGTCAGTGGCACAGCCTTTTGGTTCTAAGACCCCAAGCTCTTCTTCTTTTAGTGCAGCAGCTTCAGGTAGCAAGAGGTGGAGCAGTACCACCAAGAAGCCAAAGAAGAATAAGTTTTGGAACAAGGTCAAGTCTAGTCTGGGACTAGGAAGTGGCTCAAGCTCTGGTGCGGATAATGCAGTTTGTGCAAAGTGTAGTAGGCCACACAGGGGAGTTTGCTGGGCTGGGACAGCAGCCAGCTTCAGATGTGGGCAAGAAGGACACATGACTGGGGAGTGTCCTAAGGCAGCTTTTGGAGCACAGTCTCAGCAGACAGCTTCTGGTAGTGTGGCTCAGCCAGCAGCTCCAGCCGTGACTCAGGCTAGTGGCAGAGGCAGAGGAAGAGGGGCAGCCTCTTCTTCAACGGGTTTCAGAGGTGAAGGTCCATCAGCTCCAGCACAGATTGTAACGCCCCGGAAATCCGGACCGCTACCGGCGCTAGGATCCAGATCGGCATAAGGCCGCCGGGACCCGTAGCAAGCCGAACATATACCTGTAAACCTGCTCAATCCCATACATGATCAACCATCATTCAAAAAAAAAAAAATTAAAACTTTTCTTTTATACATGTGATCAATCACCAACTCAACCTGTGCATACTCTGAACATATACATAAAAGAAGTCCCTCTGTGGGATCTCATCAAAGCCTCGGAGGGCTATACATCATGTGTTGAGTTAGTTTTGCATAAACATCATCTCATAAGATCATGTACTTAAAATAAACGGGATTAGCAATACATTGTAGTCAAGCACAACTCTATCCTCAATAACATAATTACACAACTGTTCAAAACTCTACATTACATTCTTATCATTGTCATGTCCACAAACTCTAACTATTACATACATATGACTTTTCTCTTCTTTGCTTCTCTATCAAACCCGTACCTGCAAACCTGGGGGTTAGGGGAGAGGGGTGAGCTAGATGCCCAGTGAGTAGAACTATATAAAAAAGATATTTAAAACATGCTATAATGGAATGCATCATTGCACAAACATTTCACATCATGGAAGGACCGACCCAAAAATCCCTCAGCTCCATGCCCGGCCCTATTATGGGCACCACAGGACTTCGTATTGCCCGGCCCTATTATGGGCACCACAGGACTTCGTAAATCGGAGCTATTGCCCGGCCCTATTATGGGCACCACAGGACTTCGTACACAGGACTAGTGAGTCGTGCAATGTCCCTCCTCATCAACCACAATACAATAATGCAATGTAGCATATTCGTGATTCTAATGCAAACAACCTATATTATAGTCATGATGCATGAAACATGATAAAACATTCACTTTATTAATTTAAAAGGTTAAGTATAGTTCCACTCACCTCTGGCTGACTCTGTCAAACTCTCAGCAGCTGGCTCACTGCTGGGGTCCTTGGTTCCTCGGGTCCGAACCTACACAGGTGGACTCCAATGAGGGACCAATATATATAATCATAACTCTAATGTATCCCCCAAAAACCCCCTAAAATATCATGAAAACATCACAGAAAATATGCATGAAATGGCTGAACAGGACACCTTCGGCGGCACCTTCGGCGGCCGAAAGTCCTGGACAGAGACGAAACTCAGCTAGGTTCGGCGGCACCTTCGGCGGCCGAAAGTGCCAGACAGAGACGAAAGTCTCTTTTCGGGGGCACCTTCGGCAGCCGAAAGCTGCCTTCACAAGAGGGGTTCGGCGGCCGAAACTCCCTTCGGCTGCCGAACCTGGTTTCTGCCAAATGGCAGAAACTTGGTTCAAATGAACCTCCTGCCTCCCAAAGCCACAGATCATGCATATTTCTCAACCAAAACATACATACAAGTTCCTAGGGGCCTCAAACATGCATATACCCCATCTACAACACTTCATACACACACAATCAAGCTACATTGCTCAAAAACTCAACATAACCCATAAACTCAACATATGTCCTAAACATGCATTTCTACCCATAGATCTTACTTAAAACTTGTTTAAAACATAAAAAGGGTTCAAGATCGACCCTTACCTCTTGAAGAAACGAGAGGAAAGTGATCCTAGCTTGGAGATGGAGAGATTAAGCTCTTTGAACCTCCAAGCACTCAAAACTTGCTCAAAACTTGCTCAAAGCTCACAAATCTTCAAAACGAAGTTATAAACTCGTTAAAACCATGAAAGATCTAAAGGAAACACTCAAGATCGAGGGAGGAGCGGTGGAGACTCACCTTGGCCGACAATGGGAGAGAAAAAGCTCGCCCGTGCGGACCTAGGGGACCCTTTTATAGTGGCTGGCCAGGCCACGTTCGGGGGCCGAATGTGCCTCCGCATCCATGCAATGTTCGGCGGCCGAACATAAGGTTCGGCGGCCGAACCTGCACTTCCCTCTCTTAGACTTTCGGGGGCCTAACGTGCCTCCCAAAGTCCATGCATGTTCGGCGGCCGAAAGTGAGTTTCGGCGGCCGAACCTGGGTTTTCCCTTAAAGAAATTTTCATGCAAAAACTCATTTAAAATCATACTTAAAACATTAAAAACATGAAAACATTTTATAAAAACATGCTTTTACCCTTCTAGAGGTTTCCGACACCCAAATTCTACCGGACGGTAGGAATTCCGGTACCGGAGTCTAGCCGGGTATTACACAGATCTTCACCATGACTCAACAGGAGGCAAATGCATCTAACACCGTGGTGGCAGGTAACTTAGTCATTGGTTGTTCAGATGTGTATGCCTTGATGGACCCTGGTGCATCTCATTCTTTTATTGCTCCGAGAGCCGTTGAGAGGTTGGGTCTGATGATCTCTGGATTAGAGTGTCCTCTCTGGGTCAGTGGACCCAAGTGTGATCCATCAGTGGCAAAGTCAGTCTGCCAGTGCAGTCCAGTCTTTGTTGAGGGAAGATGCCTTTCCGCCGACCTTGTGGTTGTAGACTTGACAGATTTTGACGTCATTCTAGGGATGGACTGGTTATCTACCCATGGTGCTACCTTGGACTGCAGGGACAAGGTAGTCAGGTTCAGAGGTCAGGATGGGTCAGAGGTTGTCTTCAGGGGAGACAGGAGGGGTACACCTAGAGGTCTAATATCAGCTCTTCAGGCTCGTAGGTTGCTTAGGAAGGAATGTCAGGGGTATTTGGCTCATGTGAGAGAGCTTAGCAGTCAGGTTAGAGAGCCCGCCTCGGTGCCAGTGGTTAGAGAGTTTCTAGACGTCTTCCCAGATGAGCTGCCAGGTTTACCACCTGCTAGGGAGATAGAGTTCGAGATAGAATTGATGCCTGGAACCCGACCGATCTCTATCCCTCCCTACAGGATGGCTCCAGCCGAGTTGAAAGAATTGAAAGAACAGTTGCAAGAGCTGGTAGAAAAGGGCTTCATCCGACCGAGCACCTCATCTTGGGGTGCACCAGTCTTGTTTGTGAGAAAGAAGGATGGATCCCTTAGACTTTGTATCGACTACAGGCAGTTGAACAAGGTCACTACCAAGAATAAGTACCCATTGCCAAGGATCGAC
Source organism: Manihot esculenta (assembly GCF_001659605.2). Taxonomy (NCBI): domain Eukaryota; kingdom Viridiplantae; phylum Streptophyta; class Magnoliopsida; order Malpighiales; family Euphorbiaceae; genus Manihot; species Manihot esculenta. The sequence continues at coordinate 21,575,088 of NC_035171.2, forward strand.
GATCTATTCGACCAGCTAGCAGGAGCGGGTTGTTTCTCCAATATAGATCTGAGATCGGGGTACCATCAGCTGAGGATCAGAGAAGAAGATGTGCCAAAGACAGCTTTCAGGACCAGATATGGGCACTTTGAGTTCCTTGTAATGCCGTTCGGGTTAACCAATGCCCCCGCTGCATTCATGGATCTCATGAACAGAGTGTTTAGCCAGTACCTGGATCACTTTGTTATTGTCTTTATAGATGATATCTTACTGTATTCCAGGAATGCAGAGGAGCATGCCCATCATCTGAGGTTGGTTCTGCAGACCTTGAGGGAACATGGCTTGTATGCCAAGTTCTCCAAGTGTGAGTTCTGGCTGAGGAGCATCTCATTCTTAGGGCATGTGGTGTCAGAAAATGGGATAGAGGTGGACCCCAAGAAGGTAGAAGCTATGGCTAACTGGCCTAGACCCACTTCAGTGACAGAGATTAGAAGTTTCTTGGGTTTGGCAGGTTACTACAGGAGGTTCGTTCAGGACTTCTCGAAAATAGCAGCTCCTCTGACCAGACTAACCAGGAAGAATCAAAAGTTTGTGTGGACCGACCAGTGCGAAGAGAGTTTTGAAGAGCTTAAGAAGAGGTTGACTTCAGCACCAGTGTTAGCCCTACCATCTAGTGAGGAAGACTTTACAGTCTTTTGTGATGCGTCTCGTGTGGGACTGGGTTGTGTACTAATGCAGAATGAGAGGGTGATTGCTTATGCTTCTAGACAGCTGAAGAAGCACGAGTTAAATTACCCCACGCATGACCTAGAGATGGCAGTAGTAATCTTTGCACTCAAGATGTGGAGGCACTACCTCTATGGGGTAAAATGTGAGATCTTTACGGATCATAAGAGCCTGCAGCACATCCTGAGTCAAAGAGATTTGAACTTGAGACAGAGAAGATGGGTAGAGCTGCTGAGTGATTATGATTGCAAGATTCAGTATCATCCGGGTAAGGCGAATGTCGTGGCGGACGCCCTAAGCCGAAAGTCACTAGGCAGTCTATCCCACATCACGGCTGAGAGGAGACCAGTGGTGAAGGAGTTTTACAAGCTCATTGATGAAGGTCTACAGTTAGAGTTGTCTGGTACAGGTGCTTTAGTGGCCCAAATGAGAGTGACACCTGTGTTTCTGGAGCAAGTGGCTCAGAAATAGCATGAGGACCCAGAGTTAGTGAAGATTGCCAGGACTGTTCAGTCAGGCAAGGACAGTGAGTTCAGATTTGACAGTAAGGGGATCCTCCGCTATGGAAGTCGATTGTGTGTACCAGATGACATAGGGCTAAAAGGAGACATTATGAGAGAGGCTCATAATGCAAGATACAGCGTTCACTCCGGAGCCACCAAGATGTATCAAGATTTGAAGAAGGTTTATTGGTGGCCAGCGATGAAGAAAGAAGTGGCACAGTTTGTGTCAGCCTGCGAAGTGTGTCAGAGGGTGAAGCTGGAGCATCAGAAGCCGGTTGGAATGCTTAACCCGCTACCTATTCCAGAGTGGAAATGGGAGAATATAGCTATGGACTTCGTAGTGGGGTTACCGGCGACGTCCAACAGATTGGACTCCATATGGGTGATTGTGGACAGACTCACCAAATCTGCTCACTTCATCCCTGTCAGGAGTGGCTATTCTGTGGACAAGTTGGCGCAGGTGTATGTAGATGAGATCGTCAGGCTGCATGGGGTTCCTGTTTCAATAGTGTCTGATAGAGGGCTCCAGTTCACCTCCAGGTTTTGGCGGAGTCTGCAGAATGCCATGGGTACCAGGTTGGATTTTAGCACTGCTTTCCATCCACAGACGGACGGACAGTCGGAGAGGACCATCCAGACAATAGAGGATATGCTTAGAATGTGTGTGCTGGACTTTGGCAGTTCTTGGAGGCAGCATCTACCCTTGGTGGAGTTTGCCTACAATAACAGCCATCATGCTAGCATCGGGATGGCTCCATATGAAGCTTTGTACGGAAGGAAGTGCAGGTCACCTGTTTGCTGGGAGGAAGTTGGAGAGAAGGCCTTGGCAGGGCCTGAGCTAGTAGAGGTCACCAGTAGGGTGGTACCCATAATCAGAGAAAGGATCAAGACTGCTGCAAGCAGACAGAAGAGTTATGCAGATATCCGTAGAAGGCAAGTAGAGTTTCAGGAGGGGGATCTGGTATTGCTCAAGGTGTCTCCAATGAAAGGAGTGGTTCGGTTCGAAAAGAAAGGTAAACTGGCTCCACGGTACATCGGACCCTTTGAAGTCTTGCAAAAGATTGGGAATGTGTCGTACAAGCTGGATTTACCTGCTTCAATGGAAAGAATCCATCCGGTTTTCCATGTTTCCATGTTGAGAAAGTTCGTGTCAGATTCGGGCAAGGTTCTTAGTGAGCCTGATGTGGAGATCCAAGAAGATCTCACCTATGTTGAGCAGCCGATACGGATCCTAGACACCCAGATCAGAAAGCTGAGAAACAAGGAAATCCCGATGGTGAAAGTCCTGTGGAACCACCACAATATGGAAGAATGCACTTGGGAGACACGGGAGTCCATGCTCCAGCAATACCCTTATATTTTCTGAGGTTAGTTCCTGGTGAGTTTTATGTGCTTTGTATGTATGACATGTGTATGCCATGCTATGTGCTAGTTGAGGAACATTCGGGGACGAATGTTCTTAAGGGGGGAGAATGTAATACCCGGTTAGACTCCGGTATCGAAATTCCTACCGTCCGGTGGGATCTCGGATGTCGGAGACCTCTAGAAGGGTAAAACCATGTTTTCATAAAATGTTTTAATGTGTTTTATGATTTTAAGCAAGATGGAAATGAGTTTTTGCATGAAAATAACCTTAGAGGAAAACCCAGGTTCGACCGCCGAACCTCAAGTTCGGCCGCCGAACATGCAGGCATTTCGGGTGTGCCTTAGGCCCCCGAAGGCATAAGTGAGGGAAGTCCAGGTTCGGCCGCTGAACCTCAAGTTTGGCCGCCGAACATGGCATGCATGCGGAGGCACGTTCGGCCCCCGAACGTGGCCTGGCCAGCCACTATAAAAGGGTCCCTTAGCTGAAATGGGCGAGCTTTTCTCCCCATTTTCGGCCAAGGTGAGCTCTCTGCCATCCCTCACCAATCTTTGAGTTCTTCCTTCAAATCTTTCACGATTTTCACAAGTTTTCATCTTGTTTTGAAGATTTTCAAGTTTTGAGCAAGTTTTGAGCTTGGAGACCCAAGAAAGTTGAAAATCTCCCATCTCCAAGATTAGGTCGTCTCTCTCTCGATCTTTAAGAGGTAAGAGCCGATCTTAAGCTCATTGCATGTTTTAAGTAAGTTTTATGTAGATCCATGGAGTAGAATGCATGTTTAGCTTATGGTTAGGTTTATGAGTTTATGTTGTGTTTTTGAACAATGTGGCTTGCAAATGCATGTTTGATGTGTTGTAGATGGGATTTTAGATGGTTTGAAGCCCCTAGGAGCTTGTATGCTTGGGTATGTGTGTTGTAGAATAGGTTTATGCATGTTTGGTTGGTTTGGGAGGCGTATATGCATAGAAGAGCTGAGTTTCTGCCACTAACGGAGAAACCAGGTTCGGCAGCCGAAGGAACTTTCGGCCGCTGAACATGCTTGTGGAGGCAGCCTTCGGCTGCCGAAGCTTGCCCCCGAAAGGAGACTTTCGTCTCTGTCTAGGAGTTTCGGCCGCCAAACATGCATGAGTTTCGCCTCTGTCTGGGAGTTTTGGCCGCCGAAGGTGCCGCCGAACTTGCCTGACTTTCGGCTCTTGAGGGACTTTCGGCCGCCGAACCTGCCGCCGAAAGTGCCCTGTCCAGCTCTCTTTTGCATGTTTTTCTATGGTTGTTTCATGATGTTCTAGGGGGTTTTTGGGGGATGTTTTTAGAGTTATGTTCTAGTTGTTTGGTCCCTCATTTGAGTCCACCTGTGTAGGTTCGGACCCGAGGAACCGAGGACCCCAGCAGTGAGTTCAGCTGCTTCTGAGTCAGTAGAGCTTCAGCCAAAGGTGAGTGGAATAACCCTTATGCTTTTAAATAAATAAATCAGTTTTAGCATGATTCACGCATCATGAATGCCATGAGATATAATAGGGTGTTTGCATTAGACTCACGAATATGTTGCATTGCATAATATGTTGATGATGTGGATGAATGTTGAATGATCCTTTAGTCCCCATATGTTATGATGATGATGATACGGTACGGAAGACCAGTGAGGCCCATTCTATGCCCCTGGCACCATGTAAGAGAAAAACCAGTGAGGCCCATTCTACGCCCCTGGCACAATTGGACCATGTTATGTTATGTTATGTAAGAGAAAGACCAGCGAGGCCCATTCTACGCCCCTGGCACAGTTGGACCATGTAGGGGACTATTGGTGACAAATTCATCCTTGATGTGATTAGCTGTGATGTGATGCATTTCATGTTATCATATGTTTTAAATGTTTTATTATTCTGCTCACTGGGTTCTTGTAGCTCACCCCTCTCCTTTAACCCCCAGGCTTGCAGGTACAGGGTAGACCAGGAGGTCAGCAAGAGTAATGAAGTCTTGTGTATGTAATAGCTAGAATGTGGACATGACAAATTGTATAATGATGTAGAGTTGTGAATAGTTATGTAATGTAATGACATTGAGGATTAGAGATTGTGCTTGACTCTATGTGTATGGTATCCCTTTTAATACATGATCTATGATGTTTATGTAAACCAACTCAACACATGTTATGCCACCCATTGGGGGCATTGATGAGATCCCAAAGAGGGGTCAATGTGTATAGTTATGATTATGTTCAGTGCATGCACAGGTTGAGTTTGGTGTATGAATGAAAGAAAAGTTTTAATTTTTATGTATGTTGTTGATCATGTATGGGATTAAACAGGTTCACAGGATGCATGTTAGGCTTGCTATAGGTCCCGGTGGCCTTAAGCCGACCTGGATCCTAGCGCCGGTAGCGGTCCGATTTTCGGGTCGTTACAACCCACCACGGGGGGCAAAATAGTAGAAGCGCTGGGTTGCCTTGACAAAACGGAAGAATGTTACAAACAGACGCGCCTTGGGCGTGAAACCCCAGCTCAAGCAGATGGATTCGAAGGAACACATAAACAAAATTGAGTTGGGGGATAACATCCGGGGGGTTATTTCAAAATATCGAAAAACCTCGATAAAAAAAGGAGAAAAGGGGAAGGTTAGACCGTACTCCCGTTGTTTAATAAAGAACACTAAGCTAAGATCCTTCTGGGGATCTATCAAACCGGGAGGAGGAGGATCAGGAAGAACGATCCTCTCATTCCGGAGAGGAGCCCGAATGTGATAAAGGGGAGTGTCCTGATATTCTCGAGAGATAAAATTTTTTAGATTGGCAGGGGTGATGCTAGACTCTAGATGGACGACATCGGGGATCTTTGGTTCTTTCATGGAAGAGCGAAGAACGTACCTTGGAAGCAAGGAGGGCAGAGAGACGAGGCTAGCAAAGCGCATAGAGAGCGAAGGGAAGCAAGAGTTTTGCGAAGACAGAGGGAATTCAAAATTTGAAATAGTAATGAGGTGAAAAGATGTTTTGAGGCAGACTGTACTTAGACGGCGCGGTCATAATGATTCTCGGTATTTACCCCCTCATCAGTCGGGCAATAACTGATGAGAAGGTAAAGGGGCAATTGATGACCGCTGGATTTCTCCACCCCAGTCTGGGACCAGGCCCATGACGACAGCCCATTATTTGGAGGCCCTCAAGTCTCCCGCATGAACCAGGTCCAGCCCGCTCAGCCTTAAGACCAGGCTCCACCTAGATTTCTCAGTTAGGCCGGCCCGGCCTTTTCGGCCCAATGATCAAATTTCCTCTGGGCTCAGCTTTACTCTCATCTTCCAACCCAGCCCGGAAGAAAGAAGGTGGCCAGCCCATCCGCCTGGTGGGTCCATCCGCATGCATGCCAGAGGAGAATTAAATGGCCATTACGCATGGAGCAGAGACTTGATACTCTCGTACGTCCGTATCAGTAGGGCAGAGACAGGTGGCCCAATGGCGAGAAATTTATTATACGTCACTAGCAGACAAAAGAAATGGATAAAAGGGGAGAAACACTCTCCTTTCAACTAAGTTTTTTCTAAGTTTACAGAACCCTTGTAAAATTCTATTTTTTCTGGATCTCAGATTATCAATTATTATTAGAAGTAAAAAATTAATAATCTTTTTAGGATGGAGTCTTAATTAAATTGTATTAAAAAAATAAATGCTTATGTTTTGAGCATAAAATAAAATTTAAAAAGTTAAATTACTAAATTTAAAGTTTGAAAGAAATTGATGGATCAAATTTGTATTTTTCTTATTTAAGAGGACAGCAGCTGTCCCTCTACCCATCTGGCCTTGTCTTCTCCACACTTTTATTAGAAAAAAAAAAAGAAAAAAGAAAAGAAAAAGAAAGCATGTTCTGGAACTTAAATAAAGAGAGAGGAAGAGAATAAGGAGATGGCTGTCGTGGTTTTGATGTGTTGTAGGCTCAGTCAATGTTTTATTTTTATTTTCTTTGTCATGAAATACTCCCTTTTGAAGTTCTTATTTTTTATTTTTATTTATTTTTACCACAGCTGTTTATTTTGTTTATGATATAATGGGGCTGTTTCACTTTTGACTATGGTTATGAGCTTTCGCTCATTTCATTTGTGGCATATATTATGCTTAAATTTGGATGGGTTTGTCGGAATTTTCACTACAAGAATTTTTATTATCATTGATGGAAATTTTCGTTAATAAACAATACAATTTCGTTAGTAAAACAATTTATTAACGAATCAATGACGAATAAAATCGATTGTAAAAAACATCATTAGTAATTTATTTATCAACGGTTTTAAAATTCGTTAGTGTCACTAATAGATTAATAACAAACCTTTCCGTTGTTGTCACTAAGAGATTAACAACGGACCAAATCTCTGTTAATAAAATAATAGATTTTTAACATGAGTTTCATTAACAAACTGAATTATTTGATATTGAATATAATGAAATTTTCGTTAATAATGCGTTAGTAAATAAAAATAATATTGTTTTCCATCACAACAGGCTTTTTCTATTAGGAATACCAACGGAAATTTCGTTGGTAATCCGTCAATGAACCATACATCTCCATCATCATCCCTATACTTTCATATATATCCATCATCACTCTATACATTATTCATCATCCCTATATTTTCATATATATCTATCATCACCCTCATCATCCTATATATTATTCATCATCCTTATACTTTCATATATATCCATCATCGCCCTGTACATTATTCAACTATATATTTAAGAACCAAATCAATCATTATGTAAACTAAAATATCTTTAAAACTTAAAATATTTCATAATTATATTATATATGTTAATTTTATACAACAGTTCTAAATTAAAATAAAATTATCAACTGGTCCGAATAAAATATACATACTAAACTAAACTAGCAAGCTCATCATCTGTATCATCATCATTGTCTGTATGATAATTACCAATGATAGGGGGCATCATCATGATGTTGCTGTGGAGATGGAGCTACAGGTGCCAGATGAGCAAATATCTGAATGGATGTCCCAACACCCTATTGTGCCATCATTCTATGCATAAACGCATGCAACTCCTCCACCACTGAGTTAAGTCAATCATTCTCTGTCTCCAGTCGATCAATTTTATTTTGCATCCTGTTCATTGCTTTAATGGTAGGAGGATCCACTTAGGGTGCAAATGAGTATGAGGCAGAATAATGTGATGATGCATGAAAATATGCGTAAGCCTGGAACTCTAATCTATAAACTCGACTCTTTTCTGCCCGCCAACTGCCTCGTAATAAAGCTAGGCCTCATTTATGAGTGTCGGTTCACTGCTTCCCTCCTGTTGCTGTGTTGCTGCCTCCTTTAGTTGTATGTATTTGTCATGCATTATAAAATTTTAATAACTTATTATTAATATGATAACATTTAAGTATATCAAAATTATTTATAACTACATTTATTATCAACTTACATAAATAGCTTTTGACCTAATATCAACAAACTACTCCGTCCCCTTTCTCTAATGTGTGGCCTCGAAAAGCTCATGAGAATGTGGTTCTCTTCCTAATCTTTCTCTCTGTTACCAAGTATAAGAAGGATAACAATTAGCTAACATCGCAATAAAATATATATAACAAAATAAATTTTAAAGTGATTATTAATACCATAGTGAAACTGATCCATAAGCATGCCTGGAAATGCTAGAACCTGCCCCTCCAGCCTCACTACGCCTATATAAAAATTTATCACACTTCTCTTTATACCTAGAAGTGTTTCAAGTTTCCTGCCACTTTCTCAAAACAGAATCTAGTGTAGCTAAATTCTTTGTCTTACCTTTTCTGATTTCACACATAAGGCCCTTGTGTCTCTCAGCAGCCTTTTTCTGCCATGCAATTTTGATCAAGTTGTCAATTGCTTAGTCTCATAGGAAGTATTTCTGCAAAAAGATTAAAATATACGAGTAGTTAGTAATTTTATATTTCATAATATAGTTCAATATACATTAAATTTTATGGTTCACCTTGAATTCTTGGCAATAAAACTCCTTTGTGTCATTTGGTACTATTTTCTAATAGTGCCCTTCGACGACCAATCTCTCTTTTATTATAAGAGTGACACTGCGACTGCACAACTCCGACGGATGTAAACTACATGAAGAACAGTTAGTGAGTAAAGGAAAGTAATAAAATTAATACTAATTAAAAAATAATTCATTATTACATATTATTAATGAGTAAAACGGTCTATCAGAATAACTATGTGCCACCTACAGCACCGCAGATGCTGGAGCAGATGCCGATGCAGATCCTGCTGCACTAGCTGATGCAATAGCAGAAGAGGATGTAGGATGAGATGACTGTGAGTGTTATACCGAAGTTCGTGTAGCTACAAGGGGACAGGGAGGAAATGCAGTGTTATAGGGAGAAGCTAGTGGACATGCTCGATCACTATAAGATGGCTATACTCCAGATGCAAGTGGTACCCATATTTGAAGCTCTGTATCACCAAGTCCCATCGATGTCTGTGGTACCTGTGGCTCATGCTCTGCTATGTCAACTGCAGTAAGCTCCTTCTGACTTGTATGGTCAGGAAGTCGAACCAGTCCTCTAAGCTTCTTAAACCTTCCACGTCCCCTCATTTGTGACAAAAAAAAATTGTCAAGACCAAAAAATAGTATAAAATTCATTAACATTAAATAACAAACATGCATATGTAGTAAGTTACTTATAGACAAAGTACGAAAATATACTACTCTAAATTGATTGAGAATGTAAATTAATTCATTCTAATACATACGAATCAAACTTATTATCACCATCTATATCTGCTTCTGAATCAGGGTCACTAAGGAACTCATCTTCATCCTTCGAAATATCATCATGAGTCTCAGTCATTCCTCAACTTGGATCATTTAGGGAATGTTGTTTAGTTACATCATCCAGATTTACTTCTGTGTAATCAATCTCATCTTCTTAGAAAGGTTCATCTGTCTTTGAAGACGTATCAGCTACGTCTATAATAGGTCTACCTTTAACTTTCATCACAACCCACCAATCATTTTTGTCACAATGCTTGCTTGGGTATGAAGCATAAACGACCTGTGTTGTCTGACAGGCTAACACAAATGGTTCATACTTAGTGAATATTTGTTATTATTAACATTAACTATTCTTGTAACGACCCGAAAATCGGACCGCTACCGGCGCTAGGATCCAGGTCGACTTAAGGCCGCCGGGACCCGTAGCAAGCCTGACATATAATCTGTAAACCTGTATAATCCCATACATGATCAACAACATGTATAAAAATTTTAAACTTTTCTTTTATCATCCAACTCAACCTGAACATACATGTACATAGCCATGATCATAATCATGATCCCTCTGTGGGATCTCATCAATGCCCCAACGGGCGATACAACGTGAGATGAGTTGGCTTCCATGAACATTATAAAACATTTCTATAGATCATGTATCAAAAGGGATAACAATACTCATAGGGTCAAGCACATCTATAACCTCAATATACCTCATTACATAACATACTGAAATCTCTTACATTACATCATAGTACAATTGTCATGTCCACAATTTAACTATTACAAAAAACATGCTTCAAAACTCTGGCTAACCTCCTGGTCTACCCTGTACCTGCACATCTGGGGTTAGGGGAGAGGGGTGAGCTACAAAGCCCAGTGAGCAGAATAGTAAAACATTTAAAACATATGATAACATGAAATGCATCACATCACAGCTAATCACATCAAGGATGGATTTGTCACCAATAGTCCCCTACATGGACCAACTGTGCCAGGGGCGTAGAATGGGCCTCACTGGTCTTTCTCTTACATAACATAACATAACATGGTCCAACTGTGCCAGGGGCGTAGAATGGGCCTCACTGGTCTTTCTCTCACATAGTGCCAGGGGCGTAGAATGGGCCTCACTGGTCTTCCGTATCGTATCATCATCATCATAGCATAGGGGGACTAATGGATCATTCAACATCCATCCACATCATCAAACATAATATGAAATGCACATATTCGTGAGTCTAATGCAACACCCTATTATCTCATGGCATTCATGATGCGTGAATCATGCTAAACTGATTTATTTATTTAAAAGCATAATAGTGATTCCACTCACCTCTGGCTGAAGCTCTACAGACTCTGAAGCAGCTATCTCACTGCTGAGGTCCTCGGTTCCTCGGGTCCGAACCTACACAGGTGGACTCCAATGAGGGACCAATCATACATAAACATAACTCTAATAAACTCCCCAAAAACCCCCTTAGAACATCAAGAAACAACTTCATAAAAACATGCAAGAAATGGCTGGACAGGGCACTTTCGGCGGCAGCTTCGGCGGCCGAAAGTCCCTCCAGAGCCGAAAGTCAGGCAGGTTCGGCGGCACCTTCGGCGGCCGAAACTCCCAGACAGAGGCGAAACTCATGCATGTTCGGCGGCACCTTCGGCGGCCGAAAGTCCCAGATAGAGACGAAAGTCTCTTTTCGGGGGCAACTTCGGCAGCCGAATGCTGCCTCCACAAAGGGGGTTCGGCGGCCGAAACTCCCTTCGGCGGCCGAACCTGGTTTCTGCCAGATGGGCAGAAACTTGGTTCACATGAACCCCTTGCCTCCCAAAACCTCAAATCAAGCATATATCTCAACCAAATCATGCATACAAGTTCCTAGGGGCCTCAAAACATCAAATACCCCAACTACAACACTTCAAACATACTCAAACAAGCCACATTGTTCAAAACATCAATATTAACCCATAACTCAACATATAACCTAACATTTGCTTAAAAACTCATACAACCCTATACATGCCATTCTACCCCATAAAATCACTTAAAACTTACTTAAAACACATGAGGAGCTTAAGATTGGCTCTTACCTCTTGAAGATCGATAGGAGACGATCTAAACTTGGAGACCCACGAAAATGAGCTCCTGAGTTCCCAAAGCTCCAAAACTTGTTTCAACAGTTCAAAACCTTCAATGCAAGCTTAAAACTCAAGAAAAATGGTGGGGATTTGGAGGAAAAACACTAGATTTGCAAAAGGGAAGGTCGGAAGCTTGCTGTGGCCGAAAATGGGAGAAAGCTCGCCCATTTCGGCTAAGTGCCCCTTTTATAGGCTGCTGGCCAGGCCACGTTCGGGGGCCGAATGTGCCTCCGCATCCATGCAATGTTCGGCGGCCGAACTTGACTTTCGGCGGCCGAACCTGGACTGCCCTCACTCATGCTTTCGGGGGCCTAACGTGCCTCCAAAACGCATGCACGTTCGGCGGCCGAACTTGACTTTCGGTGGCCGAACCTGAGTTTTCCTCCAAAGACTTTTCATGCAAAAACTCATTTAATTTCATACTTAAAACTATTAAAACATGAAAACATTTTTATAAAACATGATTCTACCCTTCTAGAGATCTCCGACATCCGAGATTCCACCGGACGGTAGAAATTCCAATACCGGAGTCTAGCCGGGTATTACATTCTCCCCCCCTTAAGAACATTCGTCCCCGAATGTACCTCAACTAGCACACATAGCATGGCATAAAACATAACATACATATATAGCACATAAACACAAAGAGATCCAACCTTAAAAGAGATGAGGGTACTGCTGGAGCATAGACTCCCGTGTCTCCCAAGTGCATTCTTCCAAGTTGTGGTGGTTCCACAGGACTTTCACCATCGGGATTTCCTTGTTTCTTAACTTTCTGATCTGGGTGTCTATGATCCGCACTGGCTGTTCAACATAGGTGAGATCCTATTGGACCTCCACATCAGGCTCACTAAGAACCTTGCTTGGATCTGACACAAACTTCCTCAACATCGAAACATGGAAAACCGGATGGATTCTTTCCATTGAAGCAGGTAAATCTAGCTTGTACGACACATTCCCAATCTTTTGCAAGATTTCAAAGGGTTCGATGTATCGTGGGGCTAGTTTACCTTTCTTCCCGAAGCGAACCACTCCCTTCATTGGAGACACCTTGAGCAATACCAGATCCCCCTCCTGAAACTCTAACTGTCTTCTGCGGACGTCTGCATAACTCTTCTGTCTGCTTGCAGCAGTCTTGATTCTTTCTCTGATTATGGGTACTACCCTGCTGGTGATCTCTACTAGTTCAGGCCCTGCCAAGGCCTTTTCTCCAACTTCCTCCCAGCAAACAGGTGATCTGCACTTCCTTCCGTACAAAGCTTCATATGGAGCCATCCCGATGCTAGCATGATGGCTGTTGTTGTAGGCAAACTCCACCAAAGGTAGATGTTGCCTCCAAGAACCGCCAAAGTCCAGCACACACATTCTGAGCATATCCTCGATAGTCTGGATGGTCCTTTCTGACTGTCCATCAGTCTGGGGGTGGAAGGCAGTACTGAAATCCAACCTAGTACCCATGGCATTCTGCAGACTCCGCCAAAATCTGGAGGTGAACTGGGGCCCTCTATCTGACACTATCGAAACAGGAACCCCATGCAGCCTGACAATCTCATCCACATACACCTGCGCCAACTTGTCCACAGAGTAGCCACTCCTGACAGGAATGAAGTGAGCAGATTTGGTGAGTCTGTCCACAATCACCCATATGGAGTCCACTCTGTTGGACGCCGCCGGTAACCCCACTACGAAGTCCATAGCTATATTTTCCCATTTCCATTCTGGAATAGGTAGCGGGTTAAGCATTCCAGCCGGCTTCTGATGTTCCAGCTTCACCCTCTGACACACTTCGCAGGCTGACACAAATTGTGCCACTTCTTTCTTCATAGCTGGCCACCAATAAACCTTCTTTAGATCTTGATACATCTTGGTGGCTCCGGGGTGAATGCTGTATCTTGCATTATGAGCCTCTCTCATAATGTCTCCTTTTAGCCCTATGTCATCTGGTACACATAGTCTGCTCCCATAGCGGAGGATTCCCTTGCTGTCAAATCTGAACTCACTGTCATTGCCTGACTGGACAGTCCTGGCAATCTTCACTAATTTCGGGTCCTCATGCTGTTTCTGAGCCACCTGCTCCAGAAATACGGGTGCTACTCTCATCTGGGCCACTAAGGCACCTGTACCAGATAACTCCAACTGTAGACCTTCCTCAATGAGCTTGTAGAACTCCTTCACCACTGGCCTCCTCTCTGCCGATATGTGGGATAAACTGCCTAGTGACTTCCGGCTTAGGGCGTCTGCCACGACATTCGCCTTACCCGGATGATACTGAATCTTACAATCATAGTCACTCAGCAGCTCTACCCATCTCCTCTGTCTCAAATTCAGATCTTTCTGACTCAAGATGTACTGCAGACTTTTATGATCTGTGAAGATCTCACATTTAACCCCATAGAGGTAGTGCCTCCACATCTTGAGTGCAAAGATTATTGCTGCCATCTCCAGGTCATGCGTGGGGTAATTCAACTCATGCTTCTTCAGCTGCCTAGAAGCATAAGCGATCACCCTCTCATTCTGCATCAGTACACAACCCAGTCGCACACGGGACGCATCACAAAAGACTGTAAAGTCCTCATCACTAGATGGCAGAGCTAACACTGGTGCTGAAGTCAACCTCTTCTTAAGCTCTTCAAAACTCTCCTCGCACTGGTCGGTCCACAGAAACTTCTGATTCTTCCTAGTCAGTCTGGTCAGAGGAGCTGCTATCTTTGAGAAGTCCTGAACGAACCTCCTGTAGTAACCTGCCAAACCCAAGAAACTTCTAATCTCTGTCACTGAAGTGGGTCTAGGCCAGTTAGCTACAGTTTCTGTCTTCTTGGGATCTACCTCAATACCATTCTCTGACACTACATGCCCCAAGAACGAAATGCTCCTCAGCCAGAACTCACATTTAGAGAACTTGGCATACAAGCCATGTTCCCTCAAAGTCTGCAAAACCATCCTCAGATGATGGGCATGCTCCTCTGCGTTCCTGGAATACACTAAGATATCATCTATGAAGACAATAACGAAGTGATCCAGGTACTGGCTAAACACTCTGTTCATGAGATCCATGAATGCTGCAGGGGCGTTGGTTAACCCGAACGGCATTACAAGGAACTCAAAATGCCCATATCTGGTCCTGAAGGCTGTCTTCGGCACATCTTCATCCCTTATCCTTAGCTGATGGTACCCCGATCTGAGATCTATTTTGGAGAAACAACCCGCTGCTGCTAGCTGGTCAAATAGATCATCGATCCTTGGCAATGGGTACCTATTCTTGGTAGTGACTTTGTTCAACTGTCTGTAGTCGATACAAAGTCTAAGGGATCCATCCTTCTTCCTTACAAACAAGACCGGAGCACCCCAAGGTGAGGTACTCTGTCGGATGAAACCCTTTTCTACCAGCTCTTGCAACTGCTCTTTCAACTCCTTTAACTCGGCTGGGGCCATCCTGTAGGGAGGGATAGAGATCGGTCTAGCTCCAGGTACCAACTCTATCTCGAACTCTATCTCCCTGGCAGGTGGTAAACCTGGAAGCTCATCAGGAAAGACATCCTGAAACTCTCTGACAACTGGCACCGAGGCTGGCTCCCTGACCTGACTGTCTAGCTCTCTCACATGAGCTAAGTACCCCTGACATCCCTTCCTAAGCAACCTATGAGCCTGAAGAGCTGATATCAGACCTCTAGGTGTGCCCCTCTTGTCTCCTCTGAAGACGACCTCTGACCCGTTCTGATCTCTGAACCTGACTACCTTGTCCCTGCAGTCCAAGGTAGCACCATGGGTAGATAGCCAATCCATCCCTAGAATGACGTCAAAGTCTGTCAAATCTAGAACCACAAGGTCGGCGGAGAGGCATCTTCCCTCAACAAAAACTGGACTGTACTGGCAGACTGACACTGCCACTGACGGGTCACACTTGGGTCCACTGACCCATAGGGGACACTCTAACCCAGAGACTATCAGACCCAACCTCTCAACGGCTCTCGGAGCAATAAATGAATGAGATGCACCCGGGTCCATTAATGCATACACATCAGAACACCCAATGACGAGATTACCTGACACCACGGTGTTGGATGTGTTAGCCTCCTGCTGAGTCATGGTGGAGATCCTGGCTGGAGCTGATGGACCTTCACCTCGGGAACCAGAAGAAGAGGTTTCCCCTCTCCCTCTACCTCTGCCACTGCCCTGAGTTGTGGCTGGAACTGCTGGCTGTGCCACACTACCAGAAGCTGTCTGCTGGGGCTGGCCCATAAAAGGCGCTCTAGGACAATCCCGAGCTATGTGTCCCTCCTGTCCACATCTGAAACATGCATTAGTCCCAGCTCGACACACTCCCCTGTGTGGTCTTCCACATCTCTGGCTTTCTGTACCATCTGAGCCTGAGCTCGAGCCACCGCCAAATCCCAGACCGGATTTCAACTTGTTCCAAAACTTATTCTTCTTCGGCTTCTTGGTGGTACTGCTCCACCTCTTGCTGCCTGAAGCTGCTGCACTAAAAGAAGAAGAGCCTGGGGTCTTAACCCCTGAAGACTGGGTCACTGATTGCTTCACTGACCCCTCAACTATAGCACTTGCCTCCATTCTTCGAGCCATATCCACCACAGTGTGGAAACTTTCTCTCTCAGCTGACTGAACCAACGAGGAGTACCTGGAATGCAATTTCATAACATATTTCTTGGCTTTCTTAGTATCTGAATCTAGAGCTTGCCCTGAAAAAGGCAATAGCTCCAAGAATTTATCCGTGAACTCCTCTACACTCATGTGTTCTGACTGCCTCAGTTGTTCAAACTCAATCATTTTCAGTTCTCTCGAACTGTCTGGAAAAGCCCATCCAGCGAACTCATTCGCAAATTCCTCCCATGTCATACCGTCTAGTCTCGGGTCCACATAACACTTGAACCATTCCCGTGCCTTCTTGCACTTTAAAGTGAACCCTGCCATCTGAATGGCTCTGCTGTCACTTGCCCCTAGCTCATCAGTTATTGTCTTCACCACTCTCAGATACTCAAAGGGGTCATCCCCTGACTTGTATTTGGGAGCATCTAGCTTGAGGTAATCTGTCATCTTTACCTTGCTCCCATCAGCTGAGCTAGGTCTAGGAGGTTGAGTAACTGGGGCTGCTGGTTCTGTAGGTGGTGGAGGTGGAGGTGCAGCATTCCCCGAGGTGGGGTTTGCCGAGTTAGGATAGAAGGGTGAGGGTGGATAAGCTGGGTACTGTGGGTAAGATGGATAGAAAGGTGGATAAGGCATGTAGGTAGGGTAGGGGTTAAAGCTGGAGTAATCCGATGTACCTCCCATCGGATACCCTGAACCCTGTGGGAAGGGTGGATAATGGGGTGGAAAACCATACCCCAAGGCCTGAATGCCTCCCTGTGACTCCCCTGTCCCTTCTTCCTGCATGCTCACATCCAGGTTCCCATCCCTCCTCTGATCCTCTTCCATAACCTCCCTCACATCTGAAGAACTTCCTCCTCTATCAGTCCCCCTTCTGCTAGCATCAAAAGACCTTCTAGGGTCCCTTGACACTCTATCTCTGTTGGCTCTACAAGACATTGCCCTAGGCAATGTAGGAGGACGGGCGCTCGTGCCCTCATCCTCAGGTGGCACTCCAGTCAATCGCGCAGATCGACGAGTTCCTCTCATCCTATTCTCTGAAAAACAGCTCATAAAAAGCAAACATTAGCATCATATGGTTCATGTGGGCACACATGAACCCTCATCACATACATCACATAGCATAGCATATCATCAATGCACATGTACAAAATCATGGCATTTCACATCATCATACAAGACAGGACTCAACATCCTATCCTAGTGGACATGACCTTCCTATTGTGCTTGACCTTCTAGAACATCTATGAGCCCGACACTCTAGGTCCGACCATATGAACCTAGGGCTCTGATACCATTCTGTAACGACCCGAAAATCGGACCGCTATCGGCGCTAGGATCCGGGTCGACTTAAGGCCGCCGGGACCCGTAGCAAGCCTGACATATAATCTGTAAACCTGTATAATCCCATACATGATCAACAACATGTATAAAAATTTTAAACTTTTCTTTTATCATCCAACTCAACCTGAACATACATGTACATAGCCATGATCATAATCATGATCCCTCTGTGGGATCTCATCAATGCCCCAACGGGCGATACAACGTGAGATGAGTTGGCTTCCATGAACATTATAAAACATTTCTATAGATCATGTATCAAAAGGGATAACAATACTCATAGGGTCAAGCACATCTATAACCTCAATATACCTCATTACATAACATACTGAAATCTCTTACATTACATCATAGTACAATTGTCATGTCCACAATTTAACTATTACAAAAAACATGCTTCAAAACTCTGGCTAACCTCCTGGTCTACCCTGTACCTGCACATCTGGGGTTAGGGGAGAGGGGTGAGCTACAAAGCCTAGTGAGCAGAATAGTAAAACATTTAAAACATATGATAACATGAAATGCATCACATCACAGCTAATCACATCAAGGATGGATTTGTCACCAATAGTCCCCTACATGGACCAACTGTGCCAGGGGCGTAGAATGGGCCTCACTGGTCTTTCTCTTACATAACATAACATAACATGGTCCAACTGTGCCAGGGGCATAGAATGGGCCTTACTGGTCTTTCTCTCACATAGTGCCAGGGGCGTAGAATGGGCCTCACTGGTCTTCCGTATCGTATCATCATCATCATAGCATAGGGGGACTAATGGATCATTCAACATCCATCCACATCATCAAACATAATATGAAATGCACATATTCGTGAGTCTAATGCAACACCCTATTATCTCATGGCATTCATGATGCGTGAATCATGCTAAACTGATTTATTTATTTAAAAGCATAATAGTGATTCCACTCACCTCTGGCTGAAGCTCTACAGACTCTGAAGCAGTTATCTCACTGCTGAGGTCCTCGGTTCCTCGGGTCCGAACCGACACAGGTGGACTCCAATGAGGGACCAATCATACATAAACATAACTCTAATAAACTCCCCAAAAACCCCCTTAGAACATCAAGAAACAACTTCATAAAAACATGCAAGAAATGGCTGGACAGGGCACTTTCGGCGGCAGCTTCGGCGGCCGAAAGTCCCTCCAGAGCCGAAAGTCAGGCAGGTTCGACGGCACCTTCGGCGGCCGAAACTCCCAGACAGAGGCGAAACTCATGCATGTTCGGCGGCACCTTCGGCGGCCGAAAGTCCCAGACAGAGACGAAAGTCTCTTTTCGGGGGCAACTTCGGCAGCCGAATGCTGCCTCCACAAAGGGGGTTCGGCGGCCGAAACTCCCTTCGGCGGCCGAACCTGGTTTCTGCCAGATGGGCAGAAACTTGGTTCACATGAACCCCTTGCCTCCCAAAACCTCAAATCAAGCATATATCTCAACCAAATCATGCATACAAGTTCCTAGGGGCCTCAAAACATCAAATACCCCAACTACAACACTTCAAACATACTCAAACAAGCCACATTGTTCAAAACATCAATATTAACCCATAACTCAACATATAACCTAACATTTGCTTAAAAACTCATACAACCCTATACATGCCATTCTACCCCATAAAATCACTTAAAACTTACTTAAAACACATGAGGAGCTTAAGATTGGCTCTTACCTCTTGAAGATCGATAGGAGACGATCTAAACTTGGAGACCCACGAAAATGAGCTCCTGAGTTCCCAAAGCTCCAAAACTTGTTTCAACAGTTCAAAACCTTCAATGCAAGCTTAAAACTCAAGAAAAATGGTGGGGATTTGGAGGAAAAACACTAGATTTGCAAAAGGGAAGGTCGGAAGCTTGCTGTGGCCGAAAATGGGAGAAAGCTCGCCCATTTCGGCTAAGTGCCCCTTTTATAGGCTGCTGGCCAGGCCACGTTCGGGGGCCGAATGTGCCTCCGCATCCATGCAATGTTCGGCGGCCGAACTTGACTTTCGGCGGCCGAACCTGGACTGCCCTCACTCATGCTTTCGGGGGCCTAACGTGCCTCCAAAACGCATGCACGTTCGGCGGCCGAACTTGACTTTCGGCGGCCGAACCTGGGTTTTCCTCCAAAGACTTTTCATGCAAAAACTCATTTAATTTCATACTTAAAACTATTAAAACATGAAAACATTTTTATAAAACATGATTCTACCCTTCTAGAGATCTCCGACATCCGAGATTCCACCGGACGGTAGAAATTCCGATACCGGAGTCTAGCCGGGTATTACAATTCTATACTCTCTATGTACCTTGGTTCTAGTATTTGGTATTGGATTAAACTAATCGCAGTTGAACAGTACAATCCGCTTAATTGATAACCCTGGATACTCCAATCTCAACACCTCTACCAACTGTCCATGATAGTCTCTTTCTTCTGAACTATAATTGCTTCCTTTTATACATACACCAAAATTAATTGTGTTCCTATTCGAACTTTCTTTGATTGTACTGAATTTACATCTATTGACCATATACCCATCAAAAGTGGTGACATTTCTCAGTGGTCCCTTTGACAAATCTTGTATAAACTTATTATCTATATTATTCTGCAAATCATGTGCATACTTGTAAAATCATTCAGCAAACTCTCTCTCCAGTTTTTCATCAACAACTTCATCTGTGATATTTGGTTATGCCGACTTTACTTGCTCTACTTATATGCTATACATATAAATTTATGATTAGTGTTTTAATAGAATGTACAATTTAAAAGAATTTACATTATTACCAAAACTAACAATACGTACTCAAAGTATGTTTTCACTTTTGGACAATTTAAGAGAATATATGTTTGAGCAACTCGAATTTCATCTTCAGTCATATATCTCAATTTTTCCTTTTCGAGAGTTCTACTTGTGCATTTGAATATGCTTAATTTACTCTATACATCATCATCAGAGACAACTTCAGGCAAATTGCGTGGCACCTTTCGATGTCTTGTCATGACATATGCTTCAAAATAATGTGTAGAAAATGCAGCTGCTTCTTCCACCAAGTAAGCATTGCATATTGAACCTTCCACCCTTACTTTATTTTTTACATTGTTCTTTAACTTTCTTAAGTATCTGTTGTGTAGAAATAGAAATTATAAATGTCTTATGAGTAAATCAACATGCTTACCTATGTAAATAATTAGTAAGTATATCTCTCAAATGGATACAACCACCGATATTGTACTGGTCCTACAATTGATGCTTCATATGCAAGGTGTTAGTGTATATGCCCTAAGCCATTATCTTGGACCTTTTTGTATGTCGTTTTGGTTACTAATAAAAGAGGTTTTTATCATTATTATTTGTTTGCATGTTACATAATAATGATTATCATCCCTGGTTACTTATTATTATGTTGATAATAATAAAATATAGCTAGTATGATTATTGATTGATAATCATGAGATGATTATGTATATGTTGATATAATTCAACAATCATAGATACTTGTTAGAGAACAAAGTATTGGATGGATCCGCACTGAGATCACTACATAGGTTATTGTCATAAGGGAATCTCAAAGTAGTTATGTCTTAATCCTTTGACTTGAGATTGTCATAGTTTCCAACATGAGGACTATTATGTTTTGACATAACCAAACATTGTCTTTAATCGGACAATCATAAAGGTTATGATTGAGCATAAAAGAAATTATGTAGAGGATAATGAACAATCAAGATAGGATTTGTCCCTCTCTCCAAGAGAGATATCTTCTAGGCCCCTCGATAAGTGAGACTGAGAAATGCATGGTCGTGCTCAAATGAATTGATAGTATGATCAATATCATTTGAATTTATCAGTCTACTTAGAGATCGAAAAATCATAAGTTTGAACATTATAAGTTTGACATTGACCATGACTTATGCTCAAACTAGATATCGTGTGACAAAGGGATTAATACATGTTCTATTTATTAGACTTTATCGGACTATTGATCCTCATATTAGTTGGGTAGTCATAATGTCTTGCTAGAGGCCACTTATGACTTATGGGCCTTATGGGACTGGGCCTATTGCCAATTAATATGAGCCTATTGGGTCACACACAAAAGAACATTGTTGATGTGCTATGTCATATTAATGGGCTAAAAGCTCAAAGCCCATTAATATAATTAATAATAATAAAGTGTTATTATTATTAATATTAATCATTAATATAATTAATAATAATAAAGTGTTATTATTATGAGATAATAATATTTAAAAGATCTGCAGTCTATCTGTAACTATTACAGATAAAGGACTCTATCACATAAGATATTTGAGTATCTGTGAGATTGTGATAGTGGGTTATGAACACAACTCCTTTTGGGAAAAGGAGTTGTGGGAAAAACAAAAGACTGAAACATATAAATACCCCTTCTACGAATTGTGGAAGGTACATTTTTTTTGAGAAAACTCAGTCTAAAAAGATGCAGATTGTGAAGCACATAATCTATCTATCTTTGAGAGAGCTAGCACTCTAGAAGGATAGAAGACGTTCGTGTGGATACCATAGAGGGTGTTCGTTTGAAAAAGCAGCACCATCAGTCCGCCATTGTATCTTTTGGACGAGACTAACAGGTTAGTTTCATATCCTTCTTGTGAATTAAACAAAGCACTTGGATTCTGGGAAAAGGAAATCAGAAAAATTTTATTTTTCCGCTGCGCCTTTGGGATGCAATAATCTCTAGATTTCTCAACACAAGGTGTACTGGTAAATGTTCCATTGAATCAAACAAACTTGAAAGAAATACTCATTCAAGCGTACAAAGGATCACATGAATCTGTTCATTTAACCATTGCATGTCCCAATTAGTAACTGTAGTTGAAGTAAGTTCTCTAAAAAAATTTGCTAAACTCTGTTATTGGTTGCCAAACGTTATTTGGTAACAATTCTCTGAAGGCATTGAATAAGCAGGGAAGTCACTAATAGTCCAAATTAAAGCAGCATGCATGCTAAAATTGTTCTGCTGGAAAGCATCGTAAGTATCCACACCAACTTTCAAAAGATCTTTCAATTCATTAACTAATGGTTGCATGTATACATCAAGCTTTTCCTTTGGATTCTTAGGACCAGGTATGATAATTGTCAGAAATATGCACTCATCTTTCATACACATCCCTGGTGACAAGTTATATGGAGTTAAGATTATTGGCCATGAAGAATATTGTTGCCTAGATTGACCGAATGGTTGAAAGCCATCAGTGCAAAGGCCAAGTCTAACATTTCGGACCTCTATTGCAAAGATTGGATGAGTTTGGTTGAAATACTTCCAAGCAGGAGCATCTGAACAATGACGCATCACCCCATCCTCATTTGTATGGTCATTGTGCCAAGTCATATACTTTGTTGTAACAGACGATACATAAAGTCTTTGCAAACGTGGTGTTATGGGGAAGTAATACATCTTTTTGTATGGTATAAGAGTCTTACCTTTCCCCATAGTATCCTTTAGTCGTTTGAACCTTGCATGGTCACAAAATTTGCATCTGGTTAGTTCTATATCAATTCCCCAATAAATTATAAATCCATTAACACAACAATGTATCTTTTCTATAGGAAGCCCCAATCCTTGCACTGGTTTCTTTGTTGAGTAAAAGTTGTCCATCATGACATTGTCACTCGATAACATCTCCTTGATAAGTTCACAAATCTGATCAAAACACCAATCTGAAAAATGATATTCTGCCTTCAGATTTAGTAAACATAAAACTGCTGATAACTGAGAGTGACTTTCACATCCAAGCCTTAGTTCTTGCTTAGCTGCATTTAACATATCATACAGTTTTTATGCAGTGGAATTTAGCATCTTATATGTCTCATTATTTATTACATGACAACCTGTTGCATCCATGACCATATCCTCCAACCAATTAAAATTTGGATGATTAACACTATTAGAACCATGAGACATGCGTAATAGCGCATCATCAGAACCGTCATGCACTTCAGTTTCATCGTGCAAGTACCAAACTGTAACGACCCGGGACCGGACCGCTACCAGCGCTAGGATCTAGATCGACTTAAGGTCGCCGGAACCCGTAGCAAGCCTACTATACATCCTGTCATACCTGATAAAATCCCATACATGATCATACATTTCCATAAAAACTTTAAACTTTTCATACACCAAGCTTGACTTGTGCATGCACCATAACAGTAAACATAAAACCCTACACTAGAGCCCTCATCAAATGCTCTAGTGGGGCAACATATCATATGTCAAGCTTGGTTCAACATAACTCATCATTAAAACATTTCATATAGATCATGTACAAAAGGGGATTACCATTACTATTAGGGCCAAGCACAATACTAATCCTCATTACATCATTCTACAATACCTTACATTACATTATATATCATTTCATGTCCACTACTAATCTATTACATATACAAGCCTTTATCCTTGACGACTTCCCGGTCTATCCTGAACCTACAAACCTGGGGGTTAGGGGAAAGGGGTGAGCTACTAAAGCCCAGTGAGTAGAACAATAAAACAATTATTTAAACATATACTTTCATGAAATGCATCACAATACAAACAATTCACATCAAGGATGGACTCGTCACCAATAACCCTTTTTCCTCTTACTCATAACAAAATGCCAGGACGCGTGGCATGGGCAGCCCTAGACTTGCTTACATGGTGCCAGGACGCGTGGCATGGGCAGCCTTGGACTTGCTTATCATACCGAGGGCTAATGGGTCATGCAATATCCATCCACATCAACAATCATATTATGCAATGCATCATATTCGTGAATTCTAATACAAAACAACCTAATACATATCATGGCATTCGTGATGCATGGATCATGCTAAACAAAGATTTCATTGCTTTGAAAAATAAAAGAAGTTATGTTCTACTCACCTCTGGCTGATTCTGAAACAGCTAACACTGCTGGCCTCCTTGGTTCCTCGGGTTTGATCTTACACAGGTGGACTCAAATGAGGGACCAAACAGACTCTAACATGACACTAAACATCCCCTCAAAAACCCTCTAAAACATCATAAACATGCATGGAAAAACAGGCAAAGGAAGGCTGGGCAGGGGACTTTCGGCGGTAGGTTCGGCGGCCGAAGGTCCCTCCAGAGCCGAAAGTCAGGCATTTTCGGGGGCAGGGTTCGGCAGCCAAAAGTCCTTCCAGAGCAGAAAGTCACAACCTTCGGAGGTAGGTTCGGCGGCCGAAACTCCCCTCCAGAGCCGAAAGTCCAAACCTTCGGGGGCGAGTTTAGGCAGCCTAAAGCTGCCTCCATAGGCAGGGTTCGGTGGCCGAAACTGGCTTCGACGGCCGAACCTGGGCTCTCCCAAAGGGCAGAACCCGATTCTGCCTTGCATTTCCAGCCATCCACCAAATCCCAACATGCATCCAACTATACTAAAACATGCATATACACATTTTCAAGCATATAGGGGCATAAAACTAGCCTATACCCCAACAAACATGACATTTAGCATACATTTATCATTTAACTAACATAAACCCTAACATTTTACATCTACTCTAAACATGCATTAAACACCCTCAAAACCCCTCAAAACTTACTTAAAACATAAAAGAAGGCGAGGATCTACGCTTACCTCTTGAAGATCGAGAGGAAAGGTGATCCAAACTCGGAGATTGGGAGAAATCGAGCTTCGGGGGTCTCCAAGCTTCAAAAACTTGATCTTAGCTTAAAAATCTTCAAAACAAAGTAAAAACCCATCAAAAACTTGAAGGGATTGAAGGAAAACAACAAATCGACCATGAAAGGGCGAAATCTCACCTATGCCCGAAAATAGAGAGAGAAAACTCGCCCATTTTCGGACAAGGGGCCTTTTATAGGTGGCTGGCCAGACCATCTTCGGGGGCCAAAGGTGCTTCCGCAAGAGGCCAATGTTCGGCAGCCGAACATGAGGTTCAGCGGCCGAATCTGGCTTTTTCCTTCCTTGGTCTTTTCTTTCAAAACTCAATTTCTTCCTTTATTAAAACCATAAAAACATATAAAAACATTTTAGAAAATCTTTATTTTACCCTTCTAGAAGGCTCCGACACCGAGAATTTCCGGATTCCAACGGAGATTCCACCGGAAAGTGGGAATTCTGATGCTGGAGTCTAGCCGGGTATTACACAAACAAGGTAATTTTGCACAAAACTATGCTTTATTAAATGGTATTTGAGTGTATTTTTATCTTGAAAGCTATGGTTTTGACACTTAAATCGATTGTAAGGACAACGAATCTGATCACCATTTAAATAATGTGGGCAGTTCTTAGCTTTCATTATAAATTCATTTATTCCCTCTAAAAATCTGAGAGTGAGATCGTAGATCTTGTGACTAAATAGCATGCAATATAAAGTGAATCTAGTTGTAAATAATTGACTTTTCCATACTCATAAGATGATTTTAAAATGAGAGTGAGATCATGAGTTCAAATATTGGTGAATTCAAATATTGGTGAAAAACTAAAAAACCAATAAAATATTAGAGACAAATTCAAGAAAATTTATGCAGCCAATGGTTAAAATAGGCTAAAACAATATAAGAACATGATGACTCTTCATTGCAACCTTATATTTACCATTTTCAGCCTTGTCCAAGCTCTACAAAGGAGAAAATTCATGCACCAAAAGAAAAAGGTACAACAAAAAGTTTAATTGACTTCTCCAGGATCTTCCCTGGTGGCAAGTTTGTACGTTCCCATGTATGGTTTTGTCGTAAAGCAATAATCTCAACTTACATAGCTTCTTTGCAACAATTGAGTTTGACTATCTGTGTATATGTTCTTGGTTGGATTACAGTTGAAGTAGACATAATCAGGTACTTATGGGAGGAAGAAACATGATCATATGTGAAAACTTGTGAAAGGGAATAAAGAACACTAGATTGTGAGTGAGAAGGAATAGAACTAAGTGAATTTCAATGGTAGTCTTGGAGATAAGAAGGTTTTCTTTTGGTTCTGGTAAAAGTTTTAGGAACATGTGGTTGCTAAGAAAGCACAAGCAACTTAAGAGGCTAAGAATCTGCATTATAACTAGGAATAATGGGATAATTAGAGAAATCACTAGGAAGTACAGTCTTAGGAAGAACAATAGGCTTTGTAGACAGGTGCGAAAGATTTGAATCAGATTGATACTTATAAGGAAAAACAAACTCACAGAAAATGATATTTCTAGAAACAAAAACTTCTTTAGATGATAGATCAAAGATAACAAATCATTTAGTTCCAGGTTTATATTACAAAAAGATGCATTTCTTTGCTCTAAAGTTAAACTTGGTTCTAGCAGTAGTTAATGTAGCTGCAAAACACAATGAATCAAATTTTTTAAGAAATGAAAGATCAGGCATGTAATACCCGGCTAGATCTTGGCATCGGAATCCGGAATTCAAAGATGCCGGAGCCTTCTAGAAGGGTAAAATGTGTTTTCTAAAATGTTTTCACATAATTTTAGGGTTTAATGCAAAAGAAATTGAGTTTTGAAAAGAAAAGACCAAGGAGAGCATTTCCAGGTTCGGCCGCCGAACCTCAAGTTCGGCCGCCGAACATGGGATAGTTTGGGGGGCACGTTAGGCTGCCGAAGGTGGTGGAGCTGTGGAGACAGCTTAGGCCGCCGAAGGTGGTTGACCGGCCACCTATAAAAGGCCCTCAGATCGAAAATGGGCGAGTTTTCTCCCTATTCTCGAGCTAGGGTGAGTTCATGTCCTCCTTTGGTTGATTTCATGTTCTTTCTTCAAATCTTTCAAGTTTTAACAAGTTTTAGCTTGGGTTTTGAAGTTTTGAGCTTAAGATCAAGTTTTGGAGCTTGGAGACCCAAGGAGTTTGATTCCTCCCATCTCCAAGTTAGGGATCGTATCTCCTTTCGATCTTTAAGAGGTAAGTGTAGATCCTTGCCTTCCTTTATGTTTTAATGAAGTTTTAAGAAGTTTTGATGCATGGGATAGAGTAGATGTGCATGTTAGGGATTTTGTGAGTTTTATGCCCAATGTATGTTTATGTGCTGTTATGTTGGGAGTTTAAGTTAGTTTATGCCCTATATGCAAGAGGGAGTGTGTATGCATGTTTGGGAGAGAGCATGTGAGGTTTTGGGTTGTTTTGGAAGGTTTGGAAGGCTGTTTGTGCATGAGGAGGCTGAGTTCTGCCATTCTGGAAGAACTCAGGTTCGGCAGCCGAAGGGACTTTCGGCCGCCGAACCTGCCTGTGGAGGCAAGCTTTTGGCTGCCGAACCCTACCCCCGAAAGTTGGACTTTCGGCTCTGGAGGGGAGTTTCGGCCGCCGAAGGTGCTGCCGAACATGAATGAGTTTGATCTTTGGAAGGGACTTTCGGCCGCCGAAGGTGTCGCCGAAAGTGGCTCTGGAGGGACTTTCGGCCGCCGAACCTGCCGCCGAAAGTGCCCTCTCCAGCCTTCTTTTGCATGATTTCTATGATTGTTCTATGAGGTTTTAGGGGGCTTTTGGGGAGTTGTTTAGAGTCTTATTAGAGTGCGTTTGATCCCTCATTTGAGTCCACCTGTGTAGGATCGGACCCGAGGAACCGAGGAGGCCAGCAGTGTTAGCTGTTGCAGAGTTAGTCTAGCGTCTGCCAGAGGTGAGTAGAACTAACTCAAATGTTTTAAGCATGTTCACGCATCATGAATACCATGTATATGTATTAGGCTGTTGCATTAGATTTCACGAAGATGTTGCATTGCATAATTTGCTGTTGATGTGGATGGACTAAGGCGACCCCAATAGCCCTAGATATGATATGCTAATGAAGTCCTGAGGAGCCCCACCGAGGGCCGGGCACTAATGAAGTCCTGAGGAGCCCCTTCGAGGGTCGGGCATCATGATATGTTACAGAAGTCCTGAGGAGCTCCTTCGAGGGCCGGACAAAGACAGAGGGAGTTTTGGAGGTCATGTCCATCCATGATGTGAAATGTTTGTGATGTGACGCATTCCATGAAAGCATATTTTATTATAATGTTTATTGTTCTGCTCACTGGGCTTTTTAGCTCACCCCTCTCCCTAACCCCCAGGTTTGCAGGTCTGAGGTAGTGCGGAAAGTCGGCAAGGGTTAATGTTATGTTTATGTAATAGATTAGCATGTTAGCGTGGACATGTAATGTAAATTGATATAATGTATTGTAAGATAATGTAATGTAATGTAATGTAGCGTATGGTAGAGTTATGGTTATGGATTAGTATTGTGCTTGGCCCTAATGTCTGGTTAATCCTCTCTTATACATGATTAGTATGTTATGTTTTTAATGATGTCATATGAGAAACCAGGCTTGACATATGTAATGTGGACCACACTAGGGCATTTGATGAGGGCTCTGGTGTGGGTTATATGTTTATAGTATGTTGTATATTCAAGTCAAGCTTGGTATAGTAAATGTTTTAAAGTTTTTATGGAATGTTTGATCATGTATGGGATTATACCAGTTGTACAGGATATATGTTAGGCTTGCTACGGGTTCCGGCGGCCTTAAGCCGATCTGGATCCTAGCGCCGGTAGTAGTCCGGTTTTCGGGTCGTTACAGAGTGGTATCAGAGCCCTAGGTTCACATGGTCCGACCTAGAGTGTGTTGGGCTCATAGAGGTCATAGAAGGGCAAGCACAATAGGCAAAATCATGTCCACTAGGATAGGATGTAGAGTCCTGTCTAAATGATGATGTGAAATGCCATGATTTATGCATGTGCATTAATGTTTTGCTATGTATGTGATGCAGGTTCACGTGTTTCCACATGAACCGTATGATGCTAATGTTTGTATGCTTATGTGTTGTTCTTCAGCGGAGTTAAGATGTGAGGCACTCGTCGATCTGTGGAATCGACTGGAGTTCCGTCTGAGAGGGAAGGTATGGGCACCTTTCCCCCTGCTCTGCCAAGAGCGCAGTCGTGTAGAGTCGGCAGATGGGGAACATCAAGGGACCCTGAAAGGTCTTTTGATGTGAGCAGAGAAGGAATAGATCTAAGGAGAATGTCTGCAGATGCGAGAGAAGTAGAGATGGATGTTCAGAGGAGAGATGGAGGTCTGGATGTGAGCATGTTTGAAAAAGGCATGGGAGAGTCTCAAGAAGACGCTCAGACTCAGGATTCCAGAATCTCGGGTTCAGGAGGAATTGATTCCTCCACCCTGAGTACAGCTATAGCGAAAAGTAAGAAGTGGGGCAGAGGCCTTAGAAGATCGAAGAAGAACAAGTTTTGGAATCGGTTGAAGTCCAGTCTGGGTTTTGGTAGCGGCTCAAGCTCTGGCTCAGGTAGTTCAAGATGCTTGATGTAATACCCGGCTCGAGTCCGGTATCGGAATTCCTATAGTCCAGTGGAATCTCGGGTGTCGGAACCCTCGAGAAGGGTAATACATATGTTTTTAAGGTATTTTCACTTGTTTTCATGTTTTGAAGGGTTAAAAGACATGAGTTTTGAAAGAAAAGCAACAAGGGAGAAATGCAAAGGTTCGGCCGCCGAAGGGCACTTTCGGCCGCCGAACATTGCATGGTTGCGGCTTCACGTTCGGCTGCCGAAGGTGGTCTGGCCAGCCACCTATAAAAGGGCCAAGGGTCGGTGGAAGGAGGTTATTTCTCCTCCACTTGCAGCCAGAGGTGAGTTTCAGCCTCTCCTACGTTGACTTTTATGTTTTCCATGATTTTCATCAAATCTTTCAAGAGTTTTAAGAGTTTTGGTGATTTATGAAGGTTTTGAGCAAAAGAAGTAAGTTTTGAAGCTTGGAGCTTTGGAAGAGCTTTTCTTCATATCTCCACGTTGGGATCCTTCATCCTCAAGTTGTGTAAGAGGTAAGTGAAGATCCTGAGCTTCTTTGTTGATTTTGAAAGGTTTTATGAAGTTTGTATGGGTAGTTTGCATGTTTAGGTTTAGGTGAGGTTTTTGGTGATTTGTGGTGTTCAAACATGTTTAAGTGTTATGTGCTATGTTTGTTTGGGGTTTTAGGATAGTTTTAGACCCCTTTGTGCATATATATGTGTATATGCTAGTTGGGAGTAGTTGTTATGCATGTTTGTAGGTTTTTGGGCAAAGTTTGCATGAAACAGAGTAGGGTTCTGCCCTTCAGGCAAAACCAGGTTCGGCCGCCGAAGGAAGGTTCGGCCGCCGAACCCTTTGTGGAGGCAGTTCGGCTGCCAAAGGTTGCCCCCGAAAGCTAGGCTTTCGGTTTAGAAAGGGACTTTCGGCCGCCGAAAGAGGGAGTTCGGCCGCCGAAAGTGTGTGAGTTTCGTCTCTGGACGAGACCTTCGGCCGCCGAAGGTGCCGCCGAACATGCATGAGTTTCGTCTCTGGAGTGGGGTTTCGGCCGCCGAACTTGCCGCCGAAAGTGCCCTGTCCAGCTGTCTTTTGCATGTTTTATGTGATGGTTTGAGGTTTGTTTAGAGGGGTTTTGGGGAGTTTCTTAGAGATGCTCTTGAGTGAGTTTAGTCCCTCATTTGAGTCCACCTGTGTAGGTACGGACCAGAGGAATCAGGGACATCAGCAGTGAGTCCAGAGTCAGAACCTGCAGAGTCAGTTCAGAGAGAACTACAGGTGAGTGGAATTTAACTTAATGTTTTAATATGAGAACTGAATATTTTATCATGCTTCATGCATCATGAATATGCTATAGGGTGAGTGCATTAGTGTACACAAAGATGATGCATTGCATTTATCCTTGTACTTGGCATTGCTCCTTGTACATTGCTTATGTGAGACGGCACGGACTTCGTGAGGATTCATTAGCCCTCAGAGGAAAGACCTGGAACAGCCTTACGAGGACCAGGCATAAAGACCTGGAACAGCCCTACGGGGACCAGGCAAATGGTACTTAGGTACCCCAGATGAGATAGAGGGAGTTTTGATCCGTCCGGCCGAGGTGATGTGCTTATGTGTTGCATTCCATGAGAGCATGTTTTATCACTTGTATTTGCCTATTCTACTCACTGGGCTAGTGTAGCTCATCCCTCTCCCCTAACTTCAGTTGTGCAGGTTCAGAGGTCAGAGAGAACTCAGCAGGGTACAGGAAGAGTACAGAGTTTTGTAATAGCTAGTGTGGATATGTAAATGTATAAAGATAATGTTTATGTACAGTGTATAGAATGGTGCTTGATTTATAAGACTTGTAATCCCTTTGTGGAGTCACATGATCAGTTTATGTATGCTTCTTTATTGTTGTATGTTTATGAGCAAAACCAGGCTTAACATTATGAGTTTGATCCGCCTAGGGCCTTGAGGAGCTCTAGTAGGGATTGGTAGAGCACAGAGAGAGTGCATGCACAGGTTAAGCCTTGGAATGAAGAAAAGTTTTATGTTTTTACAGCAAATGTATGATCATGTATGGGATTTCACAGGTATACAGACAGGATAGCAGGCTTACTACGGGTCCCGGCGACCTTAAGTCGATCTGGATCCTAGTGCCGGTGGCAGTTCGGTTTCCGGGCTGTTACAGATTGGTATCAGAGCCCTAGGTTCATATGGTCGGACCTATAGAGAGAGAGTTGGGCTCATAGAGAAGTTTAGCAGGTCAAGCACCATAGGAAAACATGTCCACTAGGATAGGATGTCAGTCCTGTCTATATGCTGATGTGTAATGCCATGAGTTATGCATGTGCATTTTTTGATGTGTTGCTTATGGTTATGTGTTTGTTGTTTTCTCAGAGAGTGAAGATGCGAGGAACTCGTCGATCTGCGAGATTGACTGGAGTCCCACCCGTAAGCGAGGGTACAACTGCTCGTCCACCTGCCTTGCCAAGGGCAAGATCGCACAGGTCAAGCAGGGAAGGAACGTCACGAGACCCTAGAAGGTCTTCTGACGAGAGCAGGAGAGGAGTAAGCAGAGGGGGAAGGTCAGTAGAAGAAAGAGGTGTGAGGGAAGAGGATCAGAGTAGAGATGCAAGCATGGATGTAGGAAGGTCAGAAGAAGGTATGGGGGAGTCCCAGGGAGGCATGCAGGCCTCTGGGTTTGGCTATCCACCCTTTCCACAGGGCCCAGAGTATCCGATGGGAGGCACGTCGGATTACTCCAGCTTTGCCCCATATCCACCCTACATGCCATATATGCCCTATCCTTCCTTTTATCCACCGTATCACATGTATCCACCCCCACCTGTTCATCCAAGTCCAGTACAGCCTGAAGTGAGGGAACCAGTTCCTCCACCACCACCTCCTGAACCAGTAGCCCCTGTTGTGGAAGCACAGCAACCCAGTTCTTCAGGGGGAAGTAAGGTGAAGATGACCGAGTACTTAAAGTTGGATGCTCCTAAATTCAATACAGGAGATGATCCCTTTGAGTATCTCAGTGCAGTTAGAATGATAACAAGCGAGTTGGGAGCAGATGATGGTAGAGCCATTGAGATGGCAGGGTTCACGTTAAAATGTAAGAAAGCTAGAGAATGGTTTAAGAATTATGTGGACCCGAGACTTGAGAGTATGACATGGGAAGAGTTCGCCAACGAATTTGCTGGATGGGCTTTTCCTGACAGTTCTAGGGAACTAAAGGTTGTGGAGTTTGAGCAGTTGCGACAGACGGAGGTGATGAGCGTTGATGAATATACAGATAAGTTCCTGGAATTGTTGCCATATGTCGGTCAGGCATATGATACGGATCAGAAGAAGGCAAAGAGATATGCCACAAGGCTTCATCCCAGGTATTTCTCTTTGATTCTTCATGCGGAGAAGGAAAGTTTCCACTCTATTGTGGATGCTGCTAGAAAGATGGAGGCCAGTGCCATAAGTCAAGGTGTAGTCAAGGCACAGTCTACTGGTGTTAAACCAGGTTTCTCCTCACAGAGTACAGCAAGTGCAAGTAAGAGGAGATGGGAGAAGTTCAGAGGAAAGAGAGGCAAGTTCTGGAACAGGCTTAAGTCAGGTCTAGGAATGAGTAGTGGCTCCAGTTCTGGTGTAGATTTTCCAGTGTGCAAGAGGTGTGGCAAACAGCATAGAGGAGCTTGTCAGTTGGGATCCACAGCCTGCTATAGATGTGGACAGGAGGGACATTATGCACGGGAATGTCCTCAGGCGACTTTAGTTGCACCATCCCAGCAGATGAGTACGGGCAGTGTAGTTCAGCCCGTAGCTTCAGCCGTACCACCAAGCAGTGGCAGAGGAAGAGGAAGAGGGGCAGCCTCTTCATCAGGGATGGGTTCCCGAGGTGCAGGTCCGTCAGCCCCAGCACGGATTTTCACCTTGACTCAGCAGGAGGCAGACACGTCGAACACGGTGGTGTCAGGTAATCTCATCATTGGGTGTTCAGAGGTGTATGCTTTAATGGACCCCGGTGCTTCTCACTCTTTCATTTCTTCTAAAGCTGCAGAGAGGTTGGGTCTGATGGTGTCTGAGTTAGAGTGTCCTCTATGGGTCAGTGGACCCAAATGTGATCCATCTTTGGCAGAGTCAGTCTGTCGGTTCAGTCCAGTGTGCATAGAGAGTAGATACCTTCCAGCTGACCTGGTGGTTCTAGAGTTGACAGATTTTGATGTCATTCTAGGGATGGATTGGTTATCTACGTATGATGCTACCCTGAACTGTAGAGACAAGGTAGTCAGTGTCAGAGACCAGGATGGGTCAGAGTGTGTCTTCAGAGGAGACAGGAGAGGGACACCTAGGGGTTTGATATCAGCCCTCCAGGCTCGTAGAATGTTAAGGAAGGGGTGTCAGGGGTTCCTAGCTTATGTGAGAGAGCTAGACAGTCAGGTTAGGGAACCATCCTTAGTACCAGTTGTCAGAGATTTCCTAGATTTGTTTCTTGAAGAGCTTCCAGGACTACCACCAGATAGGGAAATAGAGTTCGAGATTGAGTTGATGCCCAATGCTAGACCGATCTCTATTCCTCCCTATAGGATGGCACCAGCAGAGTTGCGAGAGTTGAAAGAGCAGTTACAGGATTTGGTAGCTAAGGGTTTCATCCGCCCGAGTACCTCACCCTGGGGTGCTCCAGTATTATTTGTCAGAAAGAAGGATGGACCTCTTCGACTTTGTGTCGACTATAGACAGTTGAACAAAGTTACGATCAAAAACAAGTATCCTTTACCCAGGATCGATGATCTATTCGACCAGCTAGCAGGAGCAGGTTGTTTTTCTAAAATAGATCTGAGATCCGGATACCACCAGTTGAAGATCAGGGAAGGAGATGTATCCAAGACTGCTTTCCGAACCAGATATGGGCATTATGAGTTCCTTGTGATGCCGTTCGGGTTGACTAACGCCCCTGCAGCATTCATGGATCTCATGAACAGGGTTTTTAGGGAGTACTTGGATCGTTTTGTGATCGTCTTTATTGATGATATCTTGGTGTACTCCAGGAATGCAGAGGACCATGCCCAGCATCTTCGGATAGTGCTGCAAACCTTGAGAGAGCATGGCTTGTATGCTAAGTTCTCCAAGTGCGAGTTCTGGCTAAGGAGCATTTCCTTTTTGGGACATGTTGTATCAGAGGACGGTATATCAGTAGATCCCAAAAAGGTAGAGGCAGTAGCCAATTGGCCTACACCCACTACAGTGACCGAGATCAAGAGTTTTCTGGGTTTGGCAGGCTACTATCGGAGGTTTGTACAGGACTTCTCGAAGATAGCTGCTCCTATGACCAGACTGACCAGAAAGAATCAGAAGTTTGTGTGGTCAGAGGAATGTGAAGAAAGTTTTGAAGAGTTGAAGAGACGGTTAACTTCAGCACCGGTGTTAGCTCTGCCGATTAGTGATAAAGATTTCACAGTGTTCTGTGATGCATCCCGAGTGGGATTAGGTTGTGTGTTGATGCAGAATGACAAAGTGATAGCTTATGCTTCTAGACAGCTGAAGAAGCACGAGCTGAATTACCCGACACACGATCTTGAAATGGCAGCTGTTATCTTTGCACTTAAGATGTGGCGGCATTACCTCTATGGGGTAAAATGTGAGATCTATACGGATCATAAGAGCCTGCAGCACATCTTAAGTCAGAGAGAGTTAAACTTGAGGCAGAGACGGTGGGTAGAATTGCTCAGTGATTATGATTGCAAGATCCAATATCATCCAGGCAAGGCGAATGTTGTAGCTGATGCCTTAAGCCGAAAGTCACTTGGCAGTTTATCCCACATTGCAGTAGAGAGAAGACCGGTGGTGAAGGATTTCTACAAGCTTGTGGAAGACGGGTTACAGTTGCAGTTATCTGGTACCGGTGTTTTGCTCGCACAGATGAGAGTGACACCAGTGTTTCTAGAGCAAGTGGCTCTGAAACAGCACGAAGACCCCGAGTTAGTGAAGATTGCCAGGACTGTTCAGTCGGGCAACAGTGCAGAGTTCAGATTTGATAGTGAGGGGATTCTTCGGCACGGTAAGAGGTTATGTGTACCAGATGATAGCAGTTTGAAGGCAGACATTATGAGGGAAGCTCATAATGCGAGGTATAGCATTCACCCGGGAGCCACCAAGATGTATCAAGATCTGAGAAGGGTGTATTGGTGGCCAGCAATGAAGAGAGAAGTGGCACAGTTCGTGTCAGCCTGCGAGACATGTCAAAGGGTGAAGCTAGAGCACCAGAAGCCGGCTGGAATGCTTAACCCACTGCCCATTCCAGAATGGAAATGGGAGAACATAGCTATGGATTTTGTAGTGGGGTTACCGGCGACGTCTAACAGACTAGACTCCATATGGGTGATTGTGGATAGACTCACTAAATCTGCTCACTTCATTCCAATCAGGAGTAACTATTCTGTGGACAAGTTGGCGCAGGTGTATATAGACGAGATAGTAAGGTTGCATGGAGTTCCAGTGTCGATCGTATCAGATCGAGGACCTCAGTTCACCTCCAGGTTTTGGCGGAGTCTGCAAAATGAAATGGGCACAAGGTTGGATTTCAGCACTGCTTTCCATCCACAGACAGACGGTCAGTCTGAGAGAACCATCCAGACCATTGAAGATATGTTGAGAATGTGTGTGTTAGACTTTGGCGGTTCTTGGAGGCAGCATCTACCTTTGGTGGAGTTTGCCTACAATAACAGCCATCATGCTAGCATAGGGATGGCTCCTTATGAAGCTTTGTATGGGAGGAAGTGCCGAACACCTGTTTGCTGGGAAGAGGTAGGAGAGAAAACTCTTGCAGGGCCAGAGTTAGTTGAGATAACCAGCAAGTTAGTGCCTATCATCAGAGAGAGGATCAGAACAGCTGTAAGCAGACAGAAAAGTTATGCAGACATCCGTAGGAAACAGATAGAGTTCCAGGAGGGGGATATGGTATTGCTTAAGGTGTCTCCAATGAAGGGAGTGGTTCGGTTTGGAAAGAAGGGTAAACTGGCCCCACGGTACATTGGTCCCTTTGAGATCTTGCAGAAGATCGGGCCTGTATCGTATAAACTAGATTTACCGGCTTCTATGGAACGAATTCACCCGGTATTCCATGTTTCTATGTTGAGAAAATTTGTGTCAGATCCAGAGAAGGTTCTTAGTGAACCGGAGGTGGAAATCTTAAGTGATCTCACCTATGTAGAGCAGCCAGTGCGGATCCTAGACACCCAGATCAGAAAGCTGAGAAACAAGGAGATACCAATGGTGAAAGTTTTGTGGAACCACCACAACCTAGAAGAGTGCACGTGGGAGACTCGGGAGTCCATGCTCCAGCAATACCCATATCTGTTTTAAGGTTAGTTTTTCCCCTTTTCTATGTGTTTATGTTGTGTTAGGAACATTCGGGGACGAATGTTCTTAAGGGGGGGAGAATGTAATACCCGGCTCGAGTCCGGTATCGGAATTCCTATAGTCCAGTGGAATCTCGGGTGTCGGAACCCTCGAGAAGGGTAATACATATGTTTTTAAGGTATTTTCACTTGTTTTCATGTTTTGAAGGGTTAAAAGACATGAGTTTTGAAAGAAAAGCAACAAGGGAGAAATGCAAAGGTTCGGCCGCCGAAGGGCACTTTCGGCCGCCGAACATTGCATGGTTGCGGCTTCACGTTCGGCTGCCGAAGGTGGTCTGGCCAGCCACCTATAAAAGGGCCAAGGGTCGGTGGAAGGAGGTTATTTCTCCTCCACTTGCAGCCAGAGGTGAGTTTCAGCCTCTCCTACGTTGACTTTTATGTTTTCCATGATTTTCATCAAATCTTTCAAGAGTTTTAAGAGTTTTGGTGATTTATGAAGGTTTTGAGCAAAAGAAGTAAGTTTTGAAGCTTGGAGCTTTGGAAGAGCTTTTCTTCATATCTCCACGTTGGGATCCTTCATCCTCAAGTTGTGTAAGAGGTAAGTGAAGATCCTGAGCTTCTTTGTTGATTTTGAAAGGTTTTATGAAGTTTGTATGGGTAGTTTGCATGTTTAGGTTTAGGTGAGGTTTTTGGTGATTTGTGGTGTTCAAACATGTTTAAGTGTTATGTGCTATGTTTGTTTGGGGTTTTAGGATAGTTTTAGACCCCTTTGTGCATATATATGTGTATATGCTAGTTGGGAGTAGTTGTTATGCATGTTTGTAGGTTTTTGGGCAAAGTTTGCATGAAACAGAGTAGGGTTCTGCCCTTCAGGCAAAACCAGGTTCGGCCGCCGAAGGAAGGTTCGGCCGCCGAACCCTTTGTGGAGGCAGTTCGGCTGCCAAAGGTTGCCCCCGAAAGCTAGGCTTTCGGTTTAGAAAGGGACTTTCGGCCGCCGAAAGAGGGAGTTCGGCCGCCGAAAGTGTGTGAGTTTCGTCTCTGGACGAGACCTTCGGCCGCCGAAGGTGCCGCCGAACATGCATGAGTTTCGTCTCTGGAGTGGGGTTTCGGCCGCCGAACTTGCCGCCGAAAGTGCCCTGTCCAGCTGTCTTTTGCATGTTTTATGTGATGGTTTGAGGTTTGTTTAGAGGGGTTTTGGGGAGTTTCTTAGAGATGCTCTTGAGTGAGTTTAGTCCCTCATTTGAGTCCACCTGTGTAGGTACGGACCAGAGGAATCAGGGACATCAGCAGTGAGTCCAGAGTCAGAACCTGCAGAGTCAGTTCAGAGAGAACTACAGGTGAGTGGAATTTAACTTAATGTTTTAATATGAGAACTGAATATTTTATCATGCTTCATGCATCATGAATATGCTATAGGGTGAGTGCATTAGTGTACACAAAGATGATGCATTGCATTTATCCTTGTACTTGGCATTGCTCCTTGTACATTGCTTATGTGAGACGGCACGGACTTCGTGAGGATTCATTAGCCCTCAGAGGAAAGACCTGGAACAGCCTTACGAGGACCAGGCATAAAGACCTGGAACAGCCCTACGGGGACCAGGCAAATGGTACTTAGGTACCCCAGATGAGATAGAGGGAGTTTTGATCCGTCCGGCCGAGGTGATGTGCTTATGTGTTGCATTCCATGAGAGCATGTTTTATCACTTGTATTTGCCTATTCTACTCACTGGGCTAGTGTAGCTCATCCCTCTCCCCTAACTTCAGTTGTGCAGGTTCAGAGGTCAGAGAGAACTCAGCAGGGTACAGGAAGAGTACAGAGTTTTGTAATAGCTAGTGTGGATATGTAAATGTATAAAGATAATGTTTATGTACAGTGTATAGAATGGTGCTTGATTTATAAGACTTGTACTCCCTTTGTGGAGTCACATGATCAGTTTATGTATGCTTCTTTATTGTTGTATGTTTATGAGCAAAACCAGGCTTAACATTATGAGTTTGATCCGCCTAGGGCCTTGAGGAGCTCTAGTAGGGATTGGTAGAGCACAGAGAGAGTGCATGCACAGGTTAAGCCTTGGAATGAAGAAAAGTTTTATGTTTTTACAGCAAATGTATGATCATGTATGGGATTTCACAGGTATACAGACAGGATAGCAGGCTTACTACGGGTCCCGGCGACCTTAAGTCGATCTGGATCCTAGTGCCGGTGGCAGTTCGGTTTCCGGGCTGTTACACTTGAGGTGTGGAAGGCCGCACAAGGGAGTTTGTCTGATTGGGACTAATCTATGTTATAGATGCGGTCAGGAGGGACACATGGCACGTGAGTGTCCCACTGCACCCTGGTTGGCACAGTCCCAGCGGACAACTCCAGGTAGAGCGGCTCAGCCAGTAGCTCCAGCCATGTCTCAGGGCAGTGGTCGAGGCAGAGGGAGAGGGTCAGCCTTTCCTTCTGAAGGTTTCCGCGGAGAAGGTCCGTCAGCTCCAGCTCGGATCTTCATCCAAGCTCAGCAGGAGGCAAACACATCGAACACGGTGGTGTCAGGTACGCTCACTTTTGAATGTTCTGATGTGTATGTTTTTGTGAACCCTGGTGTTTCTCTTTCTTTAGTTACTCCGGGAGTCGTCGAGAGGTTGAGTTGATAACTTCTGGGCTAGAGTGTCCTCTTTGGGTCAGTGGACCCAAGTATGATCCATCTATGGCAGAGTCAGTCTGCCGGTCCAGTTCAGTGTCAGTTGAGGGTAGATGCCTTCCACCCGACCTTGAGGTCCTAGACTTGACTGTCTGGACGACATTCTAGGGATGGATTGGGTTTTTCTACTCGTGGTACTACCTGGGTCTGCAGAGACAAGGTAGTCAGGTTCAGAGTTCAGGATGGGTCAAAGGTAGTCTGTTGAGGGGACAATGTAGGGATGCCTAGAGGTTTGATGTCAACCTGTCAGGCTCGTAGGGTGCGTAGGAGGGGTTGTCAGAGGATTCGAGCTCTTGTTGAGAGTTTAGCAGTCAGGTCAGGGAACCAGCCTCCGTGTCTGTTGTTGAGAGAGAGTTCTTTGATGTCTTCCCAGGCGAGCTGTCAGGTTTACCACCTGCTAGGGAGATAGAGTTTGGACATAGAAGTGGTGTCAGGAATCAGATTCATCTCTACTCTTCTCTACAGGATGGCACCTCCAGAGTTGTAGAAGTTGAAGGAGCAGTTGCAAGAGCTTGGTAGACAGGGGTTTTATCCGACCTAGTACCTCACCCTGGATTGCTCCAGTGTTGTTGTGGGAAAAGCAGGATAGATCCTTGAGACCCTGTGTCGACTTCGGCCAGTTGAACAAGGTCGCTACCAAGAACAGGTATTCCCTACCTGTCGAGGGTCAGAAAAGAAGTCAGTTCAGTAGAGAAGAAGGGATAAGAGAAAGGATCAGAGTGCGCAGCCGAAGCTTGTGGAGTTCAGGAGAAGGTTGGGGTATTGCTTATGGTGTCTCCAATAAAGAGGTGATTCGTTATAGGTCGAAGGGTAAAGTAGCTCCAAGATACATTGGACCCTTTGAAGTCCTGCAAAGGATTGAGGATGTATCTTATAAGCTAGTTACCTGCTTTAATGGAGAGAGTCCATTCAGATTTCCATGTTCCTGTGTTATGGAAGTTTGTGTCAGATCCAAGTGAGGTTCTTAAAGAACCAGAGTTGGAGATCTCGGGGGGTCTCACCTATGTTGAGCATCCAGTGCGGATCATAGACACACAAGTTAGGAAGCTAAGGAACAAGGAATTCTGATGGTGATAGCCCTTTGGAATCACCACCTAATGGAAAAGTGTGCCTGAGAGACCCGGGAGTTCATACTCCAGCAGGACCTGTGTCTCTTTTAGGAGAGGTTTTTAGGCTTGCTTGCTTGCTTGCTTGTTTGTTTGTTGTTGACTCGCGGTTGTCAAAGCCGGTAAAAAATAACCTCTACGGTTATCAACAATCTTACAACTGCAGATAGTGGTAAAGGATCGAATCCATAGAGAATTGAGTACTTATCTATTTTTCCCAAACAAGACCAATTAGAATCAACTGAAAGCACAATTGAAAGCAAGTAGATCAAAAGTAAAGTGCAATAAAGTAAAAAGGGGGTTTTGAGATTGATTTGACTAACAACTATTAAAAGCAATTAAAACAACAAGTAATTAAAATAAAAGAGGAAATCAATATGAGAAAAGTCTAGTTGAAGATATGGATCCACTTTGGTTGTTTGGGTTGATCATTGAAACTTATGTTCTCTTAATTGGTTCAATAGATTAGTTATGGGGGTAGAAAATGCTTCTCACCGCCATGTCTCTCCTTATGATTAAATCAATTAGGGAACGTCCTCTAATCAATTACTAATTAACAAATTGCCAAGGAACGTTCTTGGGCCTTAGGCATCAAAACAATTGTCAATTGCATGAAGAAAGAGAGAGATCCAACCCTAGCTACTCAAACGCATGAGATGTTGCTAGATCATATAATTCCTTAGTTTTTACACCACGTGTTCTTAGGTCAGAATATTTCCAGCAATTACGGACTAAAAAATATCCCAACTAACAATCAATTAACTTTGCAATCAAGAATCAAGTGGCCAATTTGATCAAAACAACAAAGTAATCTTAGAATTAAGCACACAATTGTATGAATATTGAACAAATCAAAAGCAAACACTTTATGTTCAGATCTCACAACCCTTTAAACAACCTTAGTTTCAACCAAACTTCAACTAGAATTAGGGGTTTCAGCCACTCATGGCTGAACCAAAACAGAAAATAGAAGAAAAGAAGAAGAAAGAGGAATCGATTTGATGGAAAAGCCTTGGAGTGTGGCTGCCCTTGCTTGGCCGAATTTGGAGAGTTGAATTGTTCTTCTTCTTGTGTTCTTGAAGCCTTTAAATAGGTGTTGAGAGGCTGCCTAGGGTTTCTTGGGTGTCCATGTATCTTTTAGAGATTGCCCAAAGTGCCCTTGGTCTTGTATGTGCCTTGTGTGGAGTTGCAAGGACTTTTTAGTCTTTGTTGTTGCCCAAGGTGTATCCAAGAATTCTTCTTCATGCACTAAAGGGGAAGGTGGAGCCTTGTTTTGAATT
The DNA here is from genome assembly GCF_001659605.2 of Manihot esculenta. NCBI lineage: Eukaryota > Viridiplantae > Streptophyta > Magnoliopsida > Malpighiales > Euphorbiaceae > Manihot > Manihot esculenta. The sequence goes on from NC_035171.2 coordinate 21,617,179, forward strand.
TTGAATGTGCATGGCATGAAGTGGGAAACATGTGATCTTCAAGATTTGGCTTCTTGAATAAGGAAGAGGCTGTTCGGGGGGACTTTCGGCCGCCTAAGCTTAGTTTCGGAGGCTGAACTTTCGGCTCTGAAGCAGACTTTCGGCCGCCGAAGGTGCCTCCGAAGGTGGGTGACTTTCGGCTCTGGATGAGACTTTGGGCTTCCGAAAGTGCTTCCGAAGGTGGGTGACTTTCGGCTTCCGAAAGTGCTTCCGAAGGTGTTTTTTCCAGATTTGGCACTTTTTAGCAGTTTTAAGAGCATTTTCTCCAGAATGTCTCTTTACACCTAATATCTGCAAAACATGATTAAAACCACAAAATTAGGTAGAAAAGGTGTAAATAAACATCAATAAGATCATGATAATATGGACTAAAATATGCTCTATCAAATACCCCCATACTTAGCCTTTTGCTTGTCCTTAAGCAAATAAACATAGTCAAATAAGCTTTCTTTGCTCTAGATCCTTATTTCCACTTAAGCTCTTACTCTAGACCCTTATTTTGAATCATTGCAGTGAAGAATATATGCATGAAGATTACTTACCTCCTTTCCTTGTTTCCCTTTGCTTACCATGGCTAGGATTTGTTTTCCTCAAGAGAGACCATACATGCACATTGGTTTGTTCAGATAAGACTTTTTCTAGCTTTCAGAGTGACTTGCCCTTACCTTGAAGTACTTTATTCAGGCTTTTTGCACTTAGATTTTGCTTGAGAAAGTCACCAACCTTTTGACGTGAAGGTACATCTTTGTGATACCCACCCCCAGTTACTCAGTTGGTCACCTTTTCAAGTGGCTACTAGCTCTGTTCTTAGTCTTTTGACCATTGGAACAGTTTTTGATTTGTGCTTTTGAGGTCTTTGCCTTTGCTGAATTTTCTTTCTCTCAATGATTTGGGCAAATCAACACCAATTGCTAAAACAAGTCACATTAAGTTCATTCACACAACTTTCAATTTATTCTCTCAATTGAGGGTCATCAATATATTTTTCACCATGGCAAACTCAAAGATTCAATTCAAAAGGCAATTCTCAAACATGAATATAACTCACTGCAATTGATTCAATCATAAGTTTAAAGAGTCATCACATCAATGGGGTCATGGAAAGAAAAACTCATCCAACATAGTTCATCAGTTTGAGTAGAGCAAAACAAAAAGAAGAAGAAGGTTGTGGTTGTGTGTGTTTTATTGAAAGCAAAAACAAACTAAAAATGAAAAAAATTTCAATACTGTGGCTAATCAAACTGAAAGGAACGCAAAGCATTGTGAATTTGCAGAAGAAGAAAGGAAGAAGAAGAAGAAAGGAGGAGAAGAAGAAGAAGGGAAGGAGAAGAGATATGCACCCCCACACTTAAATCATGCATTGTCCTCAATGTATAAGAAACATAAAAGAACAAAGGAAACTGATGTAATACCCAGCTAGAGTCCGGCATCGGAATTCCTGTCGTCCGGTGGAATCCAGGATGTCGGGATTATATAGAAGGGTAAGATTTATGGTTTTCTAAAGTAATATAGTATGTTTTAATGTTTTAATGTTGAAAAGAAATGAGTTTTTGAGAGAAATGAACAAAGGCAGAAAAGCCAGGTTCGGCCGCCGAAGGTGACTTTCGGCCGCCGAACATGCATGGCTTTCGGTTTCACGTGTGGTCGTCGAAGGTGGTCTGGCCAGCCACCTATAAAAGGCCCTCAGTCGGTTGAAAGGATAACTCTTGTCGTTTTCTTTCACTTTCTGAGGTGAGACCCTGTCCTTCTGAAGCTTTTCTTCATGTTTTCATTAAATCATGTAAAGGTGTGATTGATTTTATGTTATTTTGAAGGTTTTTGAGCTAAAACTTGAGATTTTGAAGTTTGGAGAGTTTGAAGGAGAGTTGCTTCAAAACTCCACGTTAGGATCGTTCATCTTCTTGGTATCAAGAGGTAAGTGAAGATTCTGACCTTGTTTTTATGTTTTCTGAAGGTTTTATGAGGTGTTGGGAGAGAGTTGCATGAATAGGGTTAAAAGAGAGTTTTTGATGATTTTGTGAGAATAGTTTGTGTATGTGTTGTGCTTTGCTCTTTGTTGGGGTTTTTAGCTAGTTTTTGGACCCCTTTGAGCATATACTTGGGTGTATGCATGTTGAGGAATTGAGGTGTTTGAGTTTGGGAGAGTTTTGAGCATTTTGGCGTGAGGCAGAGCAAGGTTCTGCCTTGCTGATGAACCCAGCTTCGGCCGCCGAATGTGCTGAGGAGGTGGCTTCGGCTGCCCAAGCTTGCCCCCGAGCCTTTGGACTTTCGGCTCTGGAGGGGAGTTCGGCCGCCGAAGGTGCCGCCGAAGGTTCGAGACTTTCGTCTCTGGAGTGCCTTTCAGCCTCCGAAACTTGCCCCCGAAAGGGTTCGGCTGCCGAAAGTTGAGATTCGACCGCCGAAGGTGCTTGAGTTTCGGCTCTGGAGAGGACTTTCGGCCGCCGAACCTGCCGCCGAAAGTGTCATGTCCAGCCTTCTTTTGCATGCTTTGCATGGATTTTTGAGTGAGAGTAAGGGGATTCTTGGGGAGTTTTATAGAGTTGTTCATAAGCTAGTTTGGTCCCTCATTTGAGTTTATCTGTGCCTACACAGACCAGAGGAACCAGAGAGAGCAGCAGTGAGTACTGCTCCAGAGTTTTCAGAGCCTGCAGAGTCAGTCCAGATAGCCAGAGGTGAGTGGAACTAAACTTAATTCTATTAATTGAGAAATGGAATGTTTTTAGCATATTTCATGCATCATGATTATGCAGTAGGTTGATTGCATTAGAATCCACGAATATGTTGCATTGCATAGTTATTTGTTGATGTGGGTGAATGCTGAATGATCCAATAGTCACTGAGATAAGTCCAGGAGCCTCTGACTACGCCCTGGCAGGTATAGAAGTCCAGGAGCCTTTGACTACGCCCCGGCAGGTATAGTAAAGACCAGGAGCCTTTGACTACGCCCTGGCAATGGTAAGTATAGGTGTTATAGACACATATACATATATGAAACAGGAAATCCAGGTGCCTTTGACTACGCCCTGGTATGAGATACTGGGACTATGTGGTGACAGGTTTACCCTTGATGTGGTTTGTCTATGATATGATGCATTCCATAGGAGCATGTTTTAATGACTTGTTTTACTGTTCTACTCACTGGGCCATAGAGCTCATCTCACTCCCTTAACCCCAGTCTTGCAGGTTCAGTGTACAGTGTCCAGTGTACAGGGGAAGTCCAGCAGAGTTCAGGAAAAGAGAAGAGTTGTGTAATAGACTACAGTGGACATGTAATATTAAAGAGATGTAACAGTTGTGTATAAAGTTAGATAGAAATGTGCTTGACTTAGTGATGTTTGTGTTGTAAATCTTTTGTTATGTACATGATCTGTATATATATGTTTTACAGAGTATGTGAAAAACCAGGCTTAACAGGTATGAGTTAACCCATCTAGAGCAAGCTCTAGTCAAGAGTACAGAGTACAGAGTACAGAGATAGTGCATGCACAGGTTAAGCCTTGGTACAGAGAAAAGAGTTTTTATTTTTCACAGAAAATGTATGATCATGTATGAGATTTACAGGTACACAGAGAGTATAGCAGGCTTGCTACGGGTTCTGGCGGCCTTAAGCCGACCTGAATCCTAGCGCCGGTGACGGTCCATTTTGGGGTCGTTACAGATTGGTATCAGAGCCCTAGGTTCATATGATCGGACCTATAGAGAGAGTGTTGGGCTCATAGAGGCTAGAGGAAGTCAAGCACAATAGGAAAACATGTCCACTAGGATAGGATGTTGAGTCTTGTCTATTTGATGTTATGAAATGCCATGATATGCATGTGCATTATGATTGAGATATATGTGAGTTAAATATATGCTGATATGCTATGTGTTGTTTTCCAGAGTTAAGATGCGAGGAACTCGTCGATCAGCTCGATTGACTGGAGTCCCACCAGATAGTGAGAGAACAGCTGCTCGTCCTCCTGCATTGTCAAGGGCAAGGTCTCAGAGATCTAGCAGGGAAGGTACGTCAATAGACCCTAGAAGGTCTGTAGACGAGAGCAGAAGAGGTACAGTTAGAGGAGGAAGATCAGAGGAAGTGAGGGAGGCTATGGAAATTGACCAGTCTATAGATGAAAGCATGGGTATGGGTAGATCTGAAGAAGGTATGGGAGAGTCTCAGAGAGGCGCTCAGGCCTCAGGTTTTGTTTATCCATCCTTTCCTCAGGACCCAGAGTATCCGATGGGAGGTACGTCGGAGTACTCTAGTTTTGTTCCATATCCTACTTATATGCCATATATGCCTTATCCTCATTATTACCCACCATACCCCATGTATCCATCTTCACCTACCCATCCAAGTGCAGCACACCCAGAGCTATATGACCCAGTACCTCCACCACCACAACCAGAACCAGTAGCCCCTGTTATTGAAGCACAGCAACCTAGCTCATCTGGGGGAAGTAAGGTGAAAATGACGGAGTACCTGAAACTGGATGCTCCCAAATATAACACGGGAGATGATCCATTTGAATACCTCAGATCAGTTAGGATGATAACCAGTGAATTGGGAGCAGATGATAGCAGAGCCATAGAAATGGCGGGGTTTACACTGAAGTGTAAGAAAGCTCAAGAATGGTTCAAGAACTATGTGGAGCCTAGGATAGACAGTATGTCATGGGGAGAGTTCGCCAATGTGTTTGCAGGGTGGGCTTTTCCTGATAGTTCGAGGGAAATGAAGGTAATAGAGTTTGAACAGTTGAGACAGACAGACGAGATGAGTGTTGACGAGTTTACAGATAAATTCCTGGATTTGCTTCAGTATGTGGGTCAGGCCTATGATACTGATCAGAAGAAGGCAAGGAGATACACTATGAGACTTCATCCTAGGTATTCTTCCTTGATTCTTCCACCAGAAAAGGAGAGTTTCCATTCTATTGTGGATGCAGCCAGGAAAATGGAAGCAAGTGCCAATATTCAGAAACAGTCGAAGGCACAGGCTTTAGGTTCTAAAGCCCCCAGTTCAGGAACTTCAGGCAGCAAGAGATGGGATAGAGCAAAAGGACTAAAGAATAAGTTCTGGAGTAAAGCCAAGTCTAGTCTGGGAATGAGTAGTGGCTCAAGCTCTGGCACAGCTAGTCCAGTGTGTAGGAGATGTGGGAGACCCCACAGGGGAGCTTGTCAGTTGGAATCTTCAGCCTGCTTTAGGTGTGGACAGGAAGGGCATTTTGCTCGGGATTGTCCTCAGGTGACTTTTGTGGCACCATCCCAGCAGATGAGTTCAGGCAGTGTAGTACAGCCAGCAGTTCCAGCCGTGCCTCAAAGTAGTGGCAGAGGTAGAGGGAGAGGGGCAGCCTCTACTTCAGCAGCAGGTTCCCGAGGTGGAAATCCGGTAGCCCCAGCACGGATTTTCACTGTGACACAGGAGGATGCTAACATGTTGAACACAGTGGTGTCAGGTAATCTCATCATTGGGTGTTCAGATGTGTATGCTTTGATGGACCCCAATGCTTCTCATTCCTTTATTGCTTCGAGAGCCATAGAGAGATTGGGTTTGATCAGTTCTGAGTTAGAGTATCCTCTCTGGGTCAGTGGACCCAAATGTGACCCATCAGTGGCAGTGTCAGTCTGTCGTTTCAGTCCAGTGTTCATAGAGGGTAGATGCCTTCCAGCTGACCTTGTGGTTCTAGATTTGACGGATTTTGATGTCATTCTAGGGATGGATTGGCTATCTGCATATAGTGCTACTTTGGACTGTAGAGACAAGGTAGTTAGTCTCAGAGATCAGGATGGGTCAGAGTGTGTCTTCAGAGGAGACAGGAGAGGTACACCCAGAGGTATGATTTCAGCCCTTCAGGCTCATCGTTTGCTTAGGAGGGGTTGTCAGGGGTTTCTAGCTCATGTGAGAGAGCTAGACAGACAGGTTAGGGAACCAGCCTCAGTACCAGTAGTCCGAGAGTTTCCAGATGTGTTCCCAGACGATTTACCAGGACTACCACATGATAGGGAGATAGGGTTTGAGATAGAATTGCTGCCTGGTACCAGACCTGTAACGACCCGAAAATCGGACCGCTACCGGCGCTAGGATCCAGATCGGCTTAAGGCCGCCGGGACCCGTAGCAAGCCTGACATGTAACCTGTAAACCTGTTTAATCCCATACATGATCAACAATCATACATAAAAATTTTAAACTTTTCCTTTATCATCCAACTCAACCTGAACATACATGTACATAGTCATGATCATAATCATGATCCCTCTGTGGGATCTCATTAATGCCCCAACGGGCGATACAACATGAGATGAGTTGGCTTAAACATAAACATCAATATCATGTATCGACAAGGGATTACAATACTCATAGGGTCAAGCACATCTATAACCTCAATATCATTACACATAACATAACTATAATCTCTTACATTACAGCATAGTACAATTGTCATGTCCACAATCTAACTAATACATAGATATACTTCAAAAACTCTGGCTAACCGTCTGGTCTACCCTGTACCTACACATCTGGGGTTAGGGGAGAGGGGTGAGCTACAAAGCCCAGTGAGCAGAATAGTGAAAACAATATATTAAAATTTCATGCTTTCATGGAATGCAACACATCACAACAAATCACATCTCGGATGGTATTGTCACCAATAGTCCTCTACATAGTCCAACTGTGCCGGGACGTAGAATGGGTACAACCGGTCTTTCCCTTAACATAACATATCATACAGTCCAACTGTGCCAGGGACGTAGAATGGGTACAACCTGGACTTTCTCTTACATCGTGCCAGGGACGTAGAATGGGTACAACCTGGACTTCCATACCATATCATGCCATAACATCATCATATCATAGGAGGACTAAAGGATCATCCAATAACCAATCCACATCAACATCAATATCATAAATGCAATGCAACATATTCGTGAATACTAATGCAAACAACCTACTATAGCTCATGGCATTCATGATGCATGGATCATGCTCAAAATTTATATTTTATTTATTTTAAAACTTAAGGTTTATTCCACTCACCTCTGGCTAGCTCTGATAAACTCTGTAGCAGCTGGCTCACTGCTGGGGTCCTCGGTTCCTCGGGTCCGAACCTACACAGGTGGACTCCAATGAGGGACCAAACATACATAAACATAACTCTAACATACTCCCCAAAAACCCCCTAAAACATCATGAAAACATCACATAAAAACATGCAAGAAATGGCTGAACAGGGCACTTTCGGCGGCAGGTTCGGCGGCCGAAAGTCCCTTCAGAGCCGAAAGTCAGGCAGGTTCGGCGGCACCTTCGGCGACCGAAACTCCCAGACAGAGGCGAAACTCATGCATGTTCGGCGGCACCTTCGGCGGCCGAAAGTGCCAGACAGAGACGAAAGTCTCCTTTCGGGGGCAACTTCGGCAGCCGAAAGGCCTGCCTCACCAACCATGTTCGGCGGCCAAAAGTGCCTTCGGCTGCCGAACCTGGTTTCTGCCGAAGGGCAGAAACTTGGCTCCTTTGTGCATTTTTGCCTCCAAACTCACCAAACATGCATAAACTAGTTCTAAAACATGCATACATACCATACATATCACCTAGGGGTCTCAAACTAGCAAATACCCCAACTACAACACTTCAAACACACAAAAATCAACATACATTGTTCATCAAAACATCAAAACCCAAAAACTCATCACAAGCCTAAACATGCATCTCTACCCATAAAACAACTTAATGCTTGTTTAAAAACACATAACAAGGATGGATCCGAGCTTACCTCTTGAAGAAACGAGAGGAAAGACGATCCTAGCTTGGAGATGGAGAGATTGAGCTCTTTGAACCTCCAAGTACCCAAAACTTGCTTTTTACTCACAGATCTTCAAAACAGAAGTTAAAACCCGTGAAAATCATGGAAGATCTAAGGAAAACACTCAAGATCGAGGGAGGGGTGGCGGAGACTCACCTTGGCCGACAACGGGGGAGAAAAAGCTCGCCCGTGCGGACCTAAGGGACCCTTTTATAGTGGCTGGCCAGGCCACGTTCGGGGGCCGAATGTGCCTCCGCATGCATGCCATGTTCGGCGGCCGAACTTGACTTTCGGCGGCCGAACCTGGGTTTTCCTCCAAAGACTTTTCATGCAAAAACTCATTTAGTTTTCATACTTAAAACCATGAAATACCTTAAAACATTTTATGAAAACATGTTTCTACCCTACTAGAGGCTTCCGACATCCGAGATTCCACCGGACGGTAGGAATTCTGATACCGGAGTCTAGCCGGGTATTACATTCTCCCCCCCTTAAGAACATTCGTCCCCGAATGTTCCTCAACTAGTACATATAGCATGGCATAACACATAACATACATACAAAACACCTAAACACATAGGGATCTAACCTTAAAAGAGATGAGGGTACTGCTGGAGCATAGACTCCCGTGTCTCCCAAGTGCATTCTTCTAAATTGTGGTGGTTCCACAGGACTTTCACCATCGGGATTTCCTTATTCCTTAACTTTCTGATCTGGGTGTCTATGATCCGTACTGGCTGTTCAACATAGGTGAGATCCTCTTGGACCTCCACATCAGGCTCACTAAGAACCTTGCTCGGATCTGACACAAACTTCCTCAACATTGAAACATGGAAAACCGGATGGATTCTTTCCATTGAAGCAGGTAAATCCAGCTTGTACGACACATTCCCAATCTTTTGCAAGATTTCAAAGGGTCCGATGTATCGTGGGGCTAGTTTACCTTTCTTCCCGAAGCGAACCACTCCCTTCATTGGAGACACCTTGAGCAATACCAGATCCCCCTCCTGAAACTCTAACTGTCTTCTGCGGACGTCTGCATAGCTCTTCTGTCTGCTTGCAGCAGTCTTGATTCTTTCTCTGATTATGGGTACCACCCTGCTGGTGATCTCTACTAGTTCAAGCCCTGCCAAGGCCTTTTCTCCAACTTCTTCCCAGCAAACAGGTGATCTGCACTTCCTTCCGTACAAAGCTTCATATGGAGCCATCCCGATGCTAGCATGATGGCTGTTATTGTAGGCAAACTCCACCAAAGGTAGATGCTGCCTCCAAGAACCGCCAAAGTCCAGCACACACATCCTAAGCATATCTTCGATAGTCTGGATGGTCCTTTCTGACTGTCCATCAGTCTGGGGGTGGAAGGCAGTGCTGAAATCCAACCTAGTACCCATGGCATTCTGCAGACTCCGCCAAAACCTGGAGGTGAACTGGGGCCCTCTATCTGACACTATTGAAACAGGAATCCCATGCAGCCTGACGATCTCGTCCACATACACCTGCGCCAACTTATCCACAGAGTAGCCACTCCTGACAGGAATGAGGTGAGCAGATTTGGTGAGTCTGTCCACAATCACCCATATGGAGTCCAATCTGTTGGATGCCGCCGGTAACCCCACTACGAAGTCCATAGCTATATTTTCCCATTTCCATTCTGAAATAGGTAGCGGGTTAAGCATTCCAGCCGGCTTCTGATGTTCCAGCTTCACCCTCTGACACACTTCGCAGGCTGACACAAACTGTGCCACTTCTTTCTTCATAGCTGGCCACCAATAAACCTTCTTTAGATCTTGATACATCTTGGTGGCTCCGGGGTGAATGCTGTATCTTGCATTATGAGCCTCTCTCATAATGTCTCCTTTTAGCCCTATGTCATCTGGTACACATAATCTGCTCCCATAGCGGAGGATTCCCTTGCTGTCAAATCTGAACTCACTGTCATTGCCTGACTGGACAGTCCTGGCAATCTTCACTAACTCCGGGTCCTCATGCTGTTTCTGAGCCACCTGTTCCAGAAACACGGGTGCCACTCTCATCTGGGCCACTAGGGCACCTGTACCAGACAACTCCATCTGTAGACCTTCCTCAATAAGCTTATAGAACTCCTTCACCACTGGCCCCCTCTCTGCCGATATGTGGGGTAAACTGCCTAGTGACTTCCGGCTTAGGGCGTCTGCCACGACATTCGCCTTACCCGGATGATACTGAATCTTGCAATCGTAGTCACTCAGCAGCTCCACCCATCTCCTCTGTCTCAAATTCAAATCTCTTTGACTCAGGATGTACTGCAGGCTTTTATGATCTGTGAAGATCTCACATTTCACCCCATAGAGGTAATGCCTCCACATCTTGAGTGCAAAGATTACTGCTGCCATCTCAAGGTCATGTGTGGGGTAATTCAACTCATGCTTCTTCAGCTGCCTAGAAGCATAAGCAATCACCTTCTCATTCTGCATCAGTACACAACTGAGTCCCACACGGGACGCATCACAAAAGACTGTAAAGTCCTCCTCACTAGATGGCAGAGCTAAAACTGGTGCTAAAGTCAACCTCTTCTTAAGCTCTTCAAAACTCTCTTCGCACTGGTCGGTCCACACAAACTTTTGATTCTTCCTGGTTAGTCTGGTCAGAGGAGCTGCTATCTTTGAGAAGTTCTGAACGAACCTCCTGTAGTAACCTGCTAAACCCAAGAAACTTCTAATCTCTGTCACTGAAGTGGGTCTAGGCCAGTTAGCCACAGTTTCCGTCTTCTTGGGGTCCACCTCAATCCCATTCTCTGACACTACATGCCCCAAGAACGAAATGCTCCTCAGCCAGAACTCACATTTAGAGAACTTGGCATACAAGCCATGCTCCCTCAAGGTCTGCAAGACCAACCACAGATGATGGGCATGCTCCTCTGCATTCCTGGAATACACTAAGATATCATCTATGAAGACAATAACAAAGTGATCCAGGTATTGGCTAAACACTCTGTTCATGAGGTCCATGAATGCTGCAGGGGCGTTGGTTAACCCGAACGGCATTATAAGGAACTCAAAATGCCCATATCTGGTCCTGAAGGCTGTCTTCGGCACATCCTCCTCCCTTATCCTTAACTGATGGTACCCCGATCTCAGATCTATTTTGGAGAAACAACCCGCTCCGGCTAGCTGGTCGAATAGATCATCGATCCTTGGCAATGGGTACCTATTCTTGGTAGTGACTTTGTTCAACTGCCTGTAGTCAATACAAAGTCTAAGGGATCCATCCTTCTTCCTCACAAACAAGACCGGAGCACCCCAAGGTGAGGTACTCTGTCGGATGAAACCCTTTTCTACCAGCTCTTGCAACTGCTCTTTCAACTCCTTTAACTCGGCTGGGGCCATCCTGTAGGGAGGGATAGAGATCGGTCTAGCTCCAGGTACCAACTCTATCTCGAACTCTATCTCCCTAGCAGGTGGTAAACCTGGAAGCTCATCAGGAAAGACATCCTGAAACTCTCTGACAACTGGCACCCAGGCCGGCTCCCTGACCTGACTGTCTAGCTCTCTCACATGAGCTAAGTACCCCTGACATCCCTTCCTAAGCAACCTACGAGCCTGAAGAGCTGATATCAGACCTCTAGGTGTACCCCTCTTGTCTCCTCTGAAGACGACCTCTGACCCGTCCTGATCTCTGAACTTGACTACCTTGTCCCTGCAGTCCAAGGTAGCACCATGGGTAGATAGCCAATCCATCCCTAGAATGACGTCAAAGTCTGTCAAATCTAGAACCACAAGGTCGGCGGAGAGGCATCTTCCCTCAACAAAAACTGGACTGTACTGGCAGATTGACACTGTGTAATACCCGACAGATTCAAGACATCGGAATTTCTACCGTCCGGTGGAATTCGAGGATGTCAGAGGTTTCTAGAAGGGTAAGAGAAAGGTTTTCTAAAATATTTTCAAGTATTTTAAAGGTTTAGAGTGAAAAAGAATTGAGTTTTGTGGAGAATTGGCCAAAGGAGTTTCTGTCATGTTCGGCCCCCGAAGGTTAAGTTCGGCCGCCGAAAGTGCCCAATGTTCGGCCCCCGAAGGTGATGTTCGGCCCCCGAAAGTTGCATGGTTTTGCATGCAGTTTCGGCAGCCGAAGCTGAGGTGGTCGGTTAGTTGTGCACACTCCTCCGTCCGTGGTTTGGCCAGGTGTTTACCTCTAAATCATTCTCAGAGGTTAGGCCACATCTCCTATGACTCATCTGCAAAGGTTTAATGCCCCATGCACAGGTTTGAGGGTGGTAAAGTGTTGTGAACGTTTGTGAGAAAAAAGGGAGAGCTTTGGTGGGGTAGTGAAGAAGAAGAGGTGGTGGTGCATAGCTTTGAGTTCAGATTGTTTAGCTTCTGTTGTCCAAAGGTAAGGGAAGTTTTTAACTTGTTTTAATGATTTATACCAGCTTTTACAAAGGATAAGGGTAGAGTTGCTTAGATAGGTTCGTTTTAGTGTTTTCATGGTTTATGCATGATTATGTGTTATGTGTATTGTTTTGTTGGAGTTTAAGTTGTTTTAAGCTCCTTTGTGTTTGTTAAAGTGTTTATGCATGTTTTAGAGGGGTTAAATGCATGTATTGAGGGCTGAGCAGATGATGGAGGGACTGGCAGGCGTCCTTGTGCACGAAACTGAGTTCTGGATGAACTCAGGTTCGGCCGCCGAAAGTCCAAGTTAGGCCGCCGAACATGCCTGACTTTCGTCTCTGGAGGAGACATTCGGCCGCCGAAGGTGCTGCCGAAGGTGCCCTGTCCAGCCTTCCTTTGCTTGTTTTGCATGCTTGTTTTGAGGTATTCTAGAGGGGTTTTGGGGAGATGTTTATCAGTGATATAGAGTATGTTTGGTACCTCATTTAAGTCCTCCATTGTAGGATTGGACCCGAGAAAACGAGGTATTTAGCAGTAGTAGCTGCTTCAGAGTGAGAATTGGTCCAGAGCTAGTTAGCCCAGAGTTAGCCAAGCAGAGGCTACAGGTGAGTGGAACTAAACTGAAGATTTTACATTGAGAAATGACACACTTCTAGCATATTTCATGCATCATAAAATACCATGTTATGTATTAGGTTGTGTTGCATTAGAATCCACGAATATGCTGCATTGCATAAGATGATATTTGTGTGGATGAATGTTGAATGATCCATAGCCCTTGATATCAGTTGAGACACCATGAGAGCATATGAGATATGGCATGAGATAGCCATACCAGGTCGCTCCTGGATAGTCCAGGTCGCTCCTGGTACTATGAGTTAGACAGCCGGGCTGTCAGATCAGAGAAAAGAGAAGTCCAGGTGATGGCCTAATCGCCCCTGGCATAGTTGGACATGCTATGGCATGAAATAGTGAAGAGAAGTCCAGGTGAGGCCTAATCGCCCCTGGCACAGTCGGACATACTATTTTGTATGTAGAGGGCTATGGTGACAAGTTCATCTTTGAGATGATATGTTTGTGATGTGATGCATTCCATGTGAGCATATAATGAATGAATTGTTTTATTGTTCCTCCTCACTGGGCTGTAGTAGCTCATCCCACTCCCTTAACCCCAGTTTTGCAGGTTCTGAGATAGCTATGGGAAGTCAAAGTCAGCAAGAGTACAGAGGAAAGTAATACATGAATGTATGTTTGTAATAGCATAGTGGACATGATGTAATTAAAAGATTAGTTGTAATGTAATGTATAGATATGTACTGTCATATACTGGATAGATTTGTGCTTTCCCTAGTGTTATTGCTATAGTGTGATGTATGATTAATCCCTTTGTACATGCATCCTGTTTTACGTTTCTTGATGAGAAATGTGTGAGTTGGGCTTAACGTATGGCTTTGATGAGATACCAATGGGATGTGTTATAGAGTAAAAGGGTTTCACTCCCTTGCCCACAGCAGATAGTAGTCCCTGGTATAGGCCCTGAGGGCCATTTCAGATTGACATATCTGAGTAGCAGCAGTTAAGCCTACAGAGTTTTACAGGATTGTTGAGTCAGTTTGTATCATGTATGGGATTATCAGGTACACAGAGAGTATAGTTGGCTGACTACGGGTCCTGGCGGCCTTATGCCGATCTGGATCCTAGTGCCAGTGATGGTTCGGACCGTTACTAAGGGGTACCGGTTTCCGGGTCGTTACAGATTGGTATCAGAGCATAGGGCCTCAAGAGTACGGTGTGTTGGGATAGCCCACACCGGAAAGAGGTGTTGTCTTGTATAGGAAGGAAAGCACAATAGGTACAATCATGTCCACTAGGATAGGATGTGGAGTCCTGTCTTGCATGATGATGTGAAATGCCATGATGAGTTGCATGTGCATTATTGATATGTTTGATATGTGTTAAGGATTCATGTGTTTTCACATGGATCATTTGATGATATTGTGTGTGATGTTGTGCTTTTCAGAGGCAGGATGAGAGGAACTCGTCGATCTGCGAGATTGACTGGAGCTCCGTCGGAGGATGAGGACATGGATGCTCATCTCCCAGTTCTGCAAAAGGCAACATCAGATAGTTTAAGCAGAGAAGGTACATCAAGGGACCCTAGAAGGTCTAGTGATGAGAGTAGAAGGGGAGTTGTGCAGAGTGGTATGTCAGGGTTTAGGAGAGTCCTAGAGGAGGATGTGCAGAGCAGAGATGGTAGCTTTGGCAGGAGCAGGTTAGGAGGAGATATGGGAGAGTCTCAAGGAGGCACTCAGGCCTCGAGATTTGTTCCACCTCAGTATCCACCCTACCAGTGGGGGGCAGAGTACCCGATGAGAGGTACATCAGAGTTTCCTAGTTATCACCCATATCCCACCTTTATGCCCTATCCTTCCTTTTATCCGCCATATCCACCGCCACAGCCACAGTATACCATGTTTCCACCCTTCTTTGGTTATCCAAGTTTAGCAAACCCTACCTTAGGGAATGTTGCACCTCCTCCACCACCACTAGAACCAGTAGCCCCAGTTGTCCAAATACCTAAGCCTAGTTCACCTGGAGGAAGTAGGGTACAGATGACAGACTATTTGCGGTTAGATATTCCCCAGTTTGAGACTGGTGATGACCCTTTTGAGTATCTCAGAATGGTCAAGATGATAACTGATGAGTTGGGAGCCAGTGAGCGTAGAGCCATTCAGATGGCAGGGGTCACATTGAAATGTGAAAAGGCAAGGGCATGGTTCAACCAGTATGTGAACCCGAGGGTAGAAAGCTTATCCTGGGAGCAGTTTGCAACAGAGTTTGCTGAAGGGGCTTTTCCAGATAGCACAAGGAAGAGGTTCCATGATATAGTAGATATGACACAGAAGAGAGAAGCTAGTGCCAAACTTGCAGGGACAAGTGATGTGAATCTCTCCCCTCTGCACGAGGCTGGGATAGAAAGGAAGAAGGGGGGGAGAGGCCTCAGACGATCAAAGAAGAACAAGTTCTGGAAGCAGCTCAAGTCTGGTCTGGGAATAGGTGAGGGATCGAGCTCTGGTTTGACAAACTCCAAATGTCCGAGGTGCGGTAGGCCGCACAAGGGAGTCTGTTTAGTAGGGACAACAACATGTTTTAGGTGCGGACAGGAGGGGCACATAGCACGTGAGTGTTCCACCGCGACTTTGATAACACAGTCCCAGCAGACAGCCTCAGATAGAGTGACTCAACTAGGAGCTCTAGCTATGACTTTGGGCAGAGGCAGAGGGAGCGAGATCACTCCTTCTTCCATAGGTTCCCCAGGTGAAGGTCCGTCAGTACCAGCACGGCTCTTCGCTTTGATGCAATAGGAGGCTGACACATCGGACAGGGCGGTAACAGGTACTTTTCACTTCCGTTTGTTTTGATGTGTCTACTCTTAGAGACTCTGATGCTTTGTTTTCCTTCGTGCTTGAGGGATTAGACTGTCCTCTTTAGGTCAATAGACCCAAGTGTGATCCATCAGCGGCAGAGTTAGTCTGCCAGTTGAGGTCAATGCTAGTTCAGTGCTAGTTGTGAGTAGGTGCCTTCCAACTGACCTAGTGGTTCTAGAGTGATTGATTGATATCATTCTAGGGGTGGATGGGCTAGCTACTCATAGTCTTGCTTGAGATAGCAAAGACAGAGTCGTCAGGCTTAGAGATCAGGGTGGCTCACAAGTGGTATGTTGAGGGGACAGTGTAGAGATGCCTGAAATGTAGTATCAGCCCTCTAAGCTCGTAAACTAGTTAAGAGAGGTTATCAGAGGTTTCTTGCTTGCGTGTGTCAGAAAGTATAGCAGTTGATCAGATTAGGAAAGGAACCAGTTTTAGTGCCCACAGTCAAAGACAAGTTTTGGATTTTGACCCAGACAAGTCATCAAGTTTACCACCTGCTAAGAGAGTTCAATGAGAGATAGGAATGGTGTTTATACCCATCATTTCTAGTCTTCTCTGTAGGATGGTACCAGTAGCATAAGTGAGATGGTAAAAGCCAACTGAGTAATAGCTAGTGGTTCGTGAGCTAGGAAAGATACTCGAGAGTGTTGCTATGAGATGCTATGGCCTTGGATTTTATCCAGGTATAGGGAGAGTGATCTCTCATCTCCGAGTGCAGCCCTCAAGGAAAAGAAATAAGGCAGAGAATAGAGTAAGAAATAGAAGAGTAAGAAAAGAATAAAAGGGTAAGTGAAAGTGAGCAGATTAAGGAAAAGAGAAGAATAAGTAAACTAGAATAGAACAGAGAAAGAAAAGAGTAAGATTAAGAGTAAGTTCAGGAGGAGATTTCAGTTTAGTCTGGGATTAGGTAGTAATTGAGGCAGAGGAAAGGGTTAGCTTTTCCATTAGTAAATTCCCGAGGGAAGTTCCGTTAGCTTTAGCTCGGATCTTCACCCTGACTCAGTCGGAAGCTATCACATTGAACACAGTGACATCAAGTATGTTCACTTGTGGATGTTCAGATGTGTATGCTGTTCGTTTTGAACCCGCATGTTTTTACTTCCTTGTGGCTTAGTGAGCTGTTACTAGAGTGGGTTTGATGACTTCTAGGCTTAGAGTGTTTTCTCTGGGTTAATGGACCCGGGTATGATCCATCTGAAGCAGAGTCAGTTAATCAGATCAGTTTAGAGTTGTAGTGATGTAGTGAGTAGAAGCTATCCAGCTGACCTTATGGTTCTAGAGTTGACTATTTGATGTCATTCTAGGGCGGATTGGCTACTTACTCATTGTACTACCTGTGTCTGTAGAGACAAGGTAGGAGAGTTCAGAGGCTAGGATGGATCAGAAATAGTCCTTGGAAGGGACAGAGTATAGGTGCCTAGAGGTTTGAGGTCAGCCCAGCAGGCTCATAGGTACACAGGAAAGGTTATCAGAGGGTTCTAGCTCGTGTGAGTGAGTTTAGTAGTCAGATCGGGGAATTAGCCTCAATACCCGTAGTTAGTAAGTTCTAGATGGTTTCCCAGATGAGCTGTCAGGTTTACCATCTGTCAGGGAGTCAGAGTATGGAATAGAAGTGGTGTCTGGACGCGGAACCATTTCTTTCCTTCTACC
Organism: Manihot esculenta; assembly: GCF_001659605.2. Lineage (NCBI taxonomy): Eukaryota > Viridiplantae > Streptophyta > Magnoliopsida > Malpighiales > Euphorbiaceae > Manihot > Manihot esculenta. Next base: position 21,634,445 of record NC_035171.2, read on the forward strand.
CTATAGGATGGCACCTACAGAGAGAGAGAGAGCATGATCAGAGTATGATAGGAAAGCTTGGTAGAGAAAGGTTACATTCGACTTAGTACCTCACTCTGGAATGTTCCAGTGTCAGTGTGAGAAACGGAGGATGAAACCTTGAGATTTTGTAACGACTGTATGCAGTTGAACAAAATCACTACTAAGGATAGGTGTTCCCACACAGGATGAATGCTCTGTGGAGACAGCGAGTAGGAGCTGTGTATCCTCCACGAGGGATCTTAGAGTTGGGAACTAGAGGTTGAGAGTTAGAAAGAGAATGAAAGAAAACAAAGACCAGTATAATAAAGAAGAAGAAAGGCGGGCATGGATCAGAGTGCTCAGCAAAAGCGTAGAATAGTTTAGAAAAACAGAGAAGCATGCCCATTATCTACTAAGTGGTGTAGATTCTAAGAGAACTCGGCATAGAGGCGTTACAAGTTTAGTTTCGGGGCATGACCATATGATTGTGAAGTGTCACAATACGATTTCTAAAGACAGTAACGAATTGAAGCTATAGGCAAGACATCTAGCATTCCCTTAGAGGTATGGCTCTTCTGACCGGGTTGACTAAAGAAAAGGAAAGGTTAGTGTAATCAGTATAGTGTGCCTAAGTTGAGAAAAGTCAGTAATCAGATGAAAGAACCAAGTCAGTTGGGTACTGGAAACAGTGAGACGCAATCAGTGTAAAGTATAGACACAGACTCAGCAGTTAAGCGTCAGCAAAGTCAGGAATGGTAAATAACCCAGGAGTTTGACTCCAGTAATATCTGTGTCTCTTCGCGGAGGAAAGTGTTAGACTTTCCTTAATTGCTTCTTTGCATATGTGTTTGTTGTGTGAACATTCGAGGACGAATGTTCTTAAAGGGGGGAAGAATGTAATACCCGACAGATTCAAGACATCGGAATTTCTACCGTCCGGTGGAATTCGAGGATGTCAGAGGTTTCTAGAAGGGTAAGAGAAAGGTTTTCTAAAATATTTTCAAGTATTTTAAAGGTTTAGAGTGAAAAAGAATTGAGTTTTGTGGAGAATTGGCCAAAGGAGTTTCTGTCATGTTCGGCCCCCGAAGGTTAAGTTCGGCCGCCGAAAGTGCCCAATGTTCGGCCCCCGAAGGTGATGTTCGGCCCCTGAAAGTTGCATGGTTTTGCATGCAGTTTCGGCAGCCGAAGCTGAGGTGGTCGGTTAGTTGTGCACACTCCTCCGTCCGTGGTTTGGCCAGGTGTTTACCTCTAAATCATTCTCAGAGGTTAGGCCACGTCTCCTATGACTCATCTGCAAAGGTTTAATGCCCCATGCACAGGTTTGAGGGTGGTAAAGTGTTGTGAACGTTTGTGAGAAAAAAGGGAGAGCTTTGGTGGGGTAGTGAAGAAGAAGAGGTGGTGGTGCATAGCTTTGAGTTCAGATTGTTTAGCTTCTGTTGTCCAAAGGTAAGGGAAGTTTTTAACTTGTTTTAATGATTTATACCAGCTTTTACAAAGGATAAGGGTAGAGTTGCTTAGATAGGTTCGTTTTAGTGTTTTCATGGTTTATGCATGATTATGTGTTATGTGTATTGTTTTGTTGGAGTTTAAGTTGTTTTAAGCTCCTTTGTGTTTGTTAAAGTGTTTATGCATGTTTTAGAGGGGTTAAATGCATGTATTGAGGGCTGAGCAGATGATGGAGGGACTGGCAGGCGTCCTTGTGCACGAAACTGAGTTCTGGATGAACTCAGGTTCGGCCGCCGAAAGTCCAAGTTAGGCCGCCGAACATGCCTGACTTTCGTCTCTGGAGGAGACATTCGGCCGCCGAAGGTGCTGCCGAAGGTGCCCTGTCCAGCCTTCCTTTGCTTGTTTTGCATGCTTGTTTTGAGGTATTCTAGAGGGGTTTTGGGGAGATGTTTATCAGTGATATAGAGTATGTTTGGTACCTCATTTAAGTCCTCCATTGTAGGATTGGACCCGAGAAAACGAGGTATTTAGCAGTAGTAGCTGCTTCAGAGTGAGAATTGGTCCAGAGCTAGTTAGCCCAGAGTTAGCCAAGCAGAGGCTACAGGTGAGTGGAACTAAACTGAAGATTTTACATTGAGAAATGACACACTTCTAGCATATTTCATGCATCATAAAATACCATGTTATGTATTAGGTTGTGTTGCATTAGAATCCACGAATATGCTGCATTGCATAAGATGATATTTGTGTGGATGAATGTTGAATGATCCATAGCCCTTGATATCAGTTGAGACACCATGAGAGCATATGAGATATGGCATGAGATAGCCATACCAGGTCGCTCCTGGATAGTCCAGGTCGCTCCTGGTACTATGAGTTAGACAGCCGGGCTGTCAGATCAGAGAAAAGAGAAGTCCAGGTGATGGCCTAATCGCCCCTGGCATAGTTGGACATGCTATGGCATGAAATAGTGAAGAGAAGTCCAGGTGAGGCCTAATCGCCCCTGGCACAGTCGGACATACTATTTTGTATGTAGAGGGCTATGGTGACAAGTTCATCTTTGAGATGATATGTTTGTGATGTGATGCATTCCATGTGAGCATATAATGAATGAATTGTTTTATTGTTCCTCCTCACTGGGCTGTAGTAGCTCATCCCACTCCCTTAACCCCAGTTTTGCAGGTTCTGAGATAGCTATGGGAAGTCAAAGTCGCAAGAGTACAGAGGAAAGTAATACATGAATGTATGTTTGTAATAGCATAGTGGACATGATGTAATTAAAAGATTAGTTGTAATGTAATGTATAGATATGTACTGTCATATACTGGATAGATTTGTGCTTTCCCTAGTGTTATTGCTATAGTGTGATGTATGATTAATCCCTTTGTACATGCATCCTGTTTTACGTTTCTTGATGAGAAATGTGTGAGTTGGGCTTAACGTATGGCTTTGATGAGATACCAATGGGATGTGTTATAGAGTAAAAGGGTTTCACTCCCTTGCCCACAGCAGATAGTAGTCCCTGGTATAGGCCCTGAGGGCCATTTCAGATTGACATATCTGAGTAGCAGCAGTTAAGCCTACAGAGTTTTACAGGATTGTTGAGTCAGTTTGTATCATGTATGGGATTATCAGGTACACAGAGAGTATAGTTGGCTGACTACGGGTCCTGGCGGCCTTATGCCGATCTGGATCCTAGTGCCAGTGATGGTTCGGACCGTTACTAAGGGGTACCGGTTTCCGGGTCGTTACACACTGCCACTGACGGGTCACACTTGGGTCCACTGACCCATAGGGGACACTCTAACCCAGAGACTATCAGACCCAACCTCTCAACGGCTCTCGGAGCAATAAATGAATGAGATGCACCCGGGTCCATTAATGCATACACATCAGAACACCCAATGATGAGATTACCTGACACCACGGTGTTGGATGTGTTAGCCTCCTGCTGAGTCATGGTGAAGATCCTGGCTGGAGCTGATGGACCTTCACCTCGGGAACCAGAAGAAGAGGCTGCCCCTCTCCCTCTACCTCTGCCACTGCCCTGAGTTGTGGCTGGAACTACTGGCTGTGCCACACTACCAGAAGCTGTCTGCTGGGGCTGGCCCATAAAAGGCGCTCTAGGACAATCCCGAGCTATGTGTCCCTCCTGTCCACATCTGAAACATGCATTAGTCCCAGCTCGACACACTCCCCTGTGCGGTCTTCCACATCTCTGGCATTCTGTACCATCTGAGCCTGAGCTCGAGCCACCGCCAAATCCCAGACCGGATTTTAACTTGTTCCAAAACTTATTCTTCTTCGGCTTCCTGGTGGTACTATCCCACCTCTTCTTGCCTGAGCTCTGAGAAGAGAAACCTGGTCCTCCTCTGCCTGGGGTCTTAACCCCTGAAGACTGGGTCACTGACTGCTTCACTGACCCCTTGTAATGACCCGAAAATCGGACCGCTACCGGCGCTAGGATCCGGGTCGACTTAAGGCCGCCGGGACCCGTAGCAAGCCTGACATGTAATCTGTAAACCTGTTTAATCCCATACATGATCAACAATCATACATAAAAATGTTAAAACTTTCCTTTCATTCATCCAACTCAACCTGAACATACATTACATAACCATAAACATAATCATGATCCCTCTGTGGGATCTCATCAATGCCCCAACGGGCGATACAACATGAGATGAGTAGGCTTTCATGAACATAATAAAACATTTCTATAGATCATGTATCAAAGGGGATAATCATACTCATAGGGTCAAGCACATCTATACCTCAATACATAACATACTGTAATCTCTTACATTACATCATAGTACAATCGTCATGTCCACAATCTAACTATTACATGAACATACTTCAAAACTCTGGCTAACCTCCTGGTCTACCCTGTACCTGCACATCTGGGGTTAGGGGAGAGGGGTGAGCTACAAAGCCCAGTGAGCAGAATAGTATAAAACAATATATATTAAAATTTCATGCTTTCATGAAATGCAACACATCACAACAAATCACATCTCGGATGGTATCGTCACCTATAGTCCTCTACATAGGTCCAACTGTGCCGGGACGTAGAATGGGTCAACCGGTCTTTCCCTTATCATAACATATCATATGGACCAACTGTGCCAGGGACGTAGAATGGGTACAACCTGGACTTCCATCCCATATCATGCCATAACCTCAATCATATCATATGAGGACTAAAGGATCATCCAATAACCAGTCCACATCAACATCAACATCATAAATGCAATGCAACATATTCGTGAACACTAATGCAAACAACCTATTATATCTCATGGCATTCATGATGCATGGGTCATGCTCAAAATTCATATTTCATTTATTTTAAAACTTAAGGTTTATTCCACTCACCTCTGGCTAGCTCTGACAAACTCTGTAGCAGCTGGCTCACTGTTGGGGTCCTCGGTTCCTCGGGTCCGAACCTACACAGGTGGACTCCAATGAGGGACCAAACGTACATAAACATAACTCTAATAACATCCCCAAAAACCCCCTAAAACATCATGAAACAATCTCATAGAAACATGCAAGAAATGGCTGGACAGGGCACTTTCGGCGGCAGGTTCGGCGGCCGAAAGTCCCTCCAGAGCCGAAAGTCAGGCAGGTTCGGCGGTACCTTCGACGGCCAAACTCCCAGACAGAGACGAAACTTATGCATGTTTGGCGGCACCTTCGGCGGCCGAAACTCCTAGACAGAGACGAAAGTCTCCTTTCGGGGGCAACTTCGGCAGCCGAAAGGCCTGCCTCACCAGCCATGTTCAGCGGCCGAAAGCTCCTTTGGCTGCCGAACCTGGTTTCTGCCAAAGGGCAGAAACTTGGCTCCTAAATGCACATTTGCCTCCCAACTCTCAAACCATGCATAAATCTCAACCAAAACATGCATACAAGTTCCTAGGGGCCTCAACAAGCATATACCCCAACTACAACACTTCAAACATACTCAAACATGCCACATTGTTCACAAATCACATAAAACCTAACATTTGCTTAAAAACTCATACAACCCTATACATGCCATTCTACCCCATAAAATCACTTAAAACTTACTTAAAACATGCATTGAGCTTAAGATCGGCTCTTACCTCTTGAAGATAGAGAGAGAGACGACCTAAACTTGGAGATCCAAGAAAATGAGCTCCTGAGTTCCCAAAGCTCCAAAACTTGTTTCAAAAGCTCAAAACCTTCAAAACCAAGTGGAAGCAAGTGAAAATCTTGAAAGATTTAGAGGAAGAACATCAAAAATGGGTGAGGAACGGCGGAGACTCACCTTGGCCGACAACGAGGGAGAAAAAGCTCGCCCGTGCGGACCTAAGGGACCCTTTTATAGGTGGCTGGCCTGGCCACGTTCGGGGGCCGAATGTGCCTCCGCATCCATGCCATGTTCGGCGGCCGAACTTCACTTTCGGCGGCCGAACCTGGACTGCCCTCACTCATGCTTTCGGGGGCCTAACGTGCCTCCAAAACGCATGCATGTTCGGCGGCCGAACTTGACTTTCGGCGGCCGAACCTGGGTTTTCCTCCAAAGACTTTTCATGCAAAAACTCATTTAATTTCATACTTAAAACCATTAAAACATGAAAACATTTTTATAAAACATGATTCTACCCTTCTAGAGGTCTCCGACATCCGAGATTCCACCGGACGGTAGGAATTCCGATACCGGAGTCTAGCCGGGTATTACATTCTCCCCCCCTTAAGAACATTCGTCCCCGAATGTACCTCAACTAGCACAAGCATGGCAAACAACATAACATACATACATAAACCCAAAGAGATCTAACCTTAAAAGAGATGGGGATATTGCTGGAGCATAGACTCCCGTGTCTCCCAAGTGCATTCCTCCAAATTGTGGTGGTTCCACAGGACTTTCACCATCGGGATTTCCTTGTTTCTTAACTTTCTGATCTGGGTGTCTATGATCCGTACTGGCTGTTCAACATAGGTGAGATCCTCTTGGACCTCCACATCAGGCTCACTAAGAACCTTGCTCGGATCTGACACAAACTTCCTCAACATTGAAACATGGAAAACCGGATGGATTCTTTCCATTGAAGCAGGTAAATCCAGCTTGTACGACACATTCCCAATCTTTTGCAAGATTTCAAAGGGTCCGATGTATCGTGGGGCTAGTTTACCTTTCTTCCCGAAGCGAACCACTCCCTTCATTGGACACACCTTGAGCAATACCAGATCCCCCTCCTGAAACTCTAACTGTCTTCTGCGGACGTCTGCATAGCTTTTCTGTCTGCTTGCAGCAGTCTTGATTCTCTCTCTGATTATGGGTACCACCCTGCTGGTGATCTCTACTAGCTCAGGCCCTGCCAAGGCCTTTTCTCCAACTTCCTCCCAGCAAACAGGTGATCTGCACTTCCTTCCGTACAAAACTTCATATGGAGCCATCCCGATGCTAGCATGATGGCTGTTGTTGTAGGCAAACTCCACCAAAGGTAGATGCTGCCTCCAAGAACCGCCAAAGTCCAGCACACACATTCTAAGCATATCCTCGATAGTCTGGATGGTCCTTTCTGACTGTCCATCAGTCTGGGGGTGGAAGGCAGTACTGAAATCCAACCTAGTACCCATGGCATTCTGCAGACTCCGCCAAAACCTGGAGGTGAACTGGGGCCCTCTATCTGACACTATCGAAACAGGAACCCCATGCAGCCTGACGATCTCATCCACATATACCTGCGCCAACTTGTCCACAGAGTTGCCACTCCTGACAGGAATGAAGTGAGCAGATTTGGTGAGTCTGTCCACAATCACCCATATGGAGTCCGCTCTGTTGGACGTCGCCGGTAACCCTACTACGAAGTCCATAGCTATATTCTCTCATTTCCACTCTGGAATAGGTAGCGGGTTAAGCATTCCAGCCGGCTTCTGATGTTCCAGCTTCACCCTCTGACATATTTCGCAGGCGGACACAAACTGTGCCACTTCTTTCTTCATCGCTGGCCACCAATAAACCTTCTTTAGATCTTGATACATCTTGGTGGCTCCGGGGTGAATGCTGTATCTTGCATTATGAGCCTCTCTCATAATGTCTCCTTTTAGCCCAATGTCATCTGGTACACATAGTCTGCTCCCATAGCGGAGGATCCCCTTACTGTCGAATCTGAACTCACTATCATTGCCTGACTGAACAGTCCTGGCAATCTTCACTAACTCCGGGTCCTCATGTTGTTTCTGAGCCACCTGCTCCAGAAACACGGGTGCCACTCTCATCTGGGCCACCAAGGCACCTGTACCAGACAACTCCAACTGTAGACCTTCCTCAATGAGCTTATAGAGCTCCTTCACCACTGACCTCCTCTCTGCCGATATGTGGGATAAACTACCGAGTGATTTCCGGCTTAAGGCGTCTGCCACAACATTCGCCTTACCCGGATGGTACTGAATCTTGCAATCATAGTCACTCAGCAGCTCCACCCATCTCCTCTGTCTCATGTTCAAATCTCTTTGACTCAGGATGTACTGCAGGCTTTTATGATCTGTGAAGATCTCACATTTTACCCCATAGAGGTAGTGCCTCCACATCTTGAGTGCAAAGATTACTGCTGCCATCTCTAGGTCATGTGTGGGGTAATTCAACTCATGCTTCTTCAGCTGCCTAGAAGCATAAGCGATCACCCTCTCATTCTGCATTAGTACACAACCCAGTCCCACACGGGACGCATCACAAAAGACTGTAAAGTCCTCATCACTAGATGGCAGAGCTAAAACTGGTGCTGAAGTCAACCTCTTCTTAAGCTCTTCAAAACTCTCTTCGCACTGGTCGGTCCACAGAAACTTCTGATTCTTCCTGGTTAACCTGGTCAGAGGAGCTGCTATCTTAGAGAAGTCCTGAACGAACCTCCTGTAGTAACCTGCTAAACCCAAGAAACTTCTAATCTCTGTCACTGAAGTGGGTCTAGGCCAGTTAGCCACAGTTTCTGTCTTCTTGGGGTCTACCTCAATCCCATTCTCTGACACTACATGCCCCAAGAACGAAATGCTCCTCAGCCAGAATTCACATTTAGAGAACTTGGCGTACAAGCCATGTTCCCTCAAAGTCTGCAAGACCAACCGCAGATGATGGGCATGCTCCTCTGCATTCCTGGAATACACTAAGATATCATCAATGAAGACAATCACGAAGTGATCCAGGTACTGGCTAAACACTCTGTTCATGAGATCCATGAATGCTGCAGGGGCGTTGGTCAACCCGAACGGCATTACAAGGAACTCAAAATGCCCATATCTGGTCCTGAAAGCTGTCTTTGGCACATCTTCATCCCTTATCCTTAGCTGATGGTACCCCGATCTCAGATCTATTTTGGAGAAACAACCCGCTCCCGCTAGCTGGTCGAATAGATCATCGATCCTTGGCAAAGGGTACCTGTTCTTGGTAGTGACTTTGTTCAACTGCCTGTAGTCGATACAAAGTCTAAGGGATCCATCCTTCTTCCTCACAAACAAGACCGGAGCACCCCAAGGTGAGGTACTCTGTCGGATGAAACCCTTTTCTACCAGCTCTTGCAATTGCTCTTTCAACTCCTTTAACTCGGCTGGGGCCATCCTGTAGGGAGGGATAGAGATCGGTCCAGTTCCAGGCATCAACTCTATCTCGAACTCTATCTCCCTAGCAGGTGGTAAACCTGGAAGCTCATCAGGAAAGACATCCTGAAACTCTCTGACAACTGGCACCGAGGCCAGCTCCCTGACCTGACTGTCTAGCTCTCTCACATGAGCTAAGTACCCCTGACATCCCTTCCTAAGCAACCTACGAGCCTGAAGAGCTGATATCAGACCTCTAGGTGTGCCCCTCTTGTCTCCTCTGAAGACGACCTCTGACCCGTCCTGGTCTCTGAATCTGACTACCTTGTCCCTGCAGTCCAAGGTAGCACCATGGGTAGATAGCCAATCCATCCCTAGAATGACGTCAAAGTCAGTCAAATCTAGAACCACAAGGTCGGCGGAGAGGCATCTTCCCTCAATAAAAACTGGACTGTACTGGCAGACTGACACTGCCACTGACGGGTCACACTTGGGTCCACTGACCCATAGGGGACACTCTAACCCAGAGACTATCAGACCTAACCTCTCAACGGCTCTCGGAGCAATAAATGAATGAGATGCACCCGGGTCCATTAATGCATACACATCAGAACACCCAATGACGAGATTACCTGACACCACGGTGTTGGATGTGTTAGCCTCCTGCTGAGTCATGGTGAAGATCCTGGCTGGAGCTGATGGACCTTCACCTCGGGAACCAGAAGAAGAGGCTGCCCCTCTCCCTCTACCTCTGCCACTGCCCTGAGTTGTGGCTGGAACTGCTGGCTGCGCCACACTACCAGAAGCTGTCTGCTGGGGCTGGCCCATAAAAGGTGCTCTAGGACAATCCCGAGCCATGTGTCCCTCCTGTCCACATCTGAAACATGTGTTAGTCCCAGCTCGACACACTCCCCTGTGCGGTCTTCCACATCTCTGGCATTCTGTACCATCTGAGCCTGAGCTCGAGCCACCGCCAAATCCCAGACCGGATTTGAACTTGTTCCAAAACCTATTCTTCTTCGACTTCCTGGTGGTGTTATCCCACCTCTTCTTACCTGAGCTCTGAGAAGAGAAACCTGGTCCTCCTCTGCCTGGGGTCTTAACCCCTGAAGACTGGGTCACTGACTGCTTCACTGACCCCTCAACTATAGCACTTGCTTCCATTCTTCGAGCCATATCCACCACAGTGTGGAAACTTTCTCTCTCAGCTGACTGAACCAACGAGGAGTACCTGAAATGCAGCTTCATAACATATTTCTTGGCTTTCTTTGTATCTGAATCTAGAGCTTGCCCTGAAAAAGGTAATAGCTCCAAGAATTTATCCGTGAACTCCTCTACACTCATGTGCTCTGACTGCCTCAGTTGCTCAAACTCAATCATTTTCAGTTCTCTAGAACTGTCTGGAAAAGCCCATCCAGCGAACTCATTCGCAAATTCTTCCCATGTCATACCGTCTAGTCTCGGGTCCACATAACACTTGAACCATTCCCGTGCCTTCTTGCACTTTAAAGTGAACCCTGCCATCTGAATGGCCCTGCTGTCACTTGCCCCTAGCTCATCAGTTATTGTCTTTACCACTCTCAGATACTCAAAGGGGTCATCCCCTGACTTGTATTTGGGAGCATCTAGCTTGAGGTAGTCTGTCATCTTTACCTTGCTCCCATCAGCTGAGCTAGGTCTAGGGGGTTGAGTAACTGGGGCTGCTGGTTCTGTAGGTGGTGGAGGTGGAGGTGCAGCATTCCCCGAGGTGGGGTTTGCCGGGTTTGGATAGAAAGGTGAGGGTGGATAAGCTGGGTACTGTGTATAGGGTGGATAGAAAGGTGGATAAGGCATGTAGGTAGGGTAGGGGTTAAAGCTGGAGTAATCCGATGTACCTCCCATCGGATACCCTAAACCCTGTGGGAAGGGTGGATAATGGGGTGGAAAACCATACCCCGAGGCCTGAACGCCTCCCTGAGACTCCCCTGTCCCTTCTTCCTGCATGCTCACATCCAGGTTCCCATCCCTCCTCTGATCCTCTTCCATAACCTCCCTCACATCTGAAGAACTTCCTCCTCTATCAGTCCCCCTTCTACTAGCATCGAAAGACCTTCTAGGGTCCCTTGACACTCTTTCTCTGTTGGCTCTACAAGACATTGCCCTAGGCAATGTAGGAGGACGGGCGCTCGTGCCCTCATCCTCAGGTGGCACTCCAGTCAATCGCGCAGATCGACGAGTTCCTCTCATCCTATTCTCTGAAAAACAGTACACATCATACAAACATCAGCATCATATGGTTCATGTGGGCACACATGAACCCTCATCACATACATAGCATACATAACATATCATGTCATCCATGCACATGTACAAAATCATGGCATTTCACATCATCATGCAAGACAGGACTCCGCATCCTATCCTAGTGGACATGACCTTTCCTATTGTGCTTGACCTTCTATAACATCTATGAGCCCGACACTCTAGGTCCGACCATATGAACCTAGGGCTCTGATACCATTCTGTAACGACCCGAAAATCGGACCGCTACCGGCGCTAGGATCCGGGTCGACTTAAGGCCGCCGGGACCCGTAGCAAGCCTGACATGTAATCTGTAAACCTGTTTAATCCCATACATGATCAACAATCATACATAAAAATGTTAAAACTTTCCTTTCATTCTTTCATTCATCCAACTCAACTTGAACATACATTACATAACCATAAACATAATCATGATCCTTCTGTGGGATCTCATCAATGCCCCAACGGGCGATACAACATGAGATGAGTTGGCTTTCATGAACATAATAAAACATTTCTATAGATCATGTATCAAAGGGGATAATCATACTCATAGGGTCAAGCACATCTATACCTCAATACATAACATACTGTAATCTCTTACATTACATCATAGTACAATCGTCATGTCCACAATCTAACTATTACATGAACATACTTCAAAACTCTGGCTAACCTCCTGGTCTACCCTGTACCTGCACATCTGGGGTTAGGGGAGAGGGGTGAGCTACAAAGCCCAGTGAGCAGAATAGTATAAAACAATATATATTAAAATTTCTTGCTTTCATGAAATGCAACACATCACAACAAATCACATCTCGGATGGTATCGTCACCTATAGTCCTCTACATAGGTCCAACTGTGCCGGGACGTAGAATGGGTCAACCGGTCTTTCCCTTATCATAACATATCATATGGACCAACTGTGCCAGGGACGTAGAATGGGTACAACCTGGACTTTCTCTTACATCGTGCCAGGGACGTAGAATGGGTACAACCTGGACTTCCATCCCATATCATGCCATAACCTCAATCATATCATATGAGGACTAAAGGATCATCCAATAACCAGTCCACATCAACATCAACATCATAAATGCAATGCAACATATTCGTGAACACTAATGCAAACAACCTATTATATCTCATGGCATTCATGATGCATGGGTCATGCTCAAAATTCATATTTCATTTATTTTAAAACTTAAGGTTTATTCCACTCACCTCTGGCTAGCTCTGACAAACTCTGTAGCAGCTGGCTCACTGCTGGGGTCCTCGATTCCTCGGGTCCGAACCTACACAGGTGGACTCCAATGAGGGACCAAACGTACATAAACATAACTCTAATAACATCCCCAAAAACCCCCTAAAACATCATGAAACAATCTCATAGAAACATGCAAGAAATGGCTGGACAGGGCACTTTCGGCGGCAGGTTCGGCGGCCGAAAGTCCCTCCAGAGCCGAAAGTCAGGCAGGTTCGGCGGTACCTTCGACGGCCAAACTCCCAGACAGAGACGAAACTTATGCATGTTTGGCGGCACCTTCGGCGGCCGAAACTCCCAGACAGAGACGAAAGTCTCCTTTCGGGGGCAACTTCGGCAGCCGAAAGGCCTGCCTCACCAGCCATGTTCGGCGGCCGAAAGCTCTTTCGGCTGCCGAACCTGGTTTCTGCCAAAGGGCAGAAACTTGGCTCCTAAATGCACATTTGCCTCCCAACTCTCAAACCATGCATAAATCTCAACCAAAACATGCATACAAGTTCCTAGGGGCCTCAACAAGCATATACCCCAACTACAACACTTCAAACATACTCAAACATGCCACATTGTTCACAAATCACATAAAACCTAACATTTGCTTAAAAACTCATACAACCCTATACATGCCATTCTACCCCATAAAATCACTTAAAACTTACTTAAAACATGCATTGAGCTTAAGATCGGCTCTTACCTCTTGAAGATAGAGAGAGAGACGACCTAAACTTGGAGATCCAAGAAAATGAGCTCCTGAGTTCCCAAAGCTCCAAAACTTGTTTCAAAAGCTCAAAACCTTCAAAACCAAGTGGAAGCAAGTGAAAATCTTGAAAGATTTAGAGGAAGAACATAAAAAATGGGTGAGGAACGGCGGAGACTCACCTTGGCCGACAACGGGGGAGAAAAAGCTCGCCCGTGCGGACCTAAGGGACCCTTTTATAGGTGGCTGGCCTGGCCACGTTCGGGGGCCGAATGTGCCTCCGCATCCATGCCATGTTCGGCGGCCGAACTTCACTTTCGGCGGCCGAACCTGGACTGCCCTCACTCATGCTTTCGGGGGCCTAACGTGCCTCCAAAACGCATGCATGTTCGGCGGCCGAACTTGACTTTCGGCGGCCGAACCTGGGTTTTCCTCCAAAGACTTTTCATGCAAAAACTCATTTAATTTCATACTTAAAACCATTAAAACATGAAAACATTTTTATAAAACATGATTCTACCCTTCTAGAGGTCTCCGACATCCGAGATTCCACCGGACGGTAGGAATTCCGATACCGGAGTCTAGCCGGGTATTACACCCCTCAACTATAGCACTTGCTTCCATTCTTCGAGCCATATCCACCACAGTGTGGAAACTTTCTCTCTCAGCTGACTGAACCAACGAGGAGTACCTGGAATGCAGCTTCATAACATATTTCTTGGCCTTCTTTGTATCTGAATCTAGAGCTTGCCCCGAAAAAGGCAATAGCTCCAAGAATTTATCCGTGAACTCCTCTACACCCATGTGCTCTGACTGCCTCAGTTGCTCAAACTCAATCATCTTCAGTTCTCTAGAACTGTCTGGAAAAGCCCATCCAGCGAACTCATTCGCAAATTCTTCCCATGTCATACCGTCTAGTCTCGGGTCCACATAACACTTGAACCATTCCCGTGCCTTCTTGCACTTTAAAGTGAACCCTGCCATCTGAATGGCCCTGCTGTCACTTGCCCCTAACTCATCAGTTATTGTCTTCACCACTCTCAGATACTCAAAGGGGTCATCCCCTGACTTGTACTTGGGAGCATCTAGCTTGAGGTAGTCTGTCATCTTTACCTTGCTCCCATCAACTGAGCTAGGTCTAGGAGGTTGAGTAACTGGGGCTGCTGGTTCTGTAGGTGGTGGGGGTGGAGGTGCAGCATTCCCCGAGGTGGGGTTTGCCGGGTTAGGATAGAAGGGTGAGGGTGGATAAGCTGGGTACTGTGGGTAAGGTGGATAGAAAGGTGGATAAGGCATGTAGGTAGGGTAGGGGTTAAAGCTGGAGTACTCCGATGTACCTCCCATCGGATACCCTGAACCCTGTGCGAAGGGTGGATAATGGGGTGGAAAACCAAACCCCGAGGCCAGAACGCCTCCCTGAGACTCCCCTGTCCCTTCTTCCTCCATGCTCACATCCAGGTTCCCATCCCTCCTTTGATCCTCTTCCATAACCTCCCTCACTCCTGAAGAACTTCCTCCTCTATCTGTCCCCCTTCTGCTAACGTCAAAAGACCTTCTAGGGTCCCTTGACACTCTTTCTCTGTTGGCTCTACAAGACATTGCCCTAGGCAATGTAGGAGGACGGGCGCTCGTGCCCTCATCCTCAGGTGGCACTCCAGTCAATCGCGCAGATCGACGAGTTCCTCTCATCCTATTCTCTGAAAAACAGCTCATAACAAGCAAACATTAGCATCATATGGTTCATGTGGGCACACATGAACCCTCATCACATACATCACATAGCATAGCATATCATTAATGCACATGCACAAAATCATGGCATTTCACATCATCATACAAGACAGGACTCAACATCCTATCCTAGTGGACATGACCTTTCTATTGTGCTTGACCTTCTAGAACATCTATGAGCCCGACACTCTAGGTCCGACCATATGAACCTAGGGCTCTGATACCATTCTGTAACGACCCGAAAATCGGACCGCTACCGACGCTAGGATCCAGATCGGCTTAAGGCTGCCGGGACCCGTAGCAAGCCTGACATGTAACCTGTAAACCTGTTTAATCCCATACATGATCAACAATCATACATAAAAATTTTAAACTTTTCCTTTATCATCCAACTCAACCTGAATATACATGTACATAGTCATGATCATAATCATGATCCCTCTGTGGGATCTCATTAATGCCCCAACGGGCGATACAACATGAGATGAGTTGGCTTAAACATAAACATCAATATCATGTATCGACAAGGGATTACAATACTCATAGGGTCAAGCACATCTATAACCTCAATATCATTACACATAACATAACTATAATCTCTTACATTACAGCATAGTACAATTGTCATGTCCACAATCTAACTAATACATAGATATACTTCAAAAACTCTGGCTAACCGTCTGGTCTACCCTATACCTGCACATCTAGGGTTAGGGGAGAGGGGTGAGCTACAAAGCCCAGTGAGCAGAATAGTGAAAACAATATATTAAAATTTCATGCTTTCATGGAATGCAACACATCACAACAAATCACATCTCGGATGGTATTGTCACCAATAGTCCTCTACATAGTCCAACTGTGCCGGGACGTAGAATGGGTACAACCGGTCTTTCCCTTAACATAACATATCATACAGTCCAACTGTGCCAGGGACGTAGAATGGGTACAACCTGGACTTTCTCTTACATCGTGCCAGGGACGTAGAATGGGTACAACCTGGACTTCCATACCATATCATGCCATAACATCATCATATCATAGGAGGACTAAAGGATCATCCAATAACCAATCCACATCAACATCAATATCATAAATGCAATGCAGCATATTCGTGAATACTAATGCAAACAACCTACTATAGCTCATGGCATTCATGATGCATGGATCATGCTCAAAATTTATATTTCATTTATTTTAAAACTTAAGGTTTATTCCACTCACCTCTGGCTAGCTCTGACAAACTCTGTAGCAGCTGGCTCACTGCTGGGGTCCTCGGTTCCTCGGGTCCGAACCTACACAGGTGGACTCCAATGAGGGACCAAACATACATAAACATAACTCTAACATACTCCCCAAAAACCCCCTAAAACATCATGAAAACATCACATAAAAACATGCAAGAAATGGCTGAACAGGGCAATTTCGGCGGCAGGTTCGGCGGCCGAAAGTCCCTTCAGAGCCGAAAGTCAGGCAGGTTCGGCGGCACCTTCGGCGGCCGAAACTCCCAGACAGAGGCGAAACTCATGCATGTTCGGCGGCACCTTCGGCGGCCGAAAGTGCCAGACAGAGACGAAAGTCTCCTTTCGGGGGCAACTTCGGCAGCCGAAAGGCCTGCCTCACCAGCCATGTTCGGCGGCCGAAAGTGCCTTCGGCTGCCGAACCTGGTTTCTGCCGAAGGGCAGAAACTTGGCTCCTTTGTGCATTTTTGCCTCCAAACTCACCAAACATGCATAAACTAGTTCTAAAACATGCATACATACCATACATATCACCTAGGGGTCTCAAACTAGCAAATACCCCAACTACAACACTTCAAACACACAAAAATCAACATACATTGTTCATCAAAACATCAAAACCCAAAAACTCATCACAAGCCTAAACATGCATCTCTACCCATAAAACAACTTAATGCTTGTTTAAAAACACATAACAAGGGTGGATCCGAGCTTACCTCTTGAAGAAACGAGAGGAAAGACGATCCTAGCTTGGAGATGGAGAGATTGAGCTCTTTGAACCTCCAAGTACCCAAAACTTTCTTTTTACTCACAGATCTTCAAAACAGAAGTTAAAACCCGTGAAAATCATGGAAGATCTAAGGAAAACACTCAAGATCGAGGGAGGGGTGGCAGAGACTCACCTTGGCCGACAACGGGGGAGAAAAAGCTCGCCCGTGCGGACCTAAGGGACCCTTTTATAGTGGCTGGCCAGGCCACGTTCGGGGGCCGAATGTGCCTCCGCATGCATGCCATGTTCGGCGGCCGAACTTGACTTTCGGCGGCTGAACCTGGGTTTTCCTCCAAAGACTTTTCATGCAAAAACTCATTTAGTTTTCATACTTAAAACCATGAAATACCTTAAAACATTTTATGAAAACATGTTTCTACCCTACTAGAGGCTTCCGACATCCGAGATTCCATCGGACGGTAGGAATTCCGATACCGGAGTCTAGCCGGGTATTACAAGACCTATCTCTATTCCTCGTTATAGGATGGCACCAGTAGAGTTAAAGGAGTTGAAAGAACAGTTGCAGGACTTGGTAGATAAGGGTTTCATCCGCCCTAGTACTTCACACCTTGGGGTGCTCCAGTGCTCTTTGTCCGAAAGAAGGATGGATCCCTCAGACTTTGTATCGACTACAGACAGTTGAACAAGGTCACTACCAAGAATAGATATCCTCTACCTAGGATTGATGATCTATTCGACCAGCTAGCTGGAGCGGGTTGTTTCTCTAAAATAGATCTGAGATCCGGGTATCATCAATTGAGAGTCAGAGAGGCAGATGTGCCAAAGATAGCTTTCAGGACCAGATATGGGCATTATGAGTTCTTAGTGATGCCGTTTGGGTTGACTAACGCCCCTGCAGCATTCATGGATCTCATGAATAGAGTTTTCAGTGAGTATCTGGATCACTTTGTCATTGTTTTCATTGATGATATCTTAGTGTATTCCAGAAATGCAGAGGAGCATGCCCAGCATCTGAGGATAGTTCTACAGACACTGAGAGAGCATGGTTTGTATGCCAAGTTCTCTAAGTGTGAGTTTTGGTTAAGGAGCATTTCCTTCTTGGGACATGTAGTGTCAGCAGAGGGTATTGAGGTAGATCCCAAGAAGATAGAGGCTGTAGCTAACTGGCCCAGACCCACTACAGTGACTGAGATTAAAAGCTTTTTGGGACTGGCAGGTTACTACAGGAGGTTCGTTCAGGACTTCTCGAAGATAGCTGCTCCTATGACCAAACTGACTCAGAAGAATCAGAAGTTTGTCTGGTCAAACCAGTGTGAAGAGAGCTTTGAGGAGCTCAAGAGGAGACTGACATCAGCACCAGTGCTAGCTCTGCCTGTTAGTGATGAGGATTTCACAGTGTTCTGTGATGCATCTCGAGTGGGATTGGGCTGTGTTTTGATGCAGAGTGATAGGGTGATTGCTTATGCTTCTAGACAGTTGAAGAAGCACGAGTTGAATTACCCCACCCATGACCTAGAGATGGCAGCAGTTATTTTTGCACTCAAGATGTGGAGGCATTACCTCTATGGGGTGAAATGCGAGATCTTCACTGATCACAAGAGTTTACAGTACATCTTGAGTCAGAGAGAGCTGAATTTGAGGCAGAGAAGATGGGTAGAATTGCTCAGTGATTATGATTGTACGATCCAGTATCATCCGGGTAAGGCGAATGTTGTGGCAGACGCCCTGAGCCGGAAATCACTAGGCAGTGTATCCCATATAGCAGCAGAGCGAAGACCAGTAGTGATGGAGCTTTACAAGCTCATAGAGGAAGGGTTACAGCTAGAATTATCTGGTACAGGTGCATTGATAGCACAGATGAGAGTAACACCTGTGTTTCTGGAGCAGATAGCTCAGAAACAGCATGAGGACCCTGAGTTGATGAAAATTGCCAGGACTGTTCAGTCAGGCAATAGTATAGAATTCAGATTTGACAGCAAAGGGATCCTTCGCTATGGGAGTCGACTTTGTGTACCAGATAGTAGCAGTCTGAAAGAAGACATTATGAGGGAAGCTCATAATGCGAGATATAGCGTTCACCCAGGAGCCACCAAGATGTATCAGGATCTAAATAGGGTATATTAGTGGCCAGCCATGAAGAAAGAAGTGGCGCAGTTCATGACAGCCTGTGAGGTTTGTCAGAGGGTGAAACTAGAACATCAGAAGCCGGCTGGAATGCTTAACCCACTGCCGATTCCAGAATGAAAATGGGAGAACATAGCTATGGATTTTGTAGTGGGCTTACCGGCAGCGTCCAACAGGATAGACTCTATATGGGTGATTGTGGACAGACTCTCGAAATCCGCTCATTTCATTCCAGTTAGGAGTAACTATTATGTGGATAAGTTGGTACAGGTATATCTGGATGAGATAGTAAGGTTACATGGAGTTCCAGTGTCTATAGTTTCAGTCAGAGGACCTCCGTTCACCTCCAGATTTTGGCGAAGTCTGCAAAATGCGATGGCCACGAGATTGGATTTTAGCACTGCTTTCCACCCACAGACTGATGGGCAGTCAGAGAGGACCATCCAGACCATAGAGGATATGCTCTGAATGTGTGTGTTAGACTTTGGCGGTTCTTGGAGGCAGCATCTACCTCTGGTGGAGTTTGCCTACAATAACAGCCATCATGCTAGCATAGGGATGGCTCCTTATGAAGCTTTATATGGGAGGAAGTGCAGATCACCTGTTTGGTGGGAAGAGGTAGGAGAGAAGGCTCTTGCAGGGCCAGAGTTGGTAGAGATTACCAGTAGAACAGTGCCCGTGATCAGAGAGAGGATCAGAACAGCTCAGAGTAGACAGAAAAGCTATGCAGACATTCGCAGGAAACTGTTAGAGTTCCAGGAGGGTAATTGGGTATTGCTAAAAGTGTCTCCAATGAAAGGAGTGGTTCGTTTTGGAAAGAAGGGTAAGTTAGCTCCACGATACATTGGACCCTTTGAGATTTTGCAGAGGATTGAAAATGTATCGTATAAGCTAGATTTACCTACTTCCATGGAGAGAATTCACCCGGTATTTCATATTTCTATGCTACGGCAGTTTGTGTCAGATCCGAGTCAGGTTCTGAGTGAGCCTGATGTGGAGCTTCTTGGAGATCTCACTTATATAGAGCAGCCAGTACGGATTCTGGACACACAGATCAGACAGCTAAGGAATAAGGAGATTCCGATGGTGAAAGTCCTGTGGAACCACCATAATCTAGAAGAATGCACCTGGGAGACGCGGGAGTCTATACTCCAGCAGTATCCATGTCTGTTTTGAGGTTAGTTTTCCTCCTTTTATGTGTTTACTTGTTTGTTTTAGGAACATCCGATGACGAATGTTCTTAAGGGGGGGAGAATGTAATACCCGGCTAGAGTCCGGCATCGGAATTCCTGTCGTCTGGTGGAATCCAGGATGTCGGGATTATCTAGAAGGGTAAGATTTATGGTTTTCTAAAGTAATATAGTATGTTTTAATGTTTTAATGTTGAAAAGAAATGAGTTTTTGAGAGAAATGAACCAAGGCAGAAAAGCTAGGTTCGGCCGCCGAAGGTGACTTTCGGCCGCCGAACATGCATGGCTTTCGGTTTCACGTGTGGCCACCGAAGGTGGTCTGGCCAGCCACCTATAAAAGGCCCTCAGTCGGTTGAAAGGATAACTCTTGCCGTTTTCTTTCACTTTCTGAGGTGAGACCCTGTCCTTCTGAAGCTTTTCTTCATGTTTTCATTAAATCATGCAAAGGTGTGATTGATTTTATGTTATTTTGAAGGTTTTTGAGCTAAAACTTGAGATTTTGAAGTTTGGAGAGTTTGAAGGAGAGTTGCTTCAAAACTCCACGTTAGGATCGTTCATCTTCTTGGTATCAAGAGGTAAGTGAAGATTCTGACCTTGTTTTTATGTTTTCTGAAGGTTTTATGAGGTGTTGGGAGAGAGTTGCATGAATAGGGTTAAAAGAGAGTTTTTGATGATTTTGTGAGAATAGTTTGTGTATGTGTTGTGCTTTGCTGTTTGTTGGGGTTTTTAGCTAGTTTTTGGACCCCTTTGAGCATATACTTGGGTGTATGCATGTTGAGGAATTGAGGTGTTTGAGTTTGGGGGAGTTTTGAGCATTTTGGCGTGAGGCAGAGCAAGGTTCTGCCTTGCTGATGAACCCAGCTTCGGCCGCCGAAGAATGGTTCGGCCGCCGAATGTGCTGAGGAGGTGGCTTCGACTGCCCAAGCTTGCCCCCGAGCCTTTGGACTTTCGGCTCTGGAGGGGAGTTCAGCCGCCGAAGGTGCCGCCGAAGGTTCGAGACTTTCGTCTCTGGAGTGCCTTTCAGCCTCCGAAACTTGCCCCCGAAAGGGTTCGGCTGCCGAAAGTTGAGATTCGGCCGCCGAAGGTGCTTGAGTTTCGGCTCTGGAGAGGACTTTCGGCCGCCGAACCTGCCGCCGAAAGTGTCCTGTCCAGCCTTCTTTTGCATGCTTTGCATGGATTTTTGAGTGAGAGTAAGGGGATTCTTGGGGAGTTTTATAGAGTTGTTCATAAGCTAGTTTGGTCCCTCATTTGAGTTTATCTGTGCCTACACAGACCAGAGGAACCAGAGAGAGCAGCAGTGAGTACTGCTCCAGAGTTTTCAGAGCCTGCAGAGTCAGTCCAGATAGTCAGAGGTGAGTGGAACTAAACTTAATTCTTTTAATTGGGAAATGGAATGTTTTTAGCTTATTTCATGCATCATGATTATGCAGTAGGTTGATTGCATTAGAATCCACGAATATGTTGCATTGCATAGTTATTTGTTGATGTGGGTGAATGTTGAATGATCCAATAGTCACTGAGATAAGTCCAGGAGCTTTGACTATGCCCTGGCAGGTATAGAAGTCCAGGAGCCTTTGACTACGCCCTGGCAGGTATAGTAAAGACCAGGAGCCTTTGACTACACCCTGGCAATGGTAAGTACAGGTGTTATAGACACATATACATATATGAAACAGGAAATCCAGGTGCCTTTGACTACGCCCTGGTATGAGATACTGGGACTATGTGGTGACAGGTTTACCCTTGATGTGGTTTGTCTGTGATATGATGCATTCCATAGGAGCATGTTTTAATGACTTGTTTTACTGTTCTACTCACTGGGCCATAGAGCTCATCCCACTCCCTTAATCCCAGTCTTGCAGGTTCAGTGTACAGTGTCCAGTGTACAGGGGAAGTCCAGCAGAGTTCAGGAAAAGAGAAGAGCTGTGTAATAGACTACAGTGGACATGTAATATTAAAGAGATGTAACAGTTGTGTATAAAGTTAGATAGAAATGTGCTTGACTTAGTGATGTTTGTGTTGTAAATCTTTTGTTATGTACATGATCTGTATATATATGTTTTACAGAGTATGTGAAAAACCAGGTTTAACAGGTATGAGTTAACCCATCTAGAGCAAGCTCTAGTCAAGAGTACAGAGTACAGAGTACAGAGTACAGAGATAGTGCATGCACAGGTTAAGCCTTGGTACAGAGAAAAGAGTTTTTATTTTTCACAGAAAATGTATGATCATGTATGAGATTTACAGGTACACAGAGAGTATAGCAGGCTTGCTACGGGTTCTGGCGGCCTTAAGCCGACCTGAATCCTAGCGCCGGTGACGATCCATTTTGGGGTCGTTACAACTGAGTACTCCTCTGGGGTGTGGTGCATGTTGCGATTCACTTAGGCTGAATGAGTGACGAACAAATGTTCGTCTGGAAACTCTTCTTTGATTGGACAAGGTGTAGAGCTAGATGGAAGCCGGCTGAGGTGGTCAACTACTAGATTTTCTTTCCCTTTCTTGTCTCTTATTTCTAGATAAAATTCTTGTAATAGAAGGATCCATCGAATGAGTCTCGGTTTTGCTTCCTTTTTCTTGATCAGATATCGCAAAGCTGCATGGTCAGAATAGACAATGACTTTAGTGCCCAAGAGATATGGTCTGAATTTCTCTAAGGCAAACACAACAGCTAAGAGCTCTTTTTCTGTTGTTGTGCAGTTGCTTTGTGTGGCATCCAAGGTGCGAGAGGCATAGTGAATGACGTGGGGTGAGTTTCCCACACGTTGCCCCAAGACTGCTCCCACTGCATAGTTGCTTGCATCACACATGATTTCAAAGGGCATGTTCCAGTCAGGTGCTTGAATAATTGGGGCAGTCACAAGCAATTCCTTAATCAAATTGAATGCCTTTTTGCAATCTGCATCAAAATCAAATGTAACATCTTGTTGAAGCAATTTACATAATGGCTGTGTGATTTTGGAAAAGTCTTTTATGAATCTTCTGTAGAATCCTGCATGTCCAAGGAAGGAACGGATGTCTTTAATATTTGTAGGGTAAGGCAGATTTTTAATTGTGTATACCTTGGCCTTATCCACGTCAATGCCTTTAGCTGAAACAACATGTCCTAAAACCATACCTTGATTGACCATAAAGTGACTTTTTCATAATTAAGTACAAGGTTAGATTCAAGGCATCTCTGTAGAATTTTTTCCAAATTAGTAAGGCATTCCTCAAAAGAGTTACCATGTATTGTGAAATCATCCATAAACACTTCAATTGTCTTACCCACATAGTCAGAGAATATGCTCGTCATGCATCGCTGAAAGGTGGCATGTGCATTGCATAGTCCAAATGGCATTCTTCTAAAGGCAAAAATGCCAAAGGGGCAAGTGAAGGTGGTCTTCTCTTGGTCCTCTGGGGCAACTGGAATTTGATAAAAGCCTGAGTAACCATCAAGACAACAATAATGAGACTTACCTGCAAGCCTTTCTAGCATCTGATCAATGAATGGTAGTGGGAAGTGATCTTTCCTTGTTGAAGCATTTAGCTTTATGTAGTCCATGCATACTCTCCATCCATTCTGAACTCTTATGGGAACAAGTTCTCCTTCAGTATTTGGAACAATGGTAATTCCAGTTTTCTTTGGAACTACATGTACAGGGCTTACCCATTTGCTATCAAAGATTGGGTATATGATACCTGCATCTAGGAGCTTGACTATCTCTTTCTTTACTACCTCCATCATAGGTGGATTTAGCCTTCTTTGAGCATCTCTAACTGGCTTGCATTCATCCTCCATGTGTATTCTATGCATGCATGTGGAAGGAGAAATACATTTTATGTCATCTATGGTCCACCCTATGGCTCCTTTATGCTTCTGTAGCACTTTCAAGAGGCTTGCTTCTTCCTGTGGGCTCAATTCATTGGACACTATTACTGGTAGTGTCTTATCATCGCCTAGGTACATGTATTTCAGATGGTCTGGGAGAGGCTTCAGATCTGATTCTGGTGCTTTCTGGCTTGATTGAAAAGGAGGACTGGAAGAGCTTGCTTGTGTTGGAGGCTGTGGAGCAAGGTTCGGCGGCCGAAAGATGTTTGTGTTCGGCGGCTAAAGAGTTTCAGCAGGTGATGGGATCTGAGGTGAATGATTCGGCGGCTGAAGGGAGTTCAGCTTCGGCTGCCGAATGGTTGCTGGGTTCGGCAGCCGAAGGATGGTAGAGTTCGGCTGTCGAAAGTTTTCAGTGTGCTGGGCAGGCTGTGGCGATGGATTCTGCGTCTGGAAGGCAGTCATGTTCGGCGGCCGAAGGAGGTCTGGATTCGACGGCCAAATGTTTTCAGTTTGCGCAACATCGATCTGTTGGATGCTACAGACTGTTTCTTTGAGTTTTAGTTCTTTCTGGCTCTCAATCTGTATCTGGTCAGTATCTCTGTAGAAATCACTGTTAAGAATATCATCTTGATTTTCATCAAAAATTTCCTGGCTCAAACAGTCAACAATATCAAGGCCATAAACAGGGGACATATCATGTGGATATTTCATGGCATCATAGACATTAAACTTAATGACTTCCCCTTCAAACTCCATGGTCAAAGTACCATCATGCACATCAATCTTAGTTCTAGCAGTACTCAAGAAAGGACGTCCAAGAAGGATATCAGAACTAGTATTGCAACTATCTTCCTTAGTATCAATCACATAAAAATCAGTAGGGAAGACAAGTTCATCTACTTGGACTAACACATCTTCTAGAACACCTATGGGATATACCACAGATCTATCAGCTAATTGAATCACAACTTTTGTGTCTTTCAGTGCACATGCATTTAGAGATTTATAGATGGAAAGAGGCATAACATTGATGGATGCACCAAGATCACACATGGCTTTCTTAATTCCAACATTCCCAATCTTGCAAGAAATAGCAAACATACCTTTGTCCTTGCACTTAGTAGGGAGTTCTCTTTTAATCACAGCAGTAACAACTTCACCTACACTTACTTTTTCTCTTGCAGCTAGCTTTCTTCTATTGGTGCACAATTCTTTTAGAAATTTTGCGTACCTCGAAATTTGCTTAACAGCATCTAGCAGTAGTATGTTGATTTTCACTTTTCTGAAAGTTTCTAGGATCTCCTTTTCTTCTTTTTCTTTTTGCGTTCTTTCAAATCTTTTTGGAAAAGGAGGTGGAATGTAGAAACGTACCTTTTCATCAGTTTTCTGCGCAGGAGGTGCTTTAGATTGCGCAGGAGAGGCTTCAGGTTGCATTGGTTCTTGCTCATAACTGGTATCTTGTAGCTCTTTTTCACTTCTCAAAGTGATGGCACTAACATTCTGTCTGGGATTAGTTTCAGTTTGAGAAGAGAGCTTACCTTGGGTTTCAGATTTGCTCATGGATGCAGCCAGTTGTCCTATGTCTTGTCGCATACCTTGCATGACATTTACCATTGTTTCCATCATCTTTTCAAGGTGCTGGTTGGAATTCTGAGGTGCTGGTTGGGCTTGATTTCTTTGGTAGTTCTGATAGTTCTGATTGTTCTGGTTGTTGTTGGCCCTTCCATAGCTGAGATTGGGGTGATCTCTCCAACCTGGATTGTATGTGTTTGAATATGGATCATGTCTAGGCTGGTTGTTGTACCCTCCAATGGCATTAACTTGCTGGTTGTCTTCTTGCAGAGTAGGACATTGATCAGTTGGGTATCCTACATATGAACAAATACCACATGGCCTAGGCGGCTGGATTGCTTGCATCTGTTGAACCAATCCTATGGCAAAATCTTTTATAACAGCTGTCAGTTCAGAAATAGTAGGTGAGCTTACCTCATGGACTCCTCTTTGCATTTGCTTTTCTTCTCCATATTGCCTAGATGAGGCTGCAAGTGTAGAAATCAACTCTCGCATCTCCCTTGGTGTCTTGTCTGTAATGGATCCTCCACAAGCTACATCTATGAATTTTCTTTCTGAGGAGAGTAATCCTCCATAGAAGAACTGTATGAGAGACCTGTCTGACATATCATGTTGTGGGCAACCTGTACACAGTCTTTCAAACCTTTTCCAATAGTCATATAGATCTTCAGTTGGTTTCTGTCTTATGCTAGTGATTTCTCTTATTATGCCAATTGACTTAGATGTTGGGAAGTATTTGTTCAAAAAAGTTTGGACCATATCATCCCAAGAGTTTATAGATCCAGGTGGCAAATAAAATAACCAATCTTTAGCAAAGTCATCCAATGAAAAGGGAAAAGCTCTTAATTTAACGTGATCTTCAGAGATACCTTGAGGTCTCAGTGATGAACAAACAATATTGAATTCTTTCAAGTGCATGTGTGGATTCTCATTTTGCAAACCTCTAAATTTAGGGAGAAGATGAATCAAACCTGTTTTTAGTTCAAAAGGAACTGTAAGAGGTGGATAGGTGATGCAAAGTGGTGCTTGATCACCTACAGGTGTTGCCAATTCTCTCATGGTCCTTTCTCTTGCTAATTGTGGCCTTATTGCTAGATTTTCTTGGATTATTTGGTTCTGGACAGCATGTCCATTAGGGGCAGCAGCTTGTGCATTTGGTTCTGCCATTGGTGCAAAATTCGGTTGCTGGAGCAAGGAAGGTTCGGTGGCCGAAGGTTGACGGGTTTCGGCGGCCGAAGGTTGATGGGTTTCGGCGGCCGAAGGTTGGGCAGAATGCTCGGCAGCTTGCTTTCCTAATCTTCTGAGGGTGCGTTCAATTTCTGGATCAAAGGGCAAAGTGTCCCTGTGTTCAGATCTGGTCATGAAAGAAAAATAAACAAGTTAAATCAATTCCCCGGCAACGGCGCTAATTTTTGACTCGCGGTTGTCGAAGCCGGTCAAAAATAACCTCTACGATTATCAACAATCTTACAACTGTAGATAGTGGTAAAGGATCGAATCTACAGAGAATTGAGTACTTATCTATTTTTCCCAAACAAGACCAATTAGAATCAACTGAAAGCACAATTGAAAGCAAGTAGATCAAAAGTAAAGTGCAATAAAGTAAAAAGGGGGTTTTGAGATTGATTTGACTAACAACTATTGAAAGCAATTAAAACAGCAAGTAATTAAAATAAAAGAGAAAATCAATATGAGAAAAGACTAGTTGAAGATATGGATCCACTTTAGTTGTTTGGGTTGATCATTGAAACTTATGTTCTCTTAATTGGTTCAATAGATTAGTTATGGGGGTGGAAAACACTTCTCACCGCCATGTCTCTCCTTATGATTAAATCAATTAGGGAACGTCCTCTAATCAATTACTAATTAACAAATTGCCAGGGAACGTCCTTGGGCCTTAGGCATCAAAACAATTGTCAATTGCATGAAGAAAGAGAGAGATCCAACCCTAGCTACTCAAATGCATGAGATGTTGCTAGATCATACAATTCCTTAGTTTTTACACCAAGTGTTCTTAGGTCAGAATATTTCCAGCAATTACAGACTAAAAAATATCCCAACTAACAATCAATTAACTTTGCAATCAAGAATCAAGTGGCCCATTTGATCAAAACAACAAAGTAATCTTAGAATTAAGCACACAATTGTATGAATATTGAACAAATCAAAAGCAAACACTTTATGTTCAGATCTCACAACCCTTTAAACAACCTTAGTTTCAACCAAACTTCAACTAGAATTAGGGGTTTCAGCCACTCATAGCTGAACCAAAATATAAAATAGAAGAAAAGAAGAAGAAAGAGGAATCGATTTGATGGAAAAGCCTTGGAGTGTGGCTGCCCTTGCTTGGCCGAATTTGGAGAGTTGAATTGTTCTTCTTCTTGTGTTCTTGAAGCCTTTAAATAGGTGTTGAGAGGCTGCCTAGGGTTTCTTGGGTGTCCATGTATCTTTTAGAGATTACCCAAAGTGTCCTTGGTCTTGTATGTGCCTTGTGTGGAGTTGCAAGAACTTTTTGGTCTTTGTTGTTGCCCAAGGTGTATCCAAGAAGTCTTCTTCATGCACTAAAGAGGAAGGTGGAGCCTTGTTTTGAATTTTGAATGTGCATGGCATGAAGTGGGAAACATGTGATCTTCAAGATTTGGCTTCTTGAATAAGGAAGAGGCTGTTCAGGGGGACTTTCGGCCGCCTAAGCTTAGTTTCAGAGGCTGGACTTTCGGCTCTGGAGCAGACTTTCGGCTGCCGAAGGTGCCTCCAAAGGTGGGTGACTTTCGGCTCTGGACGAGACTTTCGACTTCCGAAAGTGCTTCCGAAGGTGGGTGACTTTCGGCTTTCGAAAGTGCTTCCGAAGGTGTTTTTTCCAGATTTGGCACTTTTTGGCAGTTTTAAGAGCATTTTCTCCAGAATATCCCTTTACACCTAATATCTGCAAAACATGATTAAAACCACAAAATTAGGTAGAAAAGGTGTAAATAAACATCAATAAGATCATGATAATATGGACTAAAATATGCTCTATCAGTTGTTTGGACATTCGGGGATGAATGTTCTTAAAGGGGGGAAGAATATAATACTCGGCTAGATCCTGGCATCAGAATCCGGAATTCAAAGATGTCGGAGCCTTCTAGAAGGGTAAAATGTGTTTTCTAAAATGTTTTCACATAATTTTAGGGTTTAATGCAAAAGAAATTGAGTTTTGAAAAGAAAAGACCAAGGAGAGCATTTCCAAGTTCGGCCGCCGAACCTTAAGTTCGGCCGCCGAACATGGGATAGTTATGGGGGCACGTTAGGCTGCCGAAGGTGGTGGAGCTGTAGAGACAGCTTAGGCCGCCGAAGGTGGTTGACCGGCCACCTATAAAAGGCCCTCAGATCGAAAATGGGCGAGTTTTCTCCCCATTCTCGAGCTAGGGTGAGTTCATGTCCTCCTTTAGTTGATTTCATGTTCTTTCTTCAAATCTTTCAAGTTTTAACAAGTTTTAGCTTGGGTTTTGAAGTTTTGAGCTTAAGATCAAGTTTTGGAGCTTGAAGACCCAAGGAGTTTGATTCCTCCCATCTCCAAGTTAGGGATCGTATCTCCTCTCGATCTTCAATAGGTAAGTGTAGATCCTTGCCTTCCTTTATGTTTTAATGAAGTTTTAAGAAGTTTTAATGCATGGGATAGAGTAGATGTGCATGTTAGGGATTTTGTGAGTTTTATGCCCAATGTATGTTTATGTGCTGTTATGTTGGGAGTTTAAGTTAGTTTATGCCCTATATGCATGAGGGAGTGTGTATGCATGTTTGGGAGAGAGCATGTGAGGTTTTGGGTTGTTTTGGAAGGTTTGGAAGGCTGTTTGTGCATGAGGAGGCTGAGTTCTGCCATTCTGGAAGAACTCAGATTCGGCAGCCGAAGGGACTTTCGGCCGCCGAACCTGCCTGTGGAGGCAAGCTTTTGGCTACCGAACCCTGCCCCCGAAAGTTGGACTTTCGGCTCTTAAGGGGAGTTTCGGCCGCCGAAGGTGCCGCCGAACATGCATGAGTTTCGTCTCTGGAAGGGACTTTCGGCTGCCGAAGGTGCCGCCGAAAGTGGCTCTGGAGGGACTTTCGGCCGTCGAACCTGCCGTCGAAAGTGCCCTCTCCAGCCTTCCTTTGCATGATTTCTATGATTGTTCTATGAGGTTTTAGGGAGTTTTTGGGGAGTTGTTTAGAGTCTTGTTAGAGTGCGTTTGGTCCCTCATTTGAGTCCACCTGTGTAGGATCGGACCCGAGGAACCGAGGAGGCCAGCAGTGTTAGCTGTTGCAGAGTCAGTCCAGCGTCTGCTAGAGGTGAGTAGAACTAACTCAAATATTTTAAGCATGTTCACGCATCATGAATACCATGTATATGTATTAGGCTGTTGCATTAGATTTCACGAAGATGTTGCATTGCATAATTTGCTGTTAATGTGGATAGACTAAGGCGACCCCAATAGCCCTAGATATGATATGCTAATGAAGTCCTGAGGAGCCCCACCGAGGGCCGGGCACTAATGAAGTCCTGAGGAGCCCCTTCGAGGGTCGGGCACCATGATATGTTACAGAAGTCCTGAGGAGCTCCTTCGAGGGCTGGGCACAGACAGAGGGAGTTTTGGAGGTCATGTCCATCCGTGATGTGAAATATTTGTGATGTGACGCATTCCATGAAAGCATATTTTATTATAATGTTTATTGTTCTGCTCACTGGGCTTTTTAGCTCACCCCTCTCCCTAATCCCCAGGTTTGCAGGTCTGAGGTAGTGCGGGAAGTCGGCAAGGGTTAATGTTATGTTTATGTAATAGATTAGCATGTTAGCGTGGACATGTAATGTAATGTAATGTAGCGTATGGTAGAGTTATGGTTATGGATTAGTATTGTGCTTGGCCCTAATGTCTAGTTAATCCTCTCTTATACATGATTAGTATGTTATGTTTTTAATGATGTCATATGAGAAACCAGGCTTGACATACGTAATGTGGACCACACTAGGGCATTTGATGAGGGCTCTGGTGTAGGTTATAAGTTTATAGTATGTTGTATGTTCAGGTCAAGCTTGGTATAGTAAATGTTTTAAAGTTTTTATAGAATGTTTGATCATGTATGGGATTATACCAGATGTACAGGATGTATGTTAGGCTTGCTACAGGTCCCGGCGGCCTTAAACCGATCTGGATCCTAGCGCCGGTAGCGGTCCGGTTTCCGGGTCGTTACAAGGCAGCTTTTGATAAAGAAATTCATGTGGTGATTTATTTTCAAAAACTGGTGTAGGCAATCTGTTAATCAAGAAAACTGAGTGTGAAATGGTATAAGATCAAAATACCTTCGATAGATTAGCTTGAAATAATAAGGCTCGAGCCACATTCAAAATATAGTGGTGTTTCCTTTCAACAATAGAGTTCTATTATGGGGTCTCTACACAACTTGTCTGATGTATGATACCCTTATTTGTATAAAACTGATTTATTTTAAATTTTGGTCCATTATCACTTCGAATATTCTTAACTTTATCAGAGAATTGAGTATAAATGAGTTGAACAAAGGTTTGTAACAAACCTGATGGCTCTGACTTGTGCTTCATCAAAAAAATCTAGGTGTGTTTAGAGAAATCATCTATTATTGTTAAAAAAATCTATGACCATATATAAATATGATCTTAAATGGTCCCCAGATGTCAACATGAAGCAAGTAAAAAATTATAGAAGATTTTGATTATTTGACTAAAAAAGGTAATTTTTTTTATGTTTAGCAAAGTAGCATATATCATAAATTTTATTCGCTGCAGTAGTAACATAAGAATGCATATTTTTTATGCTATTCATAGTAGACAAGAAAGGATGCCCTAATCTAAAATGCCATACATCATAAACACTAAAAGAATAAATTTGAGAGGATGAAAAATTAACAAGTTCAACCAAAGATAAAACTATATTGAATGAAGGAGAGGATGTTGTAGGATCTGTCATGAGGTAAAGACCATCTTTTGCTTTAGCTAAACCAATCTTCTTCAAGGTATTATGGTCCTGTATGATGCATTTATCATGAGAAAACATAAGACAACAATGAAATGATGAGGTCAATTTGGTGACTGAAATAAGGTTGAAAGAAAATGGTAGTATATGTAAGACTTCATGAAGATAAGAGAGTGTGAGAAATATATTGTGCTAGATATGGCTACAGTAGCTGTGTGCTAGATATGGCTACAGTAGCTGTGGCACCATTTGGTAATTTGACATTATAGGTCTAATTCTATTGTATGATAAGAAATAACTAAGAGAATAATTTTGAAATTTATTATCTAAATTAATTTTAAAATTTAAATACATTTAGAATTCTTTATTGAGTTTAAACACAGTTAAATTTCTTTTGTTTTTATTTAAATACTATTTATTTAAATTTAAATATTAAATTTATTTATTTTAAATTTTGTTATTTAAATTAATTTTAGAGTTTATATGAATTAAAATTTGTTTTATTCTATTTGAATTTTTAAATTCTTTTTAATTAATTTAATTATATTTTTTTTAAGAAAAAACACACTTGATATCGAATTAAGTGAAAAAAAATAAAAATAAAAATATATATAAATTATTTGATTTGGTAATAAAAATTCATAATATTAATAAAAATTAATATATTAGAAATTAAAATTTTATAATTTATTATTAAGATAAAATAGTTAATTAATTAAATATTAATTCGTTAAATTCAAATTGTAAAAAAAAAAAAAAATCAACTTCTTAAATAACAAAAAAAATACTTATATCGATGAGATTCCTAATAAAAATAAAATTATAAAAATTATCTATCATATTACATACTGTATATCACTTAAATTTACAATAAAAAGAAAAATAAAAAAAAGATCATTTAGATAAAATTTATTTAATTAGATTGCTAAAAAAATAAATTATAAAAAAATATATGTTATATAAATTAGATTAGTAATATATAAAAGAATAAAATTACAAATAAAATTAAAAAAAATATAATTTAAAATAATAAATTTTATTTTATAATAATTGGATCTTAAGTAAAAATTTTGAAAAACTATTTTAAATAATAATTAGTTCTTTATATATGTATAGATAATTATAAAAAATTTATAATGTTGATAATATGAAATTATCATATAATAAGTTTGATAAATAATTTTATATTAAAATAATTTGATAAATAATTTTATTATTTAATATATTCATTATATATAAAATTGTAAATTTGATAAATAATTTTATTATTTAAAATAATTTAAAATGAGTAATAAATATTTTAATTTTGAGATATATATAAGTATTAAAATTGATATTTTGGAATAAGACTATTAAAATAAATTTTGATTAAATAATATGAAATTATTAGATAAGAATTTAATTTTAAAAAATATTATAGAATAATGAAATGATAATATAACTTAGTCATATGATAACAATAATTTATTTTTATTTTAAAATATTAAAATAATAGTGATAATATTAAATTACTACATAAAAGTTCAAATTTGTAAGATGATAATTATAATATAATGAAATAATTACAGTAATTTTAAGAATCAACTGAAATGATTTTAATCAATATATTAGATAATTATCAAAATTAATAATATTAATTTTATTTTAAAAAAATAATTAGGATAATGATGTAATTATATAATTAATGTAATAAATGATAAAAAAATCTTTAATAAATTTTAAAAAACTAATATTAATAGATTTCAAAGTAATTAAATATTATATTATTATAAATTAATATTCATATATTTTATATTTATTTCATTATTATAAATTGTATAACGATTTTTTTTATATGAGCAATTAAAATTATTATATTTAAGGTTGATATATTTAAATATTTATATAAATAAATAAATACTTGCACCGTAACTAATAGTATAATAAAAAAAATCTATAATATTTATTTTTGAATATGATATTATGACAGCAAGAGAATTTTTATTTTTATTTTCTAATTATGCTGTTTTTAGTTAAGTTATATTTTATTATTATTATTCAATTACGATTGATTATATTATTTATATATATCCACTTGTTGCGGCTGTTTGTTGTGTCTTATAGATAAATTTTTTAATTAATTTATTAAAATTGAGACAATTGATAAAGTATTTAATTTTTTATTATACATAACATGATCCGCTTATAATAAATTATTATTTTTTCACTTAAAATAATAATTAATAATACTATTTTTTTCGTACTTATAAATTTAATATGATAATAATCACATTTGATTAAATAATAGATCTAAAATTTTAAAACACAATACCCAATCTCTCGTGGCACCAATTTCTTCAAATTGATAAAAAATTAAAAAAAAACCATCATAGCAGCCATTGCTAGAAATCAAAAGAAAGGAAATTAAATTAACTAAGCAAAGCAAACGCCAGGCATGGGATTAATGAGCACACGTAGAACAAACTTGGAGTTGGTGATCAAGGGAAGGCCTCGATGACAGAAAGCACTTCTCCAATTTATCTTACAGTGTGACGGCTAAAGCCAACCTCTGCAAGAATATAGTCCCATTCCTTGTAGGTTCTCTCTTTGCCAGAGTTAGTATGAGCCATCATCACCATGTCCAGCATAACCCTCACGAACTCAAGCTTGTCGTCTTTCTCTTCTCCTACAACAACTTCAACCATTATCACCTTTCCATTTTCCTTTGGAATTGCTCCTTTACAGTTCTTTAGGATTTGAATGCATTCCTCGTCATTCCAGTCGTGCAGAACCCACTGCAATTCACACAAGTAAACAAGGTTGGAGTCCATAAGATATTGGACTTCGATGTAAACTAGTTAGAAGCTAAGCAAATTAATCAAATATAGTTACCATGAGGACAACAGCATCAGCCTTTGGAACACTCTCAAACATGTCACCACCAACATGTGTAACGCCATCACATTCTATTGCGGTGGAGACCACATGAGGAAGATCAAAGTTAATGCCCTGAATCCATGGAAAAGCTTTAACCAGCAGGCTCAGAGAAGTCCCATTACCCCCACCAACATCTACAAGAGTTTTTACTCCATCAAACACTTCTGGACATTTCTCAATCATCCTAGGTACAGCAATCCTAGCATGACAAGCCATTGCATCGTTGAATAGCTTGCTGTGATCAGGAAATGCAGCGCCGTATTTCCATATGTCGTCGCCGTGAGCCGCCTCAAACGCTGCAGTACTTCCATTTTGGCGAACACGTTTGCTTAGAAAATGCCATGGCGCCAGCATCACCGGGCTACTTTCTAGCAAAAACAGAGGTTTCAAACTTTTCTCTCCCTTACCGAGCAGACAGTGAGAGAGAGGTGTCTGTACATAACCGACTGTGCCATGGATAGTGTATTTCTCCTTGAAAATATTGTGATGCACCAAGAACCTCATGATCCGATTGAGAAAGGATGAAGCACATCCAAGCTTGGAAGATAGCTCAGATAGGGTAATGGGGCCTTCATGATTTTCAATGACATCAGCTACTCCAAGCTCTATTGCACACTTCACAGCTGCAATATTGGAGAACCCAAATACGTATTTCCACGTTTCTACTTCTGCTTGTGCCTCTTCATCTTCTATTTCTTGAATATTTTGAGACTCCTTTGTGTTACAATTCTCACTCTTAACACTTACTGGATTTGCAGGTAATCTATATCTGGAAGATTCAGCTATAAAGAGAACGAAGAATTCGATATGTGATGTACTGACCTTCATGCATAGATAAAGACGGGTTCACCCATGCATGGATTTAATCATTTTGCTTTCATAAAGAAAGATGTGAGTGGTGCTAGTTGGATGATGGGACATTTTTTGTACTTTCATGTATTTTGTCTTTTTTTTTTTTGTTTTTTTTGAATCAAATGTATTTTGGCTTTTAAAATATATTTTTTTTAATCATACACATGATTGCATTAAAAGTCATGGGCTAAGGGAAAAGCCCAATTCAGATCCCATAAGCCCCGACTACAAATTTAGCCTGATATGAAACTATTAGAATCCGTCGCCATGGTCGCCACTGCCATCTCCAATATAAGACTAGAAAAATAGACAAAAAGCAGCAAAAAAAAAAATGATTGACCAAACTCCAACCCGCACTAAATGCAAATTAAGCAAAAATAAACAAACAATAAATCAATAAGCAAACAAATATAGATCAATAATGATGACCGCTGGGCTCTTCCTCCTCGGTCTGGGGTCTAGCCCACGATGTAGGCCCATCATCCCAAAGCCCTCGAACCTCACGACTCGCACTAAGTCCAGCTCCTCCTCTTCAAGGCCAGCCCGACCCTTCCGACTGGACCAGCCGATCCTCGTTGGGCTCGGCCCTTATCTCATCCTCTGGCCCAACCCGGAACCAAGAAGTAGATCCGCATGTCCCTCGTGTGGATCCACCCGCATACGCGTCCTGAAAGAATCAGAGGCCGTTACGCATGGATCAAAGATTTGATTCTCTCGTACGTCCATATCAACGTAGCAGGGACAAGTGGACCAATGATATACGTTCTATTAGCACGTCACTAGCTGACAAAAGGAAACATATAAAAGGAGAAATACTCTCCTCTAGGTCTAAGTCTTTCTAGTTTTACAGAACCCATTGTAAAACCCCATTTTCTGGATCTCAGATCATCAATTGGCGCCGTCTGTGGAAAACGAAGGAGATCTTTTCATCACCAGAGTTCCACTCTTAACAAAACCCACTGAGATCCACGATGGCTAATCACAATGAAAGCAACCTTAACATCCCAAATGACCTGAGCTCTGCCCAAGAGGGGTAGCAGTTCTCCTTTTCTAGCCCTACAACACTAAACAACCAAACACCCATTCCTCTCAATCCCTCGCCAAGCTTGGCAGGGAATGCTCCCACCGCTACCTTATCCAACCAGGACCTTCAAACCATGGCCCTCCAACTACAGAATACCGCCCACTGGTTGGGGCAGATAATACAACAAAGGGGCCTCAACACCCCGATAAATACACTCCCAGTAGTAGAAGAACCCCAAACCAATGAGCCCCAACCTGCCCTTGACCGTCTTCAAACCAGCAGCCATGGTACCGGAGAAAGAGGGAGAAGAGCCGGGGAAGAGGAAGAACCGGAGGCCCGAGTCCATGGAAGGAGGGTGAGGGAGATGATAGAGAATGATGAGGCTGACAACTATTCCGCCGGGACAACCAAGTGGACGAGAAGTGAAGCAGAGGAGGAGGAATACCACCTAGAGAAGAAACCCAGGCTGGAAGATGAGGATGTAGACCAAAAGCTGTAGAAGTTGAGAGAGTAGCTCTTGGCCAAGCTGGGAAAGAAGGATCAGAGCCAGATCTTCCTGCCCACTTCTTCACCTTTCTCGAAGCAGGTACAGCAGGAGACTGTTCCAAAGAAGTTTACGATGCCACAAATGACGGCTTATGACGGAGCTGGAAACCCACGAGAGCATGTCCTCAACTACAAGACTTTCATGGAGCTGCAGACTCTGTCAGATGCCTTGATGTGCAAGGCATTCCCAATGACGCTTTCGGGGCCAGCGAGGGCGTGGTTTAATAACCTTGAGGCTGGAAGTATCAGCAGTTTTGGAGATCTGGCCACTCGCTTCATCATCCGGTTTATTGCCAGGGTGCCTGCGGATAGAAAGACGAGCTACCTGGAAACAATCAAGCAGAGAAGAGACGAATCGCTCAGGGAGTACGTCGCTAGTTTCAATACGGAGGCTCTGCAAATTCCCGAGCTCGATGAGGGAAGGGCGGTGGAGGCCATGCAGAAGGGAACGACCTCTGCTGAGTTCTTCGGCTCACTAAGCAGGAAGCCTCCGACCTCACTAGCCGAGCTGATGCAGAGGGCTGAAAAGTATATAAGGCAGGATGATGCCTTAGTGACAAGCCGATTCGCCAAGGGAGCGGTAGGTAAGGAGAAAGTCCCGGAGGAAAGGAGGCCGGAGAAGCATGAGAGGAAACATGGCAAAAGGCCTGAGCCTTACAGACAGCCCTGGGAACGAAGGGACCAAAGACCTCTCCCTCCTCGGGTCGTAGAACAAAGGTCACTCCCTCCGTGGGTCCTAGAGAAGCCAACCCCACTTAACGCTTCTAGAGCCGAAGTACTCATGGCCGTCCAAGACAAAGAATTCATAGAGTGGCCCAGACCCCTGAGAACAGAAGCCGACCAGCGAAATCCTGACAAATACTGTCAGTTCCATCGCACTCATAGCCATGATACCAATAACTGCTTCCAGTTGATCGCAGAAATCGAGAGGCTGATAAAAAGAGGGCACCTGAAGAACTTTGTGAAGAAACCGGAAGGACAAAGACCTCAGCCCAATTCGGCAACCCAAGCGCCGAGGAGAGTGGGAGCAGTGAATGATGGGTCTAGTGGGACCATTAACATGATCGTGGGGGGCACAGGAGGTCGGATGAGCTGTAGAGGAAAGAAGAGGAGTCGAGAGGGAGAAAGCAGTGGCGCCGAGGTCATGCAGGTCATCGAACACTCTCCAGTGGCCATCACTTTCTCTCCAGAGGATGCTCAAGGTGTTCAAATGCCCCATGACGACGCCCTTGTCATTCAAGCTGTCATCCACAACTATCGGGTGAAGAAAATCCTAGTGGATGATGGGAGTAAGGTCAACCTGCTACCCTACCGGGTCTTCCAGCAGATGGGAATCCCTAAAGAACAGTTGGTCCGGGATCAGGCACCGATCAAAGGAATCAGAGGAGTCCCAGTACCTGTAGAAGGGAAGGTGAAGCTGGCTCTCACCCTAGGAGAAGCACCTAGGACTCGCACTCATTATGCGGTGTTCCTGGTAGTCAAACTTCCTCTGAGCTACAACGCGATCCTGGGAAGACCTGCGCTGTTTGACTTTGAGGCCGCCACCAGTATCAGATACCTGGCAATAAAGTTCCCAACAGAAGCAGGGGTGGGAATAGTTCGGGGAAGCCAGGAGGAAGCAAGGGCAGTGTACCTAGCCATGGTAGCAGAGCTGAGCTCAACAGAGGAGAGGCTGGATACAGAAGTCCTGGAGGTCCGAGATGAGAAAACAGAGGCCAGGATAGAACCGGTGGGGGAACTGGAGATTTTTCCCTTATCAGAAGCAGAAACAGATAAAGTCTTCAGTCTCAACGCTGGCCTCACCAAAGAGCAGAAAATTGAGGTCATGGCCCTGATCCGAAGTCACGCATCAAGCTTCGCCTGGAAGCCTTCTGACATGCCCGGGATTGACCCAAAAGTGATGATGCACAAGTTGAATGTCCTCCCTGAAGCTAGACCGGTAAAGCAGAAGAAGAGGGTAGTAGGAAGGGAGAAGCAACAGGCTACCAAGGAGGAGGTACTGAAGCTAGAAGAGGCAGGCTTTATTAGGGAAGTCATGTACCCACAGTGGTTAGCTAATCCTGTACTAGTCAAAAAAGCCAATGGCAAATATAGGATGTGCATCGATTTCACTGACCTAAATCAGGCCTGTCCTAAAGATTGTTATCCCCTCCCTGATATTAATAAAATGGTTGACTCTACGGCCGGTTTCGATTACATGTCTTCTTTGGATGCTATGTCTGGCTATCATCAAATCCCAATGGACAGGTCAGATGAAGAAAAGGCCTCGTTCATAACAAAAGATGGACATACTGCTACAAAGCCATGCCCTTCGGTCTAAAAAACGCCGGGGCAACATACCAAAGACTGATGAACAAAATCTTCAAAAGCCAGATCGGCAGAAACGTAGAGGTTTATTGTAACAGCCCGAAAACCGAACTGCTACCGGCACTAGGATCCAGATCGACTTAAAGTCGCCGGGACCCGTAGTAAGCCTGCTATACTGTCTGTGTACCTGTGACATCCCATACATGATCATACATTTTCTGTAAAAATATAAAACTTGTCTTTACTCCAAGGCTTAACATGTGCATGCACTATATCTTTTCTATTTTATCCCCACTCTAGGCGGATATTACTCATAATGTTAAGTCTGGTTTTCTCATATACAGAACAAGAAAAGAAAACATACATAAACTGATCAGGTGTCTACAACAAGGGATTACATCTTATAAGTCAAGCACAAAGCTACACACTATACATTATCTCTTTACATATACATGTCCACACTAGCTATTACATAACTCTTCTTCTTGCAAACCCTGCTGGACTCCCTCTGGACTCTGAACCTGCAAAC
Source organism: Manihot esculenta (assembly GCF_001659605.2). Lineage (NCBI taxonomy): Eukaryota > Viridiplantae > Streptophyta > Magnoliopsida > Malpighiales > Euphorbiaceae > Manihot > Manihot esculenta. Next base: position 21,674,222 of record NC_035171.2, read on the forward strand.
CTGGGGGATAGGGGAGAGGGATGAGCTATACAAGCCCAATGAGCAGAATTAGAAACCATAATTTGAAAACATGATCTCATGGAATGCACTACATCACATCATCTCAGGGATAGACATGACCACCAAAAATCCCACTGGAAGGATGCCTGGCCTAGCCAGGTCTTACAACCTCAATCTGCCTGGCCCAGCCAGGTCTTACAACTCTGCCTGCCTGGCCCAGCCAGGTCTTACTATCTCTGCTGCCTGATCTAGTCAGGTCTTACCTACAGATGGCTGCCTGGCCCGGCCAGGTCTTATAACAGAGCTTGGGCTATTGGAGTCGCCTTGGTCTATCCACAGCCTCATACACATCGTATTATGCAATGCGTCAATCTTCGTGAAACTAATGCAAACACCCTACTATACTCTTATGATGCATGACATATGCTCAAAGCAGTTTAGTTCTGAAAAGAGAAGTTCCACTCACCTCTGGCTGACTCGGCAGGTTCTGAAACAGTACTCACTGCTGCTCTCTGGGGTTCCTCTGGTCCGTACCTCTTCCAAACAAGAGATCAAGTGATCCGAACGTGGAGATATGGAGAAAACCTCTTCCAAAGCTCCAAACGTCCAAACTTGCTATGTTTACTCAAAACCTCTGGCTGCAAGTGGAGGAGAAATATCCTCCTTCCACCGACCTTTGGCCCTTTTATAGGTGGCTGGCCAGACCACCTTCGGCAGCCGAACGTGAATCCGAAACCATGCAATGTTCGGCGGCCGAAAGTGACCTTCGGCGACCGAACCTTTGCATTTCTCCCTTATTGCTTTTCTTTCCAAACTCACTTCCTTTAACACGTGAAAACATGCACAACTCTTAAAACACACAACGCTTAAAACACACATGAAAACATATGGCTTACCCTTCTCGAGGGTTCCGACACCCGAGATTCCACCATACGACAGGAATTCCGAGGCCGGACTCGAGCCGGGTATTACATTCTCCCCCCCTTAAGAACATTCGTCCCCGAATGTTCCGCAAACAACGACACACATAAACACAGAAACACATAGCAATGGGGAAAACCTAACCTTAAAACAGATATGGATATTGCTGGAGCATCGACTCCCGTGTCTCCCAGGTGCACTCTTCTAGGTTATGGTGGTTCCACAGGACTTTCACCATTGGTATCTCCTTGTTTCTCAGCTTTCGAATCTGGGTGTCAATGATCCGCACTGGCTGCTCGACATAGGTGAGATCGCTTAAGATTTCCACCTCAGGCTCACTAAGAACCTTCTCTGGATCTGACACAAACTTTCTCAACATCGAAACATGAAATACCGGGTGAATTCGTTCCATCAATGCAGGTAAATCTAGCTTATACGACACAGGCCCGATCTTCTGCAAGATTTCAAAGGGACCTATGTACCGTGGAGCCAATTTACCCTTCTTTCCAAAGCGAACCACTCATTTCATTGGAGACACCTTCAGCAATACCATATCCCCCTCCTGGAACTCTATCTGTTTCCTACGGATGTCTGCATAGCTTTTCTGCCTTCTTACAGCTGTTTTGATCCTTTCTCTGATTATAGGCACTAACTTGCTGGTAATCTCAACTAACTCTGGCCCTGCAAGAGCCTTCTCTCCTACCTCTTCCCAGCAAACAGGTGTTCTGCACTTCCTCCCATACAGAGCTTCATAAGGAGCCATCCCTATGCTAGCATGATGGTTGTTGTTGTAGGCAAACTCCACCAGAGGTAGATGCTGCCTCCAAGAACCGCCAAAGTCTAACACACACATTCTCAGCATATCTTCTATGGTCTGGATGGTCCTCTCTGACTGACCGTCGGTCTGTGGATGGAAAGCAGTGCTGAAATCCAATCTTGTACCCATAGCAGCTTGCAGACTCCGCCAAAACCTGGAGGTGAACTGCGGTCCTCTATCTGATACTATCGACACTGGAACTCCATGCAGCTTGACTATCTCTTCTACATAGACCTGCGCTAACTTGTCCACAGAATAGTTGCTCCTGACTGGAATGAAGTGAGCAGATTTCGTCAGTCTGTCCACAATCACCCATATGGAGTCTAGCCTGTTGGACGTCGCCGATAACCCCACTACAAAATCCATAGCGATGTTCTCCCATTTCCACTCTGGAATCGGCAGTGGGTTAAGCATTCCAACCGGCTTCTGGTGTTCTAGCTTCACCCTTTGACATGTCTCGCAAGCTGACACAAACTGTGCCACTTCCCTCTTCATCGCTGGCCACCAATACACCCTTCTCAGGTCTTGATACATCTTGATGGCTCCAGGGTGAACGCTATACCTCGCACTATGAGCTTCCCTCATAATGTCTTCCTTCACACTGCTATCATTTGGCACACATAATCTCTTCCCGTGATGAAGAATCCCCTCACTGTCAAATCTGAACTCTGCACTGTTGCCAGACTGAACAGTCCTGGCAATCTTCACTAACTCAGGATCTTCGTGTTGTTTCAGAGCCACTTGCTCTAGAAACACTGGTGTAACTCTCATTTGTGCAATCAAAGCGCCTGTACCAGATAACTGCAACTGTAGCCCTTCATCCATGAGTCTGTAAAAGTCCTTCACTACCGGTCTTCTCTCTACTGCAATGTGAGATAAACTGCTAAGTGACTTCCGGCTTAAGGCATCAGTTACAACATTAGCCTTACCCGGATGATACTGGATCTTACAATCGTAATCACTAAGCAATTCTACCCACCGTCTCTGCCTCAAGTTTAACTCTCTCTGACTCAAGATGTGCTGCAGACTCTTATGATCCGTATAGATCTCACACTTTACCCCATAGAGGTAATGCCTCCACATCTTAAGTGCAAAGATAACAGCTGCCATCTCAAGATCGTGTGTTGGGTAGTTCAGCTCGTGCCTCTTCAGCTGTCTAGAAGCATAAGCTATCACTCTGCCATTCTGCATTAACACACAACCTAATCCCACTCGGGATGCATCACAGAACACTGTGAAATCATTATCACTGATCGGCAGAGCTAACACCGGTGCTGAAGTCAACCGTCTCTTCAACTCTTCAAAACTCTCATCACAATCCTCTGCCCATATGAACTTCTGATTCTTCCTGGTCAGTCTGGTCATAGGAGCAGCTATCTTCGAAAAGTCCTGAACGAACCTCCGATAGTAGCCTGCCAAACCCAGAAAACTCTTGATCTCTGTCACTGTCGTGGGTGTAGGCCAATTGGCTACTGCCTCTACCTTCTTGGGATCTACTGTTATTCCTTCCGCTGATACTACATGTCCCAAAAAGGCAATGCTCCTTAGCCAGAACTCGCACTTGGAGAACTTGGCATACAAGCCATGCTCTCTCAAAGTTTGCAAAACTACCCTCAGATGCTGGGCATGCTCCCCTGCATTCCTGGAGTACACCAAGATATCATCTATAAAGACGATCACAAAACGATCCAAGTACTCCCTGAAAACCCTGTTCATGAGATCCATGAATGCTGCAGGGGCATTAGTGTAATACCCGGCTAGACTCCGGTATCGGAATTCCTACCGTTCGGTGGAATCTCGGATGTCGGAAGCCTCTAGTAGGGTAGAATCATGTTTTTATAAAATGTTTTAAGGAATTTCATGGTTTTAAGTAAAATGGAAATGAGTTTTTGCATAAAAACAACCTTGAAGGAAAACTCAGGTTCGGCCGCCGAATCTCAAGTTCGGCCGCCGAACATGCATGCCTTCGGGAGCGCCTTTAGGCCCCCGAAAGCATAAGTGAGGAAAGTCCAGGTTCGGCCGCTGAACCTCAAGTTCGGCCGCCGAACCTCAAGTTCGGCCGCCGAACATGGCATGCATGCGGAGGCACGTTCGGCCACCGAACGTGGCCTGGCCAGCCACTATAAAAGGGTCCCTTAGCCGAAAACGGGCGAGCTTTTTCCCCATTTCTGACCAAGGTGAGTTCTCCGTCACCCCTCACCGATCTTGAGTCTTTTCCTTCAGATCTTTCAAGTTTTTCACTAGTTTTCATCTTGTTTTGAAGATTTCCGAGTTTTGAGCAAGTTTGGAGCTTTGAGGTTCAAAAACTCAAAATCTCTTCCAACTCCAAGTTAGATCGCCTCCACCCTCAATCTTCAAGAGGTAAGAGTCGATCTCTAGCTTACATTATGTTTTAAGCAAGTTTTATGCAAGTTCATGGGGTAGAAAGTGCATGTGTAGCTTATGTTGAGCTTATGGGTTTTTGATGTGATTTTGAACAATGTGAGTTGCTTGTGTGTTGTAGTTGGGGTTTTGATGGTTTGATGCCCCTAGGAACTTGTATGCTTGTGTATGAGTGTTGTAGAATAGGTTTATGCATGTTTGGATGAGATTGGAGGCATAAATGCATAGGGGAGCTGAGTTTCTGCCATTATGGGAGAAACCAGGTTCGGCAGCCGAAGAAACTTTCGGCCGCCGAACGTGCTTGTGGAGGCAGCCTTCGGCTGCCGAAGCTTGCCCCCGAAAGGAGACTTTCGTCTCTGTCTGGGACTTTCGGCCGCCGAAGGTGCCGCCGAACATGCATGAGTTTCGCCTCTGTCTTGGAGTTTCGGCCGCCGAAGGTGCCGTCGAACTTGCCTGACTTTCGGCTCTGGAGGGACTTTCGGCCGCCGAACCTGCCGCCGAAAGTGCCCTGTCCAGCCCTTTCTTGCATGTTTTTCTATGATTATTCCATGATGTTTTAGGGGTTTTTGGGGAATAGTTTAGAGTTATGTTCACGTATGTTTGGTCCCTCATTTGAGTCCACCTGTGTAGGTTCGGACCCGAGGAACCGAGGACCCCCGCAGTGAGTCTGTTGCCCCAGTGTCTGGTCAGAGCTATCCAGAGGTGAGTGGAATAAACCTTTACGTTTAAAGTAAATAAATTTCAAAGTTTTGAGCATTGTTCATGCATCATGAATGACATGTGATGAATTAGGTTGCTTGCATTAGAATTCATGAATATGTTGCATTGCACATTTTGATGTTGATGTGGATGAATGTTGAATGATCCATAGCCCTCGATCTATGATATGACGATATGATATGTACGGTACGGAAAGTAAGACCAGTGGGACCCATTCTACGTTCGCTGGCACTATGTAAGGGAAAGACCAGGACCCATTCTACGTTCTGGCACAGTTGGACACTGTTATGTTATGATATGTAAGGAAAAGACCAGGACCCATTCTACGTTCTGGCACAGTTGGACCATGTAGAGGGCTATTGGTAACAAGTTCATCCTTGATGTGATTAGCTGTGATGTGATGCATTCCATGTTATCATATGTTTTTAAGTGTTTCATTATTCTGCTCACTGGGCTCTAGTAGCTCACCCCTCTCCCAATTTCCCCAGGATTGCAGGTACAGGGTAGACCAGGAGGTTTACAAGAGTAATGAAGTCACGTGTATGTAATAGTTAGTGTGGACATGATAGATGTATTAATGTTATGTAAAAGTACAGTTTCAGTCATGTAATGATATTGAGGATTAGATATTGTGCTTGACATTGTGTATGAGGTATCCCTTTTATTACATGATCAAAAATGTTTTATTATGTTCATGAAAGCCAACTCATCTTATGATGTATCGCCCATTGGGGCATTGATGAGATCCCACAGAGGGATCATGATTATGATTATGGCTATGTGCAGTGCATGTTCAGGTTGAGTTGGATGTATGAAAGAAAAGTTTTAAATTTTTATGTATGTTGTGATCATGTATGGGATTAAACAGGTTTTCAGGTTACAAGTCAGGCTTGCTACGGGTCTTGGCGGCCTTAAGCCGACCCGGATCCTAGCGCCGGTAGCGGTCCGATTTTCGGGTCGTTACAGAATGGTATCAGAGCCCTAGGTTCATAGGATCGGACCTAGAGTGTCGGGCTCATAGATGTTCTAGAAGGTCAAGCACAATAGGAAGATCATGTCCACTAGGATAGGATGTGGAGTCCTGTCTTGTATAATGATGTGAAATGCCATGATTATATACATGTGCATTGATGCTATGATATGAATGTTATGTTTATGTGATGAGGGTTCATGTGTACCCACATGAACCATATGATGCTGATGTTTGTGTGATGTGTACTGTTTTTTAGAAAATAGGATGAGAGGAACCCGTCGATCTGCAAGATTGACTGGAGTGCCACCTGAGGATGAGGGCACGAGCGCCCGTCCTCCTACATTGCCTAGGGCAATGTCTTGTAGAGCAAACAGAGAAAGAGTGTCAAGGGACCCTAGAAGGTCTTTTGATGCTAGCAGAAGGGGGACAGATAGAGGAGGAAGTTCTTCAGATGTGAGGGAGGTTATGGAAGAGGATCAGAAGAGGGATGGGAACCTGGATGTGAGCATGGAGGAAGAGGGGACAGGGGAGTCTCAAGGAGGCGTTCAGGCCTCGGGGTATGGTTTTCCACCCCATTATCCACCCTTCCCACAGGGTTCAGGGTATCCGATGGGAGGTACATCGGAGTACTCCAGCTTTAACCCCTACCCTACCTACATGCCTTATCCGGTCTGGGATTTGGCGGTGGCTCGAGCTCAGGCTCAGATGGTATAGAATGTCAGAGGTATGGAAGGCCGCACAGGGGAGTGTGTTGAGCTGGGACTAATACATGTTTCAGATGCGGACAGGAGGGACACATAGCTCGGGAGTGTCCTAGAGCACCTTTTATGGGCCAGCCCCAGCAGACAGCTTCTGGTAGTGTGGCACAGCCAGCAGCTCCAGCCACAACTCAGGGCAGTGGCAGAGGTAGAGGGAGAGGGGCAGCCTCTTCTTCTGGTTCCCGAGGTGAAGGTCCATCAGCTCTAGCCAGGATCTTCACCATGACTCAGCAGGAGGCTAACACATCCAACACCGTGGTGTCAGGTAATCTCGTCATTGGGTGTTCTGATGTGTATGCATTAATGGACCCGGGTGCATCTCATTCATTTATTGCTCCGAGAGCCGTCGAGAGGTTGGGTCTGATAGTCTCTGGGTTAGAGTGTCCCCTATGGGTCAGTGGACCCAAGTGTGACCCGTCAGTGGCAGTGTCAGTCTGCCAGTTCAGTCCAGTTTTTATTGAGGGAAGATGCCTCTCCGCCGACCTTGTGGTTCTAGATTTGACAGACTTTGACGTCATTCTAGGGATGGATTGGCTATCTACCCATGGTGCTACCTTAGACTGCAGGGACAAGGTAGTCAAGTTCAGAGATCAGAACGGGTCAGAGGTCGTCTTCAGAGGAGACAAGAGGGGCACACCTAGAGGTCTGATATCAGCTCTTCAGGCTCGTAGGTTGCTTAGGAAGGGATGTCAGGGGTACTTAGCTCATGTGAGAGAGCTAGACAGTCAGGTCAGGGAGCCAGCCTCGGTGCCAGTTGTCAGAGAGTTTCAGGATGTCTTTCCAGACGAGCTTCCAGGTTTACCACCTGCTAGGGAGATAGAGTTCAAGATAGAGTTGGTGCCTGGAGCTAGACCGATCTCTATCCTTCCCTACAGGATGGCCCCAGCCGAGTTGAAGGAATTGAAAGAACAGTTGCAGGAGCTGGTAGAAAAGGGCTTCATCCGACAGAGTACCTCACCTTGGGGTGCTCCGGTCTTGTTTGTGAGAAAGAAGGATGGGTCCCTCAGACTTTGTATCGACTACAGGCAATTGAACAAAGTCACTACCAAAAATAGGTACCCTCTGCCAAGGATCGATGATCTATTCGACCAGCTAGCAGGAGCGGGTTGTTTCTCCAAAATAGATCTAAGATCGGGGTACCATCAGCTAAGGATAAGGGATGAAGATGTGCCAAAGACAGCTTTCAGGACCAGATATGGGCATTTTGAATTCCTTGTAATGCCGTTCGGGTTAACCAACGCCCCTGCAGCATTCATGGATCTCATGAACAGAGTATTTAGTCAATACTTGGATCACTTCGTTATTGTCTTCATAGATGATATCTTAGTGTATTCCAGGAACGTAGAGGAGCATGCCCATCATCTGAGGTTGGTTCTGCAAACTTTGAGGGAACATGGCTTGTATGCCAAGTTCTCTAAGTGTGAGTTCTGGCTGAGGAACATTTCGTTCTTGGGGCATGTGGTGTCGGCAAATGGTATAGAGGTAGACCCCAAGAAGACAGAAACTGTGGCTAACTGGCCTAGACCCACTTCAGTGACAGAGATTAGAAGTTTCTTGGGTTTGGCAGGTTACTACAAGAGGTTCGTTCAGGACTTCTCAAAGATTGCAGCTCCTCTGACCAGACTAACCAGGAAGAATCAGAAGTTTGTGTGGACCGACCAGTGCGATGAGAGTTTGAAGAGCTTAAGAAGAGGTTGACTTCAGCACCAGTGTTAGCTCTGCCATCTAGTGATGAGGACTTTACAGTCTTTTGTGATGCGTCCCATGTGGGACTGGGTTGTGTACTAATGCAGAATGAGAGGGTGATCGCTTATGCTTCTAGGCAGCTGAAGAAGCATGAGTTGAATTACCCCACACATGACCTGGAGATGGCAGCAGTAATCTTTTCACTCAAGATGTGGAGGCACTACCTCTATGGGGTTAAATGTGAGATCTTCACAGATCATAAAAGCCTGCAGTACATCCTGAGTCAAAGAGATTTGAATTTGAGACAGAGAAGATGGGTGGAGCTGCTGAGTGACTATGATTGCAAGATTCAGTACCATCCGGGTAAGGCGAATGTTGTGGCAGACGCCTTAAGCCGGAAATCACTCGGCAGTTTATCCCACATATCGGCAGAGAGGAGGCCAGTGGTGAAGGAGTTTTACAAGCTTATTGAGGAAGGTCTACAGATGGAGTTGTCTGGTACAGGTGCCTTGGTGGCCCAGATGAGAGTGGCACCCGTGTTTCTGGAGCAGGCGGCTCAGAAACAGCATGAGGACCTGGAGTTAGTGAAGATTGCCAGGACGGTTCAGTCAGGCAATGATAGTGAGTTCAAATTTGACAGCAAGGGGATCCTCCGCTATGGGAGCAGACTATGTGTACCAGATAACATAGGGCTAAAAGGAGACATTATGAGAGAGGCTCATAATGCAAGATACAGCGTTCACCCCGAGGCCACCAAGATGTTTTATTGGTGGCCAGCTATGAAGAAAGAAGTGGCACAGTTTGTGTCAGCCTGCGAAGTGTGTCAGAGGGTGAAGCTGGAACATCAGAAGCCGGCTGGAATGCTTAACCCGCTACCTATTCCAGAATGGAAATGGGAAAATATAGCTATGGACTTCGTAGTGGGGTTATCGGCGGCGTCCAACAGATTGGACTCCATATGGGTGATTGTGGACAGACTCACTAAATCTGCTCACTTCATCCCTGTCAGGAGTGGCTATTCTGTGGACAAGTTGGCGCAGGTGTATGTCGATGAGATCGTCAGACTGCATGGGGTTCCTGTTTCGATAGTGTCAGATAGAGGGCCCCAGTTCACCTCCAGGTTTTGGGGGAGTCTACAGAGTGCCATGGGTACCAGGTTGGATTTCAGTACTGCCTTCCACCCACAGACGGACGGACAATCAGAAAGGACCATCCAGACCATAGAGGATATGCTCAGGATGTGTGTGCTGGACTTTGGGGGTTCTTGGAGGCAGCATCTACCTTTGGTGGAGTTTGCCTACAATAACAGCCATCATGCTAGCATCGGGATGGCTCCATATGAAGCTTTATATGGAAGGAAGTGCAGATCACCTGTTTGCTGGGAAGAGGTTGGAGAAAAGGCCTTGGCAGGGCCTGAGCTAGTAGAGATTACCAACAGGGTAGTACCCATAATCAGAGAAAGGATCAAGACTGCTGCAAGCAGACAGAAGAGTTATGCAGACATCCGCAGAAGGCAGTTAGAGTTCCAGGAGGGGGATCTGGTATTGCTCAAGGTGTCTCCTATGAAAGGAGTGGTTCGCTTCGGGAAGAAAGGTAAACTAGCCCCACGATACATCGGACCCTTTGAAATCTTGCAAAAGATCGGGAATGTATCGTACAAGCTGGATTTACCTGCTTCAATGGAAAGAATCCATCCGGTTTTCCATGTTTCAATGTTGAGGAAGTTTGTGTCGGATCCGAGCAAGGTTCTTAGTGAGCCTGATGTGGAGGTCCAAGAGGATCTCACTTATGTTGAACAGACAGTACGGATCTTAGACACCCAGATCAGAAAGTTAAGAAACAAGGAAATCCCGATGGTGAAAGTCCTGTGGAACCACCACAATTTGGAGGAATGCACTTAGGAGACACGGGAGTCTATGCTCCAACAGTACCCTCATCTCTTTTAAGGTTAGATCTCTTTGTGTTTATGTGCTTTGTATGTATGTTATGTTTTATGACATGTTATGTGCTAGTTGAGGTACATTCGGGGACGAATGTTCTTAAGGGGGGGAGAATGTAATACCCGGCTAGACTCCGGTATCGAAATTCCTACCGTCCGGTGGAATCTCGGATGTAGGAAGCCTCTAGTAGGGTAGAATCATGTTTTTATAAAATGTTTTAAGGTATTTCATGGTTTTAAGTAAAATGGAAATGAGTTTTTGCATAAAAACAACCTTGAAGGAAAACTCAGGTTCGGCCGCCGAATCTCAAGTTCGGCCGCCGAACATGCATGCCTTCGGGAGCGCCTTTAGGCCCCCGAAAGCATAAGTGAGGAAAGTCCGGGTTCAGCCGCCGAACCTCAAGTTCGGCCGCTGAACCTCAAGTTCGGCCGCCGAACATGGCAAGCATGCGGAGGCACGTTCGGCCCCCGAACGTGGCCTGGCCAGCCACTATAAAAGGGTCCCTTAGCCGAAAACGGGCGAGCTTTTTCCCCATTTCCGGCCAAGGTGAGTTCTCCGTCACCCCTCACCGATCTTGAGTCTTTTCCTTCAGATCTTTCAAGTTTTTCACTAGTTTTCATCTTGTTTTGAAGATTTCCGAGTTTTGAGCAAGTTTGGAGCTTTGAGGTTCAAAAACACAAAATCTCTTCCAACTCCAAGTTAGATCGCCTCCACCCTCGATCTTCAAGAGGTAAGAGTCGATCTCTAGCTTACATTATGTTTTAAGCAAGTTTTATGCAAGTTCATGGGGTAGAAAATGCATGTGTAGCTTATGTTGAGCTTATGGGTTTTTGATGTGATTTTGAACAATGTGAGTTGCTTGTGTGTTGTAGTTGGGGTTTTGATGGTTTGATGCCCCTAGGAACTTGTATGCTTGTGTATGAGTGTTGTACAATAGGTTTATGCATGTTTGGATGAGATTGGAGGCATAAATGCATAGGGGAGCTGAGTTTCTGCCATTCTGGGAGAAACCAGGTTCGGCAGCCGAAGAAACTTTCGGCCGCCGAACGTGCTTGTGGAGGCAGCCTTCGGCTGCCGAAGCTTGCCCCTGAAAGGAGACTTTCGTCTCTGTCTGGGACTTTCAGCCGCCGAAGGTGCCGCCGAACCTGCCTGACTTTCGACTCTGGAGGGACTTTCGGCCGCCGAACCTGCCGCCGAAAGTGCCCTGTCCAGCCCTTTCTTGCATGTTTTTCTATGATTATTCCATGATGTTTTAGGGATTTTTGGGGAATAGTTTAGAGTTATGTTCACGTATGTTTGGTCCCTCATTTGAGTCCACCTGTGTAGGTTAGGACCCGAGGAACCGAGGACCCCCGCAGTGAGTCTGTTGCCCCAGTGTCTGGTCAGAGCTATCCAGAGGTGAGTGGAATAAACCTTTACGTTTAAAGTAAATAAATTTCAAAGTTTTGAGCATTGTTCATGCATCATGAATGACATGTGATGAATTAGGTTGCTTGCATTAGAATTCACGAATATGTTGCATTGCACATTTTGATGTTGATGTGGATGAATGTTGAATGATCCATAGCCCTCGATCTATGATATGACGATATGATATGTACGGTACGGAAAGTAAGACCAGTGGGACCCATTCTATGTTCGCTGGCACTATGTAAGGGAAAGACCAGGACCCATTCTACGTTCTGGCACAGTTGGACACTGTTATGTTATGATATGTAAGGGAAAGACCAGGACCCATTCTACGTTCTGGCACAGTTGGACCATGTAGAGGGCTATTGGTAACAAGTTCATCCTTGATGTGATTAGCTGTGATGTGATGCATTCCATGTTATCATATGTTTTTAAGTGTTTCATTATTCTGCTCACTGGGCTCTAGTAGCTCACCCCTCTCCCAATTTCCCCAGGATTGCAGGTACAGGGTAGACCAGAAGGTTTACAAGAGTAATGAAGTCACGTGTATGTAATAGTTAGTGTGGACATGATAGATGAATTAATGTTATGTAAAAGTACAGTTTCAGTCATGTAATGATATTGAGGATTAGATATTGTGCTTGACATTGTGTATGAGGTATCCCTTTTATTACATGATCAAAAATGTTTTATTATGTTCATGAAAGCCAACTCATCTTATGATGTATCGCCCATTGGGGCATTGATGAGATCCCACAGAGGGATCATGATTATGATTATGGCTATGTGCAGTGCATGTTCAGGTTGAGTTGGATGTATGAAAGAAAAGTTTTAAATTTTTATGTATGTTGTGATCATGTATGGGATTAAACAGGTTTTCAGGTTGCAAGTCAGGCTTGCTACGGGTCTTGGCGGCCTTAAGCCGACCCGGATCCTAGCGCCGGTAGCGGTCCGAGTTTCGGGTCGTTACAATTAGTCAATCCGAACGGCATCACTAGGAACTCATAATGCCCATATCTGGTCCTGAAAGCAGTCTTGGATACATCTCCTTCCCTTATCTTCAACTGGTGGTATCCGGATCTTAGATCTATCTTAGAAAAACAACCTGCTCCTGCCAGTTGGTCGAATAGATCATCGATCCTGGGTAAAGGATACTTGTTTTTGATAGTGACTTTGTTCAACTGTCTGTAGTCGACACAAAGTCTAAGTGGTCCATCCTTCTTTCTGACAAATAATACTGGAGCACCCCAAGGGGAGGTACTCGGGCGGATGAAACCTTTTGCTACCAAATCCTGTAACTGTTCTTTTAACTCTCTCAACTCTGTTGGCGCCATCCTGTAGGGAGGAATAGAGATCGGTCTGGCACCGGGCATCAACTCTATCTCGAACTCTATTTCCCTATCAGGTGGTAGTCCTGGAAGCTCTTCAGGAAACACATCTGGGAATTCTCTAACAACTGGTACTAAGGATGGTTCCCTAACCCGACTGTCTAGCTCTCTCACATAAGCTAGGAACCCCTGACACCCCTTCCTCAACATCCTACGAGCCTGGAGGGCTGATATCAAACCCCTAGGTGTCCCTCTCCTGTCTCCTCTGAAGACACACTCTGACCCATCCTAGTCTCTGAGACTCACTACCTTGTCCCTGCAGTGCAAAGTAGCACTATAGGTAGATAACCAATCCATCCCTAGAATGACATCAAAATCTGTCAACTCTAGAACCACAAGGTCAGCTGGAAGGCATCTATCCTCTAAAAACACTGGACTGAACTGACAGACTGACTCTGCCAATGATGGGTCACATCTAGGTCCACTGATCCAGAGAGGACACTCTAACTCGGATACGATCAACCCCAATATCTCTGCGGCTCTAGAAGAAATGAAAGAGTGAGAAGCACCGGGGTCCATTAAAGCATACACCTCTGAACACCCAATGATGAGAGTACCTGACACCACTATGTTCGAAGTGTCTGCCTCCTGTTGCGTCATGGTGAAAATCCGTGCTGGAGCTGACGGACCTGCACCTCGGGAACCCATCCCTGATGAAGAGGCTGCCCTTCTTCCTCTACCTCTGCCACTGCTTGGTGGACGGGCTGAAGCTGCTGATTGTACGACACTACCTGAGGTCATCTGCTGAGATGGTGTAACCAAAGTCGCCTGAGGACATTCCCATGCATAATGTCCCTCCTGCCCACATCTATAGCAGGCTGTAGATCCCAACAAACAAGCTCCTCTGTGCGGTCTCCCACACCTATTGCAAACGGGAAGATCTGTGCCAGAGCTAGAGCCGCTACTCATTCCCAGACCCGTCTTAATCCTGTTCCAGAACTTGCCTCTCTTTCCTCTGAATTTCTCCCATCTCTTTTTGCTCGCACTTGCCGTACTCTGTGAGGAGGAACCTGGTTTAGCGCCAGAAGACTGTGCCTTTAATTGCTTGACTACTCCCTGACTTATGGCACTGGCCTCCATCTTTCTAGCAGCATCCACAATGGAGTGGAAACTCTCCTTCTCCGCGTGGAGAATCAAGGAGAAATACCTGGGATGAAGCCTTGTGGCATATCTCTTTGCCTTCTTCTGATCCGTATCATACACCTGTCCCACGTATGGTAACAATTCCAGGAACTTATCTGTATATTCGTCAACACTCATCTCCTCCGTCTGTCTCAACTGCTCAAACTCCACAACCTTTAGCTACCTGGAACTGTCAGGGAAAGCCCACCCAGCAAATTCGTTGGCGAACTCTTCCCATGTCATACTGTCTAGTCTGGGGTCCACATAGTTCTTGAACCATTCTCTGGCTTTCTTGCACTTTAAAGTGAACCCTGCCATCTCAATGGCCCTGCTCTCATCTGCTCCCAACTCACTTGTTATCATTCTGACTGCACTGAGATACTCAAAGGGATCATCTCCCGTGTTGAATTTAGGAGCATCCAACTTTAAGTACTCCGTCATCTTCACCTTAGTTCCCCCTGAAGAACTGGGTTGTGCTTCAACAACAGGGGCTGCTGGTTCAGGTGGTGGTGGTGGAGGTACTGTGTCTCTGGATTCAGGCGATGCTGAACTTGGATAAAAAGGTGGGGGTGGATACATGTGATATGGTGGATAAAAGGAAGGATAGGGCATATATGGCATGTAGGGTGGATATGGGGCAAAGCTGGAGTAATCCGACGTGCCTCCCATCGGATCCCCTGGGCCCTGTGGAAAGGGTGGATAGCCAAACCCCGAGGCCTGTACGCCTCCCTGGGACTCCCCCATACCTTCTTCTGACCTTCCTCTACCCATACTTCCATCTCTACTCTGAGCCTCCTCCATAGCAACTCTCTCTTCTTCCGATCTTCCCCCTCTGCCTATTCCTCTTCTGCTCTCATCAGAAGACCTTCTAGGGTCTCTTGACGTTCCCTCCCTGCTTGACCTGTGAGTCCTTGCCCTTGGCAATGCAGGAGGACGAGCAGCTGTACCCTCACTTTCAGGTGGGACTCCAGTCAATCTCGCGGATCGACGAGTTCCTCGCATCTTAACTCTCTCTGGAAACGCCGGGGCAACATACCAAAGACTGATGAACAAAATCTTCAAAAGCTAGATCGGCAGAAACGTAGAGGTTTATTGTAAC
The DNA here is from genome assembly GCF_001659605.2 of Manihot esculenta. Taxonomy (NCBI): domain Eukaryota; kingdom Viridiplantae; phylum Streptophyta; class Magnoliopsida; order Malpighiales; family Euphorbiaceae; genus Manihot; species Manihot esculenta. Next base: position 21,689,438 of record NC_035171.2, read on the forward strand.
AGCCCGGAAACCGAACTGCTACCGGCACTAGGATCCAGATCGACTTAAGGTCGCCGGGACCCGTAGTAAGCCTGCTATACTGTCTGTGTACCTGTGACATCCCATACATGATCATACATTTTCTGTAAAAATATAAAACTTGTCTTTACTCCAAGGCTTAACCTGTGCATGCACTATATCTTTTCTATTTTATCCCCACTCTAGGCAGATATTACTCATAATGTTAAGCCTGGTTTTCTCATATACAGAACAAGAAAAGAAAACATACATAAACTGATCAGGTGTCTACAACAAGGGATTACATCTTATAAGTCAAGCACAAAGCTACACACTATACATTATCTCTTTACATATACATGTCCACACTAGCTATTACATAACTCTTCTTCTTGCAAACCCTGCTGGACTCCCTCTGGACTCTGAACCTGCAAACCTGGGGGATAGGGGAGAGGGATGAGCTATACAAGCCCAATGAGCAGAACTAGAAACCATAATTTGAAAACATGATCTCATGGAATGCACTACATCACATCATCTCAGGGATAGACATGACCACTAAAAATCCCACTGGAAGGATGCCTGGCCTAGCCAGGTCTTACAACCTCAATCTGCCTGGCCCGGCCAGGTCTTACAACTCTACCTGCCTGGCCCAGCCAGGTCTTACTATCTCTGCTGCCTGATCTAGTCAGGTCTTACCTACAGATGGTTACCTGGCCCGGCCAGGTCTTATAACAGAGCTTGGGCTATTGGACTCGCCTTGGTCTATCCACAGCCTCATACACATCGTATTATGCAATGCGTCAATCTTCGTGAAACTAATGCAAACACCCTACTATACTCTTATGATGCATGACATATGCTCAAAGCAGTTTAGTTCTGAAAAGAGAAGTTCCACTCACCTCTGGCTGACTCGGCAGGTTCTGAAACAGTACTCACTGCTGCTCTCTGGGGTTCCTCTGGTCCGTACCTCTTCCAAACAAGAGATCAAGTGATCCGAACGTGGAGATATGGAGAAAACCTCTTCCAAAGCTCCAAACGTCCAAACTTGCTATGTTTACTCAAAACCTCTGGCTGCAAGTGGAGGAGAAATATCCTCCTTCCACCGACCTTTGGCCCTTTTATAGGTGGCTGGCCAGACCACCTTCGGCAGCCGAACGTGAATCCGAAACCATGCAATGTTCGGCGGCAGAAAGTGACCTTCGGCGGCCGAACCTTTGCATTTCTCCCTTATTGCTTTTCTTTCCAAACTCACTTCCTTTAACACGTGAAAACATGCACAACTCTTAAAACACACAACGCTTAAAACACACATGAAAACATATGGCTTACCCTTCTCGAGGGTTCCGACACCCGAGATTCCACCATACGACAGGAATTCCGAGGCCGGACTCGAGCCGGGTATTACATTTATGTAGACGATATGGTAGTCAAAAGCCTAACTTTCCAGCAGCACATAGTAGATTTGAGGGAGGTATTCGAAGTATTAGACCAGTATAGAATGAAGTTGAACCCAGTGAAATGTGCCTTCTTCATCAGAGGAGGAAAATTTCTGGGGTACATGGTGAGTGGGAAAGGCATCGAGCCCAGCCCAGAGAAGGTAGAAGCCATATTGAATATGCCAGAACCGACCTGTGTAAGGGACGTCCAGAGACTGACCCGGAGTATAGTGGCGCTTAATCGATTCATGTCGAGGTCGGCAGAAAAGTGTTTACCATTCTTCAAGAAGTTGAGGAAAGTGCGAAACTTCGAATGGACAGAAGACTGTCGGGAAGGCTTCAAAGAACTCAAAAGCTATCTCAGCTCGCCTCACGTGCTTAGTAGTCCCAGGGAAGGGGAGGAACTTCTGATATACCTGGCGGCCTCTGAACAAGCAGTCAGCGCCGTATTGGTAAGGGTGGAAGAAGGAGAGCAGAAGCCTATTTTCTATGTCAGCAAGGTGCTCAAAGACGCCGAGGTTAGATATTTGAATATTGAGAAGATAGCCTACGCTCTACTACTGGCAGTGTAACAGCCCGGAAACCGAACTGCCACCGGCACTAGGATCCAGATCGACTTAAAGTCGCCGGGACCCGTAGTAAGCCTACTCTGAACTCTGTGAACCTGTGAAATCCCATACATGATCATACATGTCTGTAAAAAACATAAAACTTTTCTTCAGTCCAAGGCTTAACCTGTGCATGCACTCTCTCTGTTCTCTACTAATCCCTACTAGAGCTCCTCATGGCTCTAGGCGGATCAAACTCAGAATGTTAAGCCTGGTTTTGCTCATAAACATACAACAATAAAGAAACATACATAAACTGATCATGTGACTCCACAAAGGGATTACAACTCTTCTAAGTCAAGCACTATGCTATACACTGTACATATACACTATCTCTTTACATTTACATGTCCACACTAGCTATTACAAGACTCTGTACTCTTCCTGTACCCTGCTGACCTGTCTCTGACCTCTGAACCTGCACAACTGGAGTTAGGGGAGAGGGATGAGCTACTATAGCCCAGTGAGTAGAATAGTAATAAAATAACAGGTGATAAAACATGCTCTCATGGAATGCAACACATAATCACATCACCTCGGCCGGACGGATCAAAACTCCCTCTATCTCATCTGGGTACCGGAGTACCAGGTGCCTGGTCCCCGTAGGGCTGTTCCAGGTCTTTGTGTGCTTGGTCCCCGTAGGGCTGTTCCAGGTCTTTTCTCTGAGGGCTAATGAATCCTCACGAAGTCCGTGCCGTCTCATAGAAACAATGTACAAGGAGCAGTGCCAAGTACAAGGATAAATGCAATGCATCATCTTTGTGTATACTAATGCACTCACCCTATAGCATAGTCATGATGCATGAAGCATGATAAAATATTCAGTTTGCATATTAAAATATTAAGTTACATTCCACTCACCTTTAGTTATCTCTGAACTGACTCTGCAGGTTCTGACACTGGACTCACTGCTGACTTCCCTGATTCCTCTGGTCCGTACCTACACAGGTGGACTCAAATGAGGGACTAAACTCACTCAAGAACATCTCTAAGAAACTCCCCAAAACCCCTCTAACCAATCCTAAAACCATCATATAACACATGCAAAAGAAAGCTGGACAGGGCACTTTCGGCGGCAGGTTCGGCGGCCGAAACCCCACTCCAGAGACGAAACTCATGCATGTTCGGCGGCACCTTCGGCGGCCGAAGGTCTCGTCCAGAGACGAAACTCACACACTTTCGGCGGCCGAACTTCCTCTTTCGGCGGCCGAAAGGCTCTGTCTACACCGAAAGCCTAGCTTTCGGGGGCAACCTTTGGCAGCCGAACTACCTCCATAAGGGGTTCGGCGGCCGAACCTTCCTTCGGCGGCCGAACCTGGTTTTGCCCGAAGGACAGAACCCTGCTCTGTTTCATGCAAACTTTGCCCAAAAACCTACAAACATGCATATCAACTACTCCCAACTAGCATATACACATATATATGCACAAAAGGGTCTAAACCTACCCTAAAACCCCAAACAAACAGAGCACATAACACTTAAACAAGTTTGACCACCACAAATCACCAAAAACCTCACCTAAACCTAAACATGCATACTACCCATACAAACTTCATACAACCTTTCAAAATCATCAAAGAAGCTCAGGATCTTCACTTACCTCTTACACACCTTGAGGATGAAGGATCCTAACGTGGAGATATGAAGAAAAACTCTTCCAAAGCTCCAAGCTTCAAAACTTGGTTCTTTTGCTCAAAACCTTCATAAGGCACCAAAACTCTTAAAACTCTTGAAAGATTTGATGAAAATCATGGAAAACATGAAAGTCAACGTAGGAGAGGCTGAAACTCACCTCTGGCTGCAAGTGGAGGAGAAATAACCTCCTTCCACCGACCCTTGGCCCTTTTATAGGTGGCTGGCCAGACCACCTTCGGCAGCCGAACGTGAAGCCGCAACCATGCAATGTTCGGCGGCCGAAAGTGACCTTCGGCGGCCGAACCTTTGCATTTCTCCCTTGTTGCTTTTCTTTCAAAACTCAAGTCTTTTAACACTTCAAAACATGAAAACAATGAAAATACCTTGGAAAACATATGCATTACCCTTCTCGAGGGTTCCGACACCCGAGATTCCACCGGACTACAGGAATTCCGATGCCGGACTCGAGCCGGGTATTACATTCTCTCCCCCTTAAGAACATTCGTCCCCGAATGTCCCTAACACAACATAAACACATAGAAAAGGGGAAAACTAACCTTAAAACAGATATGGGTATTGCTGGAGCATGGACTCCCGAGTTTCCCACGTGCACTCTTCTAGGTTGTGGTGGTTCCACAGAACTTTCACCATTGGTATCGCCTTGTTTCTCAGCTTCCTGATCTGGGTGTCAAGGATCCGCACTGGCTGCTCTATATAGGTGAGATCACTTAAGATTTCCACCTCCGGTTCACTAAGAACCTTCTCTGGATCTGACACAAACTTTCTCAACATAGAAACATGGAATACCGGATGAATTCTTTCCATAGAAGTCGGTAAATCTAGCTTATACGACACAGGCCCGATCTTCTGCAAGATCTCAAAGGGACCAATGTACCGTGGGGCCAGTTTACCCTTCTTTCCAAACCGAACCACTCCCTTCATCGGAGACACCTTAAGCAATACCATATCCCCCTCCTGGAACTCTATCTGCTTCCTACGGATGTCTACATAGCTTTTCTGTCTGCTTACAGCTGTTCTGATCCTCTCTCTGATGATAGGCACTACCTTGCTGGTTATCTCAACTAACTCTGGCCCTGTAACGACCCCAAAATGGACCGTCACCGGCGCTAGGATTCAGGTCGGCTTAAGGCCGCCAGAACCCGTAGCAAGCCTGCTATACTCTCTGTGTACCTGTAAACCTCATACATGATCATACATTTTATGTGAAAATAAAACTCTTTTCGGAACCAAGGCTTAACCTGTGCATGCACTATCTCTGTACTCTGTACTCATGTACTCTGTACTCTGTATCCCTGACTAGAGCTTGCTCTAGATGGGTTAACTCATATCTGTTAAGCCTGGTTTTCACATACAAGAAAACATATATACATATACAGATCATGTACAAAACATACATCACTAGGTCAAGCAACAACTATTACATCTCTTTAATATTACATGTCCACTCTAAGCTATTACAGATCTCTTTACTTTTTCTGTACTCTGCTGGACTGTCCCTGTATACTGTACACTGAACCTGCAAAACTGGGGTTAAGGGAGTGGGATGAGCTCTATAGCCCAGTGAGTAGAACAGTAAAACATCTCAGTAAAATATGATCTCATGGAATGCACCATATCACAGACAATTCACATCAAGAGTAAACCTGTCACCACATAGTCCCAGTAACTCTGTGCCAGGGCGTAGAATCGAGCACCTGGTCTTCCTGTCATATATGTATATGTGTATATAACACCTCTGTACTTACCATTGCCAGGGCGTAGTCAAAGGCTCCTGGACTTTGCTATACCTGCCAGGGCGTAGTCAAAGGCTCCTGGACTTCTCACTATACCTGCCAGGGCATAGTCAAAGGCTCCTGGACTTCCTGTCTGAGACTATTGGATCATTCAGCATTCACTCACATCACCAAATAACGATGCAATGCAACATATTCGTGAATACTAATGCAATCAACCTATGGCATAAACATGATGCATGAGATATGCTAAAAGCAGTTTGTGGTTCAATTAAAAGTCATAAGTTTAGTTCCACTCACCTCTGGCTATCTGGACTGACTGACTCTGCAGGCTCTGAACCTCTGGAGCAGTACTCACTGCTGCTCTCTCTGGTTCCTCTGGTCTGTACCTATACAGATGGACTCAAATGAGGGACCAAACAAGCATAGAATAACTCTCTTAAACTTCCCCAAGAATCCCCTTATACTCACTCAACTATCCATGCAAAATATGCAAAAGAAAACTGGACAGGACACTTTCGGCGGCAGGTTCGGCGGCCGAAAGTCCTCTCCAGAGACGAAACTCAAGCACCTTCGGCGGCCGAAACTCAATCTTCGGCGGCCGAACCCTTTCGGGGGCAAGCTTCGGGGGCCAAACCTCACTCCAGAGACGAAAGTCTCACACCTTCGGCGGCACCTTCGGCGGCCGAATCCCCCAAACAGAGCCGAACATGCAAAACAGGCTGTGGCAACCAAGCCACCATGCAAGAGGTTCGGCGGCCGAATGAACCTTCGGCTGCCGAACCTGAGTTCATCCAGAACTCAGCTTCAACGGCAAACCATCTCCTCTTTCCCTTCACTCTCTCCAAACATGCCTACCTCCGCGACTCAACTCACATATACTCAAGTATATGATCACAGGGGTCCAAAACTATCTAATAACCCCAAACAACAAATCAAACATAACACAGAAACATATATACATGCATAAATCATTAAAACCATCATTAAAAACCTAAACATGCATCTCTCTCTCCACCACTCCCATAAAACCTTCAGAAAACATAAAAACATGGTCAAGAGCATCACTTACCTCCTGTAACAAGAAGCTGAACACTCTGACCTAAAGAAAACGGACCAACTCTCCTCAAACTCTCCAATTCTCACAAACTTAGCTTTTTGCTTCAACCTTTCAAAACCTTTGAACACACACACTAATCTTCTGTATGAGCAGCTAAAACCACTTGCAGATGAGTCATGAGGGACGTGACCTATTCCATGGCAAAAATCTGAGGCCAACATCTGTCAAAAGCCATGACTCAGCTAGCTGGCCAACTCATCGTCGGCTGCCCAATCACATGCAAGACCATGCAACGTTCGGGGGCCGAACTAAATCTTCGGAAGCCGAACATTGAGCACTTTCGGCGGCCGAACTTACCTTCGGCGGCCGAACTTGGCTCCTCTGCCTTGGTTCATTTCAACTCAACACTTGGTTCTATTTACCTTCAACACAATAAACCACACAACATTCGTGAGAAACTCATATCTCCTACCCTCTAGAGGATTCCGACATCCCGGAATCCCCCGGACGACAAGAATTCCGGTGTTGGACTCTAGCCGGGTATTACATTCTCCCCTCCTTAAGAACATTCGTCCTCGAAGGTTCCTAAAACACACAATTAACACATGAAACGGAGAAAACTAACCTTAAAACAAATATGGATACTGCTGGAGCATAGACTCCCGCGTCTCCCACGTGCACTCTTCTAGGTTATGGTGGTTCCATAGAACTTTTACCATCGGAATCTCCTTGTTCCTTAGCTGTCTGATCTGCGTGTCCAGAATCCGCACTGGCTGCTCTATATAGGTGAGATCTGTATGAATCTCCACCTCAGGCTCACTCAGAACCTGATTCGGATCTGACACAAACTGTCGTAGCATAGAAACATGAAATACCGGGTGAATTCTCTCCATAGAAGCAGGTAAATCCAGCTTATACGACACATTTCCGATCCTCTGCAACACCTCAAAGGGTCCAATGTACCGTGGAGCTAATTTACCTTTCTTTCCAAAACGAACCACTCCTTTCATTGGAGACACTTTCAGCAATACCCAATTACCCTCCTGGAACTCTAACTGCTTTCTGCGAACGTCTGCATAACTTTTCTGTCTACTCTGAGCTGTTCTGATTCTCTCTCTGATCATGGGCACCATTCTACTGGTAATGTCTACTAACTCCGGCCCTGCAAGAGCCTTCTCTCCTACCTCTTCCCAGCAAACAAGGGATCTGCACTTCCTCCCATACAAAGCTTCATAAGGAGCCATCCCAATGCTAGCATGATGACTGTTATTGTAGGCAAACTCCACCAAAGGTAGATGCTGCCTCCAAGAACCGCCAAAGTCTAACACACATAGTCGAAGCATATCCTCTATGGTCTGGATGGTCCTTTCTGATTGTCCATCAGTCTGTGGGTGGAAAGCAGTACTAAAATCCAATCTCGTGCCCATCGCACTTTGCAGACTCCGCCAAAAGCGAGAGGTAAACTGAGGTCCTCTGTCTGAAACTATAGACACTGGAATTCCATGTAATCTCACTATCTCATCCAGATAGACCTGTGCCAACTTATCCACAGAATAGTTACTCCGTACTGGAAGAAAATGAGCAGATTTCGTGAGTCTGTCCATAATCACCCATATCGAGTCTATCCTGTTGGACGCTACTGGTAAACCCACTACAAAATCCATGGCTATGTTCTCCCATTTCCACTCTGGAATCGGTAATGGGTTAAGCATTCCTGCTGGTTTCTGATGCTCTAATTTCACCCTCTGACAAACCTCACAGGCTGTCACGAACTGCGCCACTTCTTTCTTCATGGCTGGCCACCAATAGACCCTTTTCAGATCCTGATACATCTTGGTGGTTCCTGGGTGAACACTATACCTTGCATTATGAGCTTCCCTCATAATGTCTTCCTTCACACTGCCCTTATCTGGTACACAAAGTCGACTCCCATAGCGAAGGATCCCTTTGCTGTCAAATCTGAACTCTACACTATTGCCTGACTAAACAGTCCTGGCAATTTTCATCAACTCAGGGTCCTCATGCTGTCTCTGAGCTATCTGCTCCAGAAACACAGGTGTCACTCTCATCTGTGCTGTCAACGCACTTGTACTAGACAACTCTAGCTGTAATCCCTCGTCAAAGAGCTTATAAAGCTCCATCACAACTGGTCTCCGCTCTGCTGCTATATGGGATAAACTGCCTAGTGACTTCCGGCTTAGGGCGTCTGCGACAACATTCGCCTTACCCGGATGATACTGGATTTTACAATCATAATCACTGAGCAATTCGACCCACCTTCTCTGCCGTAAATTCAGCTCTCTCTGACTCAAGATGTACTGTAAACTCTTGTGATCAGTGAAGATCTCGCATTTAACCCCATAGAGGTAATGCCGCCACATCTTAAGTGCAAAGATAACTGCTGCCATCTCTAGGTCATGGGTAGGGTAATTCAACTCGTGCTTCTTCAACTGTCTAGAAGCATAAGCTATGACTCTATCACTCTGCATCAATACACAACCCAATCCCACTCGAGATGCATCACAGAACACTGTGAAATCTTCATTACTGACAGGCAGAGCTAACACTGGTGCTGTTGTCAATCTCCTCTTGAGCTCCTCAAAGCTCTCTTCACACTGGTCTGACCAGATAAACTTCTGGTTCTTCTGAGTCAATTTGGTCATAGGAGCTGCTATCTTTGAGAAGTTCTGAACAAACCTCCTGTAGTAACCTGCCAGTCCCAAAAAGCTTTTAATCTCAGTCACTGTCATGGGTCTGGGCCAGTTAGCTACAGCCTCTATCTTCTTGGGGTCTACCTCAATACCCTCTGCTGATACCACATGTCCCAAGAAGGCAATGCTCCGTAACCAAAACTCACACTTCGAGAACTTGGCATATAAACCTTGCTCTCTCAGTGTCTGCAGAACAATCCTCAGATGCTGGGCATGTTCCTCTGCATCTCTGGAATACACTAAGATATCATCGATAAACACAATGACAAAGTGATCCAGAAACTCACTGAATACCCTGTTCATGAGATCCATAAATGCTGCAGGGGCGTTAGTCAACCCGAACGGCATCACTAAGAACTCATAATGCCCATATCTGGTCCGGAAAGCTGTCTTAGGCACATCTGCCTCTCTGACTCTCAACTGATGATACCCAGATCTCAGATCTATTTTCGAGAAACAACCTGCTCCAGCTAGCTGGTCAAATAGATCATCAATCCGAGGTAAGGGATACCTATTCTTGATAGTGACCTTGTTCAACTGTCTGTAGTCGATACAAAGTCTAAGGGATCCATCCTTCTTTCTGACAAAAAGCACTGGAGCACCCCAAGGTGAGGTACTAGGGCGGATGAAACCCTTATCTACCAAGTCCTGTAACTGTTCTTTCAACTCTGTTAACTCAGCTGGCGCCATCCTGTAGGGAGGAATAGAGATAGGTCTGGTACCTGGCAGTAATTCAATTTCAAACCCTATCTCCCTATCAGGTGGTAGTCCTGGCAAATCGTCTGGGAACACATCGAGAAACTCTCGGACTACTGGTACTGTGGCTGGTTCCCTCACCTGACTGTCTAGCTCTCTCACATGAGCTAGAAACCCCTGACAACCCCTCCTAAGCAAACGACGAGCCTGAAGGGCTGAAATCATACCTCTGGGTGTACCTCTCCTGTCTCCTCTGAAGACACACTCTGACCCATCCTGGTCTCTGAGACTCACTAGCTTTTCTCGACAGTCCAACGTAGCACTATATGTAGATAACCAATCCATCCCTAGAATGACATCAAAATCTGTCAAATCTAGAACCACAAGGTCAGCTGGAAAGTATCTACCCTCGATAACCACTGGACTGAAACGACAGACTGACACTGCCACTGATGGGTCACATCTAGGTCCACTGACCCAGAGAGGATACTCTAACTCAGAACTGATCAAACCCAATCTCTCTATGGCTCTCGAAGCAATAAAGGAATGAGAAGCACCGGGGTCCATCAAAGCATACACATCTGAACACCCAATGATGAGATTACCTGACACCACTGTGTTCGACGTGTTAGCCTCCTCCTGTGTCACTGTGAAAATCTGTGCTGGGGCTACCGGATTTCCACCTCGGGAACCTGCTGCTGAAGTAGAGGCGACCCCTCTCCCTCTACCTCTGCCACTAGTCTGAGGCATGACTGGAGCTGCTGGCCGTACAACTGGCTGTACCACACTGCCTGAACTCATCTGCTGGGATGGTGCAAAAGTCATCTGCGGACAATCCCGAGCAATATGCCCTTCCTGTCCACATCGAAAACAAGCTGTAGATCCCAACCGACAAACTCCTCCATGTGGTTTTCCGCATCGTCTGCAGACTGGAGCTGTGCCAGAGCTTGAGCCACTACCTATTCCCAAACCTGACTTAACTTTACTCCAAAACTTACTCTTTGTTCCTTTTGCTCTATCCCATCTTTTACTGCTTGGTGTGGGGGCTTTAGAACCCGAAGCCTGTGCCTTTGACTGTTTCTGAATGTTGGCACTAGCTTCCATTTTCCTGGCTGCATCTACGATGGTATGGAAACTCTCCTTTTCTGCTGGAAGAATCAAGGAAGCATACCTGGGATGCAGTCTCATAGTATATCTCCTTGCTTTCTTCTGATCAGTATCATAGGCTTGACCCACGTACTGAAGCAGATCCAGGAACTTATCTGTGAATTCATCAACACTCATCTCATCTGTCTGTCGCAACTGTTCAAATTCAATTACTTTCATCTCCCTCGAACTGTCAGGAAAAGCCCACCCTGCAAACTCATTGGCGAACTCTCCCCATGACATGCTGTCCATTCTAGGCTCCACATAATTCTTAAACCATTCTCTGGCTTTCTTGCATTTTAATGTGAAACCTGCCATCTCAATGGCTCTCCTATCATCCGCTCCCAATTCACTAGTTATCATCCTAACTGCTCTGAGGTAATCAAATGGATCATCTCCCGTATTGTATTTAGGAGCATCCAATTTCAAGTACTCCGTCATTTGGACTTTACCTCCAGATGAGCTAGGTTCATGTCTATCAACAACAGGGGCTACTGGTTCTGGTGGTGGTACTGGTTCATTTGGCTCTAGGTGTGCTGCACTTGGATGGGTAGGGGAAGATGGATACATCGGATATGGTGGGTAATATGGAGGATAAGGCATATAAGGCATATAAGGAGGATATGGCACAAAACTCGAGTACTCCGACATACCTCCCATCGGATACTCTGGATAGCCAAAACCTGAGGTCTGAGCACCTCCCTGCGACTCTCCCATACCTTCCTCAAAACTGCCTATACCCATGCTGTCATCTCTAGACTGATCAATCTCCATAGCTTCCCTCCTTTCCTCTGATCTTCCTCCCCTAGCTGTTCCTCTTCTGCTCTCGTCGAAAGACCTTCTAGGGTCTATTGACGTACCTTCCCTGCTAGATCTCTGAGACCTTGCCCTTGGCAATGCAGGAGGACGAGCAGCTGATCTCTCATTCTCTGGTGGGACTCCAGTCAATCGAGCTGATCGACGAGTTCCTCGCATCTTTACTCTGGAAACACAACATATAACATACCACTTAAGCACATAAACATCACATATCAATCATACACATGCAACACTCATGGCATATCATAGCAGATAGGACTCAAGACCCTATCCTAGTGGACATGATTTCCTATTGTGCTTGACCACTTCTAACCTGTCTGAGCCCAACACTGTCTCAATAGGTCCGATCATATGAACCTAGGGCTCTGATACCAATCTGTAACGACCCCAAAATGGACCGTCACCGGCGCTAGGATTCAGGTCGGCTTAAGGCCGCCAGAACCCGTAGCAAGCCTGCTATACTCTCTGTGTACCTGTAAACCTCATACATGATCATACATTTTATGTGAAAATAAAACTCTTTTCGGAACCAAGGCTTAACCTGTGCATGCACTATCTCTGTACTCTGTACTCATGTACTCTGTACTCTGTATCCCTGACTAGAGCTTGCTCTAGATGGGTTAACTCATATCTGTTAAGCCTGGTTTTCACATACAAGAAAACATATATACATATACAGATCATGTACAAAACATACATCACTAGGTCAAGCAACAACTATTACATCTCTTTAATATTACATGTCCACTCTAAGCTATTACAGATCTCTTTACTTTTTCTGTACTCTGCTGGACTGTCCCTGTATACTGTACACTAAACCTGCAAAACTGGGGTTAAGGGAGTGGGATGAGCTCTATAGCCCAGTGAGTAGAACAGTAAAACATCTCAGTAAAATATGATCTCATGGAATGCACCATATCACAGACAATTCACATCAAGAGTAAACCTGTCACCACATAGTCCCAGTAACTCTGTGCCAGGGCGTAGAATCGAGCACCTGGTCTTCCTGTCATATATGTATATGTGTATATAACACCTCTGTACTTACCATTGCCAGGGCGTAGTCAAAGGCTCCTGGACTTTGCTATACCTGCCAGGGCGTAGTCAAAGGCTCCTGGACTTCTCACTATACCTGCCAGGGCGTAGTCAAAGGCTCCTGGACTTCCTGTCTGAGACTATTGGATCATTCAGCATTCACTCACATCACCAAATAACGATGCAATGCAACATATTCGTGAATACTAATGCAATCAACCTATGGCATAAACATGATGCATGAGATATGCTAAAAGCAGTTTGTGGTTCAATTAAAAGTCATAAGTTTAGTTCCACTCACCTCTGGCTATCTGGACTGATTGACTCTGCAGGCTCTGAACCTCTGGAGCAGTACTCACTGCTGCTCTCTCTGGTTCCTCTGGTCTGTACCTATACAGATGGACTCAAATGAGGGACCAAACAAGCGTAGAATAACTCTCTTAAACTTCCCCAAGAATCCCCTTATACTCACTCAACTATCCATGCAAAATATGCAAAAGAAAACTGGACAGGACACTTTCGGCGGCAGGTTCGGCGGCCGAAAGTCCTCTCCAGAGACGAAACTCAAGCACCTTCGGCGGCCGAAACTCAATCTTCGGCGGCCGAACCCTTTCGGGGGCAAGCTTCGGGGGCCAAACCTCACTCCAGAGACGAAAGTCTCACACCTTCGGCGGCACCTTCGGTGGCCGAATCCCCCAAACAGAGCCGAACATGCAAAACAGGCTGTGGCAACCAAGCCACCATGCAAGAGGTTCGGCGGCCGAATGAACCTTCGGCTGCCGAACCTGAGTTCATCCAGAACTCAGCTTCAACGGCAAACCATCTCCTCTTTCCCTTCACTCTCTCCAAACATGCCTACCTCCGCGACTCAACTCACATATACTCAAGTATATGATCACAGGGGTCCAAAACTATCTAATAACCCCAAACAACAAATCAAACATAACACAGAAACATATATACATGCATAAATCATTAAAACCATCATTAAAAACCTAAACATGCATCTCTCTCTCCACCACTCCCATAAAACCTTCAGAAAACATAAAAACATGGTCAAGAGCATCACTTACCTCCTGTAACAAGAAGCTGAACACTCTGACCTAAAGAAAACGGACCAACTCTCCTCAAACTCTCCAATTCTCACAAACTTAGCTTTTTGCTTCAACCTTTCAAAACCTTTGAACACACACACTAATCTTCTGTATGAGCAGCTAAAACCACTTGCAGATGAGTCATGAGGGACGTGACCTATTCCATGGCAAAAATCTGAGGCCAACATCTGTCAAAAGCCATGACTCAGCTAGCTGGCCAACTCATCGTCGGCTGCCCAATCACATGCAAGACCATGCAACGTTCGGGGGCCGAACTAAATCTTCGGAAGCCGAACATTGAGCACTTTCGGCGGCCGAACTTACCTTCGGCGGCCGAACTTGGCTCCTCTGCCTTGGTTCATTTCAACTCAACACTTGGTTCTATTTACCTTCAACACAATAAACCACACAACATTCGTGAGAAACTCATATCTCCTACCCTCTAGAGGATTCCGACATCCCGGAATCCCCCGGACGACAAGAATTCCGGTGCTGGACTCTAGCCGGGTATTACAGGCCCTGCAAGAGTTTTCTCTCCTACCTCTTCCCAGCAAACAGGTGTTCGGCACTTCCTCCCATACAGAGCTTCATAAGGAGCCATCCCTATGCTAGCATGATGGCTGTTGTTGTAGGCAAACTCCACCAGCGGTAGATGCTGCCTCCAAGAACCGCCAAAGTCTAACACGCACATTCTCAACATATCTTCAATGGTCTGGATGGTTCTCTCTGATTGACCGTCTGTCTGTGGATGGAAAGCAGTGCTGAAATCCAACCTTGTGCCCATTTCCTTTTGCAGACTTCGCCAAAACCTGGAGGTGAACTGAGGTCCTCGATCTGATACGATCGACACTGGAACTCCATGCAACCTTACTATCTCGTCTACATACACCTGCGCCAACTTGTCCACAGAGTAGTTACTCCTGACTGGAATGAAGTGAGCAGATTTAGTGAGTCTATCCACAATCACCCAGATGGAGTCTAGTCTGTTAGACGTCGCCGGTAACCCTACTACAAAATCCATAGCTATGTTCTCCCATTTCCATTCTGGAATCGGCAGTGGGTTAAGCATTCCAGCCGGCTTCTGGTGCTCTAGCTTCACCCTTTGACATGTCTCGCAGGCTGACACGAACTGTGCCACTTCTCTTTTCATTGCTGGCCACCAATACACCCTTCTCAGATCTTGATACATCTTGGTGGCTCCCGGGTGAATGCTATACCACGTATTATGAGCTTCCCTCATAATGTCTGCCTTCAAACTGCTATCATCTGGTACACATAACCTCGTACCGTGCCGAAGAATCCCCTCACCATCAATTCTGAACTCTGCACTGTTGCCCGACTGAATAGTTCTGGCAATCTTCACTAACTCGGGGTCTTCGTGCTGTTTCAAAGCCACTTGATCTAGAAACACTGGCGTCACTCTCATCTGTGCGATCAAAGCACCTGTACCAGATAACTGCAACTGTAACCCTTCTTCCACGAGCTT
This sequence comes from Manihot esculenta, assembly GCF_001659605.2. Taxonomy (NCBI): domain Eukaryota; kingdom Viridiplantae; phylum Streptophyta; class Magnoliopsida; order Malpighiales; family Euphorbiaceae; genus Manihot; species Manihot esculenta. The sequence goes on from NC_035171.2 coordinate 21,704,918, forward strand.
GTAGAAATCCTTCACCACCGGTCTTCTCTCTACTGCAATGTGGGATAAACTGCCAAGTGACTTTCGGCTTAAGGCATCAGCTACAACATTAGCCTTGCCCGGATGATACTGGATCTTACAATCGTAATCACTGAGCAATTCTACCCACCGTCTCTGCCTCAAGTTTAACTCTCTCTGACTTAAGATGTGCTGCAGGCTCTTATGATCCGTATAGATCTCACACTTTACCCCATAGAGGTAATGCCTCCACATCTTAAGTGCAAAGATAACAGCTGCCATCTCCAGATCGTGTGTCGGGTAATTTAGCTCGTGCTTCTTCAGCTGTCTAGAAGCATAAGCTATCACTCGGTCATTCTGCATCAACACACAACCTAATCCCACTCGGGATGCATCACAGAACACTGTGAACTCTTCATCACTGATCGGCAGAGCTAACACCGGTGCTGAAGTTAACCGTCTCTTCAACTCTGCAAAACTTTCCTCACATTCCTCTGACCACACGAACTTCTGATTCTTCCTGGTCAGTCTGGTCATAGGAGCAGCTATCTTCGAGAAGTCCTGAACAAACCTCCGATAGTAGCCTGCCAAACCCAGAAAACTCTTGATTTCTGTCACTGTAGTGGGTGTAGGCCAGTTGGCTACTGCCTCTACCTTTTTGGGATCTACTGCTATACCTCCCTCTGATACAACATGTCCCAAAAAGGAAATGCTCCTTAGCCAGAACTCGCACTTGGAGAACTTGGCATACAAGCCATGCTCTCTCAAGGTTTGCAGCACTATCCGCAGATGATGGGCATGGTCCTCTGCATTCCTGGAGTACACCAAGATATCATCAATAAAGACGATCACAAAACGATCCAAGTACTCCCTGAAAACCCTGTTCATGAGATCCATGAATGCTGCAGGGGCGTTAGTCAACCCGAACGGCATCACAAGGAACTCATAATGCCCATATCTGGTTCTGAAAGCAGTCTTGGATACATCTCCTTCCCTGATCTTTAACTGGTGGTATCCGGATCTCAGATCTATTTTAGAAAAACAACCTGCTCCTGCCAGCTGGTCGAAGAGATCATCGATCCTGGGTAACGGATACTTGTTTTTGATAGTGACTTTGTTCAACTGTCTATAGTCGACACAAAGTCTAAGAGGTCCATCCTTCTTTCTAACAAATAAAACGGGAGCACCCCAGGGTGAGGTACTCGGGCGGATGAAACCCTTAGCTACCAAATCCTGTAACTGCTCTTTCAACTCTCGCAACTCTGCTGGTGCCATCCGGTAGGGAGGAATAGAGATCGGTCTGGCATTGGGCATCAACTCAATCTTGAACTCTATTTCCCTATCCGGTGGTAGTCCTGGAAGCTCTTCAGGAAACAAATCTGGGAAGTCGCTAACAACTGGTACTAAGGATGGTTCCCTAACCTGACTGTCTAGCTCTCTCACATAAGCTAGGAACCCCTGACACCCCTTCCTTAACATCCTACGAGCCTGGAGGGCTGATATCAAGCCCCTAGGTGTCCCTCTCCTGTCTCCTCTGAAGACACACTCTGACCCATCCTGGTCTCTGACACTGACTACCTTGTCTCTACAGTTCAGGGTAGCATCATACGTAGATAACCAGTCCATCCCTAGAATGACATCAAAATCTGTCAACTCTAGAACCACCAGGTCAGCTGGAAGGTATCTACCCTCTATGCACACTGGACTGAACCGACAGACTGACTCTGCCAAAGATGGATCACATTTGGGTCCACTGACCCATAGAGGACACTCTAACTCAGACACCATCAGACCCAACCTCTCTACAGCTCTAGAAGAAATGAAAGAGTGAGAAGCACCGGGGTCCATTAAAGCATACACCGCTGAACACCCAATGATGAGATTACCTGACACCACCGTGTTCGACGTGTCTGCCTCCTGCTGAGTCAGGGTGAAAATCCGTGCTGGGGCTGACGGACCTGCACCTCGGGAACCCATCCCTGATGAAGAGGCTGCCCCTCTTCCTCTTCCTCTGCCACTGCTTGGTGGTATGGCTGAAGCTACGGGCTGTACTACACTGCCCGTACTCATCTGCTGGGATGGTGCAACTAAAGTCGCCTGAGGACATTCTCGTGCATAATGTCCCTCCTGCCCACATCTATAGCAGGCTGTGGATCCCAACTGACAAGCTCCTCTATGCTGTTTGCCACACCTCTTGCACACTGGAAAATCTGCGCCAGAACTAGAGCCACTACTCATTCCCAGACCCGACTTAAGCCTGTTCCAGAACTTGCCTCTCTTTCCTCTAAATTTCTCCCATCTCTTCTTACTTGCACTTGCTGTACTCTGTGAGGAGGAACCTGGTTTAACACCAGAAGACTGTGCCTTGACTACACCTTGACTTATGGCACTGGCCTCCATCTTTCTAGCCGCATCCACAATAGAGTGGAAACTTTCCTTCTCCGCATGAAGAATCAAAGAGAAATACCTAGGATGAAGCCTTGTGGCATATCTCTTTGCCTTCTTCTGATCTGTATCATATGCCTGACCGACATATGGCAACAATTCCAGGAACTTATCTGTATATTCATCAACGCTCATCTCCTCCGTCTGTCTCAACTGCTCAAACTCCACAACCTTTAGTTCCCTGGAACTGTCAGGAAAAGCCCATCCAGCAAATTCATTGGCGAACTCTTCCCATGTCATACTCTCAAGTTTCGGGTCCACATAGTTCTTGAACCATTCTCTAGCTTTCTTGCACTTTAAAGTGAACCCTGCCATCTCAATGGCTCTACCGTCATCAGCTCCCAACTCACTTGTTATCATTCTGACTGCACTGAGATACTCAAAGGGATCATCTCCTGTATTGAATTTAGGAGCATCCAACTTTAAGTACTCGGTCATCTTCACCTTACTTCCCCCTGACGAACTGGGTTGCTGTGCTTCCACAACAGGGGCTACTGGTTCAGGAGGTGGTGGTGGAGGAACTGGTTCCCTCACTTCAGGCTGTACTGGACTTGGATGAACAGGTGGGGGTGGATACATGTGATGATATGGTGGATAAAAGGAAGGATAGGGCATATATGGCATGTAGGGTGGATATGGGGCAAAACTGGAGTAATCCGACGTGCCTCCCATCGGATACTCTGGGCCCTGAGGAAAGGGTGGATAGCCAAACCCCGAGGCCTGCATGCCTCCCTGGGACTCCCCCATACCTTCTTCTGACCTTCCTACACCCATGCTTACATCTCTACTCTGATCCTCTTCCATCACACCTCTTTCTTCTACTGACCTTCCCCCTCTGCTTACTCCTCTCCTGCTCTCGTCAGAAGACCTTCTAGGGTCTCGTGACGTTCCTTCCCTGCTTGTCCTGTGAGATCTTGCCCTTGGCAAGGCAGGTGGACGAGCAGCTGTACCCTCACTTACAGGTGGGACTCCAGTCAATCTCGCAGATCGACGAGTTCCTCGCATCGTCACTCTCTGGAAAACAACAAATCACATAACACATCAGCAACACATCAAAAACATGCACATGCATAACTCATGGCATTGCACGTCAGCAGAACATCCTATCCTCGTGGACATGTTTTTCCTATGGTGCTTGACCTGCTAAACCTCTCTATGAGCCCAACTTTCTCTATAGGTCCGACCATATGAAACCTAGGGCTCTGATACCAAATCTGTAACAGCCCGGAAATCGAACTGCCACCGGCACTAGGATCCAGATCGACTTAAGGTCGCCGGGACCCGTAGTAAGCCTACTCTGAACTCTGTGAACCTGTGAAATCCCATACATGATCATACATGTCTGTAAAAAACATAAAACTTTTCTTCAGTCCAAGGCTTAACCTGTGCATGCACTCTCTCTGTTCTCTACTAATCCCTACTAGAGCTCCTCATGGCTCTAGGCGGATCAAACTCAGAATGTTAAGCCTGGTTTTGCTCATAAACATACAACAATAAAGAAACATACATAAACTGATCATGTGACTCCACAAAGGGATTACAACTCTTCTAAGTCAAGCACTATGCTATACACTGTACATATACACTATCTCTTTACATTTACATGTCCACACTAGCTATTACAAGACTCTGTACTCTTCCTGTACCCTGCTGACCTGTCTCTGACCTCTGAACCTGCACAACTGGAGTTAGGGGAGAGGGATGAGCTACTATAGCCCAGTGAGTAGAATAGTAATAAAATAACAGGTGATAAAACATGCTCTCATGGAATGCAACACATAATCACATCACCTCGGCCGGACGGATCAAAACTCCCTCTATCTCATCTGGGTACCGGAGTACCAGGTGCCTGGTCCCCGTAGGGCTGTTCCAGGTCTTTGTGTGCCTGGTCCCCGTAGGGCTGTTCCAGGTCTTTTCTCTGAGGGCTAATGAATCCTCACGAAGTCTGTGCCGTCTCATAGAAACAATGTACAAGGAGCAGTGCCAAGTACAAGGATAAATGCAATGCATCATCTTTGTGTATACTAATGCACTCACCCTATAGCATAGTCATGATGCATGAAGCATGATAAAATATTCAGTTTGCATATTAAAATATTAAGTTACATTCCACTCACCTTTAGTTATCTCTGAACTGACTCTGCAGGTTCTGACACTGGACTCACTGCTGACTTCCCTGATTCCTCTGGTCCGTACCTACACAGGTGGACTCAAATGAGGGACTAAACTCACTCAAGAACATCTCTAAGAAACTCCCCAAAACCCCTCTAACCAATCCTAAAACCATCATATAACACATGCAAAAGAAAGCTGGACAGGGCACTTTCGGCGGCAGGTTCGGCGGCCGAAACCCCACTCCAGAGACGAAACTCATGCATGTTCGGCGGCACCTTCGGCGGCCGAAGGTCTCGTCCAGAGACGAAACTCACACACTTTCGGCGGCCGAACTTCCTCTTTCGGCGGCCGAAAGGCTCTGTCTACACCGAAAGCCTAGCTTTCGGAGGCAACCTTTGGCAGCCGAACTGCCTCCATAAGGGGTTCGGCGGCCGAACCTTCCTTCGGCGGCCGAACCTGGTTTTGCCCGAAGGACAGAACCCTGCTCTGTTTCATGCAAACTTTGCCCAAAAACCTACAAACATGCATATCAACTACTCCCAACTAGCATATACACATATATATGCACAAAGGGGTCTAAACCTACCCTAAAACCCCAAACAAACAGAGCACATAACACTTAAACATGTTTGACCACCACAAATCACCAAAAACCTCACCTAAACCTAAACATGCATACTACCCATACAAACTTCATACAACCTTTCAAAATCATCAAAGAAGCTCAGGATCTTCACTTACCTCTTACACACCTTGAGGATGAAGGATCCTAACGTGGAGATATGAAGAAAAACTCTTCCAAAGCTCCAAGCTTCAAAACTTGGTTCTTTTGCTCAAAACCTTCATAAGGCACCAAAACTCTTAAAACTCTTGAAAGATTTGATGAAAATCATGAAAAACATGAAAGTCAACGTAGGAGAGGCTGAAACTCACCTCTGGCTGCAAGTGGAGGAGAAATAACCTCCTTCCACCGACCCTTGGCCCTTTTATAGGTGGCTGGCCAGACCACCTTCGGCAGCCGAACGTGAAGCCGCAACCATGCAATGTTCGGCGGCCGAAAGTGACCTTCGGCGGCCGAACCTTTGCATTTCTCCCTTGTTGCTTTTCTTTCAAAACTCAAGTCTTTTAACACTTCAAAACATGAAAACAATGAAAATACCTTGGAAAACATATGCATTACCCTTCTCGAGGGTTCCGACACCCGAGATTCCACCGGACTACAGGAATTCCGATGCCGGACTCAAGCCGGGTATTACAGGCAGTCCGAAAGTTCAGGGTTTATATGGAAAGCCACCGGGGAGTAGTAATGACCGATCAACCCTTGAAGAAGATTTTGCATAGACCGGAGACCTCAGGTCGGATGCTAGCTTGGTCCGTTGAGATTAGTCCTTATTGCTTAGAGTATCGACCTCGAACAGCCATAAAATCTCAGGCCCTTGCTGATTTCATAGCAGAGTGCACACTCAGTGAGGAACAAGGAGAATCATCTTCAGAAGTGTCGGGGAAGCAAAGAAAGGAAGAGCTTTTCCAAAAGTTCAGCTGGAAGTTATATGTAGACGGGGCTTCAAGCGCCGAAGGCAGTGGTGCTGGAATAATGCAGAGCTACCTGGCAAAAGTAAAAGCTATAGAGGCTGAACTCATAGATTGGGGAGTTCCCATCAAATTTCAAAGAATACCTCGAGAAGAAAATGAGGAAGCTGACCTGCTTAGCCGGTTGTCCAAAGAAGAATTAGAACAGCTCCCCGATGAAGTGTACATATAGCACGTCCACGCGCCTGCTTTTAATAAAACAAACACGGTATTGCAGGTGGAACAAAGCCCGACTTGGATGACCCCATACCTAGAATACCTGGAGAAGGGAAAGCTCCCTGAGGATAAAGATGAAGCTAGAAAGATAACAGCTCGTGCTGCCAACTATCAAGCAATAAGGGTGACCTTATACAAAAAAGGGAAATCCAGCCCGTGGCTCCGGTGTGTGAGCCCGGATGAGGCTACAAAGGTGATGGAAGAGATACACAAGGGAATGTGTGGAGCTCACGAAGGAGCAGGGACCTTAGTCAATAAAATATTCAGGCAAGGGTACTACTGGCCCACTGTTAAAAAGGAGGCAGAAGAGTTTGTCCGAAGGTGCGACGTATGCCAAAGATTTGCTAACGCCATCAAAGTCCCAGCCACTCCTCAAGCCAACATATCCAGTCCATGGCCATTCTCACAATGGGGAATAGACATCCTGGGACCCTTCCCCAAGACCACGGGACAGAGGAAATTCGTAGTAGTGGCTGTAGAATACTTCTCCAAATGGCCAGAGGCGGAAGCAATAGCCACGATCACAGCTCGCAAGATGATAGACTTCGTATGGGAAAACATCATCTGCAGGTTTGGCATACCAAGAGTACTCATATCTGACAATGGCAGACAATTTGACTGCAGCACCTTCAGAGCATTTACGGCAAACATGGGCATATGGCACAAGTTTTCCTCAGTGGCCCATCCTCAGACCAATGGCCAAACAAAGGTTACCAACAGAGCTATCCTCCAGGGATTAAAGAAACGGCTAGATGGGGAAAAGACGAATTGGGCAGAAGAGCTCAATAGTATCCTGTGGGCACTCCGAACTACCCCCAGAACGTCCACTAAAGAAACGCCCTTTGCACTTACTTACGGCACAGAGGCCGTAGTCCCAGTCGAGCTACAAATCCCCACTCATCGAGTCCAATTTGCTAACGAAAACAGCAATGACGACAAGTTAAGGAACAACTTGGACGCTCTCGAAGAAGTTAGGGAAGAAGCTCAAGTCTAAACTGCTGCTTACCAACAACGGGCAGCCCATTATTACAACCAAAGGGTCAGGGAAAGAAGTCTAAAGGTAGGGGACCTGGCCCTAAGAAACTTAAAAGCTACGGGAAAAAGAGCAGCAGTGGGCAAGTTGGCACCGACCTGGGAGGGCCCATTCAGGATAGCAAAAGTGGTTAAGCCAGGAGTATACCGAATCGAAGATATGCAAGGAAATCCTGAGCCCCACGCCTGGAATATCCAACACCTGAAGAGATATTTCCCCTGAAATATTTGTAAAAAAAAAAAAAAGCATTGTACTCTGAAAAACATGAATGAATAAAATAATATCATTCCCTCCAAAACGAGATCATCTTTATTATTGTGAATGATTCTCTGTAGAAAACAAAGAACAAAGCTCCGAAGACCTTCCTGAGATATAGAGATCTCAGAGAGATAGAAGACCTCACTGAAGATATAGAGATCTCAGAGAGGTAGAAGGCCAGGATCACCAAGACCTCCTAACACCAAAAGATCTCACTGAGATATAGAGATCTCAGAGAGATAGAAGACATCACTGAGATATAGAGATCTCAGGGAGGTAGAAGACCAGGATCCCCAAGATCTCCTGGCACCAAAAGATCTCACTGAGATATAGAGATCTCAGAGAGATAGAAGACCTCACTGAGATATAGAGATCTCAGGGAGGTAGAAGACCAGAATCCCCAAGATCTCCTGGCACCAAAAGATCTCACTGAGATATAGAGATCTCAGAGAGATAGAAGACCTCACTAAGATATAGAGATCTCAGAGAGATAGAAGACCTCACTGAGATATAGAGATCTCAGGGAGGTAGAAGACCAGGATCCCCAAGATCTCCTGGCACCAAAAGATCTCACTGAGATATAGAGATCTCAGAGAGATAGAATACTTCACTGAAATATAGAGATCTCAGAGAGATAGAAGACCTCACTGAGATATAGAGATCTCAGAGAGGCAGAAGACTTCACTGAGATATAGAGATCTCAGGGAAGTAGAAGACCAGGATCCCTAAGATCTTCTGGCACCAGAAGATCTCACTGAGATATAGAGATCTCAGAGAGACGGAAGACCTCACTGAGATATAGAGATCTCAGGGAGGTAGAAGACCAAGATCCCCAAGATCTCCTGGCACCAGAAGACCTCACTGAGATATAGAGATCTTAGGGAAGTAGAAGACCAGGATCCCCAAGATCTCCTGGCACCAGAAGATCTCACTGAGATATAGAGATCTCAGAGAGATGAAAGACCTCACTGAGATATAGAGATCTCAGGGAGGTAGAAGACCAGGATCCCCAAGATCTCCTGGCACCAGAAGACCTCACTGAGATACAGAGATCTCAGAGAAGTAGAAGACCTCACGGATCCCAGGGAGGTAAAAGGACATAGTTCCAACCTCCCACAAAAGATTGGGGCAATCATAAGAGGCACCGATCTCGAAAAGTGATAGCTAGTCCTAAACCAGCTCAACTAGCCCAGAAAGAGGTCTAAACAGCAAAGAACCCACAAAACGCTCAGGGGTAGGCAGCTCGGAAAAAGAAAGGTTAAGTCCGACCTCACAAACGAGCTCGGGGCACCAAAGCGAAAAAAGCAAAATTCTGAACCCCTGAGCTCGCGAAATAAGTAGCGTCACGGACTATAGGCATAAAAACCTAAGCAAAGAGCAAAGAACCGAGCTCCCAGCTCGGATAGACTCGCAACGTGAAAACACTCAGGTAGAATGAAGCTAAGTATAGAGGAAATAACAGAGAACCGAGCTCCCTCTATAAAAAGGCCCATAAATGCAGGAACACATAGGAGGATAAACGAAGGCAAAGAACAGTGCTCACAGCTCGAGTCAGTTTGCCTGGAACAAACATCCGAGCTCATAAGCAAGAAGAAAGGTAAAGACGGCTAAAATAAGCCCACGCGATTACAAACAAAGTTTAGGGATTTACCCCCTCACCACTCATGTAGTGAAATGTTGAGGAGGTAAAGGGGCAACTCGGGGAGAAACCCAATGGTACGAGCAGAAGAGACCTCAACTTCATCCCCTGGCAGGTCAGTACTAAAAGCAAAAAGTCAGCCCTGCTCGTCACCATTAAAAAGTACGTGACCTGACTTCTTATAAGATCGGACATATAGCTAAGAACCGAGCTCATGGTTAAAGACTAATGTAGCTCGGAAAAAGCTTATGAATAAGAATATCTTAGTAAAAGGGATAGGTGCATAAGTCAAAAGTTCAGACAATTGATAGAGTTTTGGTCCTGATGGTCTTAAAGGTAAAAAGGAAAAACAATACAGCGGATTCCTTAGAAAAATTATTGAGTACATGGCTTAAACATTTCACTCTTGACAAGTCAGATTGCTTGTAACAACATAAGTAGCTTTATGAAGTTGAAAAATAGGCAGAACAGTTTAAGTGTGAACAGTGAACAAAAGTAAAATTTCATTAAAAAGTATAGAGAAATTTACAATCTAATCATCTAAGATTGGTGGAGAAAAGACCATCCTCAAAGGACTCACATGCTTAGGGGCATCACCCTCAGATACACTAGCGTCTATATTATCCCTTACACTGTCTACATTATATGTGTTTACATTGTCTACATTGCTGCCCACGAGAGGTCTGGCCTCCTCTCGATCAGACTCCCCAGCACCTACAAAAGGAACGATCTCCAGCCCTGAAGGTCCAGCACCTCCCTTTTCTAGTTCTCCACCTTCCTTTTGAGGCTCGATGTCGCCCCCCTCAGGTCCGAGGACTCCCACATCCTCCATATTCAGCTCAGACTCTGCCTCGGAAGGCCCAGCTGCAGTAAGAGAAGTCCTTTTGGGCAAAGGCATATCGTCCTCCCCGTAGATCACATCCTCACCATCGGAATCCTCCTCTTTGGCTCGAAGTACAGTCAAGGGGATGGATGGATTATGTCTGGCCTCCCTTAAACCTCGGTTGAAGCTAGAGACGAACATGCAGAGACCTTTATACCATATGGCTTCTTTCATCTCATTCGAAGCTTTATATTCCGTAAGTCGTCTCTCGCAAGCCTCAGCTATCTCGGCTCTTAGCTCAGAAGAATTCTTGTAATCTTGGAGGTAAACTTCACTGGCCTGCTGGATCTCCCTCTTCAGCTCGGGGGACTCCTTATACTCCTTCAAATGCTTCTCAACCTCCAGCTGGACCTTATCCTTGTCTAATTTGGCCTCTTCAGACAGGGCTGAGCATCTCGTCTCTAGGGTTTTGACTTGTTGGCAGAGTTGCTGATTCTGAAGTTTAGACTCCTCTGCTGCCAAAGTCAAGCCCTTAATGCTATCGGCCTGCTTACTCAGCTCCTGCTTCAGGACCACAACCCGAGCCACAGCTTCACTCTTTTGAGTCAGCACAGCATCTAACTTTACTTTCAGCTGCTCATGCTAGCGCTGAACTTCCTCCTTCTGGCTCACGGCCTCGTCCCTTTCACGCAGAGCATCCACGGTGGAGGACAGCTGCTTCAGAACTTCTCCACAACGAACCTCTGCCGAAGCTGCCCTCTCGTCAGACTCTTGGAGAACCCTTCGGATGTGGGACAATTCTGCTTCTAGGGACTGGGCATGCTTTCGCACCTCAGATGCCTCCTCCTCTGCCTTCTTACGGGCCTCCTTGGCTGCGTGTAAATCAAACTGGAGGGACCTATAGTCCTCTTAAACCGCGGTGAGATTGTCCCGGGCATCGCTAGACGCGGATAAATTCTCCTCAAGACGTGCTTCCTCGATCCGACGGTCCACCGTGTCCCTGAAGGCACGATCCCGGGCATCCATTTCCATGAATATGCCAATAACCTAGTAAACAGAAAGACAAGCAAAGCTGAGAGGTAGAGAAAGGTAGAAACGAATTAAGAGTAGAAAAGAACCAAACAGAACTCACCATCAAAAGCATCTCCCTGGCAGTGTCTTCTAGCTGCTCTCTAGACCGAGCTCGGAAGGCCACCTACTCTTGAGTAGAGCTGGCTAGATGACCAGAAAGAGCCAGCAGGCGAGAATTCGAAGCCTGAGTGACTCCACTGAACATTCGTTCTCGGATTATTTCAGCAACCACGGTCGCCGGAGTCTGATGGGTGATGTCCTCGGCATTCAAGATATCATTATTTGAAGCAGAAAGCAGGGGCACCACTGCAGTCCTTCTAGAGGGGAGGCAATGCAGGGGCAGCACGCTTAGAACCCCGAGCTTTCTTGGGAACGGGGGCAGGAGCATCAGATGAAAGGGGGCGCTTCTTCCCGACCTCCTCAGTAACCCCTGCAGGAATAGCCAAAGACTCCTTCTGGAGGGGTATTCCCTCAATCGATCTGGACTCAGTTGTCTTCACCAGGATATCCCTAATAACAAGGACGTCCTCATCAGTGGCTCCTTGACCGTCATCCTCTACGGAGATGACCTCTCGGTCGCTTGCAGGAGCCTTGTTAGTGGTTAGGAAGACCTCAACTCCTCCTTCAGAGATTTTCTTTGAAGGCAAAGATAAATCAGTCCTCTTCAGTTCGACGCCCTCGGCCGATCTAGCCGTATCCGAAGGAGCTTTCTTCACTTCTTCTACAGAGGCCAGCCGAGATCTGGAGGTTGGAGAAGATTGGGGAATTGAGCTCGATCCACCAAGACTAGATGGTCTGGAAGACCTGGCACCCCTGGAGCTCGGTTTCGAAGCTCGACCAGAGGGCAGAGCTGGGGTCTTATTCATCGTCCTAATGGAAATAATCTTAGCTACCTCCTGGGTGGCCTCTTTCACCGACAGCCCGGCTCGAAGAGCATCCAGAGCCGCGTTCATGCTCTCACGGGATAACACGAGGTTCTTTGGGGGCTTGATCTATTCCATCTTCACGACGGAAGCTGCAAAAATGCGAAATTAATACAGAACAAAACAATTTACCACAAAGATTACCCAGACAAAATAACACAACTGAGTGGAGTAAAATACCCGCTTCACTAATATCATGAAGATTAGACACAAACATGCATTTCTCAACATCATATTTCTTTTCAATAGAGGTCAGCCAAACAAATCCAACTTGTTCGGTAAGACTCAGATGGGGCGGGTCATTGCAGTTCAGTGCAACTTCTTCCCAGGAGAGCTCTAGATCCCAAACTAGCCCGGACTCCTTCCTGAGCTCCACTACAACAAAGCCCTCCATCCAGCCTTTTATCGAATCCTTATGACCCGAAAAGATCGAGAGCCCTCCTCGAGGAGAAAAATAATAAAAACAGTGGCTTGCTCTGACTAATCGGAAGAAGGAGACAAATAAAGGCACTGTGGGCATGATCCCCCGGCTTAGACACACGGACTCAAAAGAGGACATAAACAGAATAGAGTTGGGGACTAGCATCCGAGGAGTTATACTGAAGTACCGGAAACCTCCGTAAAGAAAGGAGAGAAAGGGAAAGTTAAGCCAAACTCCCTTTGTTTAGCAAAAAAGACCAGGCTCAGGTCCCGTTGGGGATCAATCAGGTCAGAAGGAGGAGGATCGGGAAGAACAATCCTTTCGTTTGGATAAGGGGCACGGATGCGAAAAAGGGGGTATCTAAATACTCCCGAGAAAAGAAATTTTTCAGAACGGACGGGGTGATATTAGACTCAACGTTAAGAACGTCAGGAAGCTTTGGTTTCCCCATAGAATAACAAAGAAAAGAGCGTACCTTGGAAACGGCTGAGGAAGAAGGACGATGTAGGTAAATCACAGAGAAGACAGAAAAGAGAGCAGAGGTTGCAAGAAGGCAGAAAGAATTTGAAATGCAAAACAGTAATGAGGTGGAAAGTTGACCTGCACGATTTTGTCCTGGAGCGGCGCGGTCATTATTACTCTCGATATTTACCCCCTCGTCAGTTGCCTAATAACTAACGAGAGGGTAAAGGGGCAATTGATGACCGCTGGGCTCTTCCTCCCCGGTCTGGGGTCCAGCCCACGATGTAGGCCCATCATCTCAAAGCCCTCGAACCTCACAACTCGCACTAAGTCCAGCTCCCCCTCTCCAAGGCCAGCCCGACCCTTCCGACTGGACCAGCCGATCCTCGTTGGGCTCAGCCCTTACCTCATCCTCTGGCCCAACCCGAAACCAGGAAGTAGATCCGCATGTCCCTCGTGTGGATCCACCCGCATACGCGTCCTGAAAGAATCAGAGGCCGTTACGCATGGATCAGAGATCTGATTCTCTCATACGTCCATATCAACGTAGCAGGGACAGGTGGACCAATGATATACGTTCTATTAGCACGTCACTAGCAGACAAAAGGAAACATATAAAAGAAGAAATACTCTCCTCTAGGTCTAAGTCTTTCTAGTTTTACAGAACCCATTGTAAAACCCCATTTTCTGGATCTCAGATCATCAAATAAAAAAATAAAAATCAGATCATCAAATGAAAAAATAAAAATCTATAGAGCAAAAACGGTACTAAAATCAATTTCAATCTAGAGCCATTTATAAGTATACCAACAAACTCACCGAAAAGATTTAAATCACTAATATAAAACGAACTCTACTTCACATGATGCGATAGAGCCGATGAGAGATGTGATCACTAAATGTAGTAGGGCGGTCTCAGATTGCCCTTGTGAAGGACGCAACAGAGCCGATGAGAGAGGTGATCGCTGAACGTAGTAGGACGGTCTTGAATTGCCGTTGTCGACATGCAATAGACCTTCTAATAAGTAGAGATGATACTATTCATCGACCAGAAACAAAACAAGAATAGCAAAGTCCCCTCTCACCAAATAAAAGCGATAAATAACTCATATAAATTAGATTGAATAAAAATCTCAACAAAATAAAATTCAATTGATAAAAATCAATCTACTATGTATTCCAAATCGAAAAGAGATGGCGATACAACCATCTTCTCCTCATAAATAAAATTAGTCCTTATCTTCTTGTTCTTTCTCTCCCACCTGTCTCTTCTTTTCAGTTAGGAGTTTGAGAAGATAAAATAGGAGAGATGATTTTTGGTTACTTTTCACATAAATCACATGTTTTTACAATCTTCCGAATTTATCTTTGATGAATGTTTTCAAGGAAAATACTTATTTATACATAGTAGATAATTGTTTCTTTTATTTCAACTCTCATCGGTAATTGGATGATGACTTGCTGTAAGTATCAGAAACATTGATTTCAATGCTACTTGATAATTAATCAATTTATATACTTAAACAATTAAAAATTAAATATATCATATTAATACGTAAATCCTATTCTATATTTTTGATAGGATTTTCTCTAATTCTTTCTCTGTTAGTCCTTCACTAGTTGTTTTTCTTCAAGTTAATTGGCCATAAATATCTGTATTGACAATTGAAACTTTCTGCTGAAGCATGCAGTTATTTCATGCTTCTTCTTGTTCACCTACAAAAGGCAGTTCTTTCATTGTTCCATATGCTATTAATCCACTGCTCACAGTTTATCACCTTCAATTTCAGCTTCGAGTTGTATTGGCAGTTGCTACTGGGTGATGTTATGCCAACTTTTAATTAAGATTTCCTTATGTAGTTTGAATGATCTTTTATATAATTGGTGATTAACTTTTTTTCCCCAATAACTTTTGCTTTTATGCTCACTTGAGCCATTCTGCTGCAAATTGGCTCAAAATGAGCATTGATGCTCAGAAACTGCAGAATGAGCACAAATAGCATAATGCTCATGTTGTTCAATTTTATTTTTTTTTTTTTTTAGCCGAAGAGTAAAATATGATATTTTTTAAATTTATTTTAATGCACTTACCAATAAATTAAATTTGTGAGATTTTAATTCAATTTATATTTTGAAAAAAAAATATTTATAAATATTTTTTTTATTATTATATCGATATTTTACCGTAATTAAAAATGAAATTATAGCTATTTATTTTCATGGTAAAGGAAAGGTAAAAATAACAATTATACCTAAAATAAGTTTCTATATATATATATATCATATTATAATAAAAATAAAGTTATTTAAAACTGCTTTATTAAAATCAGTATTAATTAGTAGAAATTTGTTAATTAAATAGTTACATAAATTAAATGAATATAAAAATTAAAATTGAATAATTATATAATCATATAAGTCATATTTAAAGGATTGAAAAATTAAAATAAATTTAATATTCAAATATATAATATTCTATTTATGTTTTGAGTTTTTTTTATATCTTTTTTTCTATTTTAAAACGTGACAAATTTTATATATTGTTATTTATTTTCCAATTACGAATGAATCAATCAAATTTGACTTTTTATTTTAGAGTTTTTTAATAATCAATTTTATCTATTGAATACATATAATTATGCATTTTATGCCTTGTTGCGATTAAAATGTTTTAATTTGTTTGGAGCTATATTAAATTGATTATATAAGACTAATATTTTTAATTTCTATATATGAAATTAATTTATTATGATTATTAATTTTTATTTATTTTTATTATAAAAAATAAAAATATATCAACAATAATTATCCACGCAAAAAATTTATTGGTGATTTCTAATTATTTACTAAAATTTAATTTAAAATATAAACAATGATAGATGTGGTCGATAATATTTAAATAATTATTTAAAATTTAAATTTATTATAAAAAAATATCATCAATATAATTTTAAAAATTACATATTAAATAAAATATATTACCGACCATAAATTATGGTCGGTAATATTTAATTAATTAATTTAAAATATATTATCTATGATATGTTGTTATTGATAATATTTAATTATTTAATTTAAAATATATTATTGACAATGCTCTGCGGTCAATAATATTAAATTCTATTTTATAATTTTAATACACATACATTATCCACGAGATTTGAATATCAGTAATATTTAATTAATATTTTATTTTAATATTTAAATAAATCATCGGTAAAATTTAAATAATTAATACATAATTATAAATTTTAATATATTATTAGTAATATATTATCGTCGATATTATTTACATGTTATTATTTAAAAATATTTTAAATTAAAAAGCTCATTTACGATATAATAGCATCGCTATTAATTAAATATAATTAATTTAAAATTTTAATTTATTACCGATAAAAGTTTGCATTGGTAATGTATGCTTCATTTTAATTTTTTTAATAAATTACTGATGAATATAGAACGTCGGTATTATTATAATTTATAAATTTTATTTTAAACTTATTTTATTATAATTTATATTTTAACATAAATTATTTTAACAAAAAAAAAAAAAAACTTTTAACTCCCACTTAGAAGTTTTTCCTCTTCTGCGCTTTCTCTCTCTCACAAATCTCTCTCTCTCGCTCGCTATGCTCTCCCTCTCTCTTGCTCGTCTGCTCTCACTCCCTCTCTCGCAAACCCCTCCTGCTTAACCTCTCTCCCCCTCAACCAAACTTGACTGCGTCCTTCTCTTCCTCTCCCTTAAATTGCAATTCGACTGGCTTCTTTTTCAGGTTTTACTTTGTGATTTAGGGTTTTATGAGATTGCCATTAATATGTTTTATTGTCATATGTTTTTTTTGTTCTGGTATTAAGAGGTCCCTTCTTTGAGCTCCCTTTGTTTATTTGTCTTAGATAAGTGTGAATTTTTTCATATTAGCTATTCATTACTAGCTTTTCATTACTCTCTCTCTACCTTGCATTTTACTTTGGGCACATAGTACTATAAATGTTTGATTTAGTTTTAATTTTTATTTCTAATTTTTATGGCATAAGAGATACACAGTGCAGTTGCATTTACTGCACACGCAATGCAGCAAGCCTTGCAGCTGCTGTTGTTGCGGGAACCATTGCCATGGCAGCTGGAGGCATAGGGTGATTATGGTTGCCTTCATAAGCTGTAATCAATATTGTTTTGTCGTCCGCACAACGTTGGACCTGTAATTCATTACCACAACTCACATATTAGTTTAAGCTATTTTTAAAAAATAAAAAAATGAAAATTTAAGTATGAAACTGATACATACTTGTTTGCGAACTGCGCAACCCACTGCCATGGTGCATCTATAGTAGGCTCTAGGACATGGGTTTCCTTTGGCCATCTTCTGTCCATATTTTCTCCATTGACATCCATCAGTGATCTGATTAATTAATAAAACTAAAATACTGAATCGGCCATCGACAGTAATATAACAAAATTTGGAACACGAGTAGGCTAATATTTAATGACACACACCATGGGAGCTTCTTATCAGGTTCTGACTGAGACACGAGCTTTTCTCATGGTTGCCTCGGTTGATTGATCAATACCCTTACTAGAAGGAGAATTCAATTTTTGAACCTTGCTAGGATTCCAATCTTGTGATTCAGAATCAATTATATCTTCTCTGCCAACTCTTTTGCCATATCTAAAATTAGAATTCTCTTGGTTCCATTATTTTTCATGGATGCTGTTTCCATATGAGCAATTTTTTAAATCATGTATGTTTAAAAAAATAATTTTAAAATGATGCAGGATCCGAAAATATTTTCGGTGTGTCAACCCAGTTTGTTCGGCAGTTATACTGTCGAACACGCTGGTTCGACACTCATAGTGTCGAACTTTGCTGATTTGTGCCGCGGGCAGATTATCTGCCCGAAGAGAAGCAGACCAATGTTCTTCGGCACTCTAAGTGCCGAAGATGTGAAAGCTGCATGCACCTGCATGGTGCATGCATGCAATTATATAAAAAAATTATTATTTATTTTTTATATTATAATAATAAATAATTTTATTTTATATTTAAGTTTTTGTTAAATTTTTTTAATATATATTAAAAATTAATAATTTTAAAATAAATAATGTATATTATAATAATAATAATAAATTATTTATTATTAATTTTATTAATGTTTAAGTTTTTGTAAATAATTTTGTTAGAAAATATACAATTTAATATTTTTAAAATAAATAGTAACTATGAAAATAAAATGAAGTATTTTTTTTATTAATATAATAATTTAATTTTTAAAAATATTTTATCCGTTATATTTATTTATTATTTTAAATTTATTATTTAATTTTTATTACAACAAATTATAATAAATTATAATAAAATTATAATCTAAAAAAATAAATAATAAGCAGAAAGGGCTGTTTCATTCTTTGATCTGCTAAACATTCGATCATAATTTTATAGTTTTATTACAACAAATTATAATAAATTATAATAAAATTATAATCTAAAAAAATAAATAATAATTTTAAAATAATAAATAAATAGAATGGATGAAATATTTTTAAAAATTAAATTATTATATTAATAAGAAAAATACTTTATTTTATTTTCATAATTATTATTTATTTTAAAAATATTAAATTGTATATTTTCTAATAAAATTATTTACAAAAACTTAAATATTAATATAATTAATAATAAATAATTTATTATTATTATAATATAAATTATTTATTTTAAAATTATTAATTTTTAATATATATTAAAAAATTTTAACAAAAATTTAAATATAAAATAAAATTATTTATTATTATAATATAAAAAAATAAATAATAACTTTTTTTTATATAATTGCATGCATGCACCATGGAAGTGCATGCATGGCCTAGCCTGCAGGCTTTCACATCTTCGGCACTTAGAGTGCCGAAGAATGTTGGCCTACTTCTCCTAGGGCAGATAATCTGCCCGAGACACAAATCAGCAAAATTCGATACTCATAGTGTCGAATTTGCTGTTGTTCGACACTATGAGTGTCGAACCAGCGTGTTCGGCAGTATGACTGCCGAACAAGCTGGGTTGACACACAGGATCCGAAAATATTTTCGGATCCTGCATCATTTTAAAATTATTTTTTTAAATATACATGATTTGAAAAATTGCTCTTTCCATATTGCTTTGAGGTAGTGCAGCAAGCCTTGCTGCATATTGCACAGTGCTGTAAGGCTTATTGCACAGTGCAACAAGGCACTTGCTACACACAGTGCAACAAGGCACTTGCAACACAATGTAGTGTGTGTAGCAAGGCACTTGGTGTACAGTACAACAAGCCATTTGCTGCACACACAGTGCAGCAAGCCTTGTTATCATTTTTAATTATATCATTAATTAATAATATAAATTACTTTAACTTTACATCATTTATTAATTACATCATGTATGACTCCTATTGTGTATAATTGAAATGGACTTGTCTTTAATATTTAGATTGAATCTAACAATTTATTTATGCATGTTGTATGGATGACTATTAGTTCTTTTCTTAAAAAATTTAAGGAACAACTCTATTTGTTTTCTAACAAAGTATCCAAATATTATTAAATATAGATGCCTGTTCATTATCCTACTCACATTTCACTTGAGAGGGCTTTGAATTATCTTTATAGACAGTTCAAAATGCACATTCTATTAGTCATCAAATATTTGAAATATTTTTCATATATTTGTATAAGTCCTACCAGTAGTTGCCCTTTGTTGTGCAAGTGCACATTCTATTTTGTGCACTTGGAATATTTAATCACTTATTGCATGGCGGAGATGATGCATTTTTGAATGGGTTAGGTCCATACCTATTTAATGACTTATTTACATATTGTAGTAGGAATATAACATGAGTACTACTAGAACATAGATGTATGCTAGATTGCAACAAGATGGCCTATTAAATCCTGATCTCTTAGTTGGATTGGATATATTTATATAGTTTACTTGTAGTAATCCAGAATTTATGAATAGAAGTAAAATTTAATGTCCATGTAGAAAATGCAATAATCGAAAGTACCTCCCTGTTGATGATGCCAAATTACATCTTATGAAGTGGGAATTTAGACTGAATTATTATAAATGGAATATACATAGTGAGCCATATAGGGTTAACAAATGAAGTTGAGTTCATAAATCAAACTTCAGACATGATTTCAAGTGTTTATCATTTCAATAATGAGTTTGAGAATGTAAATGAAATTCCTAATCCAAATTATCAGAAGTTCTTTGATATGCTAAGTGCTGTTGAAGAGGAATTGTGGCCTGATTGTGAAAAACATTTTCAATTATCAGCCATTGCTCGAATGTTGAATATCCAAGTCTAAGCACCATTTTTCTGATAGATGCTACGATGCAATTGTTAAATTTATCGGTGAAGTCTTACTTGATGATAATAAGTTAATGAACAGTTTCTATAATACAAAAAAGCTTATGCGTGGGTTAGGCCTACCGATTGAAAAAATTGATTGCAGCAAGCTTGGCTGCATGATTTATTGGGGAGAATATAGTTATTTGACAATTTGTAAATTTTGTGGTCAGACTAAATATAAGTCTAAGAGTGGGTTAAGAAAGGAAAATATACCAGATAAGAGGATGTACTACTTTCCTTTGATACTAAGGCTTCAAAAACTTTATTCTTCAAAAGCAACAACCATCCATATGCAATGGCATGATGAGCATAACATGGAAAATGATGTTATGTGTCATCCATTTGATTTGGAAGCTTGGAAGCACTTTAATCACTCCCATCCAAAATTTGCTGCAAAAAGTCAAAATGTTCGCTTGGAGTTGTGCACCGATGGATTTCAACCATTTGCATGTTGGTCATGTTGGCTGGTAATAATCACACCCTATAATTTGCCTATTAGACATATGATGTAGACATATGATGTTTCTAAAAAGCAAAACTTTCAAATGAAAGCTACTCTTCTATGGACAATTAGTGATTTTCCTACATATTCAATGTTGTCTAGATGGAATACTTCAGTGAAATTAGCATATTCTTACTGTATGGAGCATTCAGATGCATTTTCACTTAGTCACGGGGAAAGGTTAACTGGTTTGACAATCATCATAAGTTTCTTCCTATTGGGCCATTCGTTTAGACAGAATCGAATAAATTTTCTCAAGAAAAAAGTATGCATGTCTGAAACACCTATTTTGAGTAGTGAAGACACATTTCTTTCAAATGGACGACTTCAGGCTTAGAAAAGTTGCAGACTTTGATGGTGAATATGTGAATGTAGCCATATCTAAAAATATTGGATGGCTGAAATGAAGCATATTTTTGAATTTACCGTATTGGTCTTCAAATTTCATTCGGCATAATTTAAATATCATGCACATCGAGAAAAATGTACTTGAGAACACTTTATATACAGTGATGAATATTGAAGGGAAAATGAAGGATAATGCCAAAACGAGAAAAGATATGACATTGTTATGTCGCATAAAGTAATTGGAAAGAAATATGCATACAGGTAAATATTCCAAACTTGCTACACACTTGATAAACAATAAAAATATATTTTATATGAGTGGTTAAAAAATCTTAAGTTTTTCGACGGTTATATGTCATGGGTAGGTGTGTTGATATGCAAAAATATAAACTTTTCAAGATGAAGGGTCACAATTACCATGTGTTTATGCAGAGATTATTACCTATAGCATTTTGTGAGTTTCTTCTGACTATAGTCTGGCAAGCATTGACTGAATTGAGCTTGTTTTTCAAAAATCTTACATCTATGAATATCAAAATCACAAACATGGAGCATTCGGAACAAGATATACGAATTATAATTTATAAATTAGAATGTATATTTTCACCTGCTTTTTTTTTATTCAATGGAACATCTTTCCATTCATTTGCCATATGAAGCTATAATTGTGAGTCCAATACAATATAGATGGATGTATCCTTTTTAGAGGTAATAATTCAACCATTATATATCTATAGACACTAAGCTTAATTCTTATTAGTATTATTACTTTTCAGACATTTGCGCTACCTAAAGCAAAATGTAAAGAACAAAGCAAAAGTAGAGGGCTCAATATGTAATGCATACTTAGTAGAAGAAGCATCAAATTTTTGTGCATATTATTTTGAACCTTATGTAATCACATAGGAATGTCAAGTACTCCGTAATGATGATGATGGAGATTCTATTGAAAATGAAGGAAAATTATCTATATTCAAGTATCTATGATGTTTTTATGGGAAGGCAAAATTGAGGATGTTGTCTGATGAAAATATAATGCTGCCCAAATATATGTCTTATTACATTGCCGAGAAATTGATACATATGTTAAATAAGTTTATTATATCAAATTTCAATTTAATTGATCAAATATCAACTCAATTAATATTCATTTATTTTTAAGAACTACCCCTTTAAACTTTAAATTCAGTGTGTTCATGAATGAGATTGACAAATGTATCAAGATATCAGTGAGTCTGAAATTAAGGAAGCCTTGGGAAATTTTCTTTTTTTCTGATTGGTTCAAACCTTATGTAAGTATGAGAAAAGTTTACATGTAAATGTCATTTGAGCAATTAACTTTATATGCAAAAAATTACATGAGAACTTTTTGTTATTTTTTGTCAGGCGAATTGTTCAAATATAGATAATAAATTTATCAAGGATTTAGCAGAAGGACAACTGAGAAGTGTGAAATCATAGTCTGTTTATTTTTTAATTGGTTATAGATTTCATACAATCAGTCATAGTGTTAATCAATATATGATGAATAATGGAGTTTGCATTCAAGGTTCAACATATAGCAATAATTCAAATGACTACTATGGTATTTTGATTGAGGTGATTCAATTAGAGTACCCTACATTACCAATAAAGAGAACAATACTCTGCAAGTGTGAATAGTTTGATTTAACTTCGAATATTAGTATCAAGTCTCACAAACAGTATAACTTGGTGGATATCAATAATCGATGGAGATTAAATAAATATAAAGCATTCATTCTTGCTTTCCAAGCTAAACAAGTAGTTTATATCCCTTATCCCAACCTAAAAAGAGACAGGATGACTGGTATCAATATGCAAACTGAAGCCTAGATCTGTTGTCATGGCACCTAAGTCAAATTTAATAAACCAAATGTCAGACTAAGTATTTCAAGATAAAAAAGAGTAAGTGCTTCAAATTGATATACATTTACAAGATCAAGTTAAAAATTTAAATGATCCACGTAGTGAATCATTAGATCTTGAAGATATTGAAGAAGAAGAACAACCAAATGAGTCATATCTAAGTTCTTCAACTGAAAGCGAAGAAGAATATAAAGATGAACTCGTGGGATATAATGATGATAGTGACATTGAATAAATACTATTATAATATATGTTATAAATTTTAATTTGCAATTATGGATATTTTTTCATAGGAAATGCCATTATATTAGAATTCAATCAAATATAGAGCAAATTGAACTTTATTTGTCCTGTGATACTAATTGATATTTGCATATAAATTGATCTATGAATACAATTTCTAATTGATAATTGAAGTGTGCGTTTAAGAAAAATGATATATTTATTATGCAATATAATATCTTATGCAGGTTGTGTTGTTAATAGTAATTATGAGATGTTCAATTTTTAGAGACACTATCAAATTTTCTGTATAGGGATAATTTTTTAAAAAACATATATTTTTAACTTATTTTTTAATTATAGATGTGATTAGAAGCAAACACTTTTTAGTAATTACACCTAATTCGAATTTAGGTACTCCTTCGACATCTGAATGTGAGCCTTTGACGCTGCAATCACATCCATCAGTTAGCTCTAATGATCAGGAGCTAGGTGCAAGAAATGCTCTTTCTAGCTTACAAGAGTCGCAATCTTTAGCTATGAATGATTCTATAGGGCGGCAACCGTTATAGTTGCGTAGAGGAGAATTGTGAGTATATTATTAATATTTTTATTACTTTTATCAAATTTATTTGGATTATAAGATATTATTTAATAATATTATCCTTTTTTGTTGAGATTTTGACCTGGATATGCTTGTGCTCAAATTATTACTGATATTTTTAAAGAGTGAATTGATGCTAGTGGCGTTAATTGGAAAGGTGTCACATGGGAGATAAAAAAACTTTTATTGGGAAGAATTTAAGGTAATAAATATATTAGTTCTTTTAAAAAAATTTATATATGCATATTTTTAATTAACAATTGTGTCATTGCAGAAAAAATTTTATTAGAATTCATCCATTGATGGAATGATAGAAGATGCTTGGTAAGCAAAAGTAGAGATATCGAGATATGATTTTAGATTTCAAGACAAAAGGAGAAAAGCCCACATTTATAAATGATGAAACACAGGAAAATTGGGAACAACGCTGGAATGATCTTGCAGTCATTTGACGTTCAGCGCAAAACTCTCGAAATCATTGCGGTGCTACGATGCTTTTAGACCATTTACCCATAAAAGTAGATCAATTAGTTATGCAGAGATATCTGATAAATTAGTGAGTATCATCTTCATATCTATTTGTTTAAAACTTTTGCATTGATTATGATTTATGTATATATGTATTTATTTAGGAGAAAAAATTGGGTCGACCAGTGAGTGCGACTGAATTATTTGTTTATACTCATACTTACAATTATTTGTTTATTTTGAAATACATGTTATAAATTAGTGGTATTTTAGTTAACATTCTTTATATATATATATATGTTCTCTCTAGGAGACAGGAAATCAGATATATATAGATGTGGTTGGAGGTACCAAAAGCAAAGGGTATATGGTCTTGGTTCTCAATCTTCAATTATTTATCCTCATCTCGCTTTATCTTCTATATCTGTTGCATCTTTACAGTCAATAAAAATATAAAATGTTGTTTTAATACAATAAATTAATAATTTGTATCAAGAAATTGAGAAAAATCCATTACAAATTTAGAAAAATCTTATAATATTATATATATATATAAGTATTATTTATATTATATCATATAATTGTTATATACTCATAATAGGAACCTTACTAATTAATCTTAGCAATATGTCACCGATGTGTCAATTTTACAATTGTACGGAATCATTTCATGTAATATAGTGATAAGTATCATGTTTAGAAAAATTGGGATTAAATATCAAAAATTATACTAATTTTACTAATAATTGGCCTATCAAATAAAAGAATTGAATTAAATTCTCTTAATTAACTAGATAACACCTAAATTATATTCAATAGACAAAGATCATAATAAAATTAAGAATTCAATAAAATGGATGTCTAGGGATGTAAACGGGTAGGGTACCCGCGAAAATTAAACTATCCGAATCCGAACCCGATTTATATTAGTAATATTCGAACCCGTTCCGAACCCGATTAAAAATTAATTTAAATTATCCGAATCTGTCCCAAATCCGATTATTATTATCCGAATAAAACCCGAATCCGTTTAATTTTATATATTTTAATTAATAATTTATATAAAAAATATTTTTCATTAATAATTTTCATTTAAAAAATCTAATATTTCTAAAGAATATTTAAATTTAAATTTTTAAATAAAAATATATAAAAAAAATTTATAAATATTATTGTAAAATATATTTTTTATATTAAATTAATTATTTATATAAACGGGTTCGGGTAGTGGATACCCTATACATAAAACCCGAATCTGATCCGAACCCGCAACGGGTATTATTTTTAAAATCCGAACCCATCTCAAACCCGATTATAACTACCCAAATCCGTTCTATTAGGGTTCGGTCGGATCGGATATTGGATCGGATACCCGAAAATACCCGATCCGTTGCCATCCCTATGGATGTCTAGAGTTTTGATTTCACTTAACTTAATATTAATTTGAACACTTACATTTAATAATTAGTTCAACTATTAATACAAGGAAATATAGCTCTAAATTATTTAATACTCTTTTTCAAATTGTATTAAAAATATCAAATAAAAGTTAAATTTTATTTTTCAATATTGACATAAATTTTAATTAATTAGTTTATTGAGTATAAGTTATGATTTCAAATCACACAAAATTAGTTTATAAATTTTAGTATAAGTATTTTCTCATAAAAAATACATATTGCAAATATAAAGCAACAACAAATTTTTGTGAAAGAATATAATATATATCATGACCTGAATAAATATGTATGGGAAGTCCAAATAAAAAATTATAATTAATTTCAATAAAATTAAATTGAATAATTAAAATAAATATCACAATACAAGAATATATTAAGTGGATTTTACTGAAAGATTTGAAAATCAATCTGCAATTTGCAAGAATGATTATGTATTGAAATCACTAACACTTGAAAGTAAAGATTTCATAAATATTCAATTCAATTAATTTTTAATAACTTTTTATTGAAAATAAAAAATTCAAAATTTTTTATTTAAAATATTTTCATTTTAAAAAAATTGAATCCTAGTAGAATTTATTTTTTTTTTTCTTACAAAATCACTACAGGATTTTCCAAAATCACCAACGGAAATTTTCGTTGGAGAGCGTTGAAAATCCGTTAGTGGAATTTTTCACTAACGGATCTGTGACGGATTTATTCCGTCAGAAAAATCCTCGTTGGTAAATTATTCACTAACGAAAATTTATATCCATTAGTGACAGTGACGGATCACCAACGGAATTTTCCGTTGGTGACACTAACGGATTTTTGGTTACTAATCCGTTAGTGAATGAAAATACACAATTGCAAATTCTATACCCCTGTACCCCTACCCCTGTAACTGTACATATACATCCATCTGTACCCTGTACATTCATATATATTCATCTGTACATTCATATACATCCATCGACAATAATAATATTATGAATGGACAAAACCAAATTACTCATTAAAATATATTTAAAACGTAAAGAATTTGTACTACAATTTTAATTTGAAATAAAAATTATCAACAGGTCATAACAAAATATACATACTAAACTAAACTAGCTAGCTCATCATCTGTATCATCATCACTATCTGTATGATGATCACCAATGACAGGGGCATCATCACACCGCTGTTGTGGAGACGGAGCTGGAGGTGCCGTAGGAGCAGATGTCTGAGTGGATGTCCCAATACCCTGTTGTGCCATCATCCTATGCATAATCGTCTGCAACTCGTCCAGCCTTGTGGTAATTCGACTATTCTCTGTCTCTAGCCGATCAATTTTATTCTGCATCCTGTTCATTGTTTCAATTGTAGGAGGATCCACTGGGGGTGCAGACGTGTATGATGCAAAACAATGAGATGGCTCATGAAAATATGTTGAAGCCTGGGACCCTAACCCATAAACTCGACCCTTTTTCTGTCCGCCAACCGCTTCGTAGTACAGTTGGGCCTCATTTATGGGCGTCGGCTCATTGCTTCCCTCCTGTTGATGTGTAGCAGCCTCCTTCAGTTGTATGTATTTATCCTGCATTATAAATTTAAAGTAACGTATAAGTAAAACAATTTAAGTCAATCAAAATTGTTAATAACTACATTTAAGATTAACTTACATAAATAGCTTTTGACCTCGCATCAACAAACTCCTCCGTCCCCTTTCTCTTATGTGTGGCCTCAAAAAGCTCATGAGGATGTGGTTCTCTGCCTAGTCTTTCCCTCTGTTACCTATTATAAGAATTGTAGCATTTGTCATCCAACCAAAATATTTATAAGAAGATAATTATAAAATAAAAATTTTAACACATACCATCCTCCGCTGGTGGGTATACTGTGAAACAGAACCGCATGCGTGCCTGGAAATGCTAGATCCTGACCCTCCAGCCTCACTGCGCCTATTGGCAGAAAACTTCTCACACTTCTCTTTGTATTCAGAAGTGTTCCAAGTTTCCTGCCACTTCCTCAAAACAGAATCAGGGGTTGCAAGATTCTTCGCCTTCCCTTTCCTGATTTCCCACATTAAGCCCCTGTATCGCTCAGCTGCCTTTTTCTGCCATGCAATTTTTACCAAGCTCTCAATTGCTTGGTCCCATATGAAGTATTTCTGCAAAAAGATTATATTTTATGAGTAGTTAGTAATTAAACATTTCATAAATATATGACAAACTGCTAAAATAATTATGCTTCACCTTGAATTCCTGCCAATAAAACTCCTTAGTTTCATTGGGCACAGTCTTCCAACAGTGGCCTTCCTCGACCAATCTTTCTTTCACTATCAGAGTTATCCTGCGGCTGCACATCTCCGACGGATGTAAACTACATGAACAATGGTCAGTAAGTAAATGGTAACATTTAAATTAATCTTAATTCATAAACAATTAACTATTACTTGTTGTTAATGAGTGAAATAGTTTGTAGGAATGACTGTGTTCCGCCTACAGCAGTGGTCGATGCAGCTGATGCTGGAGCAGATGCAGGAGCAGATGATGGAGTAGAAGCTGATGCAGATCCTGTCCCTCTAGCTGATGCAGTACCAGAAGGGGATGCAGGATGAGGTGAATGTGTATGTGATACCGCTGGTCGTGGAGCTGCAGTAGGGTGGTGAGGATGTAAACTGTGACGGAGAGGAGGTGGAAGGGGACGGGGAAGCTGTGAATCGGCACATGGTGGAACTGGTGTATATGATCGATCTCTATGAGATGGCTGTACACCGGATGCAAGTGGTACCCATATCTGAAGTTCCGTATCCCCAAGTCCCGTCGGTGCCCGTGGTAAATGCGGCTCATGCTCTTGTCCGTCATCTGTATTCGCATCCTTTTGACTTGCACTAGCAGGAAGTTGAACCGGTCCTCTGGGCTTATTAACCCTTCCACGTCCCCTCATCTGTGAACAAACAAAAATTGTCATTGCCAATAATAATATAAAGTTCATAAACATTATATTAAATATATACAAATGTATTAAGATACTCACTGAGTAATACATGAAATATACAACTCCAAACTGATTTAGTATATAGATGAATTTAGTCTGATTCATATGAATTGAACTCATTATCACCATCTACATCTGCATCAGAATCAGGGTCACTAAGGAATTCGTCTTCCTCTGTCGAAACATCATCATGAATCTCAGTCATTCCTCCGCTAGGATCATTCAGGCATTGTTGTTGATTAATATCATCCATATTTACTTCAGCACAATATAGGTCATCTTCTTGAAAAGGTTCATATGTCTTTGAAGATGTTTGAGATACTTCAACAACGGGTCTACCTTTAACTTTCATCACAGCCCACCAATCATTTTTGTCACAACGCTTGCTCGGGTATGAAGCATAAACGACTTGTGTTGCCTGAGAGGCCAATATAAATGGCTCGTACTTACTGTATCTACGCTTATTGTTAATATCAACAATTCTATACTGTCTATGCACCTTAGTGCCCGTATTTGGTGTTGGATCAAACCAGTCACATTTGAAAAGTACAGTCCGCTTAATTGGTAGCCCTGGATACTCCAATCGCAACACCTCGACCAACTGTCCATAGTAGTCACTTTCTTCAGAACTGTAATTACTCCCTTTTATACATACACCAAAATTCATTGAGTTACTACTTGAACTTGGCAATTTGAAGTGCACCTGCTAGTGCACTTGCCGTGCACCTGCTGGTGCACTTGGCAAGTGCACCAGCAGGTGCAATTTGAAGTGCACCTGCTGGTGCATGGCAGGTGCACTTGGCAAGTGCACCAGCAGGTGCAATATGAAGTGCACCTGCTGGTGCACTTGGCAAGTGCACCAGCAGGTGCAATTTGAGGTGCACTTGCCAAGTGCACCTACTGGTGCACTTGCCGTGCACCTGCTGGTGCACTTGCCAAGTGCACCAGCAGGTGCAATTTAAAGTGCACCTGCTGGTGCACCAATTTGAAGTGCACCTGCTGGTGCACCTGCCAAGTGCACCAGCAGGTGCAATTTGAATTGGTGCACCTGCTGGTGCACTTGCCATGCACCTGCTAGTGCACTTGCCATGCACCTGCTAGTGCACTTGCCAAGTGCACCAGCAGGTGCAATTTGAAGTGCACCAGCAGGTGCAATTTCGAGTGCACAGCAGGTGCAATTTCGAGTGCACCAGCAGGTGCAATTTCGAGTGCACTTGTAGACTGAGTTTTCACCACTGAAACCAATATTTGAAAAATAAATCATATGCTAACTACTATCTTGTATAAATATATTTTGTTTATAAAAAATAATATACTAATAAATAAAATCTAGAATAATTTTGTATGATTGATTTTTTGAAGGGATGGGGAGAATCACTCTATATATAGTTTCAGACATAAGCTAGTCGTTATGCAGATGCTATATTTATATATCTAAAAGTTGCTGTGCAAAGTTTGGTAAAGTCATCCACAGTTAGTGAAGCTTACTAACCAACAGAACCAAGTCAATATTAGGTATCAAATGGTAAACTTCCTGAATTTTATAATGTTAGTTTCCCTAACAACACACTATTCCTTTTTTTTTTTTAAAATTCAATAATTAATTATATATTTTTGTACTTTCAGATTTTAATAGAAGAAAATATAAACTATCTATTAACTTCAAAACAATTTTATTGGACTCAAACTAATATAATATTATTTTAAAATATTCACTCTATTTATTAATAAAATATTATGCAAAGGTTGCAAATATGTATTATGAGATTTAAAATAATAAACACAATTATTATTAGTGATTAAGAAGTCATTCTCGAATAGTTAGACTCTATTAGACTTTGTAAGAAGATTGCATGGGACATCCTTCCTTTTGTCTAGATTTATTTATTATTTGTTGTTGAATTGAAGAAGATTGCATGGTTAGACTCTATTAGACTTGGCAAGTGCACCAGCAGGTGCAATTTCTAGTGCACCTGCTGGTGCACTTGCCCGGATAATTTGATGATTTAGTGCAGACAATGGGCCTTAAAATTTTTAAGGGGAAGGTACTTGTAGCTACTTATTTAAGATCCAAGATTGTATCTATTAAATTGGAAACAAAAAGATGACCCAACAGGCAAATATCCTAGGATAACAGTTCCAAACAAAGATTGGACCATACTTGGACTTATACTCGAATTCTATTATTTTTCAAGCTGAGCATTCAATGATTACTTAAAAATCAAAAGTAAAGAGTAGTTCTTAGATTCATGGGGCTAAGTCACATGCAATATCTTTAGCTTTGGCAAACAACCCAAAAGTCAAACTCAATGCAAGCGCCCTAAAAGTTGACGGAGTTCATGAATCAGCATACACAATACTCGTACCAAACAGATGGTGTTAAAAAATGCTTCTTCTCTCGGTCAACATGCTAATAACAATCCAAAAGCAAGTACTTATAGTCATCTGAATCTAGCAAGACAATTAAGAAATTAAAGCTATTGTGAACCCAGATGTTATCCATGAAGTAGAAATAGATCAACTAAGAAAAAAAGTAGAAGGAGAAGAAGAAGAAGATGAAGAGGAGTACCAGGTGAGAGCTGAACCGCAGGACTTCTCGTTAAAACCAAAGACCAGTCCAGTAAATTAGACAGCTTGTACTCTAGATGAAAATTACAAGGAAACTAACACACTTAAAGAATGGAAGAAGAATGACATCAAATAAATTTATATCGTGTTAAAATTGGTTAATGAAGAGATGGATAGGGTACCCGTGGACACTGTCCGTGGAGAAGGGAAAGACTGGTGAGAGAGACGGGCTCACTCGTAGATAGTGATGCCGAGAAGGGGCGCAGTTGTCGGCGGTGGACGGCGGCGGACCGTTGATCGCGGTGGACGAGGGATGCCAGCGGCAGTGAACAAACGGAAGGTTGGACGCAAGCTCAGATTTCAGAGTGATTTTGATTTGGCAAACACACGAATGAGGGATTTCATTTAGGATTGTGTATTTGGCTCCACAATTCACTAACAGAATGATTAGTCCGTTAGTGAAAAAACGTTTACATTAAATAAATAATAAATTCACTTACAGATTTCTAATGGGTAAAGGTCCGTTAGTATTTTACCAACGGACTTCTGACGGATCAGGTCATCCGTTAGTGGACAATACGCCTCCAATTTTCCGTCAGTGAATCCGTTAGTATCACTAACGGACTTCAATCCGTTGGTGAAGTCCGTTAGTGATCTGCTCAATTTTTGTAGTGAATGAAAAATAAAATTTTGAAATTAATTGATAATTCTGTGTATATACCATTAATGTATATTTTTAAGTCATTAATTATTTTTTTTTTGAAATGAGAAGCGGGGGATTAAAATCTAAAATCTCTCAAATTTATTCAGATACACTTATTAGCCGAGATAAATATGTAAGTATATTAATTATTTCCTTCTAAAAGCTCATGCATAGAAGATTTTATGATTTTTATATTTTTTATGATTATATATAAATTAGAAATTAAATTAATATCACTGATAATAAGATGCTCTTGTGTTAAGCATGATTACATTCAAATGGATGAATTTTGTCATGTGTTTATATTCTCCAAAAATCTTAAGATGAGTAGAATTTTTCTAGGATTCGCGTAGATATTGCAGTAATAAATAAATTTTTCAGAAAATAACTTAAATAATTGACTTTTTTTATAATCAAATAAATAAAATTTTAATATTTTTAAAAAATTTAACTTATTTATTTAAGTTATCCAACTAAACAAAATTTAAAAACAAAAAGCGTTAGAAATTTTATAATCTCTTATTAAACTCCATACTTTTTTGTTTTCTTCCTCTTTGGATTTTTATTTGATGATCCAAATTCTATATCCACTGGCTGTGGCCGTTTGTTGTGGTTGTGTAGATGAATTTTTAAATTTATTA
The DNA here is from genome assembly GCF_001659605.2 of Manihot esculenta. Lineage (NCBI taxonomy): Eukaryota > Viridiplantae > Streptophyta > Magnoliopsida > Malpighiales > Euphorbiaceae > Manihot > Manihot esculenta. The sequence goes on from NC_035171.2 coordinate 21,737,667, forward strand.
AAATTGGGACCATTTATAAAGTTATTTAATTACCTATTATATATAACATAGCACCACTTGTAATAAATTAGTATTTTGCCACTTATACTAATAATTGAGAGCACCACTTTCTTGAAATTGGTAAAAAAACCTTCATAGCAGCCATTGCTAGAAATCAAAAGAAAGGAAATTAAATTCACTAAGAAAAGCCAACACCAGACATGGATTAATGAGCATAGGTAGAACAAACTTGGAGTCGGTGATCAAGGGAAGGCCTCGATTATAGAATTCACATCTCCAATTGATCTTATAGTGTGACGTCTAAAGCCAGCCTCTGCAAGAATATAGTCCCATTCCTTGTTGGTTCTCTCTTTACCAGAGTTAGTATGAGCCATCATCACCATGTCCAGCATCAGCCTAACGAACTCAAGCTTATCGTCTTTCTCTTCTCCCACCACAACTTCAGCCATTATCACCTTCCCAGTTTCCTCTGGAATGGCTTCTTTACATTTCTTTAGGATTTTAATGCATTCCTCGTCATTCCAGTCGTGCAGAACCCACTGCAATCACACAAGTAAACAAGGTTAGAGTATATTGGACTTCGATGTAAACTAGTTAGAAGCTAAGCAAATTAATCAGATATTCTTACCATGAGGAAAGCAGCATCAGCCTTTGGAACACTCTCAAACATGTCACCACCAACATGTGTAACGCCATCACATTCTGTTGCAGTGGAGACCACATGAGGAAGATCAAAGTTGATGCCCTGAATCCATGGAAAAGCTTTAACCAACATGCTCAGAGTAGTCCCGTTACCCCCACCAACATCTACCAGAGTTTTTACTCCATTAAAAACTTCTGGGCACTTATCAATCATCCTAGATACAGCAATCCTAGCGTGACAAGCCATTGCATCATTAATTAGCTTGCTGTGATCTGGGCATTCTGCTGCATATTTCCATATGTCATCCCCGTGAGCCGCCTCAAATGCTGCAGTATTTTTGTCCAGGCGAACACGTTTGGTTAGAAAATGCCATGGCCTTAGCATCACCGAGCTGCTTTCTAGCAAAAACAGAGCTTCCATGCTTTTCCCTCCCCGTCCGAGCAAACGGCGAGAGAGTGGTGTCTGTACATAGCCGACGGCGCCATGGACATTCGGTGTCTCCTTGAAAATATTGTGATGCACCAAGAACCTCATGATCCGACAGAGAAAGGATGAAGCACATCCAAGCTTGGAAGATAGCTCAGATAGGGTAATGGGGCGTTTATGATTTTCAATAGCATCAGCTATTCCAAGCTCTATTGCACACTTCACTGCTGCAATATTGGAGAACCCAAATAAGTATTTCCACATTTCTACTTCTGCTTGTTCCTCTTCATCTTCTATTTCTCTCATTTTTTGAATCTCCATTGTGTTTCACTCCTCCCTCTTAACGCTAACTGGTTTTGGTAATCAATGTCTGGAAGCTTCAGCTATATATAATAAAGAACTTGATGCAGGAAAAAATTTTTCCAAAACAAATTTACATGGATTTACAGTAAAGACAGGGTTCACACTTGCATGAATTAATTAGTTATTTCTCATATAAACTTTTCTTTTTTTTCGTGGATCTCAATTATAGTGCACTTTCACTTTTTTAAAGTAATCTCTCCGTCCTAATATATATATATATATATAATCCAACTTGTAAAATAATTCTCATAAAAAAAATACTTGTTGCAAATTATTTTTAGCATCAAAACTTTGTGATTTAGCAACATAGATAAAATATCTCTTAATCCCAATAAAGGTGAATTGCGTGACAAAATAAGAAACTTTATCATAATCTTAAATAATTAAAATAAAAAGGAAATGATCATTAAAATAATTTATTCCATGCATATGGACCAGTTGTGACTATTTGGTATATTATAATTATTGAAAATAATATCATATAGTTATAGTCTCGTGTATAATCACGAGATCAAATTATATACATTAGTCACAATTTAAGTTATATGTATTGCAGTATAATTTTATAAAATGATAAATCTAACTCGTTGAGAATCTAGGAACGCACATCAATGGTCGATAGTCCTTCATTACTTATGAAAATCGCCGACATGTACAAGAGAGAAATCTGACACACACAAGAAATCATCTAAAAATAAATTAGTCAAGAACTAAAAAAAATTTATTCTAAAACAAATATAAATCTTTTTAAAATAAAGTTAGTGGGTAGTCATACCCACCAACCACCTTATGCAGTTGCAAGTGGTACAACTGCAATTTTAAATATTTATATATTTTTCTATTAAATTGATTTAATTTTTTAATTTGTTTTAATTTTTCATAAAATAAATTAAACACTAAGCTATCATAAAATAAAGTACTAAACTTTGTAATGGGCATTTTTTTCATTTTTTTTCTATCTTGGGTGGATTATTTTCTTCCGTCTTCCACTCATATATGATAGGATATAATAACATGTACACTGTAATATTCATATTTAATAAATGGACTGAATGACCAGAGCATATTTCGAAAACTCACATGTTATATGTTTTTGTTAGGGCAATATAACCACTCGAAATGGTTAATTTTTTGAGTACATATAGTATACAATACCTTAAATCATTTATCACATTAAACTTCTCATAAGAGTTCATTTTAATTTCTTTTGAGTTCATAATTATATCCTATCCATAATAAATACAAAAAATGTGATTTTACCAAATGATATTCCCCTTAATTAGATGATCTTAACCATAATTTAATTTGTTTTTTTTAAGAATATCTCGTTAGATTGTATCATGCATGATCATCTGACAATATCCTAAGATAAGAAACATTAAATTATGTCTCAAGTAACTGATTCAAATCCTAAGAGTATTAATATTATGGTTACTTATAACCATTAGGACCTCATACTTATTACAAACATAAATTACCACTTGTATTTCTTAATAGGTCACAAGCATATGTGGTATGAATCACATGCTACAATATTTTATCCATTCTTAATGGAGTGTATATATTTAAGGAAAAATATCATACAGATGGTGATTTAAATCTACTTAATACTCAAATTTTGAGTTCTCTTTTCTACTCATCAATTTATTTTAATATTAGCTTGTAAGACAGATAATATGACTCATTTACTTAATATTAACAATAGTTTTTATTATATATGTATATATATTCTCAATTCTCTTTGAGATGTCACTTCATTTTATAAGTTTTTAGCTCTCCAAAAAAAAATTATTCACATATAAAAAAAACTTATAAATCCAGTGTCATAATAAAATAATATCGTATGTGGAGGCATTTTAATATGTCCGACATACTTATAATAAAATCCTCTAACAAATAGTATGTATTGCACTGTAACGACCCGAAAATTCGGACCGCTACCGGCGCTAGGACCCAGGTCGGCTTAAGGCCGCCGGGACCCGTAGCAAGCCTGACATGTAACCTGTAAACCTGTATAATCCCATACATGATCAACAACGTACATAAAAATTAAAACTTTTCTTTCATACATTCTATCATACACCAAACTCAACCTGTGCATGCACTAAACATAATCATAATAATAAACTTGACCCCTCTGTGGGATCTCATCAATGCCCCCAATGGGCGATACATCATAAGTTGAGTTGGTTTACATCTACATCATAAACATCTAAGATCATGTATTAAAAGGGATAACAATATTCATAGGGTCAAGCACAACTTCTAATCCTTAATATTTATATACATAACATGACTATTCAACTTTACATCATTATACAATTTATCATGTCCACTTTCTACCTATTACAAAGATAAGACTTTACTCTTCTTGACTTCTCTGTCTAGCCCGTACCTGCAATCCTGGGGGATTAGGGAAAAGGGGTGAGCTACGAGAGCCCAGTGAGCAGAATAATAGAAAACCACATTTAAAATCCCATGCCATCATGTAATGCAACACATCACAACAAATCACATCTCGGATGGTATTGTCACCAATAGTCCTCTACATTCCAAAGTGCCGGGACGTAGAATGGGTACAACCGGTCTTTCTCTTAACATAACATATCATAACATTCCAATGTGCCAGGGACGTAGAATGGGTACAACCTGGACTTTCTCTTACATAGTGCCAGGGACGTAGAATGGGTACAACCTGGACTTCCATACCATATCATGCCGTAACATCATCATACCATATGAGGACTAAAGGATCATCCAATAACCAATCCACATCAATATCATAAATGCAATGCAACATATTCGTGATTTCTAATGCAAACAACCTAATTCATCACATGGCATTCATGATGCATGAACATGCTCAACTGTATAATTCATTTGCTTTAAAACATAAAGGTTTATTCTACTCACCTCTTGGCTAGCTCTGACAATGACTGAAGCAGCTGACTCACTGCTGGGGTCCTCGGTTCCTCGAGTCCAAACCTACACAGGTGGACTCAAATGAGGGACCAAACAACTAGAACATAACTCTAAAAACATCCCCCAAAAACTCCCTAAAACACCTTAAACAATCATGCAAAAACATGCAAAGGAAGGCTGAACAGGGCAGGTTCGGTGGCACCTTCGGCGGCCGAAAGTCCCTCCAGAGCCGAAACCCAGGCAGGTTCGGCGGCCGAAAGTCCCAGACAGAGACGAAAGTCTCTTTTCGGGGGCAACTTCGGCAGCCGAAAGGCCTGCCTCCCCAGCCATGTTCGGCGGCCGAAAGTCCTTCGGCTGCCGAACCTGGTTTCTGCCAAAGGGCAGAAACTTGGTTCCCTTTGCACAAAAACTTCTCCTTCCCATTCCAACATGCATATAACTCATTCAAATCATGCAAATATACATACATTGGTTCCTAGGGGCTTCAAACTACCTAAAACCCCAACTACAACACACAACAACAACACATTGCTCAAAAACACAACATAAGCTCATAAAGCTAACCTTAAGCTAAACATGCATTCTACCCCATAGATCTTGCATAAAACTTACTTAAAACATGAAATGAGCTTAAGATCGGCTCTTACCTCTTGAAGATCGAGAGAGAGACGACCTAAACTCGGAGATGGGAGAGATTTGAGTTCTTGAACCTCAAAGCTCCAAAACTTGCTCAAAACTTGAAAATCTTCAAAACAAGATGAAAACTTGTGAAAATCGTGAAAGATTTGAAGGAAAGAACTCAAGGATGGTGAGGAACGGCGGAAGGGCTCACCTTGGCCGAAAATGGGGAGAAAGCTCGCCCATTTCGGCTAAGGGGCTCTTTTATAGTGGCTGGCCAGGCCACATTCGGGAGCCGAACGTGCCTCCGCATGCATGCCATGTTCGGCGGCCGAACTTGAGGTTCGGCGGCCGAACCTGGGCTTCCCTCACTTATGCCTTCGGGGGCCTAAGGCTCACCCGAAATGCATGCATGTTCGGCAGCCGAACTTTGTGTTTCGGCGGCCAAACCTGAGTTTTCCTCCAAAGGTGTTTTTATTCAAAAACTCATTTCCTCTTTACTTAAATTCATCAAAACATTAAAACATTTCATGAAAACATGGTTTTACCCTTCTAAAGGTCTCCGACATCCGAGATTCCACCGGACGGTAGAAATTCCGATACCGGAGTCTAGCCGGGTATTACATTCTCCCCCCTTAAGAACATTCGTCCCCGAATGTTCCTCAACTAGCACATAGCATGGCATACACATAACATACATGTAAAGCACATAAAACTCACAAGGAACTAAACTTAGAAAAGATAAGGGTATTGCTGGAGCATGGACTCCCGTGTCTCCCTTGTCTCCCAGGTGCACTCTTCCATATTGTGGTGGTTCCACAGGACTTTCAGCATCGGGATTTCCTTGTTTCTTAGCTTTCTGATCTGGGTGTCTATGATCCGTACTGGCTGCTCAACATAAGTGAGATCTTCTTGGATCTCCACATCAGGTTCACTAAGAACCTTGCCCGGATCTGACACGAATTTCCTCAACATTGAAACATGGAAAACCGGATGGATTCTTTCCATTGAAGCAGGCAAATCTAGCTTGTACGACACATTCCCAATCTTCTGCAAGACTTCAAAGGGTCCGATGTATCGTGGGGCTAGTTTACCCTTCTTCCCAAAGCGAACCACTCCTTTCATTGGAGACACCTTGAGCAAAACCAGATCCCCCTCCTGAAACTCTACCTGTCTTCTGCGGACGTCTGCATAACTCTTATGTCTGCTTGCAGCAGTCTTGATTCTCTCTCTGATTATGGGTACCACCCTGCTGGTAATCTCTACTAGCTCAGGCCCTGCCAAGGCCTTCTCTCCAACTTCCTCCCAGCAAACAGGTGACCTACACTTCCTTCCGTACAAAGCTTCATATGGAGCCATCCCGATGCTAGCATGATGGCTGTTATTGTAGGCAAACTCCACCAAAGGTAGATGCTGCCTCCAAGAACCGCCAAAGTCCATCACACACATTCTAAGCATATCCTCTATGGTCTGGATGGTCCTTTCTGATTGTCCGTCCGTCTGGGGGTGGAAGGCAGTACTGAAATTCAACCTGGTACCCATGGCATTTTGCAGACTCCGCCAAAACCTGGAGGTAAACTGGGGCCCTCTATCAGACACTATTGAAACAGGAACCCCATACAGCCTGACGATCTCCATAGCTATATTCTTCCATTTCCACTCTGGAATAGGTAGCGGGTTAAGCATTCCAGCCGACTTCTGATGTTCCAGCTTCACCCTCTGACACACTTCGCAGGCTGACACAAACTGTGCCACTTCTTTCTTCATCGCTGGCCACCAATAAACTTTCTTCAAATCTTGATACATCTTGGTGGCTCCGGGGTGAACGCTGTATCTTGCATTATGAGCCTCCCTCATAATGTCTCCTATTAGCCTTATGTCATCTGGTACACAAAGTCTGCTCCCATAGCGGAGGATCCCCTTACTGTCAAATCTGAACTCACTGTCTGTAATACCCGGCTAGACTCCGGTATCGGAATTCCTACCGTCCGGTGGAATCTCGGATGTCGGGAGCCTCTAGTAGGGTAGAATCATGATTTCATAAAACGTTTTAAGGTATTTCATGGTTTTAAATATGAAAATTTAATGAGTTTTTGCATGAAAAGTCTTTGGAGGAGAACCCAGGTTCGGCCGCCGAAGCTCAAGTTCGGCCGCCGAACATGCATGCGTTTTGGAGGCACGTTAGGCCCCCGAAAGCATGAGTGAGGGAAGTTCAGGTTCGGCCGCCGAAGCTCAAGTTTGGCCGCCGAACATGGCATGCATGCGGGAGCGCTTTCGGCCCCCGAACGTGGCCTGGCCAGCCACTATAAAAGGGACCCTTAGCCGAAATGGACGAGCTTTCTTCCATTTTCGGCCACAGCTAGCTTCCAACCTCCCTCTTCCAAATCTAGTGTTTTTCCTTCAAATCCCCACCATTTTTCTTGAGTTTTAAGCTTGCATTGAAGGTTTTGAACTTTTGAAACAAGTTTTGGAGCTTTGGGAACTCAGGAGCTCATTTTCTTGGATCTCCAAGTTTAGGTCGTCTCTCTCTCGATCTTCAAGAGGTAAGAGCCGATCTTAAGCTCCTTATGTGTTTTAAATAAGTTTTATGCTAGATCTATGGGTAGAAATGCATGTTAGGTTATATGTTGAGTTATGGGTTAATATTGATGTTTTGGGCAATGTGTGTTGATTGTGTGTGTTTGAAGTGTTGTAGTTGGGGTATTTGATGTTTTGAGGCCCCTAGGAACTTGTATGCATGTTTTAAGTGAGGTATATGCATGATTTGAGAGTTGGGAGGCGAAAATGCACAAAGGAGCCAAGTTTCTGCCCTTTGGCAGAAACCAGGTTCGGCAGCCGAAGGAGCTTTCGGCCGCCGAACGTGGCTGGGGAGGCAGGCCTTTCGGCTGCCGAAGTTGCCCCCGAAAGGAGACTTTTGTCTCTGTCTGGGACTTTCGGCCGCCGAAGGTGCCGCCGAACATGCATGAGTATCGCCTCTATCTGGGAGTTTCGGCCGCCGAAGGTGCCGCCGAACCTGCCTGACTTTCGGCTCTGGAGGGACTTTCGGCCGCCGAACCTGCCGCCGAAAGTGCCCTGTCCAGCCATTTCTTGCATGTTTTTCTATGATTGTTTCTTGATGTTTTAGGGGGTTTTTGGGGAGTATATTAGAGTTATGTTATGTATGTTGGTCCCTCATTGGAGTCCACCCGTGTAGGTTCGGACCCGAGGAACCGAGGACCCCAGCAGTGAGCCAGCTGCTACAGAGTTTGTCGGAGCTAGCCAGAGGTGAGTGGAATAAACCTTAAGTTTTAAATTAAATGAAAATATGAAATTTGGAGCATGATTCATGCATCATGAATGCCATGAAATATAGTAGGTTGTTTGCATTAGTATTCACGAATATGTTGCATTGCATTTATGATGTTGATGTGGATTGGTTATTGGATGACCCTTTAGTCCTCATATGGCATGATGATGCTACGGCATGATACGGTATGGAAGTCCAGGTTGTACCCATTCTACGTCCCTGGCACGATGTAAGAGAAAGTCCAGGTTGTACCCATTCTACGTCCCTGGCACAGTTGGACTGTATGATATGTTATGTTAAGGGAAAGACCGGTTGTACCCATTCTACGTCCCGGCACAGTTGGACTATGTAGAGGACTATTGGTGACAATACCATCCGAGATGTGATTAGTTGTGATGTGTTGCATTACATAATGGCATGAAATTTTAATATATGATTTCTCTCTTCTGCTCACTGGGCTTTGTAGCTCACCCCTCTCCCCTAACCCCAAGTGTGCAGGTACAGGGTAGACCAGAAGGTTAGCCAGAGTGTATGAAGTATGTTGATGTAATAGTTAGATTGTGGACATGACAATTGTACTAATGTAATGTAAGAGATTCAGTATGTTATGTAATGAGGTATATTGAAGTTATAGATGTGCTTGACCCTATGAGTATTGTAATCCCTTGTTGATGCATGATCTTAGATATTTGATGACACAGATGTTAGCCAACTCATCTCATGTTGTATCGCCCATTAGGGCATTGTTGAGATCCCACAGAGGGATCATGATTATGACCATGACTATATTCATGTATGTTCAGGTTGAGTTGGATGATGATAGAAAGGTTTAAAATTTTATGCATGTTGTTGATCATGTACGGGATTATACAGGTTTACAGGTTATGTCAGGCTTGCTACGGGTCCCGGCGGCCTTAAGCCGTTCCGGATCCTAGCGCCGGTAGCGGTCCGATTTTCAGGTCGTTACACTGTCCTTGCCTGACTGAACAGTCCTGGCAATCTTTACTAACTCTGGGTCCTCATGCTGTTTCTGAGCCACTTGCTCCAGAAACACAGGTGTCACCCTCATCTGGGCCACTAAAGCACCTGTACCAGACAACTCCAACTGTAGACCCTCGTCAATAAGCTTGTAAAACTCCTTCATCACTGGTCTCCTCTCAGCCGTGATGTGGGATAGACTGCCTAGTGACTTCCGGCTTAGGGCGTCTGCCACAACATTCGCCTTACCCGGATGATACTGAATCTTGCAATCATAGTCACTCAGCAGCTCTACCCACCTTCTCTATCTCAAGTTCAAATCTCTTTGACTCAGGATGTACTGCAGGCTCTTATGATCTGTAAAGATCTCACATTTTACCCCATAGAGGTAGTGCCTCCACATCTTGAGTGCAAAGATTACTGCTGCCATCTCAAGGTCATGTGTGGGGTAATTCAACTCATGCTTTTTCAGCTGTCTAGAAGCATAAGCAATCACCCTCTCATTCTGCATTAGTACACAACCTAGTCCCACACGGGATGCATCACAGAAGACTGTAAAGTCCTCATCACTAGATGGCAGAGCTAACACTGGTGCTGAAGTCAACCTCTTCTTAAGCTCTTCAAAACTCTCTTCGCACTGGTCGGTCCACAGAAACTTCTGATTCTTCCTGGTTAGTCTGGTCAGAGGAGCTGCTATTTTCGAGAAGTCCTGAACGAACCTCCTGTAGTAACCTGCCAAACCTAAGAAACTCCTGATTTCCATCACTGAAGTGGGTCTGGGCCAGTTAGCCACAGCTTCTACCTTCTTGGGGTCCACCTCAATCCCATTCTCTGACACTACATGCCCCAAGAACGAAATGCTCCTCAGTCAGAACTCACACTTAGAGAACTTGGCATACAAGCCATGTTCCCTCAAGGTCTGTAGAACCAACCTCAGATGATGGGCATGCTCCTCTGCATTCCTGGAATACACTAAGATATCATCTATGAAGACAATAACGAAGTGATCCAGGTACTGGCTAAACACTCTGTTCATGAGATCCATGAATGCTGCAGGGGCATTGGTTAACCCGAACGGCATTACAAGGAACTCAAAATGCCCATATCTGGTCCTGAAAGCTGTCTTTGGCACGTCTTCTTCCCTTATCCTTAGCTGATGGTACCCCGATCTCAGATCTATTTTGGAGAAACAACCTGCTCCGGCTAGCTGGTCAAATAGATCGTCGATCCTAGGCAACGGGTGCTTATTCTTGGTAGTGACTTTGTTCATCTGCCTGTAGTCGATACAAAGTCTAAGGGATCCATCCTTCTTTCTCACAAACAAGACTGTTGCACCCCAAGGTGAGGTGCTCGGTCGGATGAAGCCCTTTTCTACCAGCTCTTGCAACTGCTCTTTCAATTCCTTCAACTCGGCTGGAGCCATCCTGTAGGGAGGGATAGAGATCGGTCGGGTTCCAGGCATCAATTCTATCTCGAACTCTATCTCCCTAGCAAGTGGTAAACCTGGCAGCTCGTCTAGGAAGACGTCTAGAAACTCTCTAACCACTGGCATCGAGGCGGGCTCTCTAACCTGACTGCTAAGCTCTCTCACATGAGCCAAATACCCCTGACATCCCTTCCTAAGCAACCTACGAGCCTGAAGAGCTGATATCAGACCTCTAGGTGTACCCCTCCTGTCTCCCCTGAAGACAACCTCTGACCCATCCTGACCTCTGAACCTGACTACCTTGTCCCTGCAGTCCAAGGTAGCACCATGGGTAGATAACCAGTCCATCCCTAGAATGACGTCAAAATCTGTCAAATCTAGAACCACAAGGTCGGCGGAAAGGCATCTTCCCTCAACAAACACAGGACTACACTGGCAGACTGACTCTACCACTGATGGATCACACTTGGGTCCACTGACCCAGAGAGAACACTCTAACTCAGAGATCATCAATCCCAACCTCTGGACGGCTCTCGGAGCAATAAAAGAATGAGATGCACCAGGGTCCATCAAGGCATACACATCTGAACAACCAATGACTAAATTACCTGCCACCACGGTGTTAGATGCATCTGCCTCCTGCTGAGTCATGGTGAAGATCCGTGCTGGAGCTGATGGACCTTCACCTCTGAAACCCGCTGAAGAAGAGGCTGCCCCTCTCCCTCTGCCTCTGCCACTGGCCTGAGTCGTGGCTAGAGCTGCTGGCTGAGCCACACTACCAGAAGCTGTCTGCTGAGACTGTGCTCCAAAAGCTGCCCTAGGACACTCCCGAGCCATGTGTCCCTCTTGCCTGCATCTGAAGCAGGCTGATGTCCCAGCCCGGCAAACTCCCCTGTGTGGCCTACCACACTTTGCACAAACTGCATTATCCGCACCAGAGCTAGAGCCACTCCCTAGTCCCAGACTAGACTTGACCTTGTTCCAAAACTTGTTCTTCTTGGGCTTCCTAGTGGTATTACTCCACTTTTTGCTACCTGAAGCTGCTGCACTCAGAGAAGAAGAGCCTGGGGTCTTGGAACCAGAAGGCTGTGCCACTGACTGTCTGACTGTTCCCTGAATGATGGCACTGGCCTCCATTTTCCGGGCCATATCCACTATGGCATGGAAGCTCTCCCTATCTGCTGACTGGATCAAGGAGGAATATCTGGAGTGGAGTTTCATGATATACCTCCTTGACCTTTTTTGATCTGAGTCAAGATTTTGCCCTGCAAATGGCAACAGCTCCAAGAATCTGTCTGTGAACTCCTCTACACCCATCTCATCAGTCTGCCTCAACTGCTTAAACTCTAACATCTTCAGCTCCCTTGAACTATCTGGGAAAGCCCATCCTGCAAACTCGTTTGCAAACTCCTCCCAAGACATGCTGTCTACTCTGGGGTTCACATAATTCTTGAACCACTCTCGTGCCTTCTTGCACTTAAGAGTGAACCCAGCCATCTGAATGGCTCTACTGTCATCAGCCCCAATCTCATCTGTGATCACTTTAACCCTTTCAAGATACACAAATGGGTCATCCCCTTTTTCATACTGAGGAGCGCCCAATTTCATGTAGTCGGTCATCTTGACCTTACTCCCACTGGCTGAGCTAGGTCTAGAAGGTTGGGTAGCTGGGGCTGCTGGTTCTGTAGGTGGTGGAGGTGGTGCAACATTTTCTAAGGTAGTGTTTGCTGGATTTGGATAGTAAGGTGGGGGTGGATACATTGGGTATTGTGGATATGGTGGGTAGTAGGGTGGGTATGGCATCTGTGTGGGATAAGGGGTGAAGCTAGGGTAATCCGATGTACCTCCCATCGAATACCCGGGATTTTGTGAAAAGTGTGGATAGTGGGGTGGCTGAACAAATCCCTAGGCCTGAGTTCCTCCTTGGGACTCTCCCATTCCCTCTTCTGACATGCTAACTCCCAGACTGCCATCCCTCCTCTGCTCTACATCCATATCATCCCCCATGTCTTCTGACATTCCTTCCTGAACTGTTCCCCTCACTGATCTGCTCCTACCCAGATCCAGAGACCTTCTAGGGTCTCTTACTGCTCTTTCTCTGTTAGACCTACTAGACATTGCCCTAGGCAATGTAGGAGGACGGGCGCTCATGCCCTCATCCTCAGGTGGTACTCCAGTCAATCTTGCTGATCGACGAGTTCCCCTCATCCTGTTTTCTGAAAGACAGCACATAACAAGCAAACATTAGCATCATATGGTTCATGTGGGCACACATGAACCCTCATCACATACATCACATATCATTAATGCACATGCATATAATCATGGCATTTCACATCATTATGCAAGACAGGACTCCACATCCTATCCTAGTGGACATGATCTTCCTATTGTGCTTGACCTTCTATAACCTCTATGAGCCCGACACTCTAGGTCTGACCATATGAACCTAGGGCTCTGATACTATTCTGTAACGACCCAAAAATTCGGACCACTACCAGCGCTAGGACCCAGGTCGGCTTAAGGCCGCCGGGACCCGTAGCAAGCCTGACATGTAACCTGTAAACCTGTTTAATCCCATACATGATCAACAACGTACATAAAAATTAAAACTTTTCTTTCATACATTCTATCATACACCAAACTCAACCTGTGCATGCACTAAACATAATCATAATCATAAACTTGACCCCTCTGTGGGATCTCATCAATGCCCCCAATGGGCGATACATCATAAGTTGAGTTGGTTTACATCTACATCATAAACATCTAAGATCATGTATTAAAAGGGATAACAATATTCATAGGGTCAAGCACAACTTCTAATCCTCAATATTTATATACATAACATGACTATTCAATTTTACATCATTATACAATTTATCATGTCCACTTTCTACCTATTACAAAGATAAGACTTTACTCTTCTTGACTTCTCTGTCTAGCCCGTACCTGCAATCCTGGGGGATTAGGGAAAAGGGGTGAGCTACGAGAGCCCAGTGAGCAGAATAATAGAAAACCACATTTAAAATCCCATGCCATCATGTAATGCAACACATCACAACAAATCACATCTCGGATGGTATTGTCACCAATAGTCCTCTACATTCCAAAGTGCCGGGACGTAGAATGGGTACAACCGGTCTTTCTCTTAACATAATATATCATAACATTCCAATGTGCCAGGGACGTAGAATGGGTACAACCTGAACTTTCTCTTACATAGTGCCAGGGACGTAGAATGGGTACAACCTGGACTTCCATACCATATCATGCCGTAATATCATCATACCATATGAGGACTAAAGGATCATTCAATAACCAATCCACATCAACATCATAAATGCAATGCAACATATTCGTGATTTCTAATGCAAACAACCTAATTCATCACATGGCATTCATGATGCATGAACATGCTCAACTGTATAATTCATTTGCTTTAAAACATAAAGGTTTATTCTACTCACCTCTTGGCTAGCTCTGACAATGACTGAAGCAGCTGACTCACTGCTGGGGTCCTCGGTTCCTCGAGTCCGAACCTACACAGGTGGACTCAAATGAGGGACCAAACAACTAGAACATAACTCTAAAAACATCGCCCAAAAACCCCCTAAAACACCTTAAATAATCATGCAAAAACATGCAAAGGAAGGCTGAACAGGGCAGGTTCGGTGGCACCTTCGGCGGCCGAAAGTCCCTCCAGAGCCGAAACCCAGGCAAGTTCGGCGGCACCTTCGGCGGCCGAAAGTCCCAGACAGAGACAAAAGTCTCTTTTCGGGGGCAACTTCGGCAGCCGAAAGGCCTGCCTCCCCAGCCATGTTCGGCGGCCGAAAGTCCTTCGGCTGCCGAACCTGGTTTCTGCCAAAGGGCAGAAACTTGGTTCCCTTTGCACAAAAACTTCTCCTTCCCATTCCAACATGCATATAACTCATTCAAATCATGCAAATATACATACATTGGTTCCTAGGGGCCTCAAACTACCTAAAACCCCAACTACAACACACAACAACAACACATTGCTCAAAAATACAACATAAGCTCAAACCTAACCTTAAGCTAAATATGCATTCTACCTCATAGATCTTACATAAAACTTACTTAAAACATGAGATGAGCTTAAGATCGGCTCTTACCTCTTGAAGATCGAGAGAGAGACGACCTAAACTCGGAGATGGGAGAGATTTGAGTTCTTGAACCTCAAAGCTCCAAAACTTGCTCAAAACTTGAAAATCTTCAAAACAAGATGAAAACTTGTGAAAATTGTGAAAGATTTGAAGGAAAGAACTCAAGGATGGTGAGGAACGGCGGAAGGGCTCACCTTGGCCGAAAATGGGGAGAAAGCTCGCCCATTTCGGCTAAGGGGCTCTTTTATAGTGGCTGGCCAGGCCACATTCGGGAGCCGAACGTGCCTCCGCATGCATGCCATGTTCGGCGGCCGAACTTGAGGTTCGGCGGCCTTATGTTCGGCCGCCGAACATGGCATGCATGCGGAGGCACGTTAGGCCCCCGAAAGTGGCCTAGCCAGCCACCTATAAAGGGGTCCCCATGTCCGAACGGGTGAGCTTTTCTCCCCGTTTTCGGCCAAGGTGAGTTCTCCGCCGTCCCTCATTGATTTTGAGCTTCTTCCTTCGAATCTTCATGATTTTCTTATGAGTTTTCACTTGGTTTGAAGATATTTGAGCAAAAGAGCAAGTTTTGGGAGCTTGTAGACCAAATAGTTGATTTCTCCCCATCTCCAAGCTAGGATCGTCTTTCCTCTCGATCTTCAAGAGGTAAGTTTAGATCCAACCTTCCTTGTATGTTTTAAACAAGTTTTATGAAGATCTATGGGGTAGAAATGCATGTTTAGGTTATTATTGAGTTTATGGGTTTATGTTATGTTTATGAGCAATGTGGATTGTTTGATGTGTTGTAGTTGGGGTTTAGGATAGTTTGAAGCCCCTATAAGCTTATATGCTTGAGTTGCATGTTGTAGACTAGGTAAATGCTTGATGGAATGGATTGGGAGGCATTTGTGCATGTTGGAGCTGAGTTTCTGCCCCTTTGGGAGAACTCAGGTTCGGCAGCCGAAGGAACTTTCGGCCGCCGAACCTGCCTGTGGAGGCCAACTTTCGGCTGCCAAACCCTGCCCCCGAAAGTGGACTTTCGGCTCTGGAAGGGAGTTTTGGCCGCCGAAGGTGCCGCCGAACATGCATGAGTTTCGGCTCTGGAGGGACTTTCGGCCGCCGAACCTGCCTCCGAAAGTGCCCTGTTCAGCCTTCCCTTTCATGATTTATGTGATTGTTTTAAGGTGTTTTAGGGGTTTTTTGGGGAGTATTCTAGAGTCATGTTCATGGATGTTTGGTCCCTTATTTGAGTCCACCTGTGTAGGTTCGGACCCGAGGAACCGAGGACCTCAGCAGTGAGATAGCTGCTTCAGAGTCATTAGAGCTTCAGCCAGAGGTGAGTGGAATAACTCTTTATGTTTACAAGCAAATAAATAAACTTTGAGCATGATACATGCATCACGTATGCCATGAGATATACTAGGTTGTTTGCATTAGAATTCACGAATATGTTGCATTGCATAACTTGATGATGATGTGGATGGATGTTGGATGACCCTTTAGTCCTCGTATGTTATGGTATGATCATGATACGGTACGGTTAGCCAGTGAGGCCCATTCTACGCCCTGGCATTATGTTAAGAGAAAGACCAGTGAGACCCATTCTACGCCCCTGGCACGATTGGACTATGTAAAGGACTATTGGTGACAAGTCCATCCTTGATGTGATTTGTATGTGATGTGTTGCATTTCATGAAAGCATGAAATTTAAATTGAATGTTTATTTATTTTGCTCACTGGGCTTTATAGCTCACCCTTCTCCCTTAACCCCCAGGTTTGCAGGTACAGGGTAGACCAGGAGGTCAGCAGGAGTAGAGTCATGTAAATATGTAATAGCTAGATGTGGACATGAATATGATGTAATGTAAAAGTATAGTTTAGAAATGTAATGTAATGATGCTTATGGAGGTTTAGAGTTGTGCTTGACCATAGTATGTTGTTAATCCCTTGTTAGTACATGATCTTAAATATTTAATGATGACTATTGTAAACCAAGCTTAATGTATGTTATGATACCCCATTGGAGTATTTGATGAGGACTCCAGTGAGAGGTTTTATGTTATGATTTGTGCATGCACAGGTTAAGCTTGGAGAAAGAATGAATGAAAGAATGAATGAAAGAATGAATGAATGAATGAATGATTAAATGAGAAAGTTTAAAATATTTATGTATGTGTTGATCATGTATGGGATTAAACAGGTATTCAGGATGAATGTTTGGCTTGCTACGGGTCCCGGCGGCCTTAAGCCGATCTGGATCCTAGCGCCGGTAGCGGTCTGGTTTCCGGATCGTTACAATCTCGGTTACTGTAGTGGGTCTAGGCCAGTTGGCTACAGCTTCTACCTTCTTGGGGTCCACTTCAATTCCCTGTTCTGACACAACATGCCCCAAGAATGAGATGCTCCTTAACCAGAACTCACACTTGGAGAACTTGGCATACAAGCCGTACTCCCTCAGGGTCTGCAGAACTAACCTCAGATGATGGGCATGCTCCTCTGCATTTCTGGAATATACTAAGATATCATCAATGAAGACAATAACAAAGTGATTCAGATACTGGCTAAGCACTCTGTTCATCAGCTCCATGAATGTTGCAGGGGCATTGGTCAGCCCAAACAGCATTACCAGGAACTTATAATGCCTATATCTGGTCCTGAACGCCGTCTTCGGCACATCCTCTTCCCTGATTCTCAGCTGGTGGTACCCGGATCTCAGATCTATCTTGGAGAAACAACCTGCTCCTGCTAGCTGGTCAAATAGATCGTCGATCCTAGGTAGCAGATATTTATTCTTGGTAGTGACTTTGTTCAACTGCCTGTAGTCGATACAAAGTCTCAAGGATCCATCCTTCTTCTTTACAAACAGCACTGGAGCACCCCAAGGTGAGGTACTCGGTCGGATGAAACCCTTGTCTACCAATTCTTGCAACTGCTCCTTTAGCTCCTTCAAATCTGCTGGTGCCATCCTGTAGGGAGGGATAGAGATTGGTCTGGTTCCAGGCATCAATTCTATTTCAAACTCTATCTCCCTAGCAGGTGGTAGTCCTGGAAGCTCATCTGGAAAGACATCTACAAACTCTCTGACTACGGGCACTGAGGCGGGCTCCCTAACCTGACTATCCAGCCCTCTCACATGAGCTAGAAACCCCTGACAACCTCTCCTGAGCAACCTACTAGCCTATAGGGCTTATATCAGACCTCTAGGCGTACCCCTCCTGTCTCCTCTAAAGACAACCTCTGATCCATCCTGATCTCTGAACCTGACTACCTTGTCTCTGCAGTCCAAGGTAGCACCATGAGCAGATAGCCAATCCATCCCTAGAATGACATCAAAATCCGTCAAGTCTAGAACCACAAGGTCGGCTGGAAGGCATCTACTCTCCATAAACACTGGACTATGCCGGCAGACTGACTATGCCGGCAGACTGACTCTGCCACTAATGGATCACACTTGGGTCCACTGACCCAGAGGGGACACTCTAACCCAGAGACTATCAAACCCAACCTCTCAACGGCTCTCGGAGCAATAAAAGAATGAGATGCACCAGGGTCCATTAAAGCATACACATCTGAACAACCAATGATGAGATTACCTGACACCACGGTGTTGGATGTGTTCGCCTCCTGTTGTGTCATAGTGAAGATCCGAGCTGGAGCTGATGGTCCTTCACCTCGGGAACCTACTGAAGAAGAGGCTGCCCCTCTCCCTCGGCCTCTGCCACTGCCCTGAGTCATGGCTGGAGCTGCTGGCTGAGCCACACTACCAGAAGCTGTCTGCTGGGATGATGCCATAAAAGGTGCCCTAGGACACTCCCGAGCCATGTGTCCCTCTTGCCCACATCTGAAGCAGGCTGTGGTCCCAAACCGACACACTCCCTTGTGTAGCTTACCACACCTCAAACATTCTGCACCATCTGAACCCGAGCTCGAGCCACTACCGAGTCCCAGACCTGATTTTAACCTGTTTCAGAAATTATTCTTCTTGGCTTTGGCTTTACCCCATTTCTTACTGCCTGAAGCTGCTACACTCAGAGAAGACGGGCCTAACTTTCCCCCACCTGGGGTCTTGGAACCTGAAGACTGTGCCATTGATTACTTAACTGTCCCCTGAATGATGGCACTAGCCTCCATCTTTCGTGCCGCATCCACAATAGTTTGGAAGCTCTCCCTCTCCGCTGCAAGAATTAGGGAGGAATACCTAGAGTGAAGCCTCATGGTATATCTCTTGGCCTTCTTCTGATCTGTATCATAAGTTTGCTCCACAAACGGCAACAGCTCCAAGAACTTATATGTGAACTCATCCACACTCATCTCTTCAGTCTGCCTCAACTGTTCAAACTCAATTATCTTCAATTCCCTTGAACTATCAGGGAATGCCCATCTTGCAAATTAATTAGCAAACTCCTCCCAGGTTAAACTGTCCAATCTTGGGTCCACATAATTTTTATACCACTCACGGGCCTTTTTGCATTTGAGTGTGAACCCCGCCATCTGAATGGCTCTACTGTCATCTGCCCCTAACTCATCTGTGATCATTTTTACTATCTTCAGGTACTCAAATGGATCATCTCCCGTCTTGAACTTGGGAGCATCCAGCTTCAAGTAATCCATCATCTTAACTCTGTTCCCTCCAGATGAGCTAGGTTTAGGCACTTGGACTTCAGGAGCTACAGGTTCAGGGGGTGGTGGAGGAGGTGCAACATTCCCTTGATTAGGGTTTGTTACATTTGGATAGAAAGGTGAGGGTGGATACATTAGGTATTGGGGGTATGGTGGATAGAAAGGAGGGTAAGGCATGAAAGAGGGATAAGGGTTGAAGCTGGAGTAATCCGATGTACCTCCCATTGAATACCCAGGGCCCTGTGGAAAGGGTTGATATTGGGATGGTTGAGCAAACCCCGAGGCCTGAGTGCCTCCTTGAGATTCTGCCATGCCCTCTTCAGACATGCTTACTCCCAGACTTCCATCCCTTCTCTGGTCAACATCCATTTCTTCCCCCTCAGCTGACACTCCTCCCTGAACTGCTCCTCTTCTGCTTGCATCAAAAGACCTTCTAGGGTCCCTTGACACTCTTTCCCTACTAGATCTGCAGGACATTGCCCTTGGCAATGTAGGGGGACGGGCATCCATGCCCTCATTTTCTGGTGGGACTCCAGTCAATCGTGCAGATTGACGAGTACCTCTCATCTTGCTTACTGAAAAACAGCACACATCACATAAAACATTAGCACTGATAGAGCATATTTTAGTCCATATTTTCATGATCTTATTGATGTTTGTTTGCACCTATTCTACCTAATTTTGTAGTTTTAATCATGTTTTGCAAGTATTAGGTGTGAAGAAACAATTTGGAGAAAATGCTCTTAAAAATGCCAAAAGAAGCCAAAACTAGAGAAGCAACCTTCGGAGACAACTTTCGGAAGCCAAAAATCAGTCACCTTCGGCGGCAACCTTCGGCGGCCGAAAGAGGACTCCAGAGATGAAAGTCGACCACCTTCGGCGGCACCTTCGGCCGCTGAACCTTGTGTCCAGGGTCGAAAGTCCAACCTCCGAAACTCAACTTAGGCAGCCGAAAATGCGCTCTATTGCACTCTTTCCTTGTTCAAGAAGCCATATCCCAAGTTGCCTTATTTGAGGAGCCAAATAAGGGAAGTATCTTGAGATCCAAATCTTCAAGATACACATTCAATTATTGGATTTCAAGATCCCCCTTATTAAGGAAAGAAAATCCAAAGATCACATGTTTCCTACTTAGTGCCATGCACATTCAAAATTCAAAAGGAGGCTCCACCTTCCTTATTAGTGCATGGGCAGCCTCTTAACTCTTTAGGAAACATCTTGAAGACCTTGGGCAGCAATTAAAAAGACCAAAGAGCCCCCACTTGCTCCCCATCACATGCATCTCATTTTTGCCTTCACCCATACACAAAGAAGGCACATATGGGGCCAAGGGCACTTTGGACAGCCTCTAAAAGACTCATGGACTGCCACCAAACCCTAAGGAGCCTCTCAAGATCTATTTAAAGGCTTCAAGAAGACAAGAAGGTAGATTTGGTTCCACCACTTCTCCAAGAATTCGGCAAGGCTCCAAGGCCTCTCTCTCCACCTTAGTTCTTCATCATTTCTTTCTTCTTTTCTTTAATTTTCTGTTTTGGTTCAGCCATGAGTGGCTGACACCTTTATTCTAGTTGAAGTTTTGTTGAAACTAAGGTTGTTTAAAAGGTTGTGAGATCTGAACATAAAGTGTTTGATTTTGGTCTATTTAATATTCATGCAATTGTGCTTAATTCTAAAGATTGCTTTGTTGTTTTGATCAAATTGGCCACTTGATTCTTAATTGCAAAGTTAAATTAATTGTTGATTAGGATATTTGTTAGTCTGTAATTGCTGGAAATATTCTGATCTAAGAACACTTGGTATAAAAACTAAGGAATTGCATGATCTAGCAACATCTCATGCGTTTGAGTAGCTAGGGTTTGGATCTTTCTTGTTCCTTATGCAATTGGCAATTGTTTTGATGCCTATGGCCCAAGGACGTTCCTTGGCAATTTGTTGATTAGTAATTGGTTAGAGGACGTTCCTTAATCAGTTTGTTCATAAGGAAAGACATGGTGGTGAGAAGCGTCTTCCACCCCATAACCAACCTATTGAATCAATCAAGATAACCATGTTTCAATGATCAACCCAAACAATCAAAGTGGATCCATATCTTCAACTAGACTTTTCTCATATTGATTTTCTCTTTTATTTTAATTACTTGTTGTTTTAATTGCTTTCAATAGTTGTTAATCAAATCATCTCAAAATCCCCCCTTTTTACTTTTCTTGCACTTGTTTCTATTTCTCTTGATTACTTGCCTTCACTTGTGCTTTCAATTAGTTCTATTGGTCTTGATTGAGATAAATAAATAGGTAATCAATTCTCTGTGGATACGATCCTTCACCACTATCTACAGTTGTAAATTGTAGGTAACCAAGAAGGTTATTTTTTACCGGCTTCGACAACCGCACCTGTCAAGCACCATATGGTTCATATGGGAACACATGAACCCGCATCACATACATAGCATAATATTAATGCACATGCATAAAATCATGGCATTTCACATCATCATTCAAGACAGGACTCCACATCCTATCCTAGTGGACATGATTTTCCTATTGTGCTTGTAATACCTGGCTAGAGTCCGGCATCGGAATGCTTCTCGGATGTCGGAATCCGCTAAAAGGGTAAGATTTATGTTTTTGTAAAAGATTTTAGTATGTTTTAATGTTTTAAGGACAAAAGGAAAGGAGTTTTGGAAAGAAAAGAGCCAAGGAAGAAATGCAAGGTTCGACCGCCGAAAGTGAAGTTCGGCCGCCGAACATGCATGAGTTTTGGTTTCATGTTAGGCCGCCGAAGGTGGTCTAGCCAGCCACCTATAAAAGGCCCTAGGTCGGTGAATGGATAAGATTTTCTTTCCATTCACAGCCAGAGGTGAGACCATGCTCTTTCTTGGGTGATTTTCATGTTTTCTTCAAATCTTTCAAAGTTTTGATGAGTTTTATGTTGTTTTGAAGCTCTTGAGCAAATCAACCAAAAGTTTTAAAGTTGGAGACTTTGAGGGAGAGTTTCTCCATATCTCCACGTTGGGATCGTTTATCTTCTTGTTTGTAAGAGGTAAGTGAAGATCTTGAACTTCTTTTCATGGTGTATGCAAGTTTTATGGAGGTTTATGGGTAGAGATACATGTTTAGGGTAAGTTGAGTTTTTGGTGGATTTGTGGTCAAAGCATGCTTAGGTGTTTAGTTGTGTTGTTTGTTGGGGTTTTAAGTTAGTTTTGGACCCCTTTGTGCCTATACTTGAGTATATACAGGTTTTGGATTTGTGGTTTGCATGTTTGA
This sequence comes from Manihot esculenta, assembly GCF_001659605.2. Taxonomy (NCBI): domain Eukaryota; kingdom Viridiplantae; phylum Streptophyta; class Magnoliopsida; order Malpighiales; family Euphorbiaceae; genus Manihot; species Manihot esculenta. Next base: position 21,760,321 of record NC_035171.2, read on the forward strand.
GTGAAGATTCGGTACGTTTGCATGAAGCAGAACATGTTTCTGCCTTACAGGAGAATCCAGTTTCGGCCGCCGAAGGAAGGTTCGGCCGCCGAACATGCTAAGGAGGTGGTTTCAGCTGCCTAAGCTTGCCCAAGCTTGCCCCCGAAAGTTTGGACTTTTGGCTCTAGAGGAGGGTTTCGGCCGCCGAAGGTGCCGCCGAAGGTTGGGGACTTTCGTCTCTGGAGAGGACTTTCAGCAGCCGAAATGCCGCCGAAAGTTCTTGAGTTTCGTCTCTGGAAGGGACTTTCGGCCGCCGAACCTGCCGCCGAAAGTGCCCTGTTGACAGGAGCGGTTGTCGAAGCCGGTCAAAAATAACCTTCTTGGTTACCTACAATTTACAACTGTAGATAGTGGTGAAGGATCGTATCCACAGAGAATTGAATGCCTATTTATTTATCTCAAACAAGACCAATAGAACTAATTGAAAGCACAAGTGAAAGCAAGTAATCAAAGAGAAAGAGAAACAAGTGCAATAAAAGTAAAAAGGGGGGTTTTGAGATGATTTGATTAACAACTAATAAAAGCAATTAAAATAGTAAGTAATCTAAAATAAGAGAGAAATCAATAAGAGAAAGGTCTAGTTGAAGATATGGATCCACTTTGGTTGTTTGGGTTGATCATTGAAACATGGTTATCTTAATTGATTCAATAGGTTGGTTATGGGGGTGGAAGATGCTTCTCACCACCATGTCTTTCCTTATGAACAAACTGATTAGGGAACGTCCTCTAACCAATTACTAATCAACAAATTGCCAAGGAACGTCCTTGGGCCATAGGCATCAAAACAATTGCCAATTGCATGAAGAACAAGAAAGATCCAAACCCTAACTACTCAAACGCATGAGATGATGTTAGATCATGCAATTCCTTGGATTTTTACACCAAGAGTTCTATGGACAGAATATTTCCAGCAATTACGGACTAACAAATATCCTAATCCAACAATCAATTAACTTTGCAATCAAGAATCAAGTGGCCAATTTGATCAAAACAATAAAGCAATCTTAGAATTAAGCATCAATTGCATGAATATTGAATAAAATCAAAGACAAAAGTTTCTGTTCAGATCTCACAACCCTTTAAACAACCTTAGTTTCAACCAATCCTGAACTAGAAAGAAGGTTTCAGCCACTCATGGCTGAACCAAAACAGAAAATAGAAGAAAAGAAAGCAAAAGATGAAGAACTAAAGTGTGGAGAGAGCCTTGGAGAGCCTTGCCGATTTTGGGAGGATGAAAAGCTATCTTCTTGTCTTCTTGAAGCCTTTAAATAGACCTTGAGAGGCTGCCTAGGGTTTCATGAAAGTCCAGGAGACTTTTAGAGGCTGTCCAAAGTGCCCTTGGTGTTGTATGTGCCTTGTTTGTGCATGTATGGAGGCAAAAACGAGTTGCATGTGATGGAAGGCAAGTGGGGGCACTTTGGTCTTTTCAATTGCTGCCCTAGGTCTTCAAGATGTTACCTTAAGAGTTAAGAGGCTGCCCATGCACTAATAAGGAAGGGGGAGACTCCTTTTGAATTTTGAATGTGTATGGCACCAAGTAGGAAGCATGTGATCTTTGGATTTTCTTTCCTTAATAAGGGAGATCTTGAAATCCAATAATTGAATGTGAATATTGAAGATTTGGATCTCAAGATATTTCCCTTATTTGGCTCCTTAAATATGGCAACTTGGAATATGGCTTCTTGAACAAGGAAAGAGTGCAATAGAGCGCATTTTCGGCTGCCTAAGTTGAGTTTCGGAGGCTGGACTTTCGGTTCTGATCTGAAGGTTCGAGGGTCGAAGGTTGGAGTTCGGCGGCCGAAGGTAGTGGACTTTCGTCTCTGCCTGCATGGTTCGACGGCCGAAGGTGCCGCCGAAGGTGGTCTACTTTCGTCTCTGGAGTCCTCATTCGGCCGCCGAAGGTTGCCGCCGAAGGTGACTGAGTTTTGGCTTTCGAAAGTTGCCTCCGAAGGTTGCTTCTCTAATTTTGGCTTCTTTTGGCACTTTTAAGAGCATTTTCTCCAAATTGTTTCTTCACACCTAATACTTGCAAAACATGATTAAAACAACAAAATTAGGTAGAATAGGTGCAAATAAACATCAATAAGATCATGAAAATATGGACTAAATTATGCTCTATCAAATACCCCCACACTTAAGCTTTTGCTTGTCCTCAAGCAAACAAACATAGTTAAATAAGTTCTCTTTGCTCTAGATCCTTATTTCCACTTAAGCTCATACTCAAGACACCTATTTTGAATCATTGCAGTGAAGAATATATGCATGAAGATTACTTACCTCCTTTCCTTGTTTCCTTTTGCTTACCATGGCTAGGATTTGTTTTCCTCAAGAGAGATCATGCACATTATGTTAAGACTTTTTCTAGCTTTTGGATTGACTTGCCCTTACCTTGAAGTACTTTATTCAGGCTTTTGCACTTTAGATCTTGCTTGGAAAGGTCACCAACCTATTTTTGATTTGGAGGTTTTATATTTTTCAGTTGGTCACCTATCCAAGTGGCTACTAGCCTTGTTCATAGTCTTTTGATCATTGAAACAATTTTCAATTTGTGCTTTTGAGGTCTTTGCCTTTGCTGAATTTTCTTTCTCTCAATGATTTGGGCAAATCAACACCAATTGCTAAATCAAGTCATGTTAAGTTCATTCACACAACTTTAATTTATTCTCAATCAATTGAGGGTCATCAATACATTTTTCACCATGGCAAACTCAAAGATTCAATTCAAAAGGCAATTCTCAAACATGAATACAACTCACTGCAATTGATTCAACATAAGTTTAAAGAGTTATCACATCAATGGGGTCATGGAAAGAAAGACTTATCCAACATAGTTCATTAGTTTGAGTAGAGCAAAACAAAAAGAAGAAGAAGGTTGTGGTTGTGTGTGTTTTATTGAAAGCATAAACAAATTAAAATTTAACTGTGGCTAATTAACTTAAGATTGAAAGGAAAAAAGAAAAAAAGAAAAAAATTTTGCAATCTGAAAGCATGAGAAAATCGTAGAAGAGGAGAAGAAGAAGAAGAAAAAGAAGAAGAAGAAAAAGAAGAAGAAAGAAGCTATATGCACACCCACACTTAAATTATGCATTGTCCTCAATGTAAAAGAAAAGAGAAGAGGAAAAAAGAAACTGAGTACTTCCCTGGGGTGTGGTGTGCTTGGCATGATCCTCTAGGCAGAAGGATGTTGTAGTGGAATTTCTTCCACCATTTGTACTGTGAACCCTTCAAAGTATGGTTTCAGACGATGTCCATTCACCTTGAAGATTTTTCCAGTTTCTATGCTTCGGATGTCTACAGCTCCATGTGGGTATGCTTGTTCTACAATGAATGGTCCAATCCACCTAGATCGTAGCTTTCCTAGGAACAGTTTCAGACGAGAGTCAAAGAGTAAGACTTTATCACCAACCTCAAATTGTTTTCTTGAAAGATGATTGTCATGGGAGGTTTTGGTCTTTGCTTTGTAGTTCCAAGAGTTCTCATATGCATCTCGTCTTATTTCTTCAAGCTCTTGCAGTTGCAACTTGCGATGATGGCCAGCTTCCTTGAGGTCCATGTTGCAATTCTTTACAGCCCAATATGCCTTGTACTCAAGCTCAACCGGAAGGTGACAAGCTTTCCCATAGACCAGTCTATAAGGAGACATACCTATGGTGGTCTTGTAGGCAGTTCTGTAGGCTCATAAGGCATCCTCTAATCTTAAGCTCCAGTCCTTTCGGTTGGGAGAAACTGTCTTTTTAAGGATGGCTTTGATTTCTCTGTTGGACACTTCAGCTTGTCCATTCGTCTGAGGGTGGTAGGCTGTGGATGTTCTATGGATCACATTGTGTTTTCTGAGAAGGCTTTCCACCACCCTATTGCAAAAATGGGTTCCTCTATCGCTGATGATTGCTTTGAGTACTCCATGTCTGGCAAAGATGTTAGTCTTTACAAAGTCTACCACTGCCTTGGCATCATCAGTCTTAGTTGCTCTAGCCTCCACCCACTTGGATACATAATCCACTGTAATGATGATATAAGTGTATCCAAAGGATGGTGGGAATAGTCCCATGAAGTCTATGCCCCAAACATCAAATATCTCACAGACCATGATGGGGTTCTGTGGCATTTGATTTCTTTTGCTCAGATTTCCAGTATGTTGACACCTAGCACATGTCCTGCAAAACAGAAAAGCATCTCGAAACATGGTGGGCCAAAATAGGCCACTTTCAAGTATCTTATGAGCAGTTTTTCTTGGACCGAAGTGTCCTCCACAACTATATGAATGACAAAAAGTAAGTACAGAGGCTATTTCTTGATCAGGAATGCATCTCCTTATCATTTGGTCAGCACAATGTTTCCACAAATATGGTTCATCCCAAACATAGTATTTGGCATCCTTTTTTATTTTATCTTTAGTGTGCCTAGGCATGTCAGAGGGCAAGTTACCTGTGGCCAAGTAGTTTACCATGTCTGCGTACCATGGTTCATCGGTTTGAGCAAGGAAGATTTGTGCAAGTAGGTCTTCCTTGGACTCTTCAGATTCAGGAGAGTGTCGCAAAGGAGGTTCAGAGGAGCTTGCTTGTGATGGAGGCTGTTGGGAGAGGTTCGGCGGCCGAAAAGGTTCTGAGTTCGACGGCCGAATTGCTTCAGTTTGCGGATCTAGCTTTGGCGATGGGTTCGGCTTCCGCAAGTCAGTGGGGTTCGGCGGCCGAAAGATGTTCGGCGGCCGAAGAATGTCTTCTTTCTGCACAAAGTTTTCCCAAAGAGGTGCGACATAATCTGGTTTCTGAGGAACAGTAGGGTTCGGCGGCCGAAAGTGGGCTATGTTCGGCGGCCGAAGGTCTTCTGTCTGTGCAACCTCAACTTGCTGAATGCTGCAGATTGTTTCTTTGAGTTTCTGGGTTTCAATCCTGCAAAGATCATCATCTAGAACAGAATCTTGATTTTCATTAAACACATCTTGGCTCAAACAATCAATAATATCAAGACCATAAACAGGGGACATATCATGAGGATATTTCATGGCATCATAGACATTGTATTTAATGATTTCCCCTTCAAATTCCATAGTAAGAGTACCATCATGCACATCGATTTTAGTTCTAGCAGTACTTAAGAAAGGACGTCCAAGAAGAATGTCAGAACTAGTATAGCAACTATCTTCCTTAGTATCAATCACATAAAAATCAGCAGGAAAGACCAGTTCATCTACTTGGACTAACACATCTTCTAAAACACCTATGGGGTATACCACAGATCTATCAGCCAATTGTATCACAACTCTTGTTTCTTTGAGTGCACATGCATTGAGAGATTTATAGATGGAGAGAGGCATGACATTAATAGATGCACCAAGATCACACATGGCTTTCTTGATACCCACATTCCCAATTTTGCAAGAGATAGCAAACATACCTTTGTCCTTGCATTTGGTAGGGAGTTCTCTTTTAATAACAACAGTAACTACCTCACCTACACTTACTTTCTCTCTTTCAGCTAGCTTTCTTCTGTTGGTGCACAACTCTTTCAGAAATTTTGCGTACCTTGGAATCTGCTTGACAGCATCTAGCAGTGGTATGTTGATTTCCACTTTTCTGAAAGTCTCAAGGATCTCCTTTTCTTCTTTTTCTTTTTGAGTTCTTTCAAATCTTTTTGGAAAAGGAGGTGGGATGTGAAAACTTACCTTTGGATTAGTCTTGTGCGCATGAGGTGGTTCAGATTGAGATGGAGAGGCTTCAGGTGGCCTTGGTTCTACTTCCTTCTCTTGATCATGATTTGCATCTTGAAACTCTTTGCCAATTCTCAAAGTAATGGCACTTACATTTTGTTTGGGATTTGCCTCAGTCTGGGATGGCAACTTTCCTTGAGTTTCCAATTTGTTTATGGAGGTGGCCATCTGTCCTATCTGTTGTTGTATCATTTGCAAGGTTTTCACTACCTCATTCATAGTGTTATTGTCCACTGGAGATGCTGGTTGGACTTGGCTTCTTTGGTAACCTTGGTGATTCTGATCAGTGTTGCCCTTTCCATAGCTGAAATTGGGATGGTCTCTCCAACCTGGATTATAGGTGTTGGAGTATGGATCATATCTAGGTTGGTTGTTGTACCTCCCAATGGCGTTGGCTTGCTGATGGTCTTCTTGGAGTGTGGGACATTGATCAGTTGGGTGTCCCACACATGAACAAATCCCACATGGCCTAGGTGGCGGAATTGGTTGTATTTGCTGGACTTGGCCAAGGGCGATCTTTTCTACAAGAGAAGTTAGTTTTGAAATTTGAGATTCAACAGAGGATGTATTTACCTCATAGATTCCTCTTTGCGTTTGCCCCTCTTCATCATATTGCTTAGATGAGGCTACAAGACTGGATATTAGTTCCTTCATCTCCCCAGGTGTCTTGTCTAGGATAGATCCTCCACAGGCTACATTTATGAGTTTCCTTTCGGATGGAATCAATCCTCCATAGCAGAACTGAATGAGGGCTTTGTCTGACATATCATGTTGTGGACAACCTGTACATAGTCTTTCAAACCTTTCCCAATAATCATATAAGTCTTCAGTTGGTTTTTGTCTTATGCTAGTGATTTCTCTTATTATGCCAATTGATTTAGATGGTGGGAAGTATTTGTCCAAAAAGGCTTGGACCATATCATCCCAAGAAGTTATAGATCCAGGTGGCAAATAAAATAACGAATCCTTAGCATGGTCATCTAATGAAAAAGGGAAAGCTCTTAGTTTAACATGATCTTCAGAGATCCCTTGAGGTCTCATGGATGAGCAAATAATTTTAAATTCTTTTAAGTGCTTATGTGGATTTTCATTTTGCAAACCTCTAAATTTAGGGAGATGATGAATCAAACCTGATTTCAGTTCAAAGGGAACTGTAAGAGGTGGATAGGTGATGCAAAGTGGAGCATAATCACCTATAGGAGTTGCTAACTCCCTCATGGTTCTTTCCCTTTGTGCTTGTGGCCTGTTTGCTAGATTTTCTTGAATTATCTGGCCTTGGACAGCATGTCCATCATGGGCAGCAGCTGGTGCTTAAGGTTCTGCCATTGGTGCAAAATTTGGTTGCTGGAGTGCAGGACCTTCGGCGGCCGAATGTTGCTGACTTTCGGCGGCCGAAGGTTGGGCAGAATGTGCTTCAGGCGCTGAAACTTGCTTTCCAAGTCTTCTGAGAGTGCGTTCAATTTCTGGATCAAAGGGCAGAGTGTCCCTATGTTCAGACCTGGTCATGAAAAAAATAAACAAACAAGTAAAATCAATTCCCCAGCAACGGCGCCAATTTTTGACAGGAGCGGTTGTCGAAGCCGATCAAAAATAACCTTCTTGGTTACCTACAATTTACAACTGTAGACAGTGGTGAAGGATCGTATCCACAGAGAATTGAATGCCTATTTATTTATCTCAAACAAGACCAATAGAACTAATTGAAAGCACAAGTGAAAGCAAGTAATCAAAGAGAAAGAGAAACAAGTGCAATAAAAGTAAAAAGGGGGGTTTTGAGATGATTTGATTAACAACTAATAAAAGCAATTAAAATAGTAAGTAATCTAAAATAAGAGAGAAATCAATAAGAGAAAGGTCTAGTTGAAGATATGGATCCACTTTGGTTGTTTGGGTTGATCATTGAAACATGGTTATCTTGATTGATTCAATAGGTTGGTTATGGGGGTGGAAGATGCTTCTCACCACCATGTCTTTCCTTATGAACAAACTGATTAGGGAATGTCCTCTAACCAATTACTAATCAACAAATTGCCAAGGAACGTCCTTGGGCCATAGGCATCAAAACAATTGCCAATTGCATGAAGAACAAGAAAGATCCAAACCCTAACTACTCAAACGCATGAGATGATGTTAGATCATGCAATTCCTTGGATTTTTACACCAAGAGTTCTATGGACAGAATATTTCCAGCAATTACGGACTAACAAATATCCTAATCCAACAATCAATTAACTTTGCAATCAAGAATCAAGTGGCCAATTTGATCAAAACAACAAAGCAATCTTAGAATTAAGCATCAATTGCATGAATATTGAATAAAATCAAAGACAAAAGTTTCTATTCAGATCTCACAACCCTTTAAACAACCTTAGTTTCAACCAATCCTCAACTAGAAAGAAGGTTTCAGCCACTCATGGCTGAACCAAAACAGAAAATAGAAGAAAAGAAAGCAAAAGATGAAGAACTAAAGTGTGGAGAGAGCCTTGGAGAGCCTTGCCGATTTTGGGAGGATGAAAAGCTATCTTCTTGTCTTCTTGAAGCCTTTAAATAGATCTTGAGAGGCTGCCTAGGGTTTCATGGAAGTCCAGGAGACTTTTAGAGGCTGTCCAAAGTGCCCTTGGTGTTGTATGTGCCTTGTTTGTGCATGTATGGAGGCAAAAACGAGTTGCATGTGATGGAAGGCAAGTGGGGGCACTTTGGTCTTTTCAATTGCTGCCCTAGGTCTTCAAGATGTTACCTTAAGAGTTAAGAGGCTGCCCATACACTAATAAGGAAGGGGGAGACTCCTTTTGAATTTTGAATGTGCATGGCACCAAGTAGGAAGCATGTGATCTTTGGATTTTCTTTCCTTAATAAGGGGGATCTTGAAATCCAATAATTGAATGTGAATATTGATGATTTGGATCTCAAGATATTTCTCTTATTTGGCTCCTTAAATATGGCAACTTGGGATATAGCTTCTTGAACAAGGAAAGAGTGCAATAGAGCGCATTTTCGGCTGCCTAAGTTGAGTTTCGGAGGCTGGACTTTCGGTTCTGATATGAAGGTTCGGGGGCCGAAGGTTGGAGTTCGGCGGTCGAAGGTAGTGGACTTTCGTCTCTGCCTACATGGTTCGGCGGCCGAAGGTGCCGCCGAAGGTGGTCTACTTTCGTCTCTGGAGTCCTCATTCGGCCGCCCAAGGTTGCCGCCGAAGGTGACTGAGTTTTGGCTTCCGAAAGTTGCCTCCGAAGGTTGCTTCTCTAATTTTGGCTTCTTTTGGCACTTTTAAGAGCATTTTCTCCAAATTGTTTCTTCACACCTAATACTTGCAAAACATGATTAAAACCACAAAATTAGGTAGAATAGGTGCAAATAAACATCAATAAGATCATGAAAATATGGACTAAATTATGCTCTATCACCTGTCCAGCCTTCTTTTGCATGTTTTACTTGATTGTTTTAGGATGTTTTAAGGGGTTTTTGGGGAGTATTCTAGAGTTGTTCTTGAGTTAGTTTGGTCCCTCATTTGAGTCCACCCGTGTAGGAACGGACCAGAGGAATCGAAGAGAGCAGCAGTGAGCACTGCTTCAGAGTCAGTTCAGAGTCAGCCAGAGGTGAGTGGAACTAAACTTAATGTTTTAAATTGAGAAATGAAATGCTTTTAGCATGTTTCCATGCATCATGATATGTAATAGGTTGGGTGCACTAGAATACACTAATGTGACGTATTGCATTATTCTATGCTTGTACGGATCGGACATAGTTTTGGATTCACTAGCCCTCCGAGTAAAGTCCTGAGGAGCCCTGAGAGGGCCGGGCACAGAGCACCATAGGGTGCATAATCAAGTCCTGAGGAGCTCCTTCGCGGGCCGGGCACAGAACAGAGGGAGTTTTGAATCTGTCCGTCTGAGATGGGTGATTTACTTGTGATGTGATGCATTCCATATGAGCATGTTTATTAACATGTTTTTATTGTTCTACTCACTGAGCTAGTATAGCTCATCCCTCTCCTTTAACCCAGTCTCGCAGGATCAGAGTTAAGGGGAAGTTCAGCAGGGTACAGGAAGAGTAAAGAGCTGTATAATAGCTAGTGTGGACATGTAATATAATAACCAGGCTTAACAGAGTATGAGTTGAACCCGTCTAGAGCAAGCTCTAGTAAGGGGTCTTGTAGTACAGAGATAGTGCATGCACAGGTTGAGCCTTGGTACAGAGAAATGTTTTATGTTTTTACAGAAAATGTTTGACCATGTATGGGATTTTACAGGTACTCAGAGAGTATAGCAGGCTTGCTACGGGTCCCGGCGACCTTAAGTCGACCTGGATCCTAGTGCCGGTAGCGGTCCGATTTTCGGGTCGTTACAGATTGGTATCAGAGCCCCAGGTTCACATGATCGGACCGACGGGGTGTAGTGAGCCCTAGGTTCATATGGTCGGACCTAGATAGAGAGTGTCGTGCTCATAGGGGTTCTAGTAGGTCAAGCACAATAGGAAGCATGTCCATTAGGATAGGATGTTGAGTCCTGTCTATTTGCTGAGGTGTAATGCCATGAGTTCTGCATGTGCATTGTTGTTATGTGATGTTTATATGCTGATGTGTGCTGTTATGTCTTGTTTTCCAGAAAGTTAAGATGAGAGGAACTCGTCGATCTGCACGATTGACTGGAGTCCCACCAGTGAATGAGGGTTCAGCTGCTCGTCCTCCAGCGTTGCCAAGGGCAAGGTCTCAGAGATCAAGCAGGGAGGGTACGTCAAGGGACCCGAGAAGGTCTTTTGACGAGAGCAGAAGAGGAGCAGATAGAGGAGGGAGCTCAGAGGAAGTGAGGGAGGCTATGGATGTGGATCAGCAAAGAGAGGAAAGTATGGGTATGGGCAGGTCGGAAGAGGGTATGGGAGAGTCTCAGGGAGGCGCTCAGGCCTCGGGGTTTGGTTATCCACCCCATTATCCACCTTTTCCACAGGGCCCGGGGTATCCGATGGGAGGTACATCGGAGTACTCGAGTTTTACCCCATATCCTACCTACATGCCTTATATGCCTTATCCTCCTTTTTACCCACCATATCCCATGTATCCACCCACACCTTTCCATCCCAGTACAGCCTACCCAGAGCCAAGTTCAGCACCTTCTCCACCACCAGAACCAGAACCAGTAGCCCCAGTTGTCCAAGCACCGCAACCTAGCTCAGCTGAGGGAAGCAAAGTGAAAATGACCGAGTATCTGAAGTTGGATGCTCTTAAATTCAATACGGGAGACGATCCATTTGAGTACCTCAGGACGGTTAAGATGATAACCGATGAGTTAGGAGCTGATGATAGCAGAGCCATTGAGATGGCAGGGTTCACGTTGAAATGCAAGAAAGCGCGAGAGTGGTTCAAGAATTATGTGGACCCCAGGTTGGATAGCATGTCATGGGGAGAGTTCGCCAATGAGTTTGCAGGGTGGGAATTCCTGACAGTTCCAGGGAGTTGAAAGTGATAGAATTTGAGCAGTTGAGGCAGACCGAGGAGATGAGTGTAGATGAATACACAGATAAGTTCCTGGATCTGCTTCAGTATGTGGGTCAGGCTTATGACACTGACCAGAAGAAGGCAAGGAGATATACCATGAGACTGCATCCCATGTATTCCTCCTTGATTCTTCCAGCAGAGAAAGAAAGTTTCCACGCTATAGTGGATGCCGCAAGAAAGATGGAGGCGAGTGCCATTATTCAAGGAACAGTAAAACAGCAAGCGGCACAGTCTTCGGGTTGTAAGACCCCCAGTGCAGCAGCTTCTGGCAACAAGAACGGAGAAAAGTTTAAGGCCAAGAAAGGCAAGTTCTGGAACAAGATCAAATCGAGTCTGGGAATGGGTAGTGGCTTAAGCTCTGGCACATGGAGTACAGTATGCAGGAGATGTGGGAGACAGCACAGAGGAGTTTGTCGGTTGGGATCTTCAGCCTGTTATAAGTGTGGGCAAGAGGGACATTTTTCACGGGAATGTCCTCAGGCGACCTTTATGGCACCATCCCAGCAGATGAGCTCAGGCAGTGTAGCACAGCCAGCAGCTCCAGCCATACCCCAGAGCAGTGGCAGAGGCAGAGGGAGAGGGTCAGCCTCTTCTTCAGCAGCAGGTTCCCGAGGTGAAGGTCCGGTAGCCCCAGCACGGATCTTCACAGTGACACAAGAGGAGGCAAACACGTCGAACACAGTGGTGTCAGGTAATCTCATCATTGGGTGTTCTGATGTGTATGCTTTGATGGACCCCGGTGCTTCTCACTCTTTTATTGCTTCAAGAGCCGTGGAGAGATTGGGTCTGATCATTTCTGAGATAGAGTGTCCTCTCTGGGTCAGTGGACCCAAATGTGACCCATCAGTGGCAGTGTCAGTCTGTCGCTTTAGTCTAGTGTTCATAGAGGGTAGATGCCTTCCAGCTGACCTAGTGGTTCTAGATTTGACGGATTTTGATGTCATTCTAGGGATGGATTGGCTATCTACACATGGAGCTACCTTGGACTGCAGAGACAAGGTAGTCAGTCTTAGAGACCAGGATGGGTCAGCGTGTGTCTTCAGATGAGATAGGAGGGGGACACCTAGAGGTTTGATCTCAGCCCTTCAGGCTCGTCGTTTGCTTAGGAGGGGTTGTCAGGGGTTTCTAGCTCACGTGAGAGAGCTAGATAGACAGGTTAGGAACCAGCCTCAGTACCAGTAGTCCGAGACTTTCTAGACGTCTTCCCAGAGGAGCTTCCAGGACTACCACCTGATAGGGAGATAGAGTTTGCAATAGAATTGCTGCCTGGTACCAGACCTATCTCTATTCCTCCCTACAGGATGGCACCAGCAGAATTAAAAGAGCTGAAAGAGCAGTTGCAGGACTTGGTAGAGAAAGGTTTCATCCGCCCTAGTCCCTCACCTTGGGGTGCGCCAGTGTTGTTTGTCAAAAAGAAGGATGGATCCCTCAGACTTTGTATCGACTATAGGCAGTTGAACAAGGTCACTACCAAGAATAAGTATCCCTTGCCTAGGATCGACGATCTATTTGACCAGCTAGCTGGAGCAGGTTGTTTCTCTAAAATAGATCTGAGGTCTAGGTATCATCAGTTGAGAGTTAGAGAAGCAGATGTGCCAAAGACAGCTTTCAGGACCAGATATGGGTATTATGAGTTCTTAGTAATGCCGTTCGGGTTAACTAATGCCCCTGCAGCATTCATGGATCTCATGAACAGAGTTTTCAGTGAGTATCTGGATCACTTTATTATTGTCTTTATTGATGATATCTTAGTGTACTTCAGAGATGCAGAAGAGCATGCCCAGCATCTGAGGACAGTTCTGTAGACTCTGAGAGAGCATGGGTTGTATGCCAAGTTCTCGAAGAGTGAGTTTTGGTTGAGGAGCATTTCATTCTTGGGGCATGTTGTATCAGCAGAAGGTATTGAAGTAGACCCCAAGAAGATAGAAGCTGTAGCTAACTGGCCTAGACCCACCACAGTAACTGAAATTAAAAGCTTTTTGGGTTTGGCAGGGTACTACAGGAGGTTCGTTCAGAACTTCTCAAAGATAGCTGCTCCTATGACCAAATTGACACAGAAAAATCAGAGGTTCGCGTGGTCGGACCAATGTGAAGAGAGCTTTGAAGAGTTAAAGAGAAGATTAACATTAGCACCGGTGTTAGCTCTGCCTGTCAGTAATGAGGACTTCACAGTGTTCTGTGATGTGTCCAGAGTAGGACTGGGTTGTGTTTTGATGCAGAATGACAGAGTGATTGCCTATGCTTCTAGACAGCTCGTCACAAATCATAAGAGTTTACAGTACATCTTGAGTCAGAAAGAACTGAATTTGAGGCAGAGAAGATGGGTAGAATTGCTCAGTGACTATGATTGTAGAATCCAGTACCATCCGGGTAAGGCGAATGTTGTGATAGACGCCCTAAGCCGGAAATAACTTGGCAGCTTGTCCCATATAGCAGCAGAGAGAAGACCAATGGTGATGGAGTTTTACAAGCTCATCGATGAAGGGCTACAGCTTGAGTTGTCTGGTACAGGTGCGTTGATAGCACAGATGAGAGTGACTCCTGTGTTTCTGGAGCAGGTGGCGCAGAAACAACATGAGGACCCTAAATTAATGAAAATTGCCAGGACTGTTCAGTCAGGCAACAGTGCAGAGTTCAGATTTGACAGCCAAGGGATCCTCCGCTTTGGGAATCGACTATGTGTACCAGATGACATCAGTCTGAAAAGAGACATTATGAGGGAAGCTCATAATGCAAGGTACAGTGTTCACCCTGGAGCCACCAAGATGTATCAAGATCTGAAAAGAGTATATTGGTGGCCAGCTATGAAGAAAGAAGTAGCACAGTTTGTGTCCGCCTGTGAAGTTTGCCAGAGGGTGAAACTGGAACATCAGAAGCCGGCTGGAATGCTTAACCCGCTACCGATTCCAGAATGGAAATGGGAAAACATAGCTATGGATTTTGTAGTGGGCTTACCGGCAGCGTCCAACAGATTAGACTCCATATGGGTGATTGTGGACAGACTGACGAAATCTGCTCATTTCATCCCTGTAAGGAGTACTTACTCTGTGGATAAGTTAGCACAGGTTTGGAGGAGATAGTAAGGTTGCATGGAGTCCCAATGTCTATAGTGTCAGACAGAGGACCTCAGTTCACCTCCAGATTTTGGCGGAGTCTGCAGAGTGTTATGGGTACAAGGTTGGATTTCAGCACTGCTTTCCATCCACAGACTGATGGACAGTCAGAGAGGACCATCCAGACCATAGAGGATATGCTCAGAATGTGTGTGTTAGACTTTGGCGGTTCTTGGAGGCAGCATCTACCTTTGGTGGAGTTTGCCTACAACAACAGTCATCATGCTAGCATAGGGATGGCCCCTTATGAAGCTTTGTATGGGAGGAAGTGCAGATCACCTGTTTGCTGGGAAGAAGTAGGAGAGGCGGCTCTTGCAGGGCCGGAGTTCGTTGAGATCACCAGCAGAGTGGTGCCCATGATCAGAGAGAGGATCAAGACTTCTCAGAGCAGACAGAAAAGCTATGCAGATATCCGCAGGAAGCAGTTAGAGTTTCAGGAGGGTGATATGGTATTGCTGAAGGTGTCTCCAATGAAATGAGTGGTTCGGTTTGGGAAAAAAGGTAAGCTAGCCCCACGATACATTGGACCCTTTGAGATCTTACAGAAGATCGGGAATGTGTCGTATAAGCTGGATTTACCTGCTTCTATGGAGAGAATTCACCCGGTTTTCCATGTTTCTATGCTCCGAAAGTTCGTGTCAGATCCAAGTAAGGTTCTTAGTGAGCCTGAAGTGGAGATCCTTGGAGATCTCACCTATGTAGAGCAGCCAGTGAGGATCCTAGACACGCAGATCAGAAAGCTAAGGAACAAGGAAATTCCAATGGTGAAAGTCCTGTGGAACCACCACAATCTAGAAGAGTGCACCTGGGAGACACGGGAGTCTATGCTCCAGCAATATCCATATCTGTTTTAAGGTTAGTTTTCCTCC
Source organism: Manihot esculenta (assembly GCF_001659605.2). Classification (NCBI taxonomy): domain Eukaryota; kingdom Viridiplantae; phylum Streptophyta; class Magnoliopsida; order Malpighiales; family Euphorbiaceae; genus Manihot; species Manihot esculenta. The sequence goes on from NC_035171.2 coordinate 21,775,537, forward strand.
TTTTTATGTGTTTCATTGTTTGTGGAACATTCGGGGACGAATGTTCTTAAGGGGGGAGAATGTAATACCCGGCTAGAGTCCGGCATCGGAATGCTTCTCGGATGTCGGAATCCGCTAAAAGGGTAAGATTTATGTTTTTGTAAAGGATTTTAGTATGTTTTAATGTTTTAAGGACAAAAGGAAAGGAGTTTTGGAAAGAAAAGAGCCAAGGAAGAAATGCAAGGTTCGGCCGCCGAAAGTGAAGTTCGGCCGCCGAACATGCATGAGTTTTGGTTTCACGTTAGGCCACCGAAGGTGGTATGGCCAGCCACCTATAAAAGGCCCTAGGTCGGTGAATGGATAAGATTTTCTTTCCATTCACAGCCAGAGGTGACACCATGCTCTTTCTTGGGTGATTTTCATGTTTTCTTCAAATCTTTCAAAGTTTTGATGAGTTTTATGTTGTTTTGAAGCTCTTGAGCAAATCAACCAAAAGTTTTAAAGTTAGAGACTTTAAGGGAGAGTTTCTCCATATCTCCACGTTGGGATCGTTTATCTTCTTGTTTGTAAGAGGTAAGTGAAGATCCTGAACTTCTTTTCATGGTGTATGCAAGTTTTATGGCGGTTTATGGGTAGAGATGCATGTTTAGGGTAAGTTGAGTTTTTGGTGGATTTGTGGTCAAAGCATGCTTAGGTGTTTAGTTGTGTTGTTTGTTGGGGTTTTAAGTTAGTTTTGGACCCCTTTGTGCCTATACTTGAGTATATGCAGGTTGTGGAGTTGTGGTTTACATGTTTGAGTGAAGATTGGGTACGTTTGCATGAAGCAGAACACGTTTCTGCCTTACTGGAGAATCCAGTTTCGGCCGCCGAACATGCTAAGGAGGTGGTTTCGGCTGCCTAAGCTTGCCCAAGCTTGCCCCCGAAAGTTTGGACTTTCGGCTCTGGAGGAGGGTTTCGGCCGCCGAAGGTGCCGCCGAAGGTTGGGGACTTTCGTCTCTGGAGAGGACTTTCGGCAGCCGAAATGCCGCCGAAAGTTGTAATACCCGGCTAGAATCCGGCACCGGAATTCCTATTATCTGGCGGAATCCGGGGTATTGGGATTCTATCTAAGGGTAGGAGTTGTGTGTTATTAAGGGTTATGATGTGTTTAAATGTTTTAAGGTTAAGGGAAGTGAGTTTTGAGTTGAAATGACCTAAGGCAGTTGAGCCAAGTTCGGCCGCCGAAGGTAAGTTCGGCCGCCGAAGGTGTTCGGCTTCCGAAGGGAAGTTCGGCCCCCGAATGTTGCATGGTCTTGCATGTCATTGGGCAGCCGACGATGAGTTGGCTGGTGAGCTGAGTCATGGTTTTTGACAGATGTTGGCCTCAGATTCTTGCCATGAATTAGCCACGTCTTCTATGACTCATCTGCAAGTGATTTGAGCAGCTCACGCAGGAGTTTGCTCATTCACCAAGTTTTGAAAGGTTTGAAGCAAAAGTGAGTTTGAGAGAGTTTGAGAGTGTGAGAAGAGGTTGATCCGTTTTCCCTTGTTCAGAACGTGCATCTTCCTGTTTACAAGGTAAGGGACGAGTTAGAACCTGTGTATATGTTTTTCTGAAGGTTTTAGGAGGATTGGTGATAGGAGATGCATGCTTAGGTTGTTCATGGTAGCTTTTTGATGAGTTATGCATGTATATATGTTTATGTGTTAGGTTTGTTTTGTTCTTTGGGGTTATTAGCTAGTTTTGGACCCCTGTGATCATATACATAAGTATATGTATCTTGAGGAGGTGACGTTTGCATGTATGAAGAGATCTGTAATAGCCTAGAGTGGACATGTAATATTAAAGAGATGTAATAGTTGTTGCTTGACCTAGACCTAGTGATATATGTTGTGTACATGATCTGTATATGTATATATGTTTTCCTGTATGTGAAAACCAGGCTTAACAGGTATGAATTAACCCATCTAGAGCAAGCTCTAGTCAGGGATACAGAGTACAGAGTACATGAGTACAGAGATAGTGCATGCACAGGTTAAGCCTTGGTTCAGAAAAGAGTTTTATTTTCACATAAAATGTTTGATCATGTATGAGGTTTACAGGTACACAGAGAGTATAGCAGGCTTGCTACGGGTTCTGGCGGCCTTAAGCCGACCTGAATCCTAGCGCCGGTAACGGTCCTTTTTGGGGTCGTTACAGATTGGTATCAGAGCCCTAGGTTCACATGATCGGACCTATAGAGACAGTGTTGGGCTCAGACAGGTTAGAAGTGGTCAAGCACAATAGGAAATCATGTCCACTAGGATAGGGTCTTGAGTCCTATCTGCTATGATATGCCATGAGTGTTGCATGTGTATGAGTGATATGTGATATTTATGTGTTATGTGCTAAAGCGATATGTTATATGTTGTGTTTCCAGAGTAAAGATGCGAGGAACTCATCGATCAGCCCGATTGACTGGAGTCCCACCAGAGAGTGAGAGACCAGCTGCTCGTCCTCCTGCATTGCCAAGGGCAAGGTCTCAGAGATCTAGCAGGGAAGGCATGTCAATAGACCCTAGAAGGTCTGTAGACGAGAGCAGAAGAGGTACAGCTAGGGGAGGTAGATCAGAGGAAGAGAGGGAGGCTATGGAGACTGATCCGTCTATGGATGAAGGTATGGGCGATTCCGAGGGAGGTGTTCAGGCCTCAGGTTATGGTTATCCATCCTTGTTTCAGGAGCCAGAGTATCCGATGGAGGGTATGTCGGAATACTCTCGTTTTGACCCATATCCTACATACATGCCATATATGCCATATCCTCACTATTACCCATCATATCCACCATATCCTATGTATCCATCTTCCCCTATACATCCAAGTGCAGCACACCTAGAGCCAAATGAACCAGTACCACCACCAGAACCAGTAGTCCCTGTTGTTGACAGGCATGAACCTAGCTCATCTGGAGGTAAAGTTCAAATGACGGAGTACTTGAAATTGGATGCTCCTAAATACAATACGGGAGATGATCCATTTGATTACCTCAGAGCAGTTAGGATGATCACCAGTGAATTGGGAGCAGATGATAGGAGAGCCATTGAGATGGCAGGTTTCACATTAAAGTGTAGGAAGGCCAGAGAATGGTTTAAGAATTATGTGGAGCCTAGAATGGACAGTATGTCATGGGGAGAGTTCGCCAATGAGTTTGCAGGGTGGGCTTTTCCTGACAGTTCAAGGGAGATGAAGATAATTGAATTTGAACAGTTACGACAGACAGACGAGATGAGTGTTGATGAATTCACAGATAAGTTCCTGGATCTGCTTCAGTACGTGGGTCAAGCCTATGATACTGATCAGAAGAAAGCAAGGAGATATACCATGAGACTTCATCCTAGGTATTCTTCTTTGATCCTTCCAGCTGAGAAGGAGAGTTTTCACTCTATTATAGATGCAGCCAGGAAAATGGAAGCTAATGCCAATATTCAGAAACAATCTAGGGCACAAGCTTCGGGTTCTAAAGCCCCCAGTTCAGGTTCTACAGGCAGTAAAAGATGGGATAGAGCGAGAGGAACAAGGAAAGGGTTCTGGAATAAAGTCAAGTCAGGTCTGGGAATAGGTAGTGGCTCAAGCTCTGGCACAGCTCCAGTCTGCAGACGATGCGGAAAACCACATGGCGGAGTTTGTCAGTTGGGATCTACAGCTTGTTTTCGATGTGGACAGGAAGGGCATATTGCTCGGGATTGTCCGCAGATGACTTTTGCACCATCCCAGCAGATGAGTTCAGGCAGTGTGGTACAGCCAGTTGTACGGCCAGTAGCTCCAGTCATGCCTCAGAGTAGTGGCAGAGGTAGAGGGAGAGGGGTAGCCTCTACTTCAGCAGCAGGTTCCCGAGGTGGAAATCCGGTAGCCCCAGCACGGATTTTCACAGTGACACAGGAGGAGGCTAACACGTCGAACACAGTGGTGTCAGGTAATCTCATCATTGGGTGTTCAGATGTGTATGCTTTGATGGACCCCGGTGCTTCTCATTCCTTTATTGCTTCGAGAGCCATAGAGAGGTTGGGTTTGATCAGTTCTGAGTTAGAGTATCCTCTCTGGGTCAGTGGACCTAGATGTGACCCATCAGTGGCAGTGTCAGTCTGTCGTTTCAGTCCAGTGTTTATAGAGGGTAGATGCCTTCCAGCTGACCTTGTGGTTCTAGACTTGACAGATTTTGATGTCATTCTAGGGATGGATTGGCTATCTGCATATAGTGCTACGTTGGACTGTCGAGAGAAGCTAGTGAGTCTCAGAGACCAGGATGGGTCAGAGTGTGTCTTCAGAGGAGACAGGAGAGGTACACCCAGAGGTATGATTTCAGCCCTTCAGGCTCGTCGTTTGCTTAGGAGGGGTTGTCAGGGGTTCCTAGCTCATGTGAGAGAGCTAGATAGTCAGATTAGGGAACCAGCCACAGTACCAGTAGTCCGAGAGTTTCTCGATGTGTTCCCAGACGATTTGCCAGGACTACCACCTGATAGGGAGATAGGGTTTGACATTGAATTATTACCAGGTACTAGACCTATCTCTATACCTCCCTACAGGATGGCACCAGCTGAGTTAACAGAGTTGAAAGAACAGTTGCAGGACTTGGTAGATAAGGGTTTCATCCGCCCTAGTACCTCACCTTGGGGTGCTCCAGTGCTTTTTGTCAGAAAGAAGGATGGATCCCTTAGACTTTGTATCGACTACAGACAGTTGAACAAGGTCACTATCAAGAATAGGTATCCCTTACCTCGGATTGATGATCTATTTGACCAGCTAGCTGGAGCAGGTTGTTTCTCGAAAATAGATCTGAGATCTGGGTATCATCAGTTGAGAGTCAGAGAGGCAGATGTGCCTAAGACAGCTTTCCGGACCAGATATGGGCATTATGAGTTCTTAGTGATGCCGTTTGGGTTGACTAACGCCCCTGCAGCATTTATGGATCTCATGAACAGGGTATTCAGTGAGTTTCTGGATCACTTTGTCATTGTATTTATCGATGATATCTTAGTGTATTCCAGAGATGCAGAGGAGCATGCCCAGCATCTGAGGATTGTTTTGCAGACACTGCGAGAGCATGGTTTATATGCCAAGTTCTCGAAGTGTGAGTTTTGGTTACGGAGCATTTCCTTCTTGGGACATGTAGTATCAGCAGAGGGTATTGAGGTAGACCCCAAGAAGATAGAGGCTGTAGTTAACTGGCCCAGACCCACAACAGTAACTGAGATTAAAAGCTTTCTGGGACTGGCAGGTTACTACAGGAGGTTCGTTCAGAACTTCTCAAAGATAGCAGCTCCTATGACCAAATTGACTCAGAAGAACCAGAGGTTTATATGGTCAGACCAGTGTGAAGAGAGCTTTGAGGAGCTCAAGAGGAGATTGACCACAGCACCAGTGTTAGCTCTGCCTGTGAGTAATGAGGACTTCACAGTGTTCTGTGATGCATCTCGAGTGGGATTGGGTTGTGTATTGATGCAGAGTGATAGAGTAATAGCTTATGCTTCTAGACAGTTGAAGAAGCACGAGTTGAATTACCCTACCCATGACCTAGAGATGGCAGCAGTTATCTTTGCACTTAAGATGTGGCGGCATTACCTCTATGGAGTTAAATGCGAGATCTTCACCGATCACAAGAGTTTACAATACATCTTGAGTCAGAGAGAGCTGAATTTGAGGCAGCGAAGATGGGTAGAATTGCTCAGTGATTATGATTGTAAGATCCTGTATCATCCGGGTAAGGCGAATGTTGTTGCAGACGCCCTAAGCCGGAAGTCACTAGGCAGTTTATCCCATATAGCAGCAGAGCGGAGACCAGTTGTGATGGAGCTTTATAAGCTCTTTGACGAGGGATTACAGTTAGAGTTGTCTGGTACAGGTGCGTTGATAGCACAGATGAGAGTGACACCTGTGTTTCTGGAGCAGATAGCTCAGAGACAGCATGAGGACCCTAAGTTGATGAAAATTGCTAGGACTGTTCAGTCAGGCAATAGTGCAGAGTTCAGATTTGACAGCAAAGGGATCCTTCGCTATGGGAGTCGACTTTGTGTACCAGCTAGGGGCAGTGTGAAGGAAGACATTATGAGGGAAGCTCATAATGCAAGGTATAGTGTTCACCCAGGAGCCACCAAGATGTATCAGGATCTGAAAAGGATCTATTGGTGGCCAGCCATGAAGAAAGAAGTGGCGCAGTTCGTGACAGCCTGTGAGGTTTGTCAGAGGGTGAAATTAGAGCATCAGAAACCAGCAGGAATGCTTAACCCGTTACCGATTCCAGAGTGGAAATGGGAGAACATAGCCATGGATTTTGTAGTGGGTTTACCAGTAGCGTCCAGCAGGATAGACTCGATATGGGTGATTGTGGACAGACTCACGAAATCTGCTCATTTTCTTCCAGTACGGAGTAACTATTCTGTGGATAAGTTGGCACAGGTCTATTTGGATGAGATAGTGAGACTACATGGAGTCCCAGTGTCTATAGTTTCAGACAGAGGACCTCAGTTTACCTCCCGCTTTTGGCGGAGTCTGCAAAGTGCGATGGGCACGAGATTAGAGTTCAGTACTGCTTTCCACCCACAGACTGATGGACAGTCAGAAAGGACCATCCAGACCATAGAGGATATGCTTCGCCTATGTGTGTTAGACTTTGGCGGTTCTTGGAGGCAGCATCTACCTTTGGTGGAGTTTGCCTACAATAACAGTCATCATGCTAGCATTGGGATGGCTCCTTATGAAGCTTTATATGGGAGGAAGTGCAGATCCCCTGTTTGCTGGGAAGAGGTAGGAGAGAAAGCTCTTGCAGGACCAGAGTTAGTAGACATTACCAGTAGAATGGTGCCCATAATCAGAGAAAGAATCAGAACAGCTCAGAGTAGACAGAAAAGTTATGCAGATGTTCGCAGGAAGCAGTTAGAATTTCAAGAGGGTAATTGGGTATTGCTGAAAGTGTCTCCAATGAAAGGAGTGGTTCGTTTTAGGAAGAAGGGTAAATTAGCTCCACGGTACATTGGACCCTTTGAGGTATTGCAGAGGATCGGAAATGTGTCGTATAAGCTGGATTTACCTGCTTCTATGAAGAGGATTCACCCGGTATTTCATGTTTCTATGCTACGACAGTTTGTGTCAGATCCGAATCAGGTTCTGAGTGAGCCTGAGGTGGAGATTCATACAGATCTCACCTATATAGAGCAGCCAGTGCGGATTCTGGACACGCAGATCAGACAGCTAAGGAATAAGGAGATTCCAATGGTGAAAGTTCTATGGAACCACCATAACCTAGAAGAATACACATGGGAGACGCGGGAGTCTATGCTCCAGCAGTATCCATATCTGTTTTGAGGTTAGTTTCCTCCTTGTGTTTTGTTTTTATATGTTTTAGGAACATCCGAGGACGAATGTTCTTAAGGAGGGGAGAATGTAATACCCGGCTAGAATCCGGCACCGGAATTCCTATTATCTGGCGGAATCCGGGGTATTGGGATTCTATCTAAGGGTAGGAGTTGTGTGTTATTAAGGGTTATGATGTGTTTAAATGTTTTAAGGTTAAGGGAAGTGAGTTTTGAGTTGAAATGACCTAAGGCAGTTGAGCCAAGTTCGGCCGCCGAAGGTAAGTTCGGCCGCCGAAGGTGTTCGGCTTCCGAAGGGAAGTTCGGCCCCCGAATGTTGCATGGTCTTGCATGTCATTGGGCAGCCGACGATGAGTTGGCTGGTGAGCTGAGTCATGGTTTTTGACAGATGTTGGCCTCAGATTCTTGCCATGAATTAGCCACGTCTTCTATGACTCATCTGCAAGTGATTTGAGCAGCTCACGCAGGAGTTTGCTCATTCACCAAGTTTTGAAAGGTTTGAAGCAAAAGTGAGTTTGAGAGAGTTTGAGAGTGTGAGAAGAGGTTGATCCGTTTTCCCTTGTTCAGAACGTGCATCTTCCTGTTTACAAGGTAAGGGACGAGTTAGAACCTGTGTATATGTTTTTCTGAAGGTTTTAGGAGGATTGGTGATAGGAGATGCATGCTTAGGTTGTTCATGGTAGCTTTTTGATGAGTTATGCATGTATATATGTTTATGTGTTAGGTTTGTTTTGTTCTTTGGGGTTATTAGCTAGTTTTGGACCCCTGTGATCATATACATAAGTATATGTATGTTGAGGAGGTGACGTTTGCATGTATGAAGAGATCTGTAATAGCCTAGAGTGGACATGTAATATTAAAGAGATGTAATAGTTGTTGCTTGACCTAGACCTAGTGATATATGTTGTGTACATGATCTGTATATGTATATATGTTTTCCTGTATGTGAAAACCAGGCTTAACAGGTATGAATTAACCCATCTAGAGCAAGCTCTAGTCAGGGATACAGAGTACAGAGTACATGAGTACAGAGATAGTGCATGCACAGGTTAAGCCTTGGTTCAGAAAAGAGTTTTATTTTCATATAAAATGTTTGATCATGTATGAGGTTTACAGGTACACAGAGAGTATAGCAGGCTTGCTACGGGTTCTGGCGGCCTTAAGCCGACCTGAATCCTAGCGCCGGTAACGGTCCTTTTTGGGGTCGTTACAAAAGTGCTTGAGTTTCGTCTCTGGAAGGGACTTTCAGCCGCCGAACCTGCCGCCGAAAGTGCCCTGTCCAGCCTTCTTTTGCATGTTTTACTTGATTGTTTTAGGATGTTTTAAGGGGTTTTTGGGGAGTATTCTAGAGTTGTTCTTGAGTTAGTTTGGTCCCTCATTTGAGTCCACCTGTATAGGAACGGACCAGAGGAACCGAAGAGAGCAGCAGTGAGCACTACTTCAGAGTCAGTTCAGAGTCAGCCAGAGGTGAGTGGAACTAAACTTAATGTTTTAAATTGAGAAATGAAATGCTTTTAGCATGTTTCCATGCATCATGATATGTAATAGGTTTAGTGCACTAGAATACACTAATGTGACGCATTGCATTATTCTATGCTTGTACGGATCGGACATAGTTTTGGATTCACTAGCCCTCCGAGTAAAGTCCTGAAGAGCCCTGAGAGGGCCGGGCACAGAGCACCATAGGGTGCATAATCAAGTCCTAAGGAGCTCCTTCGCGGGCCGGGCACAGAACAGAGGGAGTTTTGAATCTGTCCGTCTGAGATGGGTGATTTACTTGTGATATGATGCATTCCATATGAGCATGTTTATTAACATGTTTTTATTGTTCTACTCACTGGGCTAGTATAGCCCATCCCTCTCCTTTAACCCAGTCTTGCAGGATCAGAGTTAAGGGGAAGTTCAGCAGGGTACAGGAAGAGTAAAGAGCTGTATAATAGCTAGTGTGGACATGTAATATAATAACCAGGCTTAACAGAGTATGAGTTGAACCCGTCTAGAGCAAGCTCTAGTAAGGGGTCTTGTAGTATAGAGATAGTGCATGCACAGGTTGAGCCTTGGTACAGAGAAATGTTTTATGTTTTTACAGAAAATGTTTGACCATGTATGGGATTTTACAGGTACACAGAGAGTATAGCAGGCTTGGTACGGGTCCCGGCGACCTTAACTCGACCTGGATCCTAGCGCCGGTAGCCGTCCGATTTTCGGGTCGTTACAGTGCTTGCCCTTCTATAACATCTATGAGCCCGACACTCTCTAGGTCCGACCATATGAACCTAGGGCTTTGATACCAATCTGTAACGACCCGAAATCGGACCGCTACCGGCGCTAGGATTCAGATCGACTTAAAGTCGCCGGGACCCATACAAGCCTAGCATACAACCTGTCATACCTGATAAATCCCATACATGATCAAACATTTTCATAAAAATTTAAACTTTTCATTTACCAAACTCGACCTGTGCATGCACTGAAGCTGAATATATAAAACTCTCATACTAGAGCCCTCATCAAATGTTCTAGTTGAGTCAACATTACATACATCAAGCTTGGTTTATAATACATTAATAAAACATTACATAAAGATCATGTATCAAAAGGGATTAACCATAAACTCTAGGGTCAAGCACAATACTAATCCTCAATACAATTCTATATAATATCTTGCATTTCATTACATTACATTACATTATCTTTTCATATCATGTCCACTACTAAACTATTACATTCATAACACCTTTACTCTTGCTGACTTCCTGGTCTATCCCGAACTTGCAAGCCTAGGGGATTAAGGGAAAGGGGTGAGCTACTAGAGCCCAGTGAGCATAATAGTAAAACAATATATTAAAATTCATGCTTTCATGAAATGCATCACATCACAAACAAATCACATCAAGGATGGAATTGTCACCAATAGCCCTCTATATAATCCAATAGTGCCAGGGCGTAGAATGGGCCTCTAGTCTTTCCCTTAACATAACATAACATAACATAACATTCCAATATACCAGGGGCGTAGAATGGGCCTCGACCTGGACTTTCTCTTACATCGTGCTAGGGGCGTAGAATGGGCCTCAACCTGGACTTCCGTACCATACCATATCATATCATATCGAGGACTAATGGATCATCCAATAACCATCCACACCAATAATAATTAATGCAATGCATCATATTCGTGAACTCTAATGCAAACAACCTAGTATATAACATGGCATTCGTGATGCATGAACATGCTCAAAATTTATTTACTTTGAAACATAAAGATCCATTCTACTCACCTCAGGCTGACTCTGAACAGCTATCTCACTGCTGGGGTCCTCGGTTCCTCGGGTCCGAACCTACACAGGTCGACTCAAATGAGGGACCAAACATACACTAACATGACTCTAAACATCTCCCCAAAAACCCCCTAAAACATCATAAAACAATCATAGAAAACATGCAAAGGAAGGCTGAACAGCGCACTTTCGGCGGCACCTTCGGCGGCCGAACCCCCTTCCAGATCCGAAAGCCATGCACCTTCGGCGGCACCTTCGGCGGCCGAAAGTCCCTTCCAGATCCGAAACTCATGCACTTTCAGCGGCACCTTCGGCGGCCGAAACTCCCCTCCAGAGCTGAAAGTCCAACTTTTGAGGGCGAGTTTAGGCGGCCAAAACATGCCACCATAGGCAGGTTCGGCGGCCGAACATGGCTTCGGCAGCCGAACCTGAGTTCTTCCCGAATGGTAGAACTCAGCCTCCCATGCACAATTTGCCTCCCAATCCCTCCAAACTCAAACCAAATCATGCAAAAACACATTCTTAAGCATTTAGGGGCTTAAAACTAGCCTATACCCCAACAACATCACATTATAACATACAATAACATACATTCCATCGTTTAACTCACATAAACCCTAACATTTACAACTAGCCTAATCATGCATTAAAACTCTCTAAAACCCCTCAAAACTTATATAAAGCATAAAAGAAGGGTAGGATCCCCACTTACCTCTTGAAAAATGAGAGGAGAGGCGATCCAAACTCGGAGATGGAAGAAATCAAGCTCCGGGGTCTCCAAGCTTCAAAACTTCATTCTAAGCTCAAAAATCTTCAAAACCAAGTTAAAACTTGTCAAAACTTGAAGGATTTGAGGAGAAAACACAAGATCGACAAAGGGGTGGCGGAGACTCACCTTGCCGAAAAATAGAGAGAAAACTCGCCCATTTTGGGATAGGGGGCCTTTTATAGGTGGCTGGCCAGACCACCTTCGGAAGCCAAAAGTGCCTCCGCAACTCCACCATGTTCGGCGGCCGAACCTGGGTTTCTCCTCCAAAATATTTTCTTTCAAAACTCAATTTCTTTCTTCATTAAAACCATAAAAACATATTAAAATATTTATAAAAATATGATTTTACCCTTCTAGAGGGTTCCAACATCCAAGATTCCGCCGGAAAGCAGGAATTCCGATGCCGGGGTCTAGCCGAGTATTACATTTATGTGCAACCATATCCCTTATAAAATTATACTTAATGTCAATATGTTTGATCTTTTCATGATATTTGTGATACTTCGTAAACAGTGCGGTTGTCAAGACCGGTCAAAAATAACCTGTTTAACTACCAACAATATTAAAACTGTAGACAGTGGTGAAAGGATCGTATCCACAGGGAATTGACACTTATTTACCTCTCTTGTTAGAACCAAATAAAATAAAGTGCAAGTGCATGTAACGACCCGGAAATCCGACCCGTTACCGGCGCTAGGATCCAGATCGGCTTAAGGCCGCCGGGACCCGTAGCAAGCCTACATACATCCTGTGTACCTGTTTAATCCCATACATGATCAACAAACATACATAAGAATAAAAACTTTTCTTTTCCTTCATACACCAAACTCAACCTGTGCATGCACTGTATTCATCATATACATAAACATTAGTCCCTCTGTGGGATTTCATCAAAGCCTCAATGGCAATATATAATCTGTGTTGAGTTGGTTCACATATACATCATAAAAAAAAGATCATGTACATACCAAGGGATTAACACATACTATGGTCAAGCACAACTCTATCCTCAATAACATAGTTACATAACATAGCTGTTCAAACTTTACATTACATTCTTATCACATGTCATGTCCACATACTCTAGCTATTACATACATATAACTTGACTTCACTCTAGCCGACTTCTTGATCTCTCCTGTACCTGCAACTTTGGGGATAAGGGGAGTGGGGTGAGCTAAAAGCCCAGTGAGCAGAAACTAAAAACATTTGTTTTAATTCCTCCATTTTTAGGTACATTATTATTCATTTTATTTATTATCAAATAACTTTTATTTTCTTTCTTTATCTTATTCATGCTTTCATGTATGCGTCATAACACAAACATTTCACAACAAGGATGAACTTGTCACCATTAAGCCCCTATCCTTCTTATTTATACATGCCGGGGGCGTAGAGCCGTAGCAGGCACACCCGGACTTCCATCATCAATCATAGTGCCAGGGGCGTAGAGCCGTAGCAGGCACACCTGGACTCACATAGGCTATCATGTCATACGAGGGCTAATGGATCATTCAATGTTCATCCACATCAACAACAAATTATGCAATGCAACATATTCGTGCATTCTAATGCAAGCAACCTAATATTGCATGGCATAATGATGCATGGGCAATGCTTTATGATTCATTCATTTATTTATTTATTCATTCACTTTAAAGCTTAAGAGGTTGTTCCACTCACCTGGTACCTGAAGCTTGACAACGAACTCTGAACAACTATCTCACAACCGGGGGTCTCGGTTCCTCGGGTCCGAACCTACACAGGTGGACTCAAATGAGGCACCAAACATACATGGACGTGACTCTGAAAAGCTCCCCAAAAACCCCCTAAAACATCCTGAAAACATCACATGAAAACATGCAAGAAATGGCTGAACAGGGCACTTTCGGCGGCAGGTTCGGCGGCCGAAAGTCCCTCTGCAGCCGAAAGTCATGCAGGTTCGGCGGCACTTTCGGCGGCCGAACCTCCCAGACAGAGACGAACCTTGAGTTTCGGGGGCAGGCTTCGGCAGCCGAAACTGCCTCCACAAGGGGGTTCGGCGGCCGAAAGTCACTTTCGGCGGCCGAACCTGAGTTTCTGCCGAAGGGCAGAAACTTGGCTCCCTTGTGTCCACAGCCTCCAAAACATCTCAAAACCTGCATAAACTTGATTCTACTCATGCATACACATCATACCAGTCCTAGGGGCCTCAAACAAACACATACCCCATCTACAACACTTCAAACACACATCAAGCAAGCCACATTGTTCAAAAAATCACATAAACCTAACATATGCTCAACTAACTCTAACATGCTTCTCTACCCCTTAAAACTTCATGAAACTCATTTAAAACATACATTGAGCTTAAGATCGGCTCTTACCTCTTGAAGATCGAGAAAGAGACGACTCAACTCGGAGATCCAAGCACGAGAGCTCCTGAGTTTCCAAAGCTCCAAAACTTGCCTTTAAAGCTTAAAACTTGCAATGTGGGTTTAAAACTCAAGAAAGATGGAGGAGATCTAGTGAAAGAACACAAGATTTGAGGAGAGGGAGATCGGAAGCTTGTTGTGGCCGAAAATGGGAGAAAACCTCGCCCATTTCGGCTAAGGGTCCCTTTTATAGTGACTGGCCAGGCCACGTTCGGGGGCCGAAGGTGCCTCCGCATGCATGCAAGGTTCGGCGGCCGAACTTGGAGTTCGGCGGCCGAACCTGCATTTCCCTCACTCAAAACTTTCGGGCGCCTAAAGTCCCTCCGAAAGCATGCATGTTCGGCGGCCGAACCTCAAAGTTCGGCGGCCGAACCTGGGTTTTCCTCCAAAGATTTTTCATGCAAAAACTCATTTAATTCTTATTTAAAAACATGAAATACATGAAAACATTTCATAAAATCATGGTTTTACCCTTCTAGAGGTTTCCGACATCCGAGGTCCCACCGGACGGTAGGGATTCCGATACCGGAGTCTAGCCGGGTATTACATTCTCCCCCCCTTAAGAACATTCGTCCCCGAATGTTCCTCAACTAACATACAAAGCATGGCATCGATCATAACATACAACATATCATACATGCAACACATAGAACAACTAACACTCACCTCAAAACAGATGGGGGTACTGCTGGAGCATGGACTCCCGTGTCTCCCAGGTGCATTCCTCTAAGTTGTGGTGGTTCCAAAGGACCTTTACCATCGGGATTTCCTTGTTCCTCAACTTTCTGATCTGAGTGTCTAGGATCCGCACTGGCTGTTCTACATAGGTGAGATCCTCATGGATCTCCATATCAGGCTCACTAAGAACCTTTCCAGGATCCGACACGTACTTCCGTATCAGAGAAACATGGAAAACCGGATGGATTCTCCCCATCGAAGCAGGCAAGTCCAGCTTGTACGACACATTACCGACCCTCTGAAGCACCTCGAAAGGACCGATGTACCGTGGAGCTAACTTACCCTTCTTCCCGAACCGAACCACTCCTTTCATAGGAGACACCTTGAGCAGAACCAAATCCCCCTCCTGAAACTCTAGCTGTTTCCTGCGGATGTCTGCATAACTCTTCTGCCTGCTGGTGGCAGTCTTTATCCTTTCTCTGATCATGGGCACCACCCTGCTGGTAATCTCTACAAGCTCAGGCCCTGCTAAGGACCTCTCTCCTACCTCTTCCCAGCAAACGGGTGACCTGCACTTCCTCCCATATAAAGCTTCATATGGAGCCATCCCTATGCTAGCATGATAGCTGTTATTGTAGGCAAACTCCACCAAAGGTAGATGTTGCTTCCAAGAACCGCCAAAATCTAGCACGCACATTCTGAGCATATCCTCTACGGTCTGGATGGTCCTCTCTGACTGTCCATCAGTCTGGGGGTGGAAGGCAGTACTGAAATCTAACCTGGTACCCATAGCACTCTGCAGACTCCGCCAAAACCTGGAGGTGAACTGGGGCCCTCTATCTGACACTATAGATACCGGGACCCCATGCAGTCTGACGACTTCATCCACATAAACCTGCGCTAACTTATCCACAGAGTAGTTGCTCCTAACTGGAATGAAGTGAGCAGATTTGGTGAGTCTGTCCACAATCACCCATATGGAGTCTAGTCTGTTGGATGTTGCCGGTAACCCCACTACGAAATCCATAGCTATGTTCTCCCATTTCCATTCTGGAATAGGTAGCGGGTTAAGCATTCCAGCCGGCTTCTGATGCTCTAGTTTCACCCTCTGACACACATCGCAGGCTGACACGAACAGTGCCACGTCCTTCTTCATAGCTGGCCACCAATACACTCTCTTCAGATCCTGATACATCTTGGTGGCTCCAGGGTGAACACTATACCTGGTATTATGGGCTTCCCCCATAATATCTCCCTTCAGACCAATGTTATCTGGCACACATAATCTGTTCCTGTAGCGGAGGATCCCCTTATCATCAAATCTAAACTCACTATTTTTGCCTGACTGAACAGTCCTGGCAATCTTCACTAACTCTGGGTCCTCATGTTGTTTCTGAGCCACCTGCTCCAGAAACACTGGTGTTACCTTCATCTGTGCAATCAAAGCACCTGTGCCAGACAACTCCAACTGTAATCCCTCACTCATAAGTCTGTGGAACTCCTTCACCACCGGCCTCCTCTCTGCTGAAATGTGGGATAGACTGCCGAGTGATTTCCGGCTTAGGGCGTCTGCCACAACATTCGCCTTACCCGGATGGTACTGAATCTTGCAATCATAGTCACTCAACAGCTCTACCCATCTCCTCTGCCTCAAGTTCAGTTCTCTCTGACTCAGGATGTACTGCAGGCTCTTATGATCTGTGAAGATCTCACACTTTACCCCGTAAAGGTAATGCCTCCACATCTTGAGTGCAAAGATCACTGCCGCCATCTCCAGGTCATGTGTGGGGTAATTCAGCTCATGCTTCTTCAGCTGCCTAGAAGCATAAGCGATCACCCTCTCATTTTGCATTAGCACACAACCCAGTCCCACACGGGACGCATCACAATATACTGAGAAGTCATCATCACCTTTTGGCAGAGCTAACACCGGTGCTGAAGTCAACCTCCTCTTAAGCTCCTCAAAGCTTTCCTCACACTGATCGGTCCATATAAACTTCTGATTCTTCTTTGTCAATTTGGTCATAGGAGCAGCAATCTTTGAGAAGTCCTGAACGAACCTCCTGTAGTAACCTGCTAAACCCAGAAAACTCTTGATCTCGGTCACTGTGGTGGGTCTAGGCCAGTTAGCTACAGCCTCTACTTTCTTGGGGTCTACTTCAATACCCTGTTCTGACACAATGTGCCCCAAGAATGAAATGCTCCTAAGCCAAAACTCACACTTGGAGAACTTGGCATACAAGCCATGCTCTCTCAAGGTCTGCAAAACTATCCTCAGGTGATGGGCATGCTCCTCTGCATTTCTGGAATACACTAAGATATCATCTATGAAGACAATAACGAAGTGATCCAGATACTGACTGAATACTCTGTTCATGAGGTCCATGAATGCTGCAGGGGCGTTGGTCAACCCAAACGGCATCACAAGGAACTCATAGTGCCCATACCTGGTCCTGAAAGCTGTCTTCGGTACATCTTCATTCCTTATCCTCAACTGATGGTACCCTGATCTCAGATCTATTTTGGAGAAACAACCTGCTCCTGCTAGCTGGTCGAATAGATCGTCGATCCTCGGCAAAGGGTACTTGTTCTTGATGGTGGCTTTGTTCAACTGTCTGTAGTCGATACAAAGCCTAAGGGATCCATCCTTTTTCTTTACAAAGAGCACTGGAGCACCCCAAGGTGAGGTACTCGGTCGGATGAAACCCTTGTCCACCAGTTCTTGCAACTGTTCCTTTAGCTCTTTCAACTCTGCTGGCGCCATCCTGTAGGGAGGGATAGAGATAGGCCTAGTTCCAGGCATCAGCTCTATTTCAAACTCTATCTCCCTTGCAGGTGGTAGTCCTGGAAGCTCGTCTGGGAAAACATCTAAGAACTCACTCACCACAGGCACTGAGGCGGGCTCTCTGACATGACTATCTAACTCCCTCACATGAGCTAGAAACCCCTGACATCCCCTCCTAAGCAACCTACGAGCCTGAAGAGCTGAGATCAGACCTCTAGGTGTACCCCTCTTGTCTCCTCTGAAGACGACCTCTGACCCATCCTGATCTCTGAATCTGACTACCTTGTCTCTACAGTCCAAGGTAGCACCATGGGTCGATAACCAATCCATCCCTAGAATGACGTCAAAATCTGTCAAATCTAGAACCACAAGGTCGGCGGAAAGGCATCTTCCCTCTATGAAAACTGGACTACATTGGCAGACTGCCTCTGCCACTGACGGGTCACACTTGGGTCCACTGACCCATAGGGGACACTCTAACCCAGAGACCATCAATCCTACCCTCTCCACGACTCTCGGAGCAACAAAAGAATGAGATGCACCCGGGTCCATTAAGGCATACACATCAGAACACCCAATGATGAGATTACCTGCCACCACGGTGTTGGATGTGTTGGCCTCCTGCTGAGTCATAGTGAAGATCCGTGCCGGAGCTGATGGACCTTCACCTCTGTATCCTGCTGATGAAGAGGCTGACCCTCTCCCTCTGCCTCTGCCACTGGCCTGTGTTGCGGCTGGAGCTACTGGCTGCACCACACTGCCGGAGGTTGTCTGCTGAGACGGTGCTGTAAAGGCTCCTCTAGGACAGTCTCGAGCCAAATGACCCGCCTGTCCGCATCTGAAACATGTGTTTGTCCCTGCCAGACATACTCCCTTGTGTGGTCTCCCACATCTCATACATGCTGTAATCTCTGCGCCAGAGCTTGAGCCACTGCCTAAACCCAGACCTGACTTGATCTTGCTCCAGAACTTATTCTTCTTAGATTTTCTGTGGCCTCTGTCCCACTTCTTACTGCCTGCAACTGCTGCACTTAGAGAAGAAGAGTCTACCCTTTCCCCACCTGGGGTCTTGGAACCAGAAGACTGTGCCACTGACTGTTTTACCTTCCCCTCAACGATAGCACTAGCCTCCATTCTCCTAGCCATATCCACTATGGCATGGAAACTCTCTCTCTCTGCTGACTGTACCAAAGAGGAATACCTGGAGTGCAGCCTCATAATATATCTCCTTGACTTCTTTTGATCTGTGTCCAAATTCAGCCCAGCATATGGCAACAACTCCAGGAACCTGTCTGTGTACTCGTCTACACTCATGTCATCAGTTTGCCTCAACTGCTCGAATTCTATCATCTTCAATTCCCTTGAACTATCAGGGAAAGCCCATCCTGCAAACTCGTTTGCAAACTCTTCCCAATTCATGTTGTCCACTCTCGGGTTCACATAGTTCTTGAACCACTCCCGTGCCTTCTTGCACTTAAACGTGAACCCGGCCATCTGAATGGCTCTACTGTCATCAGCCCCTATCTCATCTGTAATTGCCTTGACCCGCTCCAAATACACGAACGGATCATCACCAGTCTCAAACTGGGGAGCACCCAGCTTCATATAATCGGTCATCTTGACCTTGCTCCCTCCAGATGAGGTAGGTTTGGGTACTTGTGTTTCCGGGACAGTAGATACTGGTGGTGGTGGAGGTACAACATCCCCTGGGGTAGGGTTTGCTGTACTGGTAAAGGGAGGTGGAGGTGGGTACATGGGGTACTGAGAGTATGGTGGGTAGTAAGGTGGGTATGGCATATGTGGAGGATAAGGGCTAAAACTGGGGTAATCCGATGTACCTCCCATCGAATACCCTGGATGGTGTGAATAGGGTGGGTAGTGATGTGGCTGGACATAACTCGAGGCCTGAGTGCCTCCTTCTGATTCTCCCATGCCCTCTTCCGGCATGCTCACACCAAGACTGCCATCCCTCCTCTGATCTACCTCCATATCCTCAGACATTCCTCCCTGCACTGTTCCCCTTACTGATCTGCTTCTACCCAGATCCAAAGACCTTCTAGGGTCTCTAGCTACTCTGTCTCCGTTGGACCTACTGGACATTGCCCTAGGCAAAGCTGAAGGACGGGCATCAGTGCCCTCGTCCTGAGGTGGTATTCCAGTCAATCGTGCAGATCGACGGGTTCCTCTCGTCCTGTTTTCTGAGAAACAGTAAACATCACATAAACATCAGCATTAACTGGTTCATGTCGGCAAGCATGAACCTCACAGCTACATTACACACATAGCATATCATCATGGCATATCATACAATCATAGCAAGATAGGACTCTACATCCTATCCTAGTGGACATGATTTTTGCCTATTGTGCTTGACCTTCTATAACATCTATGAGCCCGACACTCTAGGTCCGACCATATGAACCTAGGGCTCTGATACCACTCTGTAACGACCCGGAAATCCGACCCGTTACCGGCGCTAGGATCCAGATCGGCTTAAGGCCGCCGGGACCCGTAGCAAGCCTACATACATCCTGTGTACCTGTTTAATCCCATACATGATCAACAAACATACATAAGAATAAAAACTTTTCTTTTCCTTCATACACCAAACTCAACCTGTGCATGCACTGTATTCATCATATACATAAACATTAGTCCCTCTGTGGGATTTCATCAAAGCCTCAATGGCAATATATAATCTGTGTTGAGTTGGTTCACATATACATCATAAAAAAAAGATCATGTACATACCAAGGGATTAACACATACTATGGTCAAGCACAACTCTATCCTCAATAACATAGTTACATAACATAGCTGTTCAAACTTTACATTACATTCTTATCACATGTCATGTCCACATACTCTAGCTATTACATACATATAACTTGACTTCACTCTAGCCGACTTCTTGATCTCTCCTGTACCTGCAACTTTGGGGATAAGGGGAGTGGGGTGAGCTAAAAGCCCAGTGAGCAGAAACTAAAAACATTTGTTTTAATTCCTCCATTTTTAGGTACATTATTATTCATTTTATTTATTATCAAATAACTTTTATTTTCTTTCTTTATCTTATTCATGCTTTCATGTATGCGTCATAACACAAACATTTCACAACAAGGATGAACTTGTCACCATTAAGCCCCTATCCTTCTTATTTATACATGCCGGGGGCGTAGAGCCGTAGCAGGCACACCCGGACTTCCATCATCAATCATAGTGCCAGGGGCGTAGAGCCGTAGCAGGCACACCTGGACTCACATAGGCTATCATGTCATACGAGGGCTAATGGATCATTCAATGTTCATCCACATCAACAACAAATTATGCAATGCAACATATTCGTGCATTCTAATGCAAGCAACCTAATATTGCATGGCATAATGATGCATGGGCAATGCTTTATGATTCATTCATTTATTTATTTATTCATTCACTTTAAAGCTTAAGAGGTTGTTCCACTCACCTGGTACCTGAAGCTTGACAACGAACTCTGAACAACTATCTCACAACCGGGGGTCTCGGTTCCTCGGGTCCGAACCTACACAGGTGGACTCAAATGAGGCACCAAACATACATGGACGTGACTCTGAAAAGCTCCCCAAAAACCCCCTAAAACATCCTGAAAACATCACATGAAAACATGCAAGAAATGGCTGAACAGGGCACTTTCGGCGGCAGGTTCGGCGGCCGAAAGTCCCTCTGCAGCCGAAAGTCATGCAGGTTCGGCGGCACTTTCGGCGGCCGAACCTCCCAGACAGAGACGAACCTTGAGTTTCGGGGGCAGGCTTCGGCAGCCGAAACTGCCTCCACAAGGGGGTTCGGCGGCCGAAAGTCACTTTCGGCGGCCGAACCTGAGTTTCTGCCGAAGGGCAGAAACTTGGCTCCCTTGTGTCCACAGCCTCCAAAACATCTCAAAACCTGCATAAACTTGATTCTACTCATGCATACACATCATACCAGTCCTAGGGGCCTCAAACAAACACATACCCCATCTACAACACTTCAAACACACATCAAGCAAGCCACATTGTTCAAAAAATCACATAAACCTAACATATGCTCAACTAACTCTAACATGCTTCTCTACCCCTTAAAACTTCATGAAACTCATTTAAAACATACATTGAGCTTAAGATCGGCTCTTACCTCTTGAAGATCGAGAAAGAGACGACTCAACTCGGAGATCCAAGCACGAGAGCTCCTGAGTTTCCAAAGCTCCAAAACTTGCCTTTAAAGCTTAAAACTTGCAATGTGGGTTTAAAACTCAAGAAAGATGGAGGAGATCTAGTGAAAGAACACAAGATTTGAGGAGAGGGAGATCGGAAGCTTGTTGTGGCCGAAAATGGGAGAAAACCTCGCCCATTTCGGCTAAGGGTCCCTTTTATAGTGACTGGCCAGGCCACGTTCGGGGGCCGAAGGTGCCTCCGCATGCATGCAAGGTTCGGCGGCCGAACTTGGAGTTCGGCGGCCGAACCTGCATTTCCCTCACTCAAAACTTTCGGGCGCCTAAAGTCCCTCCGAAAGCATGCATGTTCGGCGGCCGAACCTCAAAGTTCGGCGGCCGAACCTGGGTTTTCCTCCAAAGATTTTTCATGCAAAAACTCATTTAATTCTTATTTAAAAACATGAAATACATGAAAACATTTCATAAAATCATGGTTTTACCCTTCTAGAGGTTTCCGACATCCGAGGTCCCACCGGACGGTAGGGATTCCGATACCGGAGTCTAGCCGGGTATTACAGTGCATGTAAAGTAAAAATGGGGATTTTGAGATTGATTTGATTATACTAATAAAAAGAGCAATTAAAAAGAAAGCAGATGGTAAATTAAGAATGAAACAATAATAGTGAAAGCTCTAGTTGAAGATTCAGATTCACTTTAGTTCATGGGATTGATCATTGACTCATATGTTCCTTTGTTTGATTCAATAAATTGGCCATGGAGATTGAAGAAGCTTCTCACCTCCATTATCTCTCCTTAAGATTAAATCAATTAGGGAAAGTCCTCCAATTAATTACTAATTAACAAGTTGTCAAAGAACGTCTTTGAGCCTTAGGCCTTTTACAACAGTCAATAGCATTAAGAAATAGAGAGAACCAATTCTAGTTATCCAAATGTATGGAGACAACACTAGATCATGCAATTTCCTTGGTTGTGCACCAAGTGTTCTTCTGTTTGAACAATTCAAGCAATTACGGACTAAAAATCATTCAAACTAACAATATATTACTTTGCATCAAAGAATCAATGTAGATCTTAAATAACAAAGCAATAATGCCTCAAAGCATGAAATCACAAGAATACTGAATAACAAAAGATTAACAATGTAGTCCAAGTCTCTCAATCCACAATACAACTAAAGTTTCACTTATTCTTCAACTAGAATAAAAAGGTTTCAGCCACTCATGGCTGAAACAAAATAACCAAAAAGAAAGGTAGAAGAAGAGAAGAAGAAGCCGAAGGAGGTGGAGGCGCGGCGGTCTGGCTTGATCCAGATGGAAGAAGGAGAAGAGTCTCTGAGAGTCTAAAAAATTCCTGGCTATCAATGAGAGTACCTTTTTATAGAGATTAGGTGCTGCCTTAGGTCTTCCTTGCTTCCTAATTAGGGTAGAGGCTGCCCATAATGCTGCCCATGCTCAACTTGTTGCCCAAGTTGTTGCAGAAGAGGAAAGAATCGGACTGCAAGGCTTGTGCTTGAAAAGGAAGGAAGAGTGATTCAAGGCTGCCAATAGAGGAAGATGGCGCGGCTTGACCTTTAGGAGAGAGGTGTGCGCGCGGATGGCATTAAATAGGAAGGAGGCGTGCGGATGGTGCTCTGCAGAAGAGGCAGGCACGCAAATGCTTCTGAATAGGAAATACGAGTTGTCCAGATTTCCTATTTAGGTGGAGCTTCTTTTGAATCTTGAATCTGGACTAAATAAAGGCCAAGTGCATTGAGATCTCCTTCCTGAATAGAGAGTGGTGCGCGGATCATGCTGCAGAAGGAAGTTGGCGCGCGGTCATTGAATGCAGAAGGGAAAGTGCATCTATCCAATCTTTCCTTTTTAGGTGGAGCCTTAGTTTGAATTTTGAACGTTGAACGCAGGAGAGGCAAGTGTGCCTTCATGAGATCTTGCTACCTAAATTGGAAGATATGACTGTTGCAGTGTGTGCACATCTTTGAACAAGGAAAGAGAGATCTGCGATTCGAATTTCAAATAATCTTCTGATTGAGCTTTCCTTATTTACTTTTGCTTCTGCACTTTCCTCATTTCAAGACTTTCCTTTTCTGAAAACTTGCCTTATTTGAAAACTTTCCTTTCTTGGCACATGTTCTAAATAAGGCAGGAAAGATTATGCAGTTCAAATTTCGGACAGTATGCTAACTGTGCTTTCTGACTCTTTCCTTATTTGGCACTTTCCATATATGAAAACTTTCCTTTTCTGGAACTTTCCATATTTGGCACTTTTTGGCAGTTTTAAGAGCATTTTCTCCAGATTGTCTTTTCACACCTAGTTTCTGCAAAATATGAACAAAACCACCAAATTAGGTAGAAAAGGTGCAAATAAACATCATTAAGATCATGATAATATGGCCTAAAATATGTTTTGTCAAATACCCCCACACCTAACCTTTTGCTTGTCCTCAAGCAAACAAACACAGTTAAACAAGCTCTCTTTGCTTTGATCCTTTATGTCCACTTAAGCTCTTGCTCTAGACCCCTATTTTGAATCATTGCAATGAAGAATATATGCATCAAGGTTACTTACCTCTTTCCTTGTCTCCCTTTACTTACCATGGCTAAGATCGGTTTTACTCAAGAGAGAGATCATACATGCACAAGTTCTTGTTCAATTAAGACATATTCTAGCTTTCAGAGTGACTTGCCCTTACCTTGAAGTACTTTATTCAGCCTTTTTGCACTTTAAACTTGCTTGAAAAAGTCACCAACCTTTTTATGTGAAGGTACATATTTGTGATACCCACCCCAGTTACTCAGTTGGTCACCTGTCCAAGTGGCTACTAGCTCTGTTTATAGTCTTTTGACCATTGGAACAGTTTTCAATTTGTGCTCATGAAGTCTAGGCCTTTTCTGAATTTCTTTTTCTCAATGATTTGGGCAAATCAACACCAATTGCTATAACAAGTCATGTTAAGTTCATTCACAGAATTCTCAATTTATTCTCTCTAATGAGTGTCATCAATATATTTTTCACCATGGCAAGCTCAAAGATTCAATTCAAAAGGCAATTCCCAAGCATGAATATATCTCATTGCAATTAATTCAACCTAGGTTTAAAGAGTCATCACATCAATGGGGTCATGGAAAGAAAGTTCATCCAACATAGCTCATCAGTTTGAGTAAAGCAAATCAAAAAGAAGAAGATTGTGGTTGTGTGTGTTATTGAAAGGAAAACGCAACCTGAAAGGGAAAAACTGAAAGGAAAATGCAAACTGAAAGGGAAAAATGTGTCTAAAGCAAAAATTTAAAATGTCGTACCCCCACACCTAATTCATGCATTATCCTCAATGTATAAGAAACATAAAAGAACAAAGAAACTGAGTACTTCCCTTTGGTGTGGTTGGCATGGTGCGATGAGCCTATTCAGAGTGAGCGACGAACAGGTGTTCGTCTGGAAAGTCTTCTTTGACTGGACATGGCACAGAGCTAGAGGGAAATCGGCTGAGGTGGTCGGCCACTAGATCCTCTTTCCCTTTCTTGTCACGGATCTCAAGATCAAACTCTTGCAATAATAAAATCCACCGAATGAGTCTTGGTTTGGATTTCTTTTTCTTGAGCAGATATCGCAAGGCAGCATGGTCAGAATAGATGGTGACCTTAGTTCCCAAGAGATATGGTCTGAACTTCTCTAAGGCGAACACAACAGCTAAGAACTCTTTTTCTGTTGTTGAGTAGTTGCTTTGGGCAGCATCCAGTGTGCGAGATGCGTATTGGATCACATGGGGTGAGTTCCCCACACGTTGCCCCAAGACTGCCCCCACAGCGTAATTGCTTGCATCACACATGATCTCAAAGGGCAAGTTCCAGTCAGGAGCCCGAATAATTGGAGCAGTCATAAGCAGTTCTTTTATCAAGTCAAAAGCTTTCTTACAATCTGCATCATCAAAAGATACATCTTGTTGGAGCAATCTGCATAATGGCAATGTGATTTTAGAGAAATCTTTTATAAATCTCCTATAGAACCTTGCATGGCCAAGGAAAGAGCGAATCTCTTTAACATTTGTGGGGTAAGGCAGATCTTTGATGGTGTCCACCTTTGCTTTGTCCACTTCAATGCCTTTAACTGAGACAACATGGCCTAATATCAACCCTTGGTTCACCATAAAGTGACATTTTTCATAATTCAGAACAAGGTTTGATTCAATGTACCTCTGTAGGATCTTTTCCAGATTAGCAAGGCATTCTTCAAAAGAGTTGCCATAAACTGTAAAATCATCCATAAATATCTCAATGATTTTTTCAACATAATCAGAAAATATGCTCATCATACATCGCTGAAAAGTGGCTGGAGCATTGCAAAGTCCAAATGGCATTCTTCTGAAGGCAAAAGTGCCAAAAGGGCAGGTGAATGTCGTCTTCTCTTGATCTTTTGGGGCCACTGAAATCTGGTAAAAACCTAAATAACCATCAAGACAACAGTAGTGGGATTTACCTGCGAGTCTCTCGAGCATCTGATCAATGAAAGGCAAAGGAAAATGATCTTTCCTTGTAGTTGCATTTAGCTTTCTGTAATCCATGCAAACTCTCCATCCATTCTGAACTCTAGTCGGAACAAGTTCTCCTTCAGCGTTTGGCACAATGGTGATTCCAGTTTTCTTTGAAACCACAGTGGTCTTCCTTAGTATCAATCACATAAAAATCCTCAGGAAAGACAAGCTCATCCACTTGCACTAGAACATCTTCGAGCACTCCTTTTGGGTATACTACAGATCTGTCAGCTAGTTGAATCACAACTCTAGTGTCTTTCAGTGTATCTGCATTCAAAGAATTGTAAATGGAAAGGGGCATAACATTTATGGATGCACCAAGATCACACATAACCTTCTTAATCCCAACATTCCCTATTTTACAAGAAATTGCAAACATGCCTTTGTCTTTACATTTGGTTGGGAGTTCTCTTTTAATGACAGCAGTAACAACCTCACCTACACTTACCTTTTCCCTCTCTGCAAGCTTCCTTCTGTTGGTACATAGTTCTTTCAGAAATTTTGCGTACCTGGGAATTTGCTTAACAGCATCTAGCAGAGGTATGTTGATCTGTACCTTCCTGAAGGTGTCAAGGATCTCCCTTTCTTCTTTTTCTTTCTGTGCTTTTTCAAATCTCTTTGGAAAAGGTGGTGAAATCTGAAAACGTACCTGGTGATCATCTTTTTGCGCAGAAGGTGTTTCAGTTTGCAATGGAGGTCGGCCGGCTGGCTCAGGTGGAGGTGGCGCAGGAATGGTTTCAGCTGAAACCTCTGGCTCTTGCACATGAATGGTTTCTGGTTCATCAATCTTGGCATCTTGAAGCTCTTTCCCACTTCTCAACGTAATGGCATTAACATTCTCCCTGGGGTTGTCCTTTGTTTGAGAAGGTAACTTACCTTGAGTTACAACTCTGCCTATTGTGGATGTCAATTCTCCAATCTGCTGTTGTATCATTTGCATCATCTTTGCCAACTCACCAATGGCAGGGTCTGAACTTGGAGGTGCTGGTTGGGCTTGATTCCTCTAGTAGGTCTGATTGTTTGTCTTGGCATAGCTGAGATTGGGGTGGTCTCTCCAACCTGGATTATATGTGTTAGAATAGGGATCACGTCTTACCTAGTTGTTATATCCCCCAATTGCATTAACGTGCTGGTCCTCTTCTTGAAGTGTAGGACATTGATCAGTTGGGTGTCCCACATAGGCACATATACCACATGGCCGAGGTTGCTGAGGCTGTTGAGCTAGCTGAGTTTGGCTAAGAGCAAACTTTTCCATAAGAGAAGTCAGTTTAGAAATTCGAGAGTCTACATCGGATGTACTTACCTCATGTAATCCTCTTTGCGTTTGCTTTTCTTCTCCATATTGCCTAGATGAGGCTACAAGAGTGGAGATCAGCTCCCTCATCTCCCTAGGCGTCTTGTCTGTAATGGATCCTCCACAAGCTACATCAATAAATCTCCTTTCTGATGACGACAATCCTCCATAGAAGAATTGTATGAGGGACCTATCTAACATAGCATGTTGTGGACAACCTGTACATAGTCTTTCAAACCTTTCCCAATAGTCATATAAATCCTCAATTGGTTTCTGTCTTATGCTAGTGATTTCTCTTATTATGCCAATTGACTTAGATGTTGGGAAATATTTGTTCAAAAAAGTTTGGACCATATCATCCCAAGAAGTTATAGATCCAGGTGGCAAATAGAATAATCAATCTTTAGCATAGTCATCAAGAGAGAAAGGAAAAGCTCTTAGTCTAACATGATCTTCAGAAATACCTTGAGGTCTCATGGATGAACAAACAATAGTGAATTCCTTCGAGTGCTTGTGTGGGTTTTCATTTTCTAATCCTCTAAATTTAGGGAGAAGATGAATCAAACCTGTTTTAAGCTCAAAAGGAACAGTCAAAGGCAGATAGTTGATGCACAAAGGTGCTTGATCACCTATTGGGGTTGCCCATTCTCTCATGGTCCTCTCTCTTGGCTCTGGGGCCCTCACGGGTGGATTTTCTTGAAGTATTCCCTCACGGACAGCATGCATTGGCAGCAGGTGGTGCCACGTTTTCAGCCATTTTCGATGGTGGATCTGTGATGGGGAGGGTTTCAGATGAAGGTTTTGTACCGGAAGCTTCTTTAGGCCGAATGGCTTGCTTCCCTAGTCTCCTGATGGTACGTTCAATTTCCGGATCGTAAGGTAGGATTTCCTCGCGTCCAGATCTGGTCATACAAGAAAAATAAACAAATTAGATCAAATCCCCGGCAACGGTGTCAATTTTGACAGTGCGGTTGTCGAGACCGGTCAAAAATAACCTTTTTAACTACCAACAATATTAAAACTGTAGACAGTAGTGAAAGGATCGTATCCACAGGGAATTGACACTTACTTACCTCTCTTGTTAGGACCAAATAAAATAAAGTGCAAGTGCATGTAAAGTAAAAATGGGGGTTTTGAGATTGATTTGATTATACTACTAAAAAGAGCAATTAAAAAGAAAGCAGATGGTAAATTAAGAATGAAACAATAATGGTGAGAGCTCTAGTTGAAGATTCAGATTCACTTTAGTTGATGGGATTGATCATTGACTCATATGTTCCTTTGTTTGATTCAATAAATTGGCCATGGAGATTGAAGAAGCTTCTCACCTCCATTATCTCTCCTTAAGATTAAATCAATTAGGGAAAGTCCTCCAATTAATTACTAATTAACAAGTTGTCAAAGAACGTCTTTGAGTCTTAGGCCTTTTACAACAGTCAATCGCATTAAGAAATAGAGAGAACCAATTCTAGTTACCCAAATGTATGGAGACAACACTAGATCATGCAATTTCCTTGGTTGTACACCAAGTGTTCTTCTGTTTGAACAATTCAAGCAATTACGGACTAAAAATCATTCAAACTAACAATATATTACTTTGCATCAAAGAATCAATGTAGATCTTAAATAACAAAGCAATAATGCCTCAAAGCATGAAATCGCAAGAATACTGAATAACAAAATATTAACAATGTAGTCCAAGTCTCTCAATCCACAATACAACTAAAGCTTCACTTATTCTTCAACTAGAATAAAAAGGTTTCAGCCACTCATGGCTGAAACAAAATAACCAAAAAGAAAGGTAGAAGAAGAGAAGAAGAAGCTGAAGGAGGTGGAGGCGCGGCGGTCTGGCTTGATCCGGATGGAAGAAGGAGAAGAGTCTCTGAGAGTCTAAAAAATTCCTGGCTGTCAATGAGAGTACCTTTTTATAGAGATTAGGTACTGCCTTAGGTCTTCCTTGCTTCCTAATTAGTGTAGAGGCTGCCCATAATGCTGCCCATGCTCAACTTGTTGCCCAAGTTGTTGCAGAAGAGGAAATAATCGGACTGCAAGGCTTGTGCTTGAAAAGGAAGGAAGAGTGATTCAAGGCTGCCAATAGAGGAAGATGGCGCGGCTTGACCTTCAGGAGAGAGGTGTGCGCGCGGATGGCATTGAATAGGAAGGAGGCGCGCGGATGGTGCTCTGCAGAAGAGGCAGGCGCGCAGATGCTTCTGAATAGGAAGTACGAGTTGTCCAGATTTCCTATTTAGGTGGAGCTTCTTTTGAATCTTGAATCTGGACTAAATAAAGGCCAAGTGCATTGAGATCTCCTTCCTGAATAGAGAGTGGTGCGCGGATCATGCTGCAGAAGGAAGTTGGCACGCGATCATTGAATGCAGAAGGGAAAGTGCATCTGTCTAATCTTTCCTTTTTAGGTGGAGCCTTCGTTTGAATTTTGAACGTTGAACGCAGGAGAGGCAAGTGTGCCTTCATGAGATCTTGCTGCCTAAATTGGAAGATATGATTGCTGCAGTGTGTGCACATCTTTGAACAAGGAAAAAGAGAGATCTGCGATTCGAATTTCAAATAATCTTCTGACTGAGCTTTCCTTATTTACTTTTGCTTCTGCACTTTCCTCATTTGAAGACTTTCCTTTTCTGAAAACTTGCCTTATTTGAAAACTTTCCTTTCTTGGCACATGTTCTAAATAAGGCAGGAAAGATTCTGCAGTTCAAATTTCGAACAGTTTGCTAACTGTGCTTTCTAACTCTTTCCTTATTTGGCACTTTCCATATATGAAAACTTTCCTTTTCTGGAACTTTTCATATTTGACACTTTTTGGCAGTTTTAAGAGTATTTTCTCCAGATTGTCTTTTCACACCTAGTTTCTGCAAAACATGAACAAAACCACCAAATTAGGTAGAAAAGGTGCAAATAAACATCATTAAGATCATGATAATATGGCCTAAAATATGCTCTGTCAACTTTGTAAAAGCTATTGCTGCCTGACTATCACAATAGATTATCAGTGGCTGTATAGCACCTTTTAAAACTCTCAAGTGATTTAGAAATTGCTTCAACCAAACAGTTTCTTGTATGCAGCTGAGAATGCTACAAACTCGGCTTCCATCATTGACAGCGCTATACAATATTATTTCTTACTACTCTATGATATTGCACCATTGTTTAATAAGAAAGTATAGCCTAAGGTAGATTTACGTTCATCTAAATCTCCTGCCCAATTTGCATCTGTATAATCTTTCAACTACAGGTTATCTCTTTAATAAGATAATGAAAGGTCTGATGTGCCTTTCAGATACCTTAATATATTTTTTATCGCTTTCCAATGTGCTAGTCCAAGGTTAGAGTATATCTACTCACCATGCCTACTACATAACAAATATCAGGTCTAGTACACATCACAACATATATTAGACTCTCAACTGCATTGAAATATGGAACATTTTTCATTTGAGCTCTTTCTTCTGGAGTCTTAGTACATAACCTTTGGGTTAATGCTTCACCTTTGGTAATGGGAGTATCTATAGGTTTATAGTCTTGCATATTAAATCGCTCTAAAACTTTTATTATATATTGCTCTTGTGAAAGAGATAATAACTTTTTTAAGTGATCTCTTAGAATATTGACTTCAAGGATATATGATGCTTCTTCTGTCTTTTATCTTAAAATTAGATAACAACCATTTCTTGACGGTTTTAATATACTCAATATCATTACCAGCTAAAAGTATGTCATCTACATATAATGATAAGATTACAAATTTATCCTTAGATCTTTTGGTATAAACACAATGATCCTCTTTAATCACAGTGAAATCATAAGCCATTGTTGCATTATGAAATCTAATATACCACTGCCTCGAAGACTATTTGTCATACTCGGTCTTTAACCTATAGAGAGAAATGAGATAGGATACACTGACAGATTTTCCCTTGAAAATATGCTAATTAATATGATAACCTGTTGAATTCTAGAAGGTATAGATATATGCGAAAAATGGCTCCATGCCAAACATTCATAATTATCATAAATACATTTCTATCCTCTCTGTGAAAATAAAAAATAATATGTATTTACTACTCAAAAAAATAATACTAACAGCCTAGGAAAGTATAAACATATATACATTCATCCCAAAATAATTGAATTTTAGTTGGCCTGACCTCCTCTGGGCTATGCAGCTGGTGAAGTGGATGTAAGGAAGGACAAGCTAAAAAAATGAGACTGCTAGACTAGATCACAAAAAAAAAAAAAAAAATTGAAATATTAAAATATAAGTGGTGAATACGACTATTCAGTGAGCAAATGAATAAATAATAAAGGGAAAATATGTAACATTCTCAAACTCATAGTTAGGAATAGTGATATCATTAGGTATGTGTTAGCCTATTTCACTATTAGAATAAGAGGCATTAGGGAATGTGCTAGCTTATCCCAAACTATTTTAAGGGAGCTACTTGCATAACTATAAAATGCTAATAACTGAATCATAAAAAATTCAAATAAAGAAATGGACATATTTACAAATAAAATAGATAGTGTGATTAGCAAGTCGGAAACGAGTTGCTTTCTGGAGATGCTTAGAATTTTTCGACGTGCTCGTTTGAGGTGCTAGCTAAATATGACATGCTTAACTAAGTGAAATGGGCCTTTAAAGGATAAAAGTATAATTTAGTAAGTCAATCTATAAATATTGAAAATTTGAAACTAAATTGAAACATATTAAAGAATTTAGTAGGTTAAAATATGAATATGAAAAACTAAAAGACAAATTTCAATTAAAAAGGTATTTATATAAAAATTTTAGAGATAAATTATGAAAAAAAAATTATAACATCAATAAATAACTAATAAAATTATATAGAGAATAAACTTATTCATCTTAGATAACTTGAAAATAAAAGTTGCAAATTAGTGAGAAAATAATTTTTCATTTAATTAAGATATTAATATTTCTCAAATAAGGAAAATGTTTGAATCCCAAAGGATTTCGAGAAGCTCTGCATTAAATCTATCTATGCTCAAGAAATAATTTCTTGATAAAAAATACAGGAGTATTTTAATGGAATGATTTTGACATAAGGATCAGCAAATAAATTTCTTAAAATTATAAAAACCTTATAATAATTTTCTCCAAATAAAACATAAACGTACTCTAACCAATTTTAATAAATATATAATTATTTGCCAAACGAGTATATCTTCAATTATTTGATTACTTCAACAAACTTGGTTACATTTTTCAAGTCATATTAAATCAAAATAAAAAAAATTAGAGCAATAATTGTCCCTGCTTATATTATATTAAACCTTTTTTTTCCCTTAATTTATAGTTGAATAATTGAATTGGACACCCATCAAAACCTAGTGAGTGGTCACTTTCCGTCCAAATTTTATCCCTTATCTTCTTGGGTATGCTCCATCTGCCACCAACATCAACAGTATAAAGCCAATATTTTCATATATACATACATCATTCAATGCAATTAATAGAGTTCAGGATTCTTACTTGGCAAAAAATACCATACAGATGTGATCACTTGCTGATATGAATTATGGTTCACAGTTACCAGGACTTTACAGGCTTTTTCTCATTCCCTATAAATTATACTAAGAATGATGACTTCAACCCCACCTCATGTGGAAATCTGAAATCATCTTGCTCAGCTTTTGATTGGAAAATTAATTTATGGATTCCTCATGATATGTCATAGACTGATCATATTCATTGAAGCTAAGTATTGTAGGTTCATCTGTGTCTTTTTCTGTTCTTGCTCTTCCTCTATACACAACAGACTTGAGTTATTTCACAGAATTAAATTTCTTTACAAATGCAGACCTTAGTTTCTCAACTTCAGCCAAAAGGGAGGAATTCCGGTCGCAAGCTTCTGATAGTACTTCAAACCTTTTGTCAATATTTATGCTCTGCTGCGACGAACTATCCTCAGGCAGGTGAGGATTAGGTTTGCAATACTGTATAATGTCCAGCATCATTCCCTGTCGTCAGGAAACAGTGGAAATTAATTAAAATAAAGGAGGAATGAAACAGCATCAGTCATTGTGCAGTTCAATGCTTGTTACTACTTCTGACAGCATGTTTAATATAGAAAGCTGGTCATTCATCAGCATCCCGAGTAATTGACAGAGAACAACAGGCCATAATAATATCACTTCCGACATATCACCTATTCGTGTTTATACACAAAAGAATCCCCTGTTCTGTTATCTCTTTCTTTGCATTTGGATGGAGGGATATGAAACTGAGGGATTCAAATTTAAAAACATACTTTTTTTACTAGATCAGAATATGAATCTAAATTAAGTGGACACTCCAAATATAAGTTTGACTTGAGCATGGATATTAATTACCTTAAACCCTAAACCATAAGAAGTGGTTTTGCTGGTTATCTTGTCACAATAACCTGCTTTTCTCTTTTAAACCACTAAATAACAAAAAATATACATTTATTTTTATAGATTTCTCTGCAAATTGGACAACAAAACCAAAAACATAAAAAAACCAAATAGGTCCTTGACAATTTTTGTGCTTCTAAATAGTAAACAATAAGAACTTAAGCTATGGATAACCTTTAACCTATTCAGAAACCAATAAACTGGGAGTTCATCTCATTTCTAAAGAATAAATTCCCATGTGATTGCTATGAATTAATGCCTAAAATTTCTTGTGAACAATAGCCATCAAGGATTACAAACATGAACATGCCCACTGCATATTCAAAGAGAGATGAAACAGAAAAGTCAAACAAAATTCCTAAGAAACTAAAATATCGAAAATAGGCCAGAGTTTGTATCAAATCTTAATTTGAGAAAGGAAGGGAGAGAAGAGAAGATAAAAACCTAAATCTTTATATTTGTGAGAATGTATTTTAGTCCAGTAATTAGTTTAGGTTGCATAAAATTCACTAGAAATTTCTCATTAGAATTTGTTCCAACCTCCATAAATTTGAATAGCAGAATTCAAGAAAACGCTAGGGCATGTATAAAATTGTAAATGAATTTCACATAATGATTTTGTTTAATCAAATTAATTTTCTCTTTTCTTCAATTCTTCTACTTTTTCTAAGCACTCTTATTATCTCCTTTTTTTCCCATAACCCATCTCTACCTAACCAAAAATCAAATGGTGATGCATAATCTCTCGAACCCATAACTCATCAACTATACTACAGATCATATCTAATTTTCAAAGATCACAGCCTAGATGCATCTCCATGAAAATTAACATCGCCCTCACAATCACCCGTACCTGTATACAAAATGAGGAAGTAGAAGGCAGGGGCAGAACTAGAACTTCAACTGGAGGGGCCAATACCAATGAGACAATAAAAGAGTTGCATTGGTTAAATGAGCCATTTAGATTTTAAGGAGCCAAATAATGGCTTCAAGAGTAATATGAAATTTTTAGATTCTAAAAAATCCAAAGGTCTAAATCTAATGATAACAATGCAAAAGTTTACATATTTCAAGGTTTACATAAAATAAGGAGGCAAAATAGATATTTCTTAAAAAGTTTAAAAGCATTATAGAGGTAAAAGTACAAATTGTGTGTGTGTTTTTTTTTTGGCCCCTCTATCAGCACCCGAGTAAAAGAGCCCAAGTACAAAAAGAAACCTTTGACCAAAAATAAATTTGAGCTTAAGCAATTGGGTCATTGATGTGAACTACATGCATTTTTAGCTTGGAAGCCCACGGGTAAATATGGTCCAAACATAGGGCACAAACCATAGGCATAGGATACAAATACATAAAGGTGATGAAACATAGAAAGGGATACAATCATATAAAGGTGATGAATATAGCCGTTTATCTTCTTCTTCCTTTTTCCAAAAATAAATAAATAAATACGAAGGCAATCAATGTCTTTGAAAACAACCTGCTGCCTGTACTAACTTCTGTTCTACATATATGTACTATAATTTTCAAATCACTAATGTAAAAAAACAACCAAACTAGTTCCAGCAAGATCTTCGTAATGGACAATTCTAACTGTAGACTACTTATAGTATTCATGGTTTTAAATAACATAACGACCGTCATTTACAGGTTTTGAAGGAGGCTGTGGCAGTTAAGGCCTTGAAATAATGGTGATAAAATTTTGTTACTGTAACAGCGTAACAGCCATTACAGGGCATTTCTTTTTCACAGCAGGAATCTTCAGATCAGCTTTTTTTTTCACCAGCAGCCTTATTCACATGAATATGAATTATTGGAGGGTTCTTCCACAGCAGCCTTTATTCATATTCACATTCCAAAGCAAAAAACTTAAAAAAACATTCATATTTCCCTCAAGTGCTTTCACAGCAGCTTATATTTACTGATATCAATCAACTTCTTCTCAACTCTCTCAAATTTCTCTCAAACTTCATTACCTTTTAAGTGTTTATTTGATATATTTATACTTATTGTTAAATATAAATATATCAAATAAACACAAAACTAAGTTGTATAACTTAGTTTTATGCTTATCTTATTAAATAAAAATATATTAAATAAACACGAAAGTAAGAATTTTGTGTTTATTTGATATAATTCTACTTATTATTAAGTTGTATAACTTAGTTTTAATTATATTTTTAAATATCTTTTAGTTTCATGAACTTTGCAAATTTTTCAAAAAAAATTGCACTATAACAGGCCGTTACCATTACAGTATAACCGTTATAAGCCTGTATCCGTTATGCGTGGTCGCGACCTTGATTTGAAACCATGATGGTATTAGAAACCATATCATATATAGGACTTGCAGAAAAGATGCATACCTCATGCTTTTGCTTCTGGGAGTAGTCTCTCAGAAGAGACTTTACGAGCTTATTTCGTAGAGAGATATTATCGTGACTGTGAACATGGAAAATGAAAGATGAAAGGTGGTGCAGCACAAGAGTAAATGCCATCGATCCTCGAGCTGCAGATCTATCAAGAGCACCAGAAATCCAAGACTTCATGTACGCTTCCAAAATGCCTTCATTATCCTAGACAAGGAATAAACAGTTTTAAAAAAAAATAAGTGTTGTCATCATAGGATAATTATCTGCAGTAAAACATTTAGAAAATCTCAAGTAAACAGCCCAACCATAACATATAAATGCATCATCATTGTAGAGTTGAATGTAAATAAGAACTAGTTTCATACAACTATGCATTCAATTCATTCATAACTTCTACCTTAATGTTTGGACACAAAACAGATCAACACTTTCCTTTCCTTCTTGTTCTGATAGCAATAAATTTCAAGATAACTTAAAACAAGAGTCTCTTCTAGTGTAATTAAACCCAGCCCACAAAGTAACTAGGAAGGGGAACAGGGTCAATGGGTCACCAGTTGAACAAATGGGTTAGTAAAAAATTAATTAGAAGTATGTAAAGTAATTTAAAGAATAATTAAATATAACTAGACAAATTTAATTAATTTTTAATTATTTAAAATCACACTTTCAACATTTATTGGTTATCCATTGTAAAGCATTGATTATCACAGTACACAAGTGTAATAAACTAATGGTGAAAGGAATGGAAAGGGAAAAGGGGAGGAAAGGGAGGCTTAAATAATTTGGAAAAGGAAGCCTAAAATGATCTGGCAAGATGAAGTATTAACATATTCACAATTTTTAGAAATTGATGTGGAATTGATTCCAAATAGAGCTGAATGACGAAAAGTGATTCATATAACTGACCCCAACTAGTTTGAGATTAAGATACTTGAACATATATTTTGATCTTTTTTACGCTTTCTTAAATTTATTTAAAAATGTTCAGTTTTAGTATTACCATTAAATAATTTTTCAATACTTACGAGTAATACACTAAAAATTTGCATAAAGATATAACTATTCTTTTAATATTACTTTATTAAATATTAAAAAATAAATAAACATTATTTTATACAAATTATAGTATAAATAAGAAGACAGTTTGCTTGCAATGGTAAAGAGATAATGGAGTTGTATTAGTCGACTAGAAATGATTATCTTTAAAATTTATTGTGGATTAAATATTAAAAAAATCTCAAGGATTTAAATCCATGAGATGACGCTAGGGGTTTGTTGAATTACAAATGAGGGGACTTTCTTATCTAATTAAATTTTAAGTATTAATTAAGTTATTTTTAGAAATAAATTCTTAAATAATAGTAAAAATAGATAAAAAAATATTTATTTTTATAAATTATATAACAATTTCTTGAATATTTCAAGTTCAGAATTACTAATTCGGTAATATAGGAAATAGTTAGTTAAACCCATGTCTATTATAAACATAAAATAGAAATAACTTTTTCAGAAAAATAAAATATAACTTTGATATATTATATGAAAAACAAAATTGACATAAAATAATTTTGCAAAGAAATTTGTAATAAATAATTATGATGGAATAAGAGATATATATATTTTGCGACAAAGAATATAAGGTATCAAGTTAGCCAATCAGTTATGACTTCAAAGATCTCTTATGAGGTCTTGGGTTCAAGTCCACTTGCCAGCAATTTGCCCCTAGTAGACTGGTCAGTCCAGCTGAGTCAAACAGGTCACACCAGATCAATAAAAAACTGGCCAGATCAAATGGGTCACATGTCACTTTCTTGTCCTATCAAATTACAAGCCCCAGCTAGATTGGTGTCAGAGTTAGTGATTCACAGTCCAGGTATAACAAAAAATGGTCTTTTCTACCTATTCGCTAGCTCTCACACTATCTTCGTTAACTGAAATTTTAACTAGTTTCAGTGAATATGGGAGATGTTCGCAGCACAGATTTACAGAATATGCAAGTAGAACCCAAAGAAATTTCATTATAATGAAGACTATAAAATGAATCATTCTAAAATAATGTTTGAATAGTAGGCGAACACTACCTCAATAGGTTCAAGGTACCCTTCTGCTTCCGCAATGCATTCCTTCAATGGTGGCAGAATTTCAAGAACACGAGCATTAGACAATGCATTCCAGGCAGAAAGTCTCACAGCTGCTTCAGTGCAACGGTGTAAATATACAGAAACTTGACGACCAAAAACCAAATCACCATAAGATACAGCAGCAAACTGCTCAACTAGTGCTTCAAGAAATGTAGAGTAATTCTCATGAATCTCTGACTGAAACCTCAAAAAGTCCAGACTATGTTTCTTCTCGCTTTCCAGCAATAACTTCACATTTTCATCCACACTGTGCTTATTACTTTTATTAAATCTTGCTTCATTAAGAAGATGACCATAGATGTCTTGTAAGGTTTCATAAACATCCTTACTCTTGTCATCATCAAGCACATCCATTCCAACAAGTAATATGACAGATAATGAATGAAATTTCCAAACCAGTGGTACACTGCAAATAGGAGAGTGGACATCAGCGGATAAGAAAGTAGACATGGCTTCCATAGCTAGCAGAAAGAAAAGCCCACCTTTAGCAACTTCAATTATATCACTGGACTCCTTTATGAGATTAGGTACGCTAGAAGAATTTTGAAGACCAGCATGTTTGTCGTAAGAAATGGTTGAAATAGGACTTAGAAACCAATGCATTGGAAGTGGCAATCTCTGGTGAGCCCACTCTACCATCAAAGAATTGCAGTATTGAGCTTGACTTGTCATACTCATATTTGAAGTGTCCAAGTCCTCATGTATGGTTTCCAGATAAACTTTACCCCTCTTAAGATTTGTGTGCACAGAAGAATTATTTTCGTCTTTGGCCTTCAATTTTGTCTTGACAGACAACCATCTATTTTTGAAGTGAGAAGCTAACATCTCACTGAATAGAAAGTAGTCCTCTTCTTTATATTCCCATCTAAACTCTTTCATCCTCGTATTCGATTGGAGAAACCGCTGTACACAGAATCCAAGATATCTGAGAGTGGGGACTTGAAGCAAAATGTCGAATGCCCTCTCCATCACGACTCTATCCTTTGGCCCAAAAGTTAAGCATGCCCCTAAGACAGAATTAACCCTATGCATAGCAGCAACCATCTCTTCATCTGTTGGTGATTCTATGCTAGATGCCATTTGGATTCTTTCAAGCACATAAATTAGTAATCTTGCATCTGTTTGAGCCATCAAAACAGTCACTGACCAAAATCCTCCACCAGAGGCACCCCAGCCAAGACCCACGCCTGGAGCAGGTCCTCCTCTACTAAAAATCTCAATTGACTGCACAAAGTGCCACTCTGATCCTACCAACTTCATAAAAACATTGAGAACACCGTTCCATTCAACCAGAGACCATTTCAGTAACCCATCCTCGAGAATTTTCCCTTCTCTGGATAAATTAAATCCTTGGGATGGAGGGTTACGTATATCACCCTTAGCCAAACTGATCAATTTATCAATTGAAGTAATAACCCGGAGAAGTCCATGAAGGCAACAAACGGAAGCTACGGATGATTCAGATTTGCTTTGCTGTCTAAAACGACAAAGTTCCTCAATGAAGGTGCCACCTTCATCAATATCATCTGGTAACTCTGCGCCATTGACACTCAAAAACTGGTTTTTAATTATTTCAAGTCCAACCTTAGGAACAAATTCTGGCAACCATGGAACACTCTTGATACTTCCTTGAGGGCCCATGGTTTCCTCGGGGTTCACTTTTTCGAGCAATGTGGAAAGCATATGCATGACAGCTGAAAACACCCACAACAAAGAGACATCTGATGAATCAGGGGAAACAAAGCGTCTCTGAAATCCTTTTTCTCTCTCAAAGTATTTAGAAACATAAGGATCATCCTTCGATGCTATCCACTTCAAAGCTAAATCAACTATTGGAGTCACAAAACTCCAAGACCAGGTTTCCTGTTCATTACCAGCACAATCTGAGATTCGATTGTTTAGGTGCTTATTTGAATAGAAACGTGGAAGTTTTCTAGCCAAAGCCTCCAAAACAAGATATGCTTCTCTAGAGATAGACAAAAATTCATTAACAACATTGTTCTCCTGAAGTTTATTGAATGTAGGTGGATGCAACCACAAGCACAAGGCAGGGAAGATATCTGAAAAATATGATATACAGAGCCCATAATCAATGCAGACCCTCCAAAATCGAAGTTGTTCAACCATCAAAGCAGACAAAAGTTTACAATTTTCCTTCCCAGACTTCAACCACTGGTCAAGGGAGGAAGTACATTGAAATAAATGCTGGATTATAGCCTGAAAAGATCCATTCTTCAGGAACTTTAAGCAATTCTTCTTGTCAGATCGAGCCAATGCCTATTTTACATCAACATAGAACACAAATATAACTCTTTCTTGGATGGGCGAGACAATGCAATGCTCCATTGAATAAATGATTAGGACCAAATACTATCAGAAAGCTATCTGGAAAAATATGACAAACTGTGTACCTTCAAAAGACAAACAGATTTTATCTTAGAAGCATGACTTTCTTTAGCGTATCCCATAGTAAATTTGTGGACAACTGTATGGACTAGTCCTTGGCAGTTCATAATTGCCTCTGCACATGTTGGGGAATGCCTCGCTATTGCAACAAGTATAGAAATTATGCACTCTTCCAAAGCTGTGTTAGGGTCAGCCTGTTCCATATGTACAAGCATGTTTTGGAATATTAAAAAGCCAAGCAGCAACTTCAAAATAAGAACCTTTACTTTGGAACCAAAAACAATTTTACAATCATATAATGCAGTAGCAACTCAATGAAAAAGCAGGAAACTTTATCACTTTATTTCTAAAATATGTAACTCCTACCATATTATCAGCTTCAGATGTTCAAAGTCCTTGCTCACTGCCTCCCCCACCCACAACCCCCCCCCCCCCCCCCCGCACACACACACACTTCTTTTTTCTTCCATTGAATAAAAGAAAGAAAAAAACATGGATGAAAAGTAACCACAAGGAATAATTTTATAAGATGTGTAAAAAGAAACACCACACCACATTCACATCCAATCCAACCCTCATTCACAGAATTCCAAATATTCACCTTTTAACTATCAAAAGACAGAGAATAGGTGAATTATATATTATTGAGTTGGGTGTTACCATTTGATTATTCAGCATTCTACAATGCCTACTCATGAAGAATAATATGTCTTTCTCCACATTAATTTCATTATGACATCATGAAGCTAGACCATGCCACAGTATTCAGCAAAAAGCACCTGATGCTCATATCATTAACTATATGATACTTCTTTCTATCGTTTCAAACTCACAAGTTCCTTGTCTGTCTTTAGCAACCTCATTGAAGAAAGAAAGCAGCTAGGCATATAAGACAAACATCAAAATGAATGAAAACGGGAGGGGGGAAGGAGGAAGTAATAGGGGGGGAAGAAGGTGCTTGTGTATCCAAAACAGTGTTAAATATCTATTCATGAATATGAGAATTATCAGCGGTTATGAGAATTCTCACATGCCTCACAGATTACCTAATTTCATATTATTTTTCATAAGGTCAATACAATCATGCTTACCTCCAAAAGACACTGCAACCTAGGAAGAATTCCCATCCTAACCAAACCAGCAGCAAAATCTTGACCTGCAACAACAATATCATCCTGAATTGTATGTTTCCCTTCAGTCTCGTCATCAATGACATCCTCAGTGAAAGTTAGAATGTTAGAAGGTTTGGCATTATACTTCCAAAAGCCACCATGGAGGAAACCAGCATTGATCTCTGGTTTGCTTCGAAATACAGGGCCAATGAAGATATCCTTCTCATGCACAGCTATTTTCTGGAGGAACGATTCATCAAAAATGTCAAAATTACTAAGATGTTAGGAAAAAAGAATCCAGAAACAATACTTTACCTCAAAGATATCAAAGAAATTCTCATTCAAATCACAACACAGTATGCACTGAATAACTCTTGCACAAGCTAAAATTACTGAACTATGGTTGTCATCAAGACACATCCTACAAAACAACAGAATATGTAGTTAATTTCATCATCATGCCATCCATACAGAAAGAAAAAAAGGGGTCCAAGTATAAGGCAGATGATGCAGTCATGATGAAGAGGAAAAAACAATCAGCACCACCTTA
Source organism: Manihot esculenta (assembly GCF_001659605.2). Lineage (NCBI taxonomy): Eukaryota > Viridiplantae > Streptophyta > Magnoliopsida > Malpighiales > Euphorbiaceae > Manihot > Manihot esculenta. The sequence continues at coordinate 21,817,771 of NC_035171.2, forward strand.
ATGATAAAACAAGCTCAGGTTCTGGGCCAAGTGCATAAGCCCAAATAGCCTCCCAATCAATCAACTTGTCCACCAGATTAGCATTTTTCACTGTGCAACCAACTTGATTGTGTTGAATGTTGTGTATTGCCTTGTCAAGCACTGAGGAAAGAAGATGCAATGCAAGGCCCCGTTGTCCAGGAATCTATAACTAACAAAATTAGTACAGAAACCGACACAATAAACACGTAACGAACTGAAATAAACACAAAAGAGAGATCCATAAGCTTCTATACATGCAAGCAGGAACACAAAAAAAATGTGGGAATAAATATCTATTACAACTGATGTCATCAACAGAATCACACAAAGAGGAGAAACATAATATATGTTTTGTTTAAGCCAACTCTACAAAATCTTAAATAATATATCTCTTAATTTAAATGATTGAACTAATTGGTTAATATAATATATAAACTGACCACACTCCTAGTGAGTTGTACAGCTTCTTTGATTGTGTAACCCACTGCACCAGGGTCTCCCTCCGTCCGCAGAAAGTCACGTTCAGTAACGTTTAAAGCACTCTCCACATTGTCAATTGATATATCACCTGGAACACAAAAAGAATGACCAGTTCTGATTAAGGCATCTCTTATCCCCTCAGGAAATAAGATCACATCTAAAGTGCAAATTTCATTATCAAATAATAATGACGAGAAGAAAAAATTATATATTTTTTATGTGCTAGATATCACAGCTTTTCACTCAAGATGCAATAAGAATTTTTATTACATTGCCTTTCAAGAACAGTATTATAAAATTGAAAAAATAAAAAAAAAAAATATAAGACCACATTGTAATGCTGAATTCTTCACACAGAGAAATTTAGGAAACATATTATGCCTCAAAGCTGACATATTGCAGGAATTTTGCCAAAAATACAGAAATCCAGAACACAAATAAAATAAATTTGCCTCTGAAACTCCTTAGCAAGCAGTTCTCACTCAACTTGCGTAAATATCTAAGCTAAAACACTTATACTGGTTCACATTCATAACTCCTCTGTTTCATAATTTGATTACACTGAAATGACATTACAAGGGTTTTAGCCTTTTAACCAGTACTGCATAACCAAGCACATAAAATTGCAAAGAATTATCTAGCAAAAAATTGTTCAACTAGCTCAAGACTCACTTAGAACACAACTGACATTTAAGCCTCAAAAATCCAAATGCTCAAATAAAATGTGTCCATAAAAAGAAGTTAAAACTTAAAAGTGAAAAAGGCCAGAAGCTATTATGTAAGAAACAATAAACTAGCAATAAGGACCACTTTAAGTCTTACCCGTCTCTAATTCACCTGAAATAACACTCCCTTCCAGAGAAAATCTCAATCTCCGGACAGCCTCAACTCTCTCACTCCACCTATTCCACAAATTTCCATCACTTGGGCCTAAATCCTGCACCAACCCATTCTCTGGCCTATTTTTTGTATCTGTTGAGGTATTTATTGTCCTTGTTTCACAACTATCACTCGTTACATGAGAAGAAACGTTTGACCTCTTGCTTGTTTGACTCTCACTTGTATTACCAAGTTCAGCACCAGTACGTTTATCTGACCTTGAAAGATTTTGCAGCTTCAATTTATCTTGGCCTCGCTTTTTCAGTAAGTTGATCAGTGCAGCGTCCATCTTCTCCATTATTTCAGTTTGTGCTTCTGCAATCTCTTCAGGTGACATTTTCTTTAACCGTGCACGATTCTCAACATCAATCTCACTCTCAAGAGACATAGATCCTTCTTCCTTTCCGAAATTGCTTAAACTAGAGCTAGAAACCATTGTTGATGTTTTCTGCCCTCGCTTAGTTACCATATCTACGAATGCAGGATCCATCTTCTCCATGTTCTCAAGCTTTCCTTTCGCTATACCATTATTTGGAATACTTTCCATGGATCTTGATTCACTTCTGGAGAAACTAGAGCTGGCCTTTCTATTATTGTCCTGAACATTTAGTTGATGCAAGTCATCTATTTCCATATCAGCCCCAGCATCAATATCACTTGACTTGACCCCCTTTGTAGTAGGAGGCACAAAAGAACTTGAATCCTGATATGCATCCACTTCCATTGAAGTATTACCAACTAGAGAAGGATCACTTGATTTGTTTTTCTTGTCCATGTTATCAACTACTTCTCCGTCTTTCTTTTGTTTTACTGTCCTATTCAACTTTGGTCTATTTCCTTCCGCCTTATTACTATCCAATAGATTATCACTTGGGATTAAATCTCTCCAATGTCTAAGATCCAAACCTTTTTTCTGCCTCCTCTGTACTGGATTTGCATAACCTGATATAAAATCAACCTCTGTTGAATCATTATCATCCTCATCCTCACCATCTTCATCATCTTCAGTAACATTTGTACTCCTCATTGGACCCCAATGCTGTGAAATTTGATCAGACATCAGTTCATAAACTCATGCTGCTAAAAAAATACAAAAGATAGAATTAAAGAAATCATTTACATCAGTTATTCTCAATTAGATGAAACTGAGATAAATTATTTGTGCATCTCTATTCCACAATTAGTTGTGTTTCTCTGTACAAAGCTAGATGCTTGTATTTCTTTTATCTTTTGTACCCTATGTTGTTACCACTGAGAAAACGAAAAAGAAATTCCCTTTCAAGAACCAAAGTTCCAAAAAAGAATACAACATCAAAACTTCTACATTTTCTAAGCAATTCAAACTAAGTCATCTTTTTTAAATAAAATAAAATAAACACAACAAATAAGTCATGGTTTTTTTAAACTGATAAAACTAAATGCCAGTGCTTATAAATTGAAGATGGCTTCCAATTGAAACGAAGAACTAACTGATCATGACAGTAAAGAGAGAGCATAGAATAGCTTACGGGTCCATGAGACCGGTGGCGAGCGACAGGGAAAGGTAAAACGGTAACTTTAGGTGGTGGAGTTGGCGTCAGAGGCTTGTTTTGTGGGTTTTCTGAAATACCCTTTTCGATGATACTCCCAATTACGCAGGAAGCGTCGTCTCCATGGATTTGCAGCATGTCGGCTCCAAAAATCTTTTGGGCAGAAGATGGTTTCAGGTTGCTTCTTTTGCCAGTACTCTGATTTTCCTTTTCCATTTCTTGTTTTGTTTAACAGAAAGGGAATTGCAAAAGCTTGCTGAAGTTGAAGAAAGAAATAGAACGAGGGAGGAGGGAAAACAGAGAAAGCATACACTCGGCGCTCGCTGCGACTGACCCAGTTTGGTGGCGCTGGAATTTTGTTTAGACTAGGAAATCGAACCGAATTGAATAAAGAAATTAACCAAATTGAAACAAATCGAAATAAATCGATTTGATTTGGTTCAGCAAATCGGCTCTCCAAGACTTCAACCACTCAGCTTCACATGATCAGCGCCAGCAAACTCAGAGTATCCAAAAAAAAATTAAATTAAATTAATGTTGAAATTTTAAATGAAATAAAATTATTAATTTTAAAATAATAAAAAATTATTATCATCATAATTTTGTTTATGAAGTGTTAATTAGAATTTTTATTTGAAAGAAATTTAAAATTTTATTTAATTAATAAATTATAAAAAGAGAAAATCTAGCAGTATATAATAAGCCCAAGATTAGTGTGAATGACTTTCAAGGAAGAAAAATAAAATAATTATTTTTATTTATCAGTAAATTTAATATGAGATAGCTTTACACCACCGCCCTATCATAACAATAAAAATTAAAAAATAATAAGAAAAAACTAATCTCAACTAGAAATTCCAAAGACAATCTCAATTGGCAACAGAGGAAAAATTATCCAATCAGCAAACAATTATTCATTATCAAAAAATAAAATTAAATTAAAATATATATATATATATATTATTTAATTCATAAATTTTATCGTTAATAAAAATTAGACTATTTAGTGTTTTATTTTGCTTCCATCACCTATTTAATTTTTTATTAAATTACTATTTAATTTTTAAATATTATAATATTTATAGTTTTATCTTTTAATTTTATAAATTATAATTTTACCGTTTAAATTCTTTTTTTTTCTATTTCTGTCCCTCTTTATTATTTCTCTTCTTTAGGAGAAAGGAGAGATAAAAAAAATATAATTAATTGATTAAATTATAAATAATTTAAAAATTAAATAAAATTATAAATATTTATAATATTTAGAATATAAATGAAGTAAAATGGAGAAATTAAATGATATAATTTTTAAAATAAAGGAATCAACTTATTACTATTGACAAAATCTAAGATCTGAATAGAAAATTTTTCAATAAAGAAATTAAAAGAGAAAATTAGAAGTGAAAATCTTCTGTAATAAAATTTAAGAATATTTTCAATCAATTTAAATAGAATAATAATATAATTAAATTAAAAAATTTTAAATAATAATATTTTATAATTATTTTTTAAAAATTATAATTTAATTTAAAAATAAAATTTAAATGCAAGTAATTTAAATATTAAAAGAATTCTTATAAAATTTAATCAATTATAATTTAAATATTCAAGATTTCATCAATCAATTTGAATTTAAATAAAATATTAATATAATTAAATAATTAAATTAAAATTTTTTAAAAAACATTTAATTTATAATTAATAAAATATAATTGTGGTACTTTATAAAGCCCCACTATTTTTCCCTCTCGCATAGATATAGATATATATATAAAGTTGAGGTAAGGCAAGAGCACCTTGTCGTATCTTTTTTGTTTTTTTAAATATTAATTATATTAAATATATATTATTATAAATTAAATATACTTTTATAATATATAAGAAAATATTTTTGTTATAATATATATTTTTATAATAATATAAAATATAATTATTTTGATTAAAAATAAAAATATAAAATACAATACTTTATAAAATATTAATATATTATATTACGTTATATTAATTTCATAATATTATTTCACTAAAAAAATAAATTTATCAACTAAATTATTAAAAATTATTAGAAATTATTTAAAATATTAATAAAAAAATTATTAATCATTTATCGACAAAAAATCATAATTATATTTATAAGAATTTTATTTTTTTATAATGTTATAATATAATTTTTTATAATAAAAATATTTTTAATTATTTTTATAATATACATGTTTTATTATAAAAATATTTTTTTATTTTATACTATATATTAATTTTATAGAACTGAAATTACATAATATATCACTGCAATTTTAAGTATCAATGTTACTTAATTTTTATAACTTTAAATAATATTTTAAAATTTTTTTATATTTTTAAATAATATTTTAAAAATACTTAAAAAATTTAAATATTTATAATAATTCACGTTTATATTCAAAACTTTAAATTTTCATAATAAAATTAAACCTTTTTTTCAATTTATTAGCGAAAGGACTAAATTGAATTTAAAAAAAATTAATGATAAACTACAATAAAATCTTTAAAGTTGTATATTATTCACAAAACATATATTCTTATAATTTAAATTTTATATTGAAATTAAATATATTTTATATTTATTTTATATAATATTAAATATATTATATTAAATAAATTTTTATTACAAATAAATTTTTATTATATAAAACACCACATGTAAATAATAATAAACACCATAGCGTCTGTTTCTACTATTTTAGGAAAATCAGGGTTACAAATATTTAAACATGGTAGTTTCTTGACATATCTTTTAATTTCTTGAATAATTTTTGTATGTTCTTCTGTCCATGGTTTAGGATTTGTTTTTAACCTATTATATAATGGTTTACAAAATATTCTTAAATGTGGGTAAAAATCAGAGATGTAATTTAATGATCCTAAAAATCTTTGTAGTTGGTTTTTATCTTTAATTTCATCGGGAAATTTGTCAGCAAACTCTATACTTCTTTGGATGGGTACTATTGTATTTTTATATATTTCATGTCCTAAAAATCTAATTTTTATCTGAAATATTTTCATTTTTGATTTGCTTAATACTAGTCCATTTCTTTTTATTATTTTGTAAAATATTTGTAAATGTTTAATATGTTGATCAATATTCTGGCTAAATACTAGAACATCATCTATATAGGTTATGATGAAATCATATGGTGTGAAAATATCATTCATAATTTTTTGAAATTCACTTGGTGCATTTTTCAATTCAAAAGGCATTATATTTCATTCATATTGTCCAAATGGTACTGTAAATGCAGTTTTATATTTGTCTTTTTCATCTATTTGTACTTGCCAGAATCCTGATTTCATATCAAATTTTGAAAAAATCTCTGCTTTGTATAGTCTGTTTAAAAGATCTTGTTTGTTTGGTATTGGATATCTTATCCATCTTAGAACTTTGTTTAAAGGTTTGTAATTAATAACTAATCTAGGTGCACCTCTTTCTATTTCAGCATTTTTATTGACATAAAAAGCTGCACATGACCATGGTGATTTACTTGGTCTAATTAAATTTTTGTTTAATAAATCTTGAATTTCTTTTTTACAAAATTCTAACATTTCTTGGTTCATTTGAATAGGCCTGGCTTTAGTTGGTATATCTTGTTCTTTAAAGTCTGGTTCATATGGTAAAGTTACTATGTGCTGTTTTCGATCCCAAAATGCTGTTGGTAAATCTGAACATAGGTCTTTTTCAAATTGTTCTTGAAGTGTTTTAATTTGTTGTTTGATGTTTGGATTTTCTAACTGTTCTTCTATTCTAATAGAATGTAAATCTTTCTTTAAGAATTGTATTTGGTTTTCTAAATTATTAATTTTACTTATGTTTTCTTGTTGGAATAAATTAACATCATGGTAATTAATAGGTGTTATGAATTGAAATATAATATCTTGACCTAATACATTGGTTTCTAAACCTAATTGTGTCACCTTAAAGGGATATAACATTTGTAAGAATGGATTTCCTAATATAAGTTGTGTATTGAGATTTTTAATTAACATGAAACTGGTTTTAAAACATATTCCATTGTTACAAATATGTGCACTAGGTATTTTGTAATCTATTTTGACTTTAGTTGAATTAGCTGCAGATAATGTCTGTTTAGTCTTATGAAAATATCTACTTGGTATTATCCCTTGATCTATACAATTCATGTCAGCTCCTGAATCTAACATGGCAATGGTTTCTAAGTTAAAATCTTTGATTGTCAAATTTATTCGTACATACCATTTTTGGTATTTAATTCTAGTAATATCATTGAATTTTAATGCTTGTTCTTCTTCTGTGTCTGTGCTTATTAATTCTTCTATCTTAGTTTTGTCCTTTCCTGAACTTTGTCCTATATTTTGATTTTCATTTAAATTTTGTTGTAGCTTTTGATTTTGTTCTAAATAATCACATCTTAATTTTAATTGTCTAACTTCTGATTTTAATTGTTTTATTTCTGATTGTAAATCTATAGAAGAAATTGTTGTTACGGGTTTTTTCTGTTTAAATAATTGTTCAATATCTTCGAACTTAGTTGGTGGTGCAATTTCTTGTCTTATTTCTTCATTAATTAATTTTGTTAATTTTTTAAACATTTTTCGCTTAATATTAGAATCTTGTACTTGTTCGATTTGTTCTAAAACTTGTTGATATTCTGTTAAGACATTTACTTTATTGTTACAATTACAAATTTCTCCTTGACAATTATGGTTATTATCTGAACTACTTATTGTATCTGATGAATCGTTACTACTATATTCATCATCTAATTCTGAAGAAGATAACTTGATTTGGTCAATTTTTTCTAACAATTGTTCTATGTTATCTATTTTTAATTCTAAACCTAATTCATGTATTTTTCTTCTTGCAGGACACTCTTTTGCATAATGTCCTTTTTGGTTACACAAATAACAAGTTATGTTAGTTTTATCATTGGATCTTTTAAAATTGTTTTTCTTATAATTATTTCTTTTAAAGGGTCTCTTTGTAAAAGGTTTTTTAGTAATTTGCTTATTATATTTATTATATGGCTTCCTAGGATACTTATATCGTCTATAAATTTTTTCTTTAAAAGGTTTATATCTTTTATGTTTCTGTTTCTTTATGGTTCCGAATCCAAATTGTTCACACTAATTTCCTAATTCTTTTCGAGATTGTCTATTTTCCATTTTTAATTTTTGTTGTAGTTTCATATCTCTACATAGTCGTATTCCGGTTAAATTTACACATGTGATTAGGTCTCCATAGGTTAAGTCATCATATGATATGTGTCCAAATTTTTGTTCAATTGTTTCTTTTAGTTTGGTTGCAAATAATCTTGGTAGTCCTGTTAGGAATTTTTCTTTCCAATGGTATGCATTAGGATCCGCTAAAGCATAAACTCGTTTTAGGAAATTGTCTTTGTACCATCTGAAATTTTCTAATTTTCTACATTTTAAATTTTGTAATATTTCACTGTTTCTTTCTGTATATAAATCTAAGTCTCCAATAAAATGTGATATAATATTATATACTAAGTATGCTAGGGTAAAGGATTGTGGTTGTCCTGTTGTTTGATCAATTACTGGTTCTCCAGTAGTACTATCTATTCTCCTTGCATTTAATATATTTGTTTTTATTTCATTGCTTAATAATTTGTCCCACCATGTCCTTAATTCTCCTGTAAATCCTAATATGATATTTTCAGCGGCATCTTTTTCTGTAATGCCAACTCTTTGTTTGTAAATATTACCTACAATGACCATTTCCTTGGTGATTTGTATTATTTCTGTTTCAGATAAGTCATCTATATTCCATTCATAAATATTTTTTGCATTATACTGTTTTTGTTTTCTATCTAATATTTTTAAATCATCTGGTCTAGTTTCATATTGCCTTTTGCCTATAGTATTTAAAGGAATAACATTGTCTTGGTCAGAGTCTGATGCTTCTAAGGGATTGTATATAGTATCTTCTTCTGACGAAGAAGTGTCATTATATTCTGTTAGAATAGTTATTTTATTTTTATCTTTACTCATATTCTCACTTGATATCTTACTTTGTGTAGGTGCTTTTATTTTAACGCCTCCTGTAGGTTTTGGGGAAGTACTTTGTTCCTTTATTATGTTTTGTAAGTATTTTGACATATCATGTAATTCTGTTTTTGGACTTAGTGTTACTATTTCTATGGGATTTTGTGATGGAGGTATCATTTTTGTGAAAGGTTGCTTAATGGGTTTTATAGCTGGATCTATTATATCATATGGTTTTGGATTACTATATCTTTGGGATAAATATATAGTGTTTGGTTTTGGTATTAAAGGAGATGGTGCCTGTGGTGTTTCTATGTGTTCTATATTTGTAATGTCTTCGTGATTTCTATCTATCTTTTCTTCGATCCTATCTAATTGTTGGCCTATGATATGTAATGATACATTGGTCCAGTTGTTTTGTAAATTAATTTCTCTTATATTATTTTCCTCGATATTGTTTGTATTTACAATTGCTTGCATTCCATGAGATATTTGGTTTCTTTTGAAAAATACTCTATCAAGTGGTGGTCTTTCACATTCATGAGCTAGATCACTAACTCCTCCTTCATTATTTACTTTGTGCCATTTATGTATTTTCTTTTCTAATATATTTAATTTCTTTTCATGAAAATATTTTAAATATGTGAAAAATGGTATAGTTTTCTCTACTTGTTCACAAAATGCAAAGAATTGTCTTTTAATTAAACTTTGTTCTTTTCTGGAATAGGTTTGCAAAAATAGATCCCTTTTCCCCCGGTTTTGATCTGACATATAGTCTGCTTGAATTTGGTCTTTATCAAGGGTAAAAACCTGGGTTAAGGTATTTATGGTAAAATCACTGTCTTCATATGGTTGACTAAATTGTCCTTGTCTGAATATACCTTCTTGTATTTTGATACCTTTTGTAGATTGTGGTTTAGTATGTTGGTCAAATGTTTCTTCTATTGGTTTTGTTCCAGAAGTTTCTCCAACAAAAGGTCCTTGATAATGAGGAAGAGGAATAATAGAGTCTTCTGATATACTATTATCTGGTTGTATCTCTATACTATGTCTTCTACGAGATGTATTTAAAGAATGTCGAGAGGGTTGGTATATATTAGGAGTTGCTTGTCTAAAAGAGTTTGATCTCTTATATTTTAATTCTAATGATCCATCATCATTTTGAATGATATAGTCTATCTCTTTATTTTCCTTAAAAGGTTTGTTAGGGATTGTCTTGACTGGATATTTCCAGCTTTCTGGTAAAGTTACATCTTTCCATTGTATAGTTCTGGGAATGGTTATATTTGCTTTGGATTGATCAATTTCCCAAAATATTGTTTCTCCTTCTGTCCTTTTATGGTTTATAGCATTAGGACATAATCCTGTATTCATTATTTTATAATTCAATCTATAAAATATCTCATATATGTGAGATCCTTTTAACATATTATAATTATGAGTTAGAATATCTAATGTTAGAATTTTCATTATATGAGGGTCTGTTAATGATATGGTAAAATTTGGAAAACAATTTGAATAAATTGGTCCATTTGTTAAACTGGTTTCAAATAATCCTAATAGCGAATCTTTATAATTAATATGTCTACAGTCGCTCAAAGCTACATGCATGCTAGTATTTAATCCTTCAACAGTTAATGGTTTTATAGCAATTTGTACTAGTCCTATGTGCATAAATTTATAACCTTGGTCCAAATATTTTATTATTGTTTTTTGACTTAATAAACTCATGGATTGTTTATCAGCATATAAGGGTATAACTTTTTCTTTCGTTTTAATTGCTCTAGCTGATTTGAAATCTAATATACATGTTTTATAAATTGTATCTACTGGTGTTTTTGGAGGTTTCCAATTTGTTAATTGCTGGTCATTCCATATATTTTCTTTTGATAATATTGTTTGATTATGATCTATATTAATATTTAAATCAGTTATGAGTTCGTCTTCTGGTCTCCTAGACCTAGAAGATCTATTTCTCCTAAACATATTCATCTTAAATTTCTAGGGTCTTCACATACACTTCCTTCTCTACTCACACTGCAGGTCTTACCACTCTCTGCCTGACTTATGGTTTTCGTGACACAGTTTCAACCCTAAAACTTTAATTTGAATTGTTTAAGATCCATAGAGTCTTCACAGGCTCTGATACCATTTCTACGATCCCAGGTGTATGATTTAAATATTTTATGATTTATAAATTCCTTAAATTAAATTGCTAATAATCAAAACGTATAATACCAGTAATTAAAACAAAATTCATAAAGTATACATACAATGGTCCATACATACATCATACCAGATAAGTATAAAAATATATAAAAATACATACAGTTAATAGACATGGTTTTAGAAATTATTATTACTCAATAATATTTCAAGATACATAAGCATAGAGTTAAATAATTCTAATGTTCTTTCTACTTCTCTACAATCGCAATATTCATTATGGTTGGTAGTATGATAATCACTAATAAATCTACCTTGTTGAATTATATTTCTTTTAAATGTTTCTACTTCTCTTTTATTTGTTAAATCGACTAGACTTAAATTTTCTAAAGCTGATTTAATAAATCTCATGGTTATATTAGATATTCATAAAAGCAATATGCAATTATATATTCTATTTCTTTGGAAATATAATATTTTAAAATATAACCATTGTCTAATTCAATAATATCAAATAGAACAATAAACATTATTAATTCAAATGAGCAACACACTTTCTGATGTGGCAGATCGGTATAAACCGCAACCACAGAGCATACTTAATATGAATGCACTTGATTTTAAATCTATTGGTAGAAGCAAAACTGGGTAACCTTGGTCTTGGAGAAGTTGGTATTACTAATGCACTAGATATCGGATTCATTGGTCTTTGTAGAATAGAAGAGGTACTGGTATAAATTGGTCTAGGACTATGTTGTCCTGAAGGTAGTAAGTTTATATTGCATGGTTTAATTATTGGTGATCGTAAAGAAATTCTTTTTTCAACTTCCTTTCCTTTGTCAGTCATGCTGTCCCTGCAAAAATTCACGTGTTAGGAAATCAGCAATAGAATTGTCAGTTCCTTTTATATGAATAATATCAAAGTCAAAAATAGATAAAAAAAACTTGCCATCTTGCAAAAATATGTTTGGCTGCTAAGTTTTTTACATCTTTGGTAAGAACATCTTTAGCAGCTTTACAATCTACTTGAATTGTGAATTTCTGATTTAATAAATCGCCTTGAAATTTTGTTACACATAAAACAATTGATAAAATTTCCTTTTTAATTGTAGAATATTTTTCTTGTGTGGGATTCCAAAATCCTGAATAATATCTAATAATATAATCTTTTCCATTTATGTTTTGTTTAAGAATACCTCCGTATCCTTGATTGGATGCGTCTGTTTCTACTATTTTAGGAAAATCAGGGTTACAAATATTTAAACATGGTAGCTTCTTGACATATCTTTTAATTTCTTGAATAATTTTTGTATGTTCTTCTGTCCATGGTTTAGGATTTGTTTTTAACCTATTATATAATGGTTTACAAAATATTCTTAAATGTGGGTAAAAATCAGAGATGTAATTTAATGATCCTAAAAATCTTTGTAGTTGGTTTTTATCTTTAATTTCATCGGGAAATTTGTCAGCAAACTCTATACTTCTTTGGATGGGTACTATTGTATTTTTATATATTTCATGTCCTAAAAATCTAATTTTTATCTGAAATATTTTCATTTTTGATTTGCTTAATACTAGTCCATTTCTTTTTATTATTTTGTAAAATATTTGTAAATGTTTAATATGTTGATCAATATTCTGGCTAAATACTAGAACATCATCTATATAGGTTATGATGAAATCATATGGTGTGAAAATATCATTCATAATTTTTTGAAATTCACTTGGTGCATTTTTCAATTCAAAAGGCATTATATTCCATTCATATTGTCCAAATGGTACTGTAAATGCAGTTTTATATTTGTCTTTTTCATCTATTTGTACTTGCCAGAATCCTGATTTCATATCAAATTTTGAAAAAATCTCTGCTTTGTATAGTCTGTTTAAAAGATCTTGTTTGTTTGGTATTGGATATCTTATCCATCTTAGAACTTTGTTTAAAGGTTTGTAATTAATAACTAATCTAGGTGCACCTCTTTCTATTTCAGCATTTTTATTGACATAAAAAGCTGCACATGACCATGGTGATTTACTTGGTCTAATTAAATTTTTGTTTAATAAATCTTGAATTTCTTTTTTACAAAATTCTAACATTTCTTGGTTCATTTGAATAGGCCTGGCTTTAGTTGGTATATCTTGTTCTTTAAAGTCTGGTTCATATGGTAAAGTTACTATGTGCTGTTTTCGATCCCAAAATGCTGTTGGTAAATCTGAACATAGGTCTTTTTCAAATTGTTCTTGAAGTGTTTTAATTTGTTGTTTGATGTTTGGATTTTCTAACTGTTCTTCTATTCTAATAGAATGTAAATCTTTCTTTAAGAATTGTATTTGGTTTTCTAAATTATTAATTTTACTTATGTTTTCTTGTTGGAATAAATTAACATCATGGTAATTAATAGGTGTTATGAATTGAAATATAATATCTTGACCTAATACATTGGTTTCTAAACCTAATTGTGTCACCTTAAAGGGATATAACATTTGTAAGAATGGATTTCCTAATATAAGTTGTGTATTGAGATTTTTAATTAACATGAAACTGGTTTTAAAACATATTCCATTGTTACAAATATGTGCACTAGGTATTTTGTAATCTATTTTGACTTTAGTTGAATTAGCTGCAGATAATGTCTGTTTAGTCTTATGAAAATATCTACTTGGTATTATCCCTTGATCTATACAATTCATGTCAGCTCCTGAATCTAACATGGCAATGGTTTCTAAGTTAAAATCTTTGATTGTCAAATTTATTCGTACATACCATTTTTGGTATTTAATTCTAGTAATATCATTGAATTTTAATGCTTGTTCTTCTTCTGTGTCTGTGCTTATTAATTCTTCTATCTTAGTTTTGTCCTTTCCTGAACTTTGTCCTATATTTTGATTTTCATTTAAATTTTGTTGTAGCTTTTGATTTTGTTCTAAATAATCACATCTTAATTTTAATTGTCTAACTTCTGATTTTAATTGTTTTATTTCTGATTGTAAATCTATAGAAGAAATTGTTGTTACGGGTTTTTTCTGTTTAAATAATTGTTCAATATCTTCGAACTTAGTTGGTGGTGCAATTTCTTGTCTTATTTCTTCATTAATTAATTTTGTTAATTTTTTAAACATTTTTCGCTTAATATTAGAATCTTGTACTTGTTCGATTTGTTCTAAAACTTGTTGATATTCTGTTAAGACATTTACTTTATTGTTACAATTACAAATTTCTCCTTGACAATTATGGTTATTATCTGAACTACTTATTGTATCTGATGAATCGTTACTACTATATTCATCATCTAATTCTGAAGAAGATAACTTGATTTGGTCAATTTTTTCTAACAATTGTTCTATGTTATCTATTTTTAATTCTAAACCTAATTCATGTATTTTTCTTCTTGCAGGACACTCTTTTGCATAATGTCCTTTTTGGTTACACAAATAACAAGTTATGTTAGTTTTATCATTGGATCTTTTAAAATTGTTTTTCTTATAATTATTTCTTTTAAAGGGTCTCTTTGTAAAAGGTTTTTTAGTAATTTGCTTATTATATTTATTATATGGCTTCCTAGGATACTTATATCGTCTATAAATTTTTTCTTTAAAAGGTTTATATCTTTTATGTTTCTGTTTCTTTATGGTTCCGAATCCAAATTGTTCACACTAATTTCCTAATTCTTTTCGAGATTGTCTATTTTCCATTTTTAATTTTTGTTGTAGTTTCATATCTCTACATAGTCGTATTCCGGTTAAATTTACACATGTGATTAGGTCTCCATAGGTTAAGTCATCATATGATATGTGTCCAAATTTTTGTTCAATTGTTTCTTTTAGTTTGGTTGCAAATAATCTTGGTAGTCCTGTTAGGAATTTTTCTTTCCAATGGTATGCATTAGGATCCGCTAAAGCATAAACTCGTTTTAGGAAATTGTCTTTGTACCATCTGAAATTTTCTAATTTTCTACATTTTAAATTTTGTAATATTTCACTGTTTCTTTCTGTATATAAATCTAAGTCTCCAATAAAATGTGATATAATATTATATACTAAGTATGCTAGGGTAAAGGATTGTGGTTGTCCTGTTGTTTGATCAATTACTGGTTCTCCAGTAGTACTATCTATTCTCCTTGCATTTAATATATTTGTTTTTATTTCATTGCTTAATAATTTGTCCCACCATGTCCTTAATTCTCCTGTAAATCCTAATATGATATTTTCAGCGGCATCTTTTTCTGTAATGCCAACTCTTTGTTTGTAAATATTCCCTACAATGACCATTTCCTTGGTGATTTGTATTATTTCTGTTTCAGATAAGTCATCTATATTCCATTCATAAATATTTTTTGCATTATACTGTTTTTGTTTTCTATCTAATATTTTTAAATCATCTGGTCTAGTTTCATATTGCCTTTTGCCTATAGTATTTAAAGGAATAACATTGTCTTGGTCAGAGTCTGATGCTTCTAAGGGATTGTATATAGTATCTTCTTCTGACGAAGAAGTGTCATTATATTCTGTTAGAATAGTTATTTTATTTTTATCTTTACTCATATTCTCACTTGATATCTTACTTTGTGTAGGTGCTTTTATTTTAACGCCTCCTGTAGGTTTTGGGGAAGTACTTTGTTCCTTTATTATGTTTTGTAAGTATTTTGACATATCATGTAATTCTGTTTTTGGACTTAGTGTTACTATTTCTATGGGATTTTGTGATGGAGGTATCATTTTTGTGAAAGGTTGCTTAATGGGTTTTATAGCTGGATCTATTATATCATATGGTTTTGGATTACTATATCTTTGGGATAAATATATAGTGTTTGGTTTTGGTATTAAAGGAGATGGTGCCTGTGGTGTTTCTATGTGTTCTATATTTGTAATGTCTTCGTGATTTCTATCTATCTTTTCTTCGATCCTATCTAATTGTTGGCCTATGATATGTAATGATACATTGGTCCAGTTGTTTTGTAAATTAATTTCTCTTATATTATTTTCCTCGATATTGTTTGTATTTACAATTGCTTGCATTCCATGAGATATTTGGTTTCTTTTGAAAAATACTCTATCAAGTGGTGGTCTTTCACATTCATGAGCTAGATCACTAACTCCTCCTTCATTATTTACTTTGTGCCATTTATGTATTTTCTTTTCTAATATATTTAATTTCTTTTCATGAAAATATTTTAAATATGTGAAAAATGGTATAGTTTTCTCTACTGGTTCACAAAATGCAAAGAATTGTCTTTTAATTAAACTTTGTTCTTTTCTAGAATAGGTTTGCAAAAATAGATCCCTTTTCCCCCGGTTTTGATCTGACATATAGTCAGCTTGAATTTGGTCTTTATCAAGGGTAAAAACCTGGGTTAAGGTATTTATGGTAAAATCACTGTCTTCATATGGTTGACTAAATTGTCCTTGTCTGAATATACCTTCTTGTATTTTGATACCTTTTGTAGATTGTGGTTTAGTATGTTGGTCAAATGTTTCTTCTATTGGTTTTGTTCCAGAAGTTTCTCCAACAAAAGGTCCTTGATAATGAGGAAGAGGAATAGTAGAGTCTTCTGATATACTATTATCTGGTTTTATCTCTATACTATGTCTTCTACGAGATGTATCTAAAGAATGTCGAGAGGGTTGGTATATATTAGGAGTTGCTTGTCTAAAAGAGTTTGATCTCTTATATTTTAATTCTAATGATCCATCATCATTTTGAATGATATAGTCTATCTCTTTATTTTCCTTAAAAGGTTTGTTAGGGATTGTCTTGACTGGATATTTCCAGCTTTCTGGTAAAGTTACATCTTTCCATTGTATAGTTCTGGGAATGGTTATATTTGCTTTGGATTGATCAATTTCCCAAAATATTGTTTCTCCTTCTGTCCTTTTATGGTTTATAGCATTAGGACATAATCCTGTATTCATTATTTTATAATTCAATCTATAAAATATCTCATATATGTGAGATCCTTTTAACATATTATAATTATGAGTTAGAATATCTAATGTTAGAATTTTCATTATATGAGGGTCTGTTAATGATATGGTAAAATTTGGAAAACAATTTGAATAAATTGGTCCATTTGTTAAACTGGTTTCAAATAATCCTAATAGTGAATCTTTATAATTAATATGTCTACAGTCGCGCAAAGCTACATGCATGCTAGTATTTAATCCTTCAACAGTTAATGGTTTTATAGCAATTTGTACTAGTCCTATGTGCATAAATTTATAACCTTGGTCCAAATATTTTATTATTGTTTTTTGACTTAATAAACTCATGGATTGTTTATCAGCATATAAGGGTATAACTTTTTCTTTCGTTTTAATTGCTCTAGCTGATTTGAAATCTAATATACCTGTTTTATAAATTGTATCTACTGGTGTTTTTGGAGGTTTCCAATTTGTTAATTGCTGGTCATTCCATATATTTTCTCTTGATAATATTGTTTGATTATGATCTATATTAATATTTAAATCAGTTATGAGTTCGTCTTCTGGTCTCCTAGACCTAGAAGATCTATTTCTCCTAAACATATTCATCTTAAATTTCTAGGGTCTTCACATACACTTCCTTCTCTACTCACACTGCAGGTCTTACCACTCTCTGCCTGACTTATGGTTTTCGTGACACAGTTTCAACCCTAAAACTTTAATTTGAATTGTTTAAGATCCATAGAGTCTTCACAGGCTCTGATACCATTTCTACGATCCCAGGTGTATGATTTAAATATTTTATGATTTATAAATTCCTTAAATTAAATTGCTAATAATCAAAACGTATAATACCAGTAATTAAAACAAAATTCATAAAGTATACATACAATGGTCCATACATACATCATACCAGATAAGTATAAAAATATATAAAAATACATACAGTTAATAGACATGGTTTTAGAAATTATTATTACTCAATAATATTTCAAGATACATAAGCATAGAGTTAAATAATTCTAATGTTCTTTCTACTTCTCTACAATCGCAATATTCATTATGGTTGGTAGTATGATAATCACTAATAAATCTACCTTGTTGAATTATATTTCTTTTAAATGTTTCTACTTCTCTTTTATTTGTTAAATCGACTAGACTTAAATTTTCTAAAGCTGATTTAATAAATCTCATGGTTATATTAGATATTCATAAAAGCAATATGCAATTATATATTCTATTTCTGTGGAAATATTATATTTTAAAATATAACCATTGTCTAATTCAATAATATCAAATAGAACAATAAACATTATTAATTCAAATGAGCAACACACTTTCTGATGTGGCAGATCGGTATAAACCGCAACCATAGAGCATACTTAATATGAATGCACTTGATTTTAAATTGGTTAGGGTTCCTGCACTGTTAACCTGGAAGCCCAGAATTAACTCAGATTGAAGAACGAAGAGAGAAAGAAATAGGTGCCGTCAACACGGACTTATATAGTAATAGTTGGTATAATACTTTTGTATTAAAATTTGAATGCAAAATACAAAATTACAAACTTACTTTGTACAAAATTTTTAAAAATAAACTGCTACCACTGTGTTGTAGTAAACAACAGTGTCCTTACAAATTGAGAATACAACTATCTTAGAATACATGAGAGAATTTAAGAGCAAATTTCTGTGATGGAAATTTTGGTGTGTCTTTATATCTCCATCTTGTAAATTTGGACAATTTAAGTATTAAACCATTAATTTTTATCAAAGCTCATAATTGCCATACGTTATTTTATTTAATTTTTTATTATTTTTTAATTAACTATATTTCTAATATATTCTATAAAATAATCCAATCATTTTTTATGAAATTATATTTACATTACTACTTTTAAATTTTGAATAATTAAACTGTAATTTTACAATTACAATTAAATTATAGTTAAATCTCGATTAAAACTTTCTAAATATCTAAATTGAAATCTATAAATAAAATAAAATTTATAATTCATTAATATTTATTTTATTTATAATAATATAAAATATAATTATTTTGATTAAAAATAAAAATATAAAATACAATACTTTATAAAATAATAATATATTATATTACGTTATATTAATTTCATAATATTATTTCACTAAAAAAATAAATTTATCAACTAAATTATTAAAAATTATTAGAAATTATTTAAAATATTAATAAAAAAATTATTAATCATTTATCGACAAAAAATCATAATTATATTTATAAGAATTTTATTTTTTTATAATGTTATAATATAATTTTTTATAATAAAAATATTTTTAATTATTTTTATAATATACATGTTTTATTATAAAAATATTTTTTTATTTTATACTATATATTAATTTTATAGAACTGAAATTACATAATATATCACTGCAATTTTAAGTATCAATGTTACTTAATTTTTATAACTTTAAATAATATTTTAAAATTTTTTTATATTTTTAAATAATATTTTAAAAATACTTAAAAAATTTAAATATTTATAATAATTCACGTTTATATTCAAAACTTTAAATTTTCATAATAAAATTAAACCTTTTTTTCAATTTATTAGCGAAAGGACTAAATTGAATTTAAAAAAAATTAATGATAAACTACAATAAAATCTTTAAAGTTGTATATTATTCACAAAACATATATTCTTATAATTTAAATTTTATATTGAAATTAAATATATTTTATATTTATTTTATATAATATTAAATATATTATATTAAATAAATTTTTATTACAAATAAATTTTTATTATATAAAACACCACATGTAAATAATATATATTAAAGCATTTCACTAAATATTTATACTTAATATTATAAATTATGTATATATTATTTATATTTAGAAAACTTTACGCTATATTAATAATAATATTCTAAATAAAACAAAGTATTATATATGATATAATACAACAATTGTCCAAAATAGGCTAGGAGCTGGCACTCAAAGATAAGATTACGTGGTAAGGGTATAATCAGATGATATTTGGTTCCACTGGCGAAAAAGAAGATTCGGTTACCATAGGTCTCAGCTATTCGTCAAGACTCGCCCTCTCAACTGCAGGGCGAAACTCCATGGAAAGTTACCGTTTCAGCATATCCTCATTACACCTATAATCGCCAGATCACATATCCATTAGCCAGTATTAATCGAATTTCCATGAGATGTGATAACCAAATCTATTTTCTTATAGTATAAAAGCAGATGAATACAGAGATCAAGGTACGCATTCTTACACAACTACTCTTGAGTTCAAAACATCTCATTACACTCGCCTTTTTTCAGTTTATTGACTTGAGTATCAGAGTAGCTACTATAAGTGTCAATCACTTCACCAACTAGAGAGATGCTTTCTCCAAGGCAAGGAAAGCTGGGCGGGTGAGGAACCCGAGATTAGCTTGCCAGGAGATGGCTTTGCCAAGATAAAATGGTGTTCCTCATAGCCATGGTGATGTTTATCTTTTGGGATGTGGCCATCTTCTAGAGGAAGTCTAAAGCCTCTTCCTCACTCCTCTGTGGCTGGACTCCATCATTTCTCAGCTCCATATATACATTCTAGCTCATTCGAAGGGGACTGAATCCTCCGAACACTCGGTGGCGGAGAATAAAAAATTTATACTTCCAGCATTTCAAAAATGAGGGAATCTGATCAAAGAGTGTCTAATATTTTCTACCGTTAAAGAACCAAAGCTCCTCATTCTTTTGTGTGCCCAGCTGGTACAGTTAGTAGAAAAGCGCAACGTTCGGCTCTATATTATTGTTAAAATAAAAAAACTGGGAGGCCACCAATATCCTCTACCTGTTGGTTTGCAGCTGAGCGACTGACAGCTTGTAGAATCGAAGGGCCTCAGTAAAAAATGGGTCCATAGGAAATCGAAGACCTGCCTTCAGATGCTCCTCATAGACCATGATGGTATCTTTCGCAGGAATTTAGTCGTCTAGATGAACACTCGGAGATGGAGCAAAGGCACGAAAGATTTCTCATGAGATGTGGTATTGATCATGTAAGCGGTCTACGTCCTTCTCAGTTAGTACGAAAGGAATTGTAACGACCCGAAATTCGGACCGCTACCGGCGCTAGGATCCAGATCGGCTTAAGGCCGCCGGGACCCGTAGCAAGCCTGACATATAACCTGTAAACCTGTATAATCCCATACATGATCAACAACATACATAAAAATTAAAAAATTTCTTTCCATATACATCAACCAAACTCAACCTGTGCATATACATTAACATAACATTGATCCCTCTGTGGGATCTCATTAATGCCCCCAATGGGTGACATAACATATGTTGAGTTGGTTTACATGAACATCATAAAAAAAAAAAATCTCTAAGATCATGTATTAAACAGGATAACAACAATCTATGGTCAAGCACACCTCTAACATCCATAAACATCATCTCATTTCATATCTATACTGATTAATACATTACATTACAATTTGATCATGTCCATTGCTAGCTATTACATAAACAAAACTTCATTACTCTATCCGGACTCCTGCTCTATCTTGTATCTGCAAGCTTGGGGGTAAAGGGAGAGGGGTGAGCTAAAAGCCCAGTGAGTAGAACTATAAAACATTTTAACACTATGCTTTAATGAAATGCATCATAACACAGACAATTCACATAAGGGTTGGGTGAACTTGTCACCAATTAGTCCAAGCTAACTCTGTGCCAGGCCGTAGCATGGGGTCCTGGTCTTCCTGTCATAACATACATCACTTACCATTGTCCCAGGGCCTCCTCTGGGCTCCTGGTCTTCGAGTCCCATAACCGTGCCAGGCCGTAGAATGGGGTCCTGGTCTTCCTGTCATGGACTAATTGGGTCATCCAACATTCACCCACATCAACAACAATCGATGCAATGCAGCATATTCGTGAAAACTAATGCAATCATCCTATTGCATAATCATGATGCATGAAACATGATAAAACATTTAACTTCTCAATTTAAAAGATTAAGTTTGGTTCCACTCACCTCTGGCTGACTCTGACAATACCGAAGCAGCTAAACTCACTGCTGGGGTCCTCGGTTCCTCGGGTCCGAACCTACATAGGTGGACTCAAATGAGGGACCAAACATACCTGAACATAACTATAAACTACTCCCCAAAAACCCCCTAAAACATCATGAAACAATCATAGAAAAACATGCAAAAGAGGCCTGGACAGGGCACTTTCGGCAGCAGGTTCGGCGGCCGAAAGTCCCTCTAGAGCCGAAAGTCAGGCAGGTTCGGCGGTACCTTCGGCGGCCGAAACTCCCAGACAGAGACGAAACTCATGCATGTTCGGCGGCACTTTCGGCGGCCGAAACTGCCAGACAGAGATGAAAGTCTCCTTTCGGGGGCAAGCTTCGGCAGCCGAAAGGCTGCCTCCCCAGCCATGTTCGGCGGCCGAAAGTCCTTCGGCTGCCGAACCTGGTTTCTGCCAAAGGGCAGAAACTTGGCTCCATTTGCACATTTTCGCCTCCAAACCTTCCAAACATGCATCAAACCTATTCTACAACACACAAACACAAGCATACATGTTCCTAGGGGCCTCACAACAACATAAACCCCATCTACAACACATCAAGCATCCACATTGTTCAAGAACATACATTTAGACCCATAAACATAACCATAACCTAAACATGCATTCTACCCCCATAGATCTACTTAAAACTTACTTTAAATATGCAATGAGCTTAAGATCGGCTCTTACCTCTTGAAGATAGAGAGAGAGACGACCAAAAACTCGAAGGTGGGAGAGAGTGGGTTCTTGAACCTCCAAGCTCCAAAACTTTGCTCAAAAGCTCCAAAACTTTGCTCAAAAGCTCAAATCTTCAAAACAAAGTTAAAACAAATGAAAATCTCGAAAGATCTAGAGGAAAAACATCAAAGATGGGTGAGGGACGGCGGAGAGCTCACCTTGGCCGAAAATGGGGAAAAAGCTCGCCCATTTTTGGCTAAGGGACCCTTTTATAGTGGCTGGCCAGACCACGTTCGGGGGCCGAATGTGCCTCCGCATGCATGCCATGTTCGGCGGCCGAACCTGAGTTTTCCTCCAAGCTATTTTCATGCAAAAACTCATTTTCTTTCATGCTTAAAACATAAAACACATTAAAACATTTTATAAAAACATGGTTTTACCCTACTAGAGGCCTCCGACATCCGAGATTCCACCGGACGGTAGGAATTCCGATACCGGAGTCTAGCCGGGTATTACAGGAATGTCATTAATCAGGGGGCTTTCATTCTCAAGGATTGCCCTAAGTGGAACGATGAACGTCAGAGCGTGAATGGGGCTGTAACGACCCGGAAATCGGACCCCTACCGGCGCTAGGATCCAGATCGACTTAAGGTCGCCGGAACCCGTAGCAAGCCTAACATACATCCTGTAAACCTGTTAAATCCCATACATGATCATACATTTACATAAAAATTTAAAATTTTTCTTTCATTTACCAAACTTAACCTGTGCATGCACATAACCATAAACATAAAACCTCACACTGGAGCCCTCATCAAATGCTCCAATAGGGTAACATATCATATATTAAGCTTGGTTCACATAAAACATCATAAAAATATTTCATAGATCATGTGCAACGGGATTAACTATACATACTAGGGTCAAACACAATTCTAATCCTCATACACATAACTGAACAATATCTTACATCACAATATTACAATACATTATTTTTCATGTCCACTTCTAACTATTACATAAAACTTGACTTTTTTACTCTTGCTGACTTCCTGATCTAGCCCGTACCTGCAAATCTGGGGGTTAAGGGAATGGGGTGAGCTACTAGAGCCCAGTAAGCAGAATAATAAAAATTAAAATTCATGCTTTCATGAAATGCATCACATAACAAACAATTCACATTAAAGATAAACTTGTCACCAATAGCCCTCTACATTTCCAATAGTAACAGAACGTGGAATGGGTCCTGGTCTTTCTCTTACATAACATATCATAACATTCCAAGGTGCCAGGGACGTAGAATGGGTCTTCCTGGACTTTCTCTTACATAGTGCCAGGGACGTAGAATGGGTCTTCCTGGACTTCCGTACCGTATCATCATCATATCATACCATATCATTTCATACGAGGGCTAATGGATCATCCAATGTTCACCCACAACAACATCATATTATGCAATGCAACATATTCGTGAATTCTAATGCAAACAACCTAATATATCTCATGGCATTCATGATGCATGAACATGCTCAAAATTGATTTATTTGCTTTGAAACATAAAGATTCATTCTACTCACCTTAAGCTAGCTTTGAAAAGACACTGAAGCAGCTATCTCACTGCTGGGGTCCTCGGTTCCTCGGGTCCGAACCTACACAGGTGGACTCAAATGAGGGACCAAACATACATGAACATGACTCTAAACTACTCCCCAAAAACCCTCTAAACACCTTAAAACAATCATAGAAAACATGCAAAGGAAGGCTGAACAGGGCACTTTCAGCGGCAGTGTAATACCCGGCTAGACTCCGGTATCAGAATTCCTACCGTCCGGTGGAATCTCGGATGTCGGAAGTCTCTAGTAGGGTAGAACCATGTTTTCTTAAAATGTTTTAATGTATTTCATGATTTTAAGTAAAAAGGAAATGAGTTTTTGCATGAGAACAACCTTGGAGGAAAACTTAGGTTCGGCCGCCGAACCTCAAGTCCGGCCGTCGAACATGCATGCGCTTCGAGTGTGCCTTAGGCCCCCGAAAGCATAAGTGAGGGAAGTCCAGGTTCGGCCGCCGAACCTTATGTTCGGCCGCCGAACATGGCATGCATGCGGAGGCACTTTTGGCTCCCGAACGTGGCCTGGCCAGCCACCTATAAAGGGGTCCCTTAGCCGAAAATGGGCGAGCTTTTTTCCCCATTGTCGGCCAAGGTGAGCTCTCCGCCGTCCCTCACCGATCTTGAGTTTCTTCCTTCCATTCTTCATGATTTTTATGAGTTTGCAACTTTGTTTTGAAGGTTTTGAGCTTTTGAGCAAGTTTTAGAGCTTGGAGGTTCAAGGAACTCTCTCTCTCCCATTTTTCGGGCTAGGGTCGTTCTTCTCTCGATCTTCAAGAGGTAAGGACCGAGCTTGAGCTTATGGCATGTTTTAAGTAAGTTTTAAGTAGATCTATGGGGTATAATGCATGTTCATGGTTAGGTTTATGGGTTTTATATGTGTTTATGAGCAATGTGGATGCTTGATGTGTTGTAGATGGGGTTTAAGATAGTTTGAAGCCCCTAGGAACTTGTATGCTTGAGTATATATATTGTAGATTAGGAAAAATGCAGGTTTGGATGGTTTTGAGAGGAAAATATGCATGAGGAACCAAGTTTCTACCCTTTGGCAGAAACCAGGTTCAGCAGCCGAAGGACTTTCGGCCGCCGAACCTGCCTGGGAGGCAAGCCTTTCGGCTGCCGAAGCCTGCCCCCGAAAGAGGACTTCCCCCGAAAGAGGACTTTCGTCTCTGTCTGGGAGTTTCGGCCGCCGAAAGTGCCACCGAACATGCATGAGTTTCGTCTCTGTCTGGGAGTTTCGGCCGCCGAAGGTGCCGCCGAACCTGCCTGACTTTCGGCTCTGGAGGGACTTTCGGCCGTCGAACCTGCCGCCGAAAGTGCCCTGTCCAGCCTTCCTTTGCATGTTTTTGCATGGATGTTTTGAGGAGTTTTAGAGGGTTTTTGGGGGATGTTTTTAGAGTTATGTTCTAGTTGTTTGGTCCCTCATTTGAGTCCACCTGTGTAGGTTCAGACCCGAGGAACCGAGGACCTCAGCAGTGAGTAAGCTGCTTCAGTCAGTGTCAGAGCTAGCCAGAGGTGAGTAGAACTAAACTAAATCTTCTATTTTATGAAATCAAATGCTTAAAGCATGTTCATGCATCATGTTTATATGTAATAGGTTGATTGCACTAGTTACACGAATATGTTGCATAGCATAATATGTTGTTGATGTGGATGAATGTTGAATGATCCATTAGCCCTCATATGTTATGACGTGATGATATGATATGGAAGTCCAGGTGTGGCCTGCACTACGCCCCTGGCACTATGTAAGAGAAAGACCGGATGTGGCCTGCACTACGCCCCCGGCACCATTGGTTATGTATGTTATGTTATGTATAAGAGAAAGACCAGGTGTGGCCTGCACTACGCCTCTGGCATGATTGGAATATGTAGAGGGCTAAATGGTGACAAGTTCAACCTTGATATGATTAGTTGTGATGTGACGCATTCCATGAACTTTTAATATAAATGTTTTATTATTCTGCTCACTGGGCTCTTGTAGCTCACCCCTTTTTCCCTTAACCCCCAGGTTTGCAGGTACAGGGTAGACCAGGAGGTCCGCAAGAGAAATGAAGTCATATGTTTGTAATAGATAGCATGTGGACATGATAAAATTCTAATGTAATGTCTTATGTAGTCATGTCATGTAATAATGATATTGAGGATTAGAGATTATGCTTGACTCTATGTGTAAGGTATCCCTTTTAATACATGATCTTAGATGTTTATGTCAACCAACTCAACATATATTGTATCGCCCATTGGGGCATTGTTGAGATCCCACTGAGGGGTCATGGTTATGATTATGATTATGTTTAGTGCATGCACAGGTTGAGTTTGGTGTATGAATGTAAGGAAAAGTTTTAATTTTTATGTATGTTGTTGATCATGTATGGGATTTAACAGGTTTACAGGTTGCATGTCAGGCTTGCTATGGGTCCCGGCGGCCTTAAGCCGACCTGGATCCTAGCGCCGGTAGCAGTCCGATTTTCGGGTCGTTACAGAGTGGTATCGGAGCCCTAGGTTCATATGATCGGACCTAGAGTTTCAGGCTCATAGATGTTATAGAAGGTCAAGCACAATAGGAAAGATCATGTCCACTAGGATAGGATGTGGAGTCCTGTCTTGTATAATTATGTGAAATGCCATGATAATATGCATGTGCATTAATGTTATGATTGTTATGTGATGTATGTGATGCGGGTTCATGTGTTCCCACATGAACCATATGATGCTAATGTTTATGTGTTTTGTGCTGTTTTTCAGAAAATAGGATGAGAGAAACTCGTCGATCTGCACGATTGACTGGAGTGCCACTTGAGGATGAGGGCATGAGCGCCCGTCCTCCTACATTGCCTAGGGCAATGTCTAGTAGGTCTAGCAGAGAAAGAGCAGTAAGAGACCCTAGAAGGTCTCTGGATCTGGGTAGGAGCAGATCAGTGAGGGGAACAGTTCAGGGAGGAATGTCAGAGGACATCGGGGATGATATGGATGTAGAGTAGAGGAGGGATGGCAGTCTGGGAGTTAGCATGTCAAAAGAGGGAATGGGAGAGTCCCAAGGAGGCACTCAGGCCTCGGGATTTGTTCAGCAACCCCACTACCCACACTTCTCACAAAATCCCGGGTATTCGATGGGAGGTATATCGGATTACCCTAGCTTTACCCCTTATCCCACACACATGCCATACCCACCCTACTACCCACCATATTCACAATACCCAATGTATCCACCCCCACCTTACTATCCAAATCCAGCAAACCCTACCTCAGAAAATGTTGCACCTCCTCCACCATCAGCAGAACCCACAGTTCCAGCAACCCATATGCCTAAGCCTAGCTCATCTAGTGGGAGCAAGGTCAAGATGACCGACTACATGAAGCTGGGTGCTCCCCAGTTTGAAACCGGTGATGACCCGATTGTGTACCTTGAGAGGTTTAAAACAATTACAGATGAGATAGGGGCGGATGGCAGTAGAGCCATTCAGATGGCTGGGTTCACATTAAAATGCAAAAAAGCCCGTGAGTGGTTTAAGAACTATGTGAGCCCGAGGTTGGACAACCTATCATGGGAGGAGTTTGCAAATGAATTTGCAGGATGGGCTTTTCCTGACAGTTCAAGAGAATTGAAGATGATTGAGTTTGAACAGTTAAGGCAGACAGAGAAAATGAGTGTAGAGGAGTACACCGACAGATTCTTGGAGCTGTTGCCGTTTGCAGGGCAAACTCTTGACACAGACCAGAAGAAGTCAAGGAGGTATATCATGAAACTTCACTCCAGGTATTCCTCCTTGATCCAGTCAGCCGATAGGGAGAGCTTCCATGCCATAGTGGATATGGCTAGGAGGATGGAGGCTAGTGCTATCATCGAGGGGAAAGTCAAGCAGTCAGTGGTACAGCCTTCTGGTTCTAAGACCCCAGGCCCTTCTTCTCTGAGTGCAGCAGCTTTAGGTAGTAAAAAGTGGGACAGAAGCTCTAGGATGTCCAAGAAGAACAAGTTCTGGAACAAGGTTAAGTCCAGTCTGGGATTTGGAGGTGGCTCAAGCTCTGGTGCGGATAATGCAATTTGTGCAAGGTGTGGTAAGCCACACAGGGGAGTATGTTGGTTTGGGACGACAACCTGTTATAGATGTGGTCAGGAGGGGCATATGTCTCGAGAATATCCAAGAGCAGCCCCGATGGCACAGTCCCAGCAGACAGCTTCAGGTAGTGTAGCGCAGCCAGCAGCTCCAGCCACGACTCAGGCCAGTGGCAGAGGTAGAGGGAGAGGGTCAGCCTCTTCTTCAGCGGGTTTCAGAGGTGAAGGTCCATCAGCTCCAGCACGGATCTTCATAATGACACAGCAGGAGGTAGATGCATCTAACACCGTGGTGGCAGGTAACTTAGTCATTGGTTGTTTAGATGTGTATGCCTTGATGGACCCTGGTGCATCTCATTCTTTTATTGCACCGAGAGCCATTGAGAGGTTGGGGTTGATGATCTCTGGGTTGGAGTGTCCTCTCTGGGTCAGTGGACCTAAGTGTGATCCATCAGTGGCAGAGTCAGTCTGCCAATGTAGTCCTGTTTTTATTGAGGGAAGATGCTTGTCCGCCGACCTGGTGGTTCTAGATTTAACAGATTTTGACGTCATTCTAGGGATGGACTGGTTATCTACCCATGGTGCTACCTTGGACTGCAGGGACAAGGTAGTCAGGTTCAGAGGTCAAGATGGGTCAGAAGTCGTCTTCAGGGGAGACAGGAGGGGTACACCTAGAGGTCTGATATTAGCTCTTCAGGCTCGTAGGTTGCTTAGGAGGGGATGTCAGGGGTATTTGGCTCATGTGAGAGAGCTTAGCAGTCAGGTTAGAGAGCCCGCCTCGGTGCCGGTGGTCAGAGAGTTTTTGGTGTGTTCCCAGACGAACTGCCAGGTTTACCACCTGCTAGGGAGATAGAGTTCGAGATAGAACTGATGCCTGGAACCCGACCAATCTCTATCCCTCCCTACAGGATGGCACCAGCAGAATTGAAAGAGTTGAAAGAGCAGTTACAGGAGCTGGTAGACAAGGGCTTCATCCGACCGAGTACCTCACCCTGGGGTGCTCCAGTTTTGTTTGTGAGAAAGAAGGATGGATCCCTTAGACTTTGTATCGACTACAGGCAGTTGAACAAAGTCACTACCAAGAATAGGTACCCTTTGCCAAGGATCGATGATCTATTCGACCAGCTAGCAGGAGCGGGTTGTTTCTCCAAAATAGATCTAAGGTCCAGGTACCATCAGCTGAGGATCAGGGAGGAAGATGTGCCAAAGACAGCTTTCAGGACCAGATATGGGAATTTTGAGTTCCTTGTAATGCCGTTCGGGTTAACCAACGCCCTTGCAGCATTCATGGATCTCATGAACAGAGTGTTTAACCAGTACCTGGATCACTTCGTTATTGTCTTCATAGATGATATCTTGGTGTATTCCAGGAATGCAGAGGAGCATGCCCATCATCTGAGGTTGGTTCTACAGACCTTGAGGGAGCATGGCTTGTATGCCAAGTTCTCCAAGTGTGAGTTCTGGCTGAGGAGCATTTCATTCTTGGGGCATGTTGTGATAGAAAATGGGATAGAGGTGGACCCCAAGAAGGTAGAAGCTGTGGCTAACTGGCCTAGACCCACTTCAGTGTCAGAGATCAGAAGTTTCTTGGGTTTGGCAGGTTACTACAGGAGGTTCGTTTAGGACTTCTCAAAAATTGCAGCTCCTCTGACCAGGTTAACTAGGAAGAATCAGAAGTTTGTGTGGACCGACCAGTGCGAAGAGAGTTTTGAAGAGCTTAAGAAGAGGTTAACGTCGGCACCAGTGTTAGCTTTGCCAACTAGCAGTGAGGACTTCACAGTGTTCTGTGATGCATCCCGAGTGGGTTTGGGTTGTGTGTTAATGCAGAATGAAAGGGTGATTGCTTATGCTTCTAGGCAGCCGAAGAAGCATGAGTTGAATTACCCCACACATGACCTGGAAATGGCAGCAGTAATCTTTGCACTCAAGATGTGGAGGCACTACCTCTATGGGGTTAAATGTGAGATCTTCACG
Organism: Manihot esculenta; assembly: GCF_001659605.2. Lineage (NCBI taxonomy): Eukaryota > Viridiplantae > Streptophyta > Magnoliopsida > Malpighiales > Euphorbiaceae > Manihot > Manihot esculenta. The sequence continues at coordinate 21,848,154 of NC_035171.2, forward strand.
GATCATAAGAGCCTACAGTACATCCTGAGTCAAAGAGATTTGAACTTGAGACAGAGAAGATGGGTGGAGCTGCTGAGTGACTATGATTGCAAGATTCAATACCATCCGGGTAAGGCGAATGTTGTGGCAGACGCCTTAAGCCGGAAATCACTCGGTAGTTTATCCCACATATCAGCAGAGAGGAGGCCAGTGGTGAAGGAGTTTTACAAGCTCATTGAGGAAGGTCTACAGTTGGAGTTGTCTGGTACAGGTGCTTTGGTAGCCCAGATGAGAGTGGCACCCGTGTTTCTAGAGCAGGTGGCTCAGAAACAGCATGAGGACCCAGAGTTAGTGAAGATTGCCAGGACTGTTCAGTCAGGCAAAGATAGTGAGTTCAGATTCGACAGCAAAGGGATCCTCCGCTATGGGAGTAGACTATGTGTACCAGATGACATAGGGCTAAAAGGAGACATTATGAGAGAGGCTCATAATGCAAGATACAGCGTTCACCCCGGAGCCACCAAGATGTATCAAGATCTGAAGAAGGTTTATTGGTGGCCAGCTATGAAGAAAGAAGTGGCACAGTTTGTGTCAGCCTGCGAAGTATGTCAGAGGGTGAAGCTGGAACATCAGAAGCCGGCTGGAATGCTTAACCCGCTACCTATTCAAGAGTGGAAATGGGAAAATGTAGCTATGGACTTCGTAGTGGGGTTACCGGCAACGTCCAACAGATTGGACTCCATATGGGTGATTGTGGACAGACTCACCAAATCTGCTCACTTCATCCCTGTCAGGAGTGGCTATTCTGTGGACAAGTTGGCGCAGGTGTATGTCGATGAGATCGTCAGACTGCATGGGGTTCCTATTTCGATAGTGTCCGATAGAGGGCCCCAGTTCACCTCCAGATTTTGGCGGAGTCTGCGGAATGCCATGGGTACCAGGTTGGATTTTAGCACTGCTTTCCATCCACAGATGGACGGACAATCAGAAAGGACCATCTAGACCATAGAGGATATGCTTAGAATGTGTGTGCTGGACTTTGGCGGTTCTTGGAGGCAGCATCTACCCTTGGTGGAGTTTGCCTACAATAACAGCCATCATGCTAGCATCGGGATGGCTCCATATGAAGCTTTGTATGGGAGGAAGTGCAGATCACCTGTTTGCTGGGAAGAAGTTGGAGAAAAGGCCTTGGCAGGGCCTGAGCCAGTAGAGATTACCAGCAGGGTAGTACCCATAATCAGAGAAAGGATCAAGTCTACTGCAAGCAGACAGAAGAGTTATGCAGACATCCGCAGAAGACAGGTAGAGTTTCAGGAGGGAGATTTGGTATTGCTCAAGGTGTCCCCTATTAAAGGAGTGGTTCGCTTCGGGAAGAAAGGTAAACTAGCCCACGATACATCGGACCCTTTGAAATCTTGCAAAAGATTGGGAATGTGTCGTACAAGCTAGATTTACCTGCTTCAATGGAAAGAATCCATCCGGTTTTCCATGTTTCAATGTTGAGGAAGTTTGTGTTAGATCCGAGCAAGGTTCTTAGTGAGCCTGATGTGGAGGTCCAAGAGGATCTCACCTATGTTGAACAGCCAGTACGGATCATAGACACCCATATCAGAAAGCTAAGAAACAAGGAAATCCCGATGGTGAAAGTCCTGTGGAACCACCACAATTTGGAAGAATGCACTTGGGAGACACGGGAGTCCATGCTCCAGCAATACCCTTATCTTTTCTAAGGTTAGTTTCTTATATGTTTCATGTGTTTTATGTGTATGATATGTTGTATGCCTTGCATGTGCTAGTTGAGGAACATTCGGGGACGAATGTTCTTAAGGGGGGGAGAATGTAATATCCGGCTAGACTCAGGTATCGGAATTCCTACCGTCCGGTGGAATCTCGGATGTTGGAAGCCTCTAGTAGGGTAGAAACATGTTTTCTTAAAATGTTTTAATGTATTTCATGATTTTAAGTAAAAAGGAAATGAGTTTTTGCATGAGAACAACCTTGGAGGAAAACTCAGGTTCGGCCGCCGAACCTCAAGTTCGGCCGCCGAAGCTCAAGTTCGGCCGCCGAACATGCATGCGCTTCGGGTGTGCCTTAGGTCCCCGAAAGTATAAGTGAGGAAAGTCTAGGTTTGGCCGCCGAACCTTATGTTCGGCCGCCGAACATGGCATGCATGCGGAGGCACTTTCGGCTCCTGAACGTGGCCTGGCCAGCCACCTATAAAGGGGTCCCTTAGCCGAAAACGGGCGAGCTTTTTTCCCCATTTTCGGCCAAGGTGAGCTCTTCGCCGTCCCTCACCGATCTTGAGTTTCTTCCTTCCATTCTTCATGATTTTTATGAGTTTGCAACTTTGTTTTGAAGGTTTTGAGCTTTTGAGCAAGTTTTGGAGCTTGGAGGTTCAAGGAACTCTCTCTCTCCCATTTTCCGGGCTAGGGTCGTTCTTCTCTCGATCTTCAAGAGGTAAGGACCGATCTTGAGCTTATGGCATGTTTTAAGTAAGTTTTAAGTAGATCTATGGAGTAGAATGCATGTTTAGCTCATGGTTAGGTTTATGGGTTTTATATGTGTTTATGAGCAATGTGGATGCTTGATGTGTTGTAGATGGGGTTTAAGATAGTTTGAAGCCCCTAGGAACTTGTATGCTTGAGCATATATGTTGTAGATTAGGAAAAATGCATGTTTGGATGGTTTTGAGAGGAAAATATGCATGAGGAACCAAGTTTCTGCCCTTTGGAAGAAACCAGGTGTAACGACCCGGAAAACCGACCCGTTACCGGCACTAGGGTCCAGATCGGCTTAAGGCCGCCGGGACCCGTAGCAAGCCTACATACATCCTGTATACCTGTTTAATCCCATACATGATCAACAAACATACTTAAGAATTAAAAACTTTTCTTTTTCTTCATATACCAAACTCAACCTGTGCATGCACTGTATTCATCATATACATAAACATTAATCCCTCTGTGGGATTTCATCAAAGCCTCTATGGCAATATACATTCAGTGTTGAGTTGGTTCACATATTCATCATAAAATAAGATCATGTACATACCAAGGGATTAACAAATACTATGGTCAAGCACAACTCTATCCTCAATAACATAATTACATAAACATAACTGTTCAAAACTTTACATTACATTCTTATCATTTGTCATGTCCACATACTCTAGCTATTACATACATATGACTTGACTTCACTCTAGCCGACTTCTTGATCTCTCCTGTACCTGCAACTCTGGGGATAATGGGAGTGGGGTGAGCTAAAAGCCCAGTGAGCAGAAACTAAAAACATTTGTTTTAATTCCTCCATTTTTAGGTATATTATTATTCATTTTTATTTTTATTATCAAATAACTTTTATTTTCATTTCTTTTCTTATTCATGCTTTCATGTATGCGTCATAACACAAACATTTCACAACAAGGATGAACTTGTCACCATTTAGCCCCTATCTTTCTTACTTATACATGCCGGGGGCGTAGAGCCGTAGCAGGCACACCCGGACTTCCATAATCAATCATAGTGCCAGGGGCGTAGAGCCGTAGCAGGCACACCTGGACTCACATAGGCTATCATGTCATACGAGGGCTAATGGATCATTCAATGTTCATCCACATCAACAACAAATTATGCAATGCAACATATTCGTGCATTCTAATGCAAGCAACCTAATATTGCATGGCATAATGATGCATGGGCAATGCTTTATGATTCATTCATTTATTCAATTACTTTAAAACTTAAGGGGTTGTTCCACTCACCTGGTAACTGAAGCTTGACAACGAACTCTGAACAACTATCTCACAACCGGGGGTCTCGGTTCCTCGGGTCCGAACCTACACAGGTGGACTCAAATGAGGCACCAAACATACATGAACGTGACTCTGAAAAGCTCCCCAAAAACCCCCTAAAACATCCTGAAAACATCACATGAAAACATGCAAGAAATGGCTGAACAGGGCACTTTCGGCGGCAGGTTCGGCGGCCGAAAGTCCCTCTGCAGCCGAAAGTCATGCAGGTTCGGCGGCACTTTCGGCGGCCGAACCTCCCAGACAGAGACGAACCTTGAGTTTCGGGGGCAGGCTTCGGCAGCCGAAACTGCCTCCACAAGGGGGTTCGGCGGCCGAAAGTCACTTCGGCGGCCGAACCTGAGTTTCTGCCGAAGGGCAGAAACTTGGCTCCCTTGTGTCCACAGCCTCCAAAACGCCTCAAAACCTGCATAAACTTGGTTCTACTCATGCATACACATCATACCAGTTCCTAGGGGCCTCATACAAACATATGCCCCAACTACAACACTTCAAACACACATCAAGCAAGCCACATTGTTCAAAAAATCACATAAACCTAACATATGCTCAACTAACTCTAACATGCTTCTCTACCCCTTAAAACTTCATGAAACTCATTTAAAACATACATTGAGCTTAAGATCGGCTCTTACCTCTTGAAGATCGAGGAAGAGACGACTCAACTCGGAGATCCAAGCACGAGAGCTCCTGAGTTTCCAAAGCTCCAAAACTTGCCTTTAAAGCTTAAAACTTGCAATGTGGGTTTAAAACTCAAGAAAGATGGAGGAGATCTAGTGAAAGAACACAAGATTTGAGGAGAGGGAGATCGGAAGCTTGTTGTGGCCGAAAATGGGAGAAAACCTCGCCCATTTCGGCTAAGGGTCCCTTTTATAGTGGCTGGCCAGGCCACGTTCGGGGGCCGAAGGTGCCTCCGCATGCATGCAAGGTTCGGCGGCCGAACTTGGAGTTCGGCGGCCGAACCTGCATTTCCCTCACTCAAAACTTTCGGGCGCCTAAAGTCCCTCCGAAAGCATGCATGTTCGGCGGCCGAACCTCAAAGTTCGGCGGCCGAACCTGGGTTTTCCTCCAAAGATTTTTCATGCAAAAACTCATTTAATTCTTACTTAAAAATATGAAAACATTTCATAAAATCATGGTTTTACCCTTCTAGAGGTTTCCGACATCCGAGGTCCCACCGGACGGTAGGGATTCCGATACCGGAGTCTAGCCGGGTGTAATACCCGGCTCGAGTCCGGCATCGGAATTCCTGTAGTCCGGTGGAATCTCGGGTGTCGGAACCCTCGAGAAGGGTAATACATATGTGTTTTTAAGGTATTTTCACTGGTTTTCATGGTTTGAAGGGTTAAAAGACTTGAGTTTTGAAAGAAAAGCAACAAGGGAGAAATGCAAAGGTTCGGCCGCCGAAGGTCACTTTCGGCCGCCGAACATTGCATGGTTGCGGCTTCACGTTCGGCTGCCGAAGGTGGTCTGGCCAGCCACCTATAAAAAGGGCCAAGGGTCGGTGGAAGGAGGTTATTTCTCCTCCACTTGCAGCCAGAGGTGAGTTTCAGCCTCTCCTATGTTGACTTTCATGTTTTCTATGATTTTCATCAAATCTTTCAAGAGTTTTAAGAGTTTTGATGATTTATGAAGGTTTTGAGCAAAAGAAGTAAGTTTTGAAGCTTGGAGCTTTGGAAGAGCTTTTCTTCATATCTCCACGTTGGGATCCTTCATCCTCAAGTTGTGTAAGAGGTAAGTGAAGATCCTGAGCTTCTTTGATGCTTTGGAAAGGTTTTATGAAGTTTGTATGGGTAGTATGCATGTTTAGGTTTAGGTGAGGTTTTTGGTGATTTGTGGTGTTCCAGCATGATTAAGTGTTGTGTGTTATGTTTGTTTGGGGTTTTAGGATAGTTGTAGACCCCTTTGTGCATATATATGTGTATATGCTAGTTGGGAGTAGTTGATGTGCATGTTGGTAGGTTTTTGGGCAAAGTTTGCATGAAACAGAGCAGGGTTCTGCCCTTCGGGCAAAACCAGGTTCGGCCGCCGAAGGAAGGTTCGGCCGCCGAACCCTTTGTGGAGGCAGTTTCGGCTGCCAAAGGTTGCCCCCGAAAGCTAGGCTTTCGGTTGAGAAAGGGACTTTCGGCCGCCGAAAGAGGGAGTTCGGCCGCCGAAAGTGTGTGAGTTTCGTCTCTGGACGAGACCTTCGGCCGCCGAAGGTGCCGCCGAACATGCATGAGTTTCGTCTCTGGAGTGGGGTTTCGGCCGCCGAACCTGCCGCCGAAAGTGCCCTGTCCAGCTTCCTTTTGCATGTTTTATGTGATGGTTTGAGGTTTGTTTAGAGGGGTTTTGGGGAGTTTCTTAGAGATGCTCTTGAGTGAGTTTAGTCCCTCATTTGAGTCCACCTGTGTAGGTACGGACCAGAGGAATCAGGGACATCAGCAGTGAGTCCAGAGTCAGAACCTGCAGAGTCAGTTCAGAGAGAACTACAGGTGAGTGGAATTTAACTTAATGTTTTAATATGAGAACTGAATATTTTATCATGCTTCATGCATCATGAATATGCTATAGGGTGAGTGCATTAGTGTACACAAAGATGATGCATTGCATTTATCCTTGTACTTGGCACTGCTCCTTGTACATTGCTTATGTGAGACGGCACGGACTTCGTGAGGATTCATTAGCCCTCAGAGGAAAGACCTGGAACAGCCTTACGAGGACCAGGCATAAAGACCTGGAACAGCCCTACGGGGACCAGGCAAATGGTACTTAGGTACCCAGATGAGATAGAGGGAGTTTTGATCCGTCCGGCCGAGGTGATGTGCTTATGTGTTGCATTCCATGAGAGCATGTTTTATCACTTGTATTTGCCTATTCTACTCACTGGGCTATCGTAGCTCATCCCTCTCCCCTAACTTCAGTTGTGCAGGTTCAGAGGTCAGAGAGAACTCAGCAGGGTACAGGAAGAGTACAGAGTTTTGTAATAGCTAGCGTGGACATGTAAATGTATAGAGATAATGTTTATGTACAGTGTATAGAATGGTGCTTGATTTATAAGACTTGTAATCCCTTTGTGGAGTCACATGATCAGTTTATGTATGTTTCTTTCTTGTTGTATGTTTATGAGCAAAACCAGGCTTAACATTATGAGTTTGATCCGCCTAGGGCCATGAGGAGCTCTAGTAGGGATTACAGAGAGAGTGCATGCACAGGTTAAGCCTTGGAATAAAGAAAAGTTTTATGGTTTTACAGAAAATGTATGATCATGTATGGGATTTCACAGGTATACAGACAGGATAGCAGGCTTACTACGGGTCCCGGCGACCTTAAGTCGATCTGGATCCTAGTGCCGGTGGCAGTTCGGTTTCCGGGCTGTTACACCGGGTATTACATTCTCCCCCCCTTAAGAACATTCGTCCCCGAATGTTCCTCAACTAACATATAAAGCATGGCATCAATCATAACATACAACATATCATACATGCAACACATAGAACAACTAACACTCACCTCAAAACAGATGGGGGTACTGCTGGAGCATGGACTCCCGTGTCTCCCATGTGCATTCCTCTAAGTTGTGGTGATTCCAAAGGACCTTTACCATCGGGATTTCCTTGTTCCTCAACTTTCTGATCTGAGTGTCTAGGATCCGCACTGGCTGTTCTACATAGGTGAGATCCTCATGGATCTCCATATCAGGCTCACTAAGAACCTTGCCCGGATCTGACACGAACTTCCTCAACATGGAAACATGGAAAACCGGATGGATTCTCTCCATAGAAGCAGGCAAGTCCAGCTTGTACGATACATTCCCAATCCTTTGCAGGACTTCAAAGGGTCCAATGTACCGCGGAGCTAGCTTACCCTTCTTACCAAACCGAACCACCCCTTTCATCGGAGACACCTTGAGCAATACTAGATCCCCCTCCTGAAACTCTACCTGTTTCCTGCGGATGTCTGCATAACTTTTCTGCCTGCTGGTGGCAGTCTTTATCCTTTCTCTGATCATGGGCACCACCCTGCTGGTAATCTCTACAAGCTCAGGCCCTGCTAAGGACCTTTCTCCTACCTCTTCCCAGCAAACGGGTGACCTGCACTTCCTCCCATATAAAGCTTCATATGGAGCCATCCCTATGCTAGCATGATAGCTGTTATTGTAGGCAAACTCCACCAAAGGTAGATGTTGCTTCCAAGAACCGCCAAAATCTAGCACGCACATTCTGAGCATATCTTCTACGGTCTGGATGGTCCTCTCTGACTGTCCATCGGTCTGGGGGTGGAAGGCAGTACTGAAATCTAACCTGGTGCCCATAGCACTCTGCAGACTCCGCCAAAACCTGGAGGTGAACTGGGGCCCTCTATCTGACACTATAGATACCGGGACCCCATGTAGTCTGACGACTTCACCCACATAAACCTGCGCTAACTTATCCACAGAGTAGTTGCTCCTAACTGGAATGAAGTGAGCAGATTTGGTGAGTCTGTCCACAATCACCCATATGGAGTCTAGTCTGTTGGATGTTGCCGGTAACCCCACTACGAAGTCCATAGCTATGTTCTCCCATTTCCATTCTGGAATAGGTAGCGGGTTAAGCATTCCAGCCGGCTTCTGATGCTCTAGTTTCACCCTCTGACACACATCGCAGGCTGACACGAACAGTGCCACGTCCTTCTTCATAGCTGGCCACCAATACACTCTCTTCAGATCCTGATACATCTTGGTGGCTCCAGGGTGAACACTATACTTGGTATTATGGGCTTCCCCCATAATATCTCCCTTCAGACCAATGTCATCTGGCACACATAATCTGTTCCCGTAGCGGAGGATCCCCTTATCATCAAATCTGAACTCACTATCTTTGCCTGACTGAACCGTCCTGGCAATCTTCACTAGCTCTGGGTCCTCATGCTGTTTCTGAGCCACCTGCTCCAGAAACACTGGTGTTACCTTCATCTGTGCAATCAAAGCACCTGTGCCAGACAACTCCAACTGTAATCCCTCACTCATAAGTCTGTGGAACTCCTTCACCAACGGCCTCCTCTCTGCTGAAATGTGGGATAGACTGCCGAGTGATTTCCGGCTTAGGGCGTCTGCCACAACATTCGCCTTACCCGGGTGGTACTGAATTTTACAATCATAGTCACTCAACAGCTCTACCCACCTCCTCTGCCTCATGTTCAGTTCTCTCTGACTCAGGATGTACTGCAGGCTCTTATGATCTGTGAAGATCTCACACTTTACCCCATAAAGGTAATGCCTCCACATCTTGAGTGCAAAGATCACTGCCGCCATCTCTAGGTCATGTGTGGGGTAATTCAGCTCATGCTTCTTCAGCTGCCTAGAAGCATAAGCGATCACCCTCTCATTTTGCATTAGCACACAACCCAGTCCCACACGGGACGCATCACAATATACTGAGAAGTCATCATCACCTTTTGGCAGAGCTAACACCGGTGCTGAAGTCAACCTCCTCTTAAGCTCCTCAAAGCTTTCCTCACACTGATCGGTCCATATGAACTTCTGATTCTTCTTTGTCAATTTGGTCATAGGAGCAGCAATCTTTGAGAAGTCCTGAACGAACCTCCTGTAGTAACCTGCTAAACCCAGAAAACTCTTGATCTCGGTCACTGTGGTGGGTCTAGGCCAGTTAGCTACAGCTTCTACCTTCTTGGGGTCTACTTCAATACCCTGTTCTGACACAATGTGCCCCAAGAATGAAATGCTCCTAAGCCAAAACTCACACTTGGAGAACTTGGCATACAAGCCATGCTCTCTCAAGGTCTGCAAAACTATCCTCAGGTGATGGGCATGCTCCTCTGCATTTCTGGAATACACTAAGATATCATCTATGAAGACAATAACGAAGTGATCCAGATACTGACTGAATACTCTGTTCATGAGGTCCATGAATGCTGCAGGGGCGTTGGTCAACCCAAACGGCATCACAAGGAACTCATAGTGCCCATACCTGGTCCTGAAAGCTGTCTTTGGTACATCTTCATTCCTTATCCTCAACTGATGGTACCCTGATCTCAGATCTATTTTGGAGAAACAACCTGCTCCTGCTAGCTGGTCGAATAGATCGTCGATCCTCGGCAAAGGGTACTTGTTCTTGATGGTGGCTTTGTTCAACTGTCTGTAGTCGATACAAAGCCTAAGGGATCCATCCTTTTTCTTTACAAAGAGCACTGGAGCACCCCAAGGTGAGGTACTCGGTCGGATGAAACCCTTGTCCACCAGTTCTTGCAACTGTTCCTTTAGCTCTTTCAACTCTGCTGGCGCCATCCTGTAGGGAGGGATAGAGATAGGCCTAGTTCCAGGCATCAGCTCTATTTCAAACTCTATCTCCCTTGCAGGTGGTAGTCCTGGAAGCTCGTCTGGGAAAACATCTAAGAACTCACTCACCACAGGCACTGAGACGGGCTCTCTGACATGACTATCTAACTCCCTCACATGAGCTAGAAACCCCTGACATCCCCTCCTAAGCAACCTACGAGCCTGAAGAGCTGAGATCAGACCTCTAGGTGTACCCCTCTTGTCTCCTCTGAAGACGACCTCTGACCCATCCTGATCTCTGAATCTGACTACCTTGTCTCTACAGTCCAAGGTAGCACCATGGGTCGATAACCAATCCATCCCTAGAATGACGTCAAAATCTGTCAAATCTAGAACCACAAGGTCGGCGGAAAGGCATCTTCCCTCTATGAAAACTGGACTACATTGGCAGACTGCCTCTGCCACTGACGGGTCACATTTGGGTCCACTGACCCATAGGGGACACTCTAATCCAGAGACCATCAATCCTACCCTCTCCACGACTCTCGGAGCAATAAAAGAATGAGATGCACCCGGGTCCATTAAGGCATACACATCAGAACAACCAATGATGAGATTACCTGCCACCACGGTGTTGGATGTGCTGGCCTCCTGCTGAGTCATAGTGAAGATCCGTGCCGGAGCTGATGGACCTTCACCTCTGTATCCTGCTGATGAAGAGGCTGACCCTCTCCCTCTGCCTCTGCCACTGGCCTGTGTTGCGGCTGGAGCTACTGGCTGCACCACACTGCCGGAGGTTGTCTGCTGAGATGGTGCTGTAAAGGCTCCTCTAGGACAGTCTCGAGCCAAATGACCCGCCTGTCCGCATCTGAAACATGTGTTTGTCCCTGCCAGACATACTCCCTTGTGTGGTCTCCCACATCTCATACATACTGTAACCTCTGCGCCAGAGCTTGAGCCACTGCCTAAACCCAGACCTGACTTGATCTTGTTCCAGAACTTATTCTTCTTAGATTTTCTGTGGCCTCTGTCCCACTTCTTATTGCCTGCAACTGCTGTACTCAGAGAAGAAGAGTCTACCCTTTCCCCACCTGGGGTCTTGGAACCAGAAGACTGTGCCACTGACTGTTTTACCTTCCCCTCAACGATAGCACTAGCCTCCATTCTCCTAGCCATATCCACTATGGCATGGAAACTCTCTCTCTCTGCTGACTGTACCAAAGAGGAATACCTGGAGTGCAGCCTCATAATATATCTCCTTGACTTCTTTTGATCTGTGTCCAAATTCAGCCCAGCATATGGCAACAACTCCAGGAACCTGTCTGTGTACTCGTCTACACTCATGTCATCAGTTTGCCTCAACTGCTCGAATTCTATCATCTTCAATTCCCTTGAACTATCAGGGAAAGCCCATCCTGCAAACTCATTTGAAAACTCTTCCCAATTCATGCTGTCCACTCTCGGGTTCACATAATTCTTGAACCACTCCCGTGCCTTCTTGCACTTAAGCGTGAACCCGGCCATCTGAATGGCTCTACTGTCATCAGCCCCTATCTCATCTGTAATTGCCTTGACCCGCTCCAAGTACACGAACGGATCATCACCGGTTTCAAACTGGGGAGCACTCAGCTTCATATAATCGGTCATCTTGACCTTGCTCCCTCCAGATGAGGTAGGTTTGGGTACTTGTGTTTCCGGGACAGTAGATACTGGTGGTGGTGGAGGTACAACATCCCCTGGGGTAGGGTTTGCTGTACTGGTAAAGGGAGGTGGAGGTGGGTACATGGGGTACTGAGAGTATGGTGGGTAGTAAGGTGGGTATGGCATATGTGGAGGATAAGGGCTAAAACTGGGGTAATCCGATGTACCTCCCATCGAATACCCTGGATGGTGTGAATAGGGTGGGTAGTGATGTGGCTGGACATAACTCGAGGCCTGAGTGCCTCCTTCTGATTCTCCCATGCCCTCTTCCGGCATGCTCACACCGAGACTGCCATCCCTCCTCTGATCTACTTCCATATCCTCAGACATTCCTCCCTGCACTGTTCCCCTTACTGATCTGCTTCTACCCAGATCCAAAGACCTTCTTGGGTCTCTAGCTACTCTGTCTCTGTTGGACCTACTGGACATTGCCCTAGGCAATGCTGGAGGACGGGCATCAGTGCCCTCGTCCTGAGGTGGCACTCCAGTCAATCGTGCAGATCGACGAGTTCCTCTCATTCTATCTTCTGAAAAACAGCACATAGCATAAACAACCATTAGCATCATATGGTTCATGTGGGCACACATGAACCCTCATCACATACATAGCATCACATCATAGCATTTATGCACATGCATATCATCATGGCATATCACATCATCATATAGACAGGACTCTACATCCTATCCTAGTGGACATGATTTTCCTAGTGTGCTTGACCTTCTAGAACATCTATGAGCCCGACACTCTAGGTCCGATCATATGAACCTAGGGCTCTGATACCACTCTGTAACGACCCGGAAAACCGACCCGTTACCGGCACTAGGGTCCAGATCGGCTTAAGGCCGCCGGGACCCGTAGCAAGCCTACATACATCCTGTATACCTGTTTAATCCCATACATGATCAACAAACATACTTAAGAATTAAAAACTTTTCTTTTTCTTCATATACCAAACTCAACCTGTGCATGCACTGTATTCATCATATACATAAACATTAATCCCTCTGTGGGATTTCATCAAAGCCTCTATGGCAATATACATTCAGTGTTGAGTTGGTTCACATATTCATCATAAAATAAGATCATGTACATACCAAGGGATTAACAAATACTATGGTCAAGCACAACTCTATCCTCAATAACATAATTACATAAACATAACTGTTCAAAACTTTACATTACATTCTTATCATTTGTCATGTCCACATACTCTAGCTATTACATACATATGACTTGACTTCACTCTAGCCGACTTCTTGATCTCTCCTGTACCTGCAACTCTGGGGATAATGGGAGTGGGGTGAGCTAAAAGCCCAGTGAGCAGAAACTAAAAACATTTGTTTTAATTCCTCCATTTTTAGGTATATTATTATTCATTTTTATTTTTATTATCAAATAACTTTTATTTTCATTTCTTTTCTTATTCATGCTTTCATGTATGCGTCATAACACAAACATTTCACAACAAGGATGAACTTGTCACCATTTAGCCCCTATCTTTCTTACTTATACATGCCGGGGGCGTAGAGCCGTAGCAGGCACACCCGGACTTCCATAATCAATCATAGTGCCAGGGGCGTAGAGCCGTAGCAGGCACACCTGGACTCACATAGGCTATCATGTCATACGAGGGCTAATGGATCATTCAATGTTCATCCACATCAACAACAAATTATGCAATGCAACATATTCGTGCATTCTAATGCAAGCAACCTAATATTGCATGGCATAATGATGCATGGGCAATGCTTTATGATTCATTCATTTATTCAATTACTTTAAAACTTAAGGGGTTGTTCCACTCACCTGGTAACTGAAGCTTGACAACGAACTCTGAACAACTATCTCACAACCGGGGGTCTCGGTTCCTCGGGTCCGAACCTACACAGGTGGACTCAAATGAGGCACCAAACATACATGAACGTGACTCTGAAAAGCTCCCCAAAAACCCCCTAAAACATCCTGAAAACATCACATGAAAACATGCAAGAAATGGCTGAACAGGGCACTTTCGGCGGCAGGTTCGGCGGCCGAAAGTCCCTCTGCAGCCGAAAGTCATGCAGGTTCGGCGGCACTTTCGGCGGCCGAACCTCCCAGACAGAGACGAACCTTGAGTTTCGGGGGCAGGCTTCGGCAGCCGAAACTGCCTCCACAAGGGGGTTCGGCGGCCGAAAGTCACTTCGGCGGCCGAACCTGAGTTTCTGCCGAAGGGCAGAAACTTGGCTCCCTTGTGTCCACAGCCTCCAAAACGCCTCAAAACCTGCATAAACTTGGTTCTACTCATGCATACACATCATACCAGTTCCTAGGGGCCTCATACAAACATATGCCCCAACTACAACACTTCAAACACACATCAAGCAAGCCACATTGTTCAAAAAATCACATAAACCTAACATATGCTCAACTAACTCTAACATGCTTCTCTACCCCTTAAAACTTCATGAAACTCATTTAAAACATACATTGAGCTTAAGATCGGCTCTTACCTCTTGAAGATCGAGGAAGAGACGACTCAACTCGGAGATCCAAGCACGAGAGCTCCTGAGTTTCCAAAGCTCCAAAACTTGCCTTTAAAGCTTAAAACTTGCAATGTGGGTTTAAAACTCAAGAAAGATGGAGGAGATCTAGTGAAAGAACACAAGATTTGAGGAGAGGGAGATCGGAAGCTTGTTGTGGCCGAAAATGGGAGAAAACCTCGCCCATTTCGGCTAAGGGTCCCTTTTATAGTGGCTGGCCAGGCCACGTTCGGGGGCCGAAGGTGCCTCCGCATGCATGCAAGGTTCGGCGGCCGAACTTGGAGTTCGGCGGCCGAACCTGCATTTCCCTCACTCAAAACTTTCGGGCGCCTAAAGTCCCTCCGAAAGCATGCATGTTCGGCGGCCGAACCTCAAAGTTCGGCGGCCGAACCTGGGTTTTCCTCCAAAGATTTTTCATGCAAAAACTCATTTAATTCTTACTTAAAAATATGAAAACATTTCATAAAATCATGGTTTTACCCTTCTAGAGGTTTCCGACATCCGAGGTCCCACCGGACGGTAGGGATTCCGATACCGGAGTCTAGCCGGGTATTACACCAGGTTCGGCAGCCGAAGGACTTTCGGCCGCCGAACCTGCCTGGGAGGCAAGCCTTTCGGCTGCCAAAGCCTGCCCCCGAAAGAGGACTTTCGTCTCTGTCTGGGAGTTTCGGCCGTCGAAAGTGCCGCCGAACATGCATGAGTTTCGTCTCTGTCTGGGAGTTTCGGCCGCCGAAGGTGCCGCCGAACCTGCCTGACTTTCGGCTCTGGAGGGACTTTCGGCTGCCGAACCTGCCGCCGAAAGTGCCCTGTCCAGCCTTCCTTTGCATGTTTTTGCATGGATGTTTTGAGGAGTTTTAGAGGGTTTTTGGGGGATGTTTTTAGAGTTATGTTCTAGTTGTTTGGTCCCTCATTTGAGTCCACCTGTGTAGGTTCGGACCCGAGGAACCGAGGACCTCAGCAGTGAGTCAGCTGCTTCAGTCAGTGTCAGAGCTAGCCAGAGGTGAGTAGAACTAAACTAAATCTTCTATTTTACGAAATCAAATGCTTAAAGCATGTTCATGCATCATGTTTATATGTAATAGGTTGATTGCACTAGTTACACGAATATGTTGCATAGCATAATATGTTGTTGATGTGGATGAATATTGAATGATCCATTAGCCCTCATATGTTATGACGTGATGATATGATATGGAAGTCCAGGTGTGGCCTGCACTACGCCCCTGGCACTATGTAAGAGAAAGACCGGATGTGGCCTGCACTACGCCCCTGGCACCATTGGTTATGTATGTTATGTTATGTATAAGAGAAAGACCGGGTGTGGCCTGCACTACGCCTCTGGCATGATTGGAATATGTAGAGGGCTAAATGGTGACAAGTTCATCCTTGATATGATTAGTTGTGATGTGACGCATTCCATGAACTTTTAATATAAATGTTTTATTATTCTGCTCTTTGGGCTCTTGTAGCTCACCCCTTTTTCCCTTAACCCCCAGGTTTGCAGGTACAGGGTAGACCAGGAGGTCCGCAAGAGAAATGAAGTCATGTGTTTGTAATAGATAGCGTGTGGACATGATGAAATTCTAATGTAATGTCTTATGTAGTCATGTCATGTAATAATGATATTGAGGATTAGAGATTGTGCTTGACTCTATGTGTAAGGTATCCCTTTTAATACATGATCTTAGATGTTTATGTCGACCAACTCAACATATATTGTATCGCCCATTGGGGCATTGTTGAGATCCCACTGAGGGGTCATGGTTATGATTATGATTATATTTAGTGGATGCACAGGTTGAGATTGGTGTATGAATGTAAGGAAAAGTTTTAATTTTTATGTATGTTGTTGATCATGTATGGGATTTAATAGGTTTACAGGTTACATGTCAGGCTTGCTATGGGTCCCGGCAGCCTTAAGCCGACCTGGATCCTAGAGCCGGTAGCGATCCGATTTTCGGGTCGTTACAGAGTGGTATCAGAGCCCTAGGTTCATATGATCGGACCTAGAGTGTCGGGCTCATAGATGTTATAGAAGGTCAAGCACAATAGGAAAGATCATGTCCACTAGGATAGGATGTGGAGTCCTGTCTTGTATAATTATGTGAAATGCCATGATAATATGCATGTGCATTAATGTTATGATTGTTATGTGATGTATGTGATACGGGTTCATGTGTTCCCACATGAACCATATGATGCTAATGTTTATGTGTTTTGTGCTGTTTTTCAGACCCCAGGCCCTTCTTCTCTGAGTGCAGCAGCTTCAGGTAGTAAAAAGTGGGACAGAGGCTCTAGGAAGTCCAAGAAGAACAAGTTCTGGTATAAGGTTAAGTCCAGTCTGGGATTTGGAGGTGGCTCAAGCTCTGGTGCGGATAATGCAGTTTGTGCAAGGTGTGGTAAGCCACACATGGGAGTATGTCGGTTTGGGACGACAACCTGTTACAGATGTGGTCAGGAGGGGCATATGTCTCGAGAATGTCCAAAGGACTTTCACCATCGGGATTTCCTTGTTCCTTAGCTTTCTAATCTGGGTGTCTAGGATCCGTACTGGCTGCTCAACATAGGTGAGATCTTCAAGGATCTCCACATCAGGCTCACTAAGAACCTTGCCCGGATTTGACACGAACTTTCGTAACATGAAAACATGGAAAACTGGATGGATTCTCTCCATTGAAGCAGGTAAGTCCATCTTGTATGATACATTCCCAATCTTTTGCAAGATTTCAAAGGGTCCGATGTACCGTGGAGCTAACTTACCTTTCTTCCCAAACCGAATCACCCCTTTCATAGGAGACACCTTGAGCAATGCCAAATCACCCTCCTGAAACTCTACTTGCTTCCTGCGGACATCTGTATAACTCTTTTGCCTGCTCACAGCAGTTCTGATCCTTTCTCTGATTATGGGCACTACTCTGCTGGTGATTTCTACTAGCTCAGGCCCTGCCAATGCCCTTTCTCCAACTTCTTCCCAGCAAACCGGTGACCTGCACTTCCTTCCATACAAAACTTCATATGGAGCCATCCCTATGCTAGCATGATAGCTGTTATTGTAGGCAAACTCCACCAAAGGTAGATGCTACCTCCAAGAACCGCCAAAATCTAGCACACACATTCTGAGCATATCTTCTATTGTCTGGATGGTCCTCTCTGATTGTCCATCCGTCTGAGGATGGAAAGCAGTGCTAAAGTCCAACCTGGTACCCTTAGCACTCTGCAGACTCCGCCAAAACCTGGAGGTGAACTGGGGTCCTCTATCAGACACTATTGAAATAGGAGCCCCATGTAACCTGACCACTTCATCAACAAACACCTGCGCCAATTTGTCCACAGAATAGCCACTCCTAACAGGGATGAAGTGAGCAGATTTGGTCAGTCTGTCCACAATCACCCATATGGAGTCCAATCTGTTGGACGTCGCCGGTAACCCCACCACGAAGTCCATAGCGATATTCTCCCATTTCCACTCTGGAATCAGTAGTGGGTTAAGCATTCCAGCCGGCTTCTGATGTTTCAGCTTCACCCTCTGACATACTTCGCAGGCTGACACGAACTGGGCCACTTCTCTTTTCATGGCTGGCCACCAATAAACTCTTTTCACATCCTGATACATTTTGGTGGCGCCAGGGTGAACACTGTATCTGGCATTATGAGCTTCCCTCATAATGTCTCCCTTCAGACCCACGTCATCTGGTACACATAATCTGTTCCCATAGCGGAGGATCCCCTTATTGTCAATTCTGAACTCTTCGTTCTTGCCTGACTGAACAGTCCTGGCAATCTTCACTAACTCTGGGTCCTCGTGCTGTTTCTGAGCCACCTACTCCAGAAACACAGGTGTTACTCTCATATGGGCTATCAAAGCACCTGTACCAGACAACTCTAATTGTAGACCTTCATTAATGAGCTTATAGAACTCTTTCACCACCGGTCTCCTCTCTGCTGAAATATGGGATAGACTGCCAAGTGATTTTCGGCTTGGGGCATCTGCCACAACATTCGCCTTACCCGGATGGTATTGAATCTTGCAATGATAGTCACTAAGCAGTTCTACCCATCTTCTCTGCCTCAGGTTCAACTCTCTCTGACTCAAGATGTACTGCAAGCTTTTATGATCTATGAAGATCTCACATTTTACCCCATAAAGGTAATGCCTCCACATATTGAGTGCAAAGATCACAGCTGCCATCTCCAGGTCATGTGTAGGATAATTCAACTCATGCTTCTTCAACTGCCTAGAAGCATAAGCAATCACCCTTTCATTCTGCATCAACACACAACCCAGTCCCACACGGGACGCATCACAATACACTGTGAAGTCTTCATTACTGGTAGGCAGAGCTAACACCGGTGCTGACGTTAACCTCTTCTTTAGCTCTTCAAAACTCTCTTCACGTTGGTCAGTCCACATAAACTTCTGATTCTTTCTGGTCAGTCTGGTCATAGGAGCTGCAATTTTAGAGAAGTCCTGAATGAATCTCCTGAACGAATCTCCTGTAGTAACCTGCCAAGTCCAAGAAGCTCTTGATCTCTGTCACTGTAGTGGGTCTAGGCCAGTTAGCTACAGCTTCCACCTTCTTGGGGTCCACTTCTATTCCATTTTCTGATACAACATGCCCCAAAAATGAAATGCTCCTTAACCAGAACTCACACTTGGAGAATTTGGCATACAAGCCGTGTTCCCTCAAGGTCTACAAAACCAACCTCAGATGATGGGCATGCTCCTCTGCATTCCTGGAATACACTAAGATATCATCTATGAAGACAATAATAAAGTGATCCAGATACTGACTGAAAACTCTGTTCATGAGATCCATGAATGCTGCAGGGGCATTGGTTAACCCGAACGGCATCACAAGGAACTCATAGTGCCCATATCTGGTCCTGAACGCCGTCTTTGGCACATCTTCTTCTCTTATTCTCAGCTGATGGTACCCAGATCTCAGATCTATCTTAGAGAAACAACCCGCTCCTGCTAGCTGGTCGAATAGATCATCGATCCTAGGCAACGGGTACTTGTTCTTGGTAGTGACTTTGTTCAACTGCCTGTAGTCAATACAAAGTCTAAGGGATCCATCCTTCTTTTTCACAAACAGCACTGGAGCACCCCAAGGTGAGGTACTCGATCGTATGAAGCCCTTATCTACCAGCTCTTGCAACTGTTCTTTCAACTCTTTTAACTCAACTGGTGCCATCCTGTAGGGAGGGATAGAGATAGGTCTGGTTCCAGGCATCAATTCTATTTCAAACTCTATCTCCCTAGCAGGTGGTAAACCTGGCAGCTCGTCTGGGAAGACATCTAAAAACTCTCTGACCATGAGCACTGAGGCAGGCTCTCTAACATGACTATCCAGCTCTCTCATATGAGCTAGAAAACCCTGACAACCCCTCCTGAGCAACCTACGAGCCTGTAGAGCTGATATCAAACCTCTAGGTGTACCCCTCCTATCTCCTCTGAAGACAACCTCTGACCCATCCTGACCTCTGAACCTGACTACCTTCTCTCTGCAGTCCAAGGTAGCACCATGGGTAGATAGCCAATCCATCCCTAGAATGACATCAAAATCCGTCAAATCTAGAACCACAAGGTCGGTTGGAAGGCATTTACTCTCCACAAACACTGGACTAAATCGGCAGACTGACTCTGCCACTGACGGGTCACACTTGGGTCCACTGACCCATAGGGGGCACTCTAACCCAGAGACCATCAAACCCAACCTCTCAATGGCTCTCAGAGCAACAAAAGAATGAGATGCACCAGGGTCCATTAAGGCATACACATCTGAACAACCAATGATGAGATTACCTTATACCACGGTGTTTGATGCATTAGCCTCCTGTTGTGTCATAGTGAAGATCCGCGCTGGAGCTGATGGACCTTCACCCCTGAAACCCGCTGAGGAAGAGGCTGCCCCTCTCCCTCTGCCTCTGCCACTGGCTTGAGTCGCGGCTGGAGCAACTGGTTGAGCCACACTACCAGAAGCTGTCTGCTGGGACTGTGCCATATAAGCTGCTCTAGGACACTCCCATGCCATGTGTCCCTCCTGCCCACATCTGAAGCAGGCTGTCGTCCCAAACCGACATACTCCCTTATGCAACTTCCCACACTTCATACATACTGCACTGTCTGCACCTGAGCTCGAGCCACCTCCCAATCCCATACCTGACTTTATCTTGTTCCAAAACTTGTTCTTCTTTGACTTCTTAGTGGTATTACCCCACTTTTTACTGCCTGAAACTGCTGCACTCAATGAAGGAGGGTCTAACTTTCCCCCACTTGGGGTCTTGGAACCCGAAGGCTGTGCCACAGACTGCTTAACTTTTCCTTCGATTATTGCACTAGCCTCCATCCTCCGGGCCATATCCACTATGGCATGGAAACTCTCCCTCTCTGCTGATTGGATCAAGGAGGAATACCTGGAATGAAGCTTCATGATATACCTCCTAGCCTTCTTCTGATCTGTGTCCAGATTTTGCCCTGCAAACGACAACAGCTCCAAGAACTTATCTGTGAACTCATCTACACTCATCTCCTCTGACTGCCTCAACTGTTCAAACTCGATCATCTTCAACTCCCTTGAGCTATCAGGGAAAGCCCATCCTGCAAACTCATTAGCAAACTCCTCCCATGATAGACTATCCAACCTCGGGTTTACATAGTTTTTAAACCACTCTCGGGCCTTCTTGCACTTCAGTGTGAACCCAGCCATCTGAATGGCTCTACTGTCATCTACCCCTAACTCATCTGTTATCATCTTGATCGTCCTGAGGTACTGAAACGGATCATCACCTGTTTCATACTTAGGAGCATCCAACTTCAAGTAGTCAGTCATTTTGACCTTGCTCCCTCCAGATGAGCTAGGTTTAGGTGCTTGGGCTTCTGGGATCATAGGTTCTGCTAGTGCTGGAGGAGGTGCAACATCTCCTGGGTTAGGGTTTGTTGTTCCTGGATAAAAGGATGAGGGTGGGTACATAGGGTACTGTGGGTATGGTGGGTAGAAAGGTGGGTATGGCATGTGAGAAGGATAAGGGTTAAAACTGGGGTAATCCGATGTACCTCCCATCGAATACCCGGGATTCTGTGAAAAGGGTGGATATTGGGGTGGTTGAACAAACCCCGAGGCCTGAGTGCCTCCTTGGGACTCTCCCATGCCCTCTTCTGACATGCTCACACCAAGATTGCCATCCCTCCTTTGATCCACATCCATATCATCCCTCACATCTTTTGACACTCCTCCCTGAACTGTTCCTCTTCTGCTCATATCAAAAGACCTTCTAAGGTCCCTTGACACTCTCTCCCTACTAGACCTGCAGGACATTGCCCTTGGCAATGCAGGAGGATGGGCATCTGTGCCCTCACTTTCCGGTGGGACTCTAGTCAATCGTGCAGATCGACGAGTTCCTCTCATCTTGCTTATTGAAAAACAACACATCACATAAAACATTAGCATCAAATGGTTCATGTGGAAACACATGAACCCGCATCACATACATAGCATAAATCATAGCATTTCACATCATCATTCAAGACAGGACTCTACATCATATCCTAGTGGACATGATTTTCCTATTGTGCTTGCCCTTCTATAACATCTATGAGCCCGACACTCTCTAGGTCCGACCATATGAACCTAGGGCTCTGATACCAATCTGTAACGACCCGGAAATCAGATCGCTACCGGCGCTAGGATCCAGATCGACTTAAG
The DNA here is from genome assembly GCF_001659605.2 of Manihot esculenta. Lineage (NCBI taxonomy): Eukaryota > Viridiplantae > Streptophyta > Magnoliopsida > Malpighiales > Euphorbiaceae > Manihot > Manihot esculenta. The sequence continues at coordinate 21,870,133 of NC_035171.2, forward strand.
ATCGCTGGGACCCGTAGCAAGCTTAACATACATCCTGTAAACCTGTTAAATCCCATACATGATCATACATTTACATAAAAATTTAAACTTTTTCTTTCATTTACCAAGCTTAACCTGTGCATGCACATAACCATAAACATAAAACCTCACACTGGAGCCCTCATCAAATGCTCCAATGGGATAACATATCATATATTAAGCTTGGTTCACGTAAAACATCATAAAAACATTTCATAGATCATGTGCAACGGGATTAACTATACATACTAGGGTCAAGCACAATTCTAATCCTCATACACATAACTGAACAATATCTTACATCACAATATTACAATACATTATTTTTCATGTCCACTTCTAACTATTACATAAAACATGACTTCTTTACTCTTTCTGACTTCCTGATCTAGCCCGTACCTGCAAACCTGGGGGTTAAGGGAATGGGGTGAGCTACTAGAGCCCAGTGAGCAGAATAATAAAATATTATATTAAAATTTATACTTTCATGAAATGCATCACATCACAAACAATTCAAATTAAAGATGAACTTGTCACCAATAGCCCTCTACATTTCCAATAGTGCCAGAACGTGGAATGGGTCCTGGTCTTTCTCTTACATAACATATCATAACATTCCAAGGTGCTAGGGACGTAGAATGGGTCTTCCTGGACTTTCTCTTACATAGTGCCAGGGACGTAGAATGGGTCTTCCTGGACTTCCGTACCGTATCATCATCATATCATACCATATCATTTCATACAAGGGCTAATGGATCATCCAATGTTCACCCACAACAACATCATATTATGCAATGCAACATATTCGTGAATTTTAATGCAAACAACCTAATATATCTTATGGCATTCGTGATGCATGAACATGCTCAAAATTGATTTATTTGCTTTGAAACATAAAGATTCATTCTACTCAACTCAAGCTAGCTCTGAAAAGACACTGAAGCAGCTATCTCACTGCTGGGGTCCTCGGTTCCTCGGGTCCGAACCTACATAGGTGGACTCAAATGAGGGACCAAACATACATGAACATGACTCTAAACTACTCCCCAGAGACCCCCTAAAACACCTTAAAACAATCATAGAAAACATGCAAAGGAAGGCTGAACAGGGCACTTTCGGCGGCAGGTTCGGCGGTCGAAAGTCCCTTTCAGAGACGAAACTCATTCATGTTCGGTGGCACATTCGGCGGCCGAAAGTCCCTTCCAGAGCTGAAAGTCCAAATTTCAGGGGCAGGGTTCAGCAGCCAAAAGCTTGCCTCCACAGGCAGGTTCGGTGGCCGAAAGTCCTTCGGCTGCCGAACCTGAGTTCTTCCAAAGTGGCAGAACTCAGCCTCCTCATGCACATTTTGCCTCTCAAACCTTTCAAACATGCATTTAGCTATTCTACAACATGCATACTCAAGCAACTAAGCATATAGGGGTCTCAAACTATCCTAAATCCCAAAACAAACACATATGGCAACTCATACAACATACATTATTCATAAACTCAACATTTACCCTAATAACAATCAACTAATCTAAACATGCATTTCTACTCCATAACCCCTCAAAACTTTCATAAAACATACAAGAAAGGTAGAATCTAAGTTTACCCTTATAGAACGAGAGGAGAGACGATCCTAACTTGGAGATGGGAGAAATCTAGCTCCTTGGGTCTCAAAGCTCCAAAACTTGATCTTTAGCTCAAAAACGTCAAAAACCAGTAAAATAACTTGTAAAAATCATGAGAGACTTGAAGGAAGATCACAAGATCGACAAGGGAGGTCGGAGACTCACCTTGGCCGAAAATGGGGAGAGAAAACTCACCCATTTCGGACAGGGGACCCCTTTATAGGTGGCTGGCCATGCCACTTTCGGGGGCCTAACGTGCCTCCGCATGCACCCCATGTTCGGCCGCCGAACATGAGGTTCGGCAGCCAAACTTGGGCTCTTCCTTCATTCTCTTTCTTTCTTTTCTTTCTTTTCTTTAAAACTTTAACTCAAATCCTTTCTTCATAAAAACCATAAAATACAAGAAAACATTTTATAAAAACATGATTTTATCCTTCTAGAGGTTTCCGACATTCGAGATTCTACCGGACGGTAGGAATTTCGATACCGAAATCTAGCCGGGTATTACAGGGGCCGTCAGAGGAGGAGCTTTGTAATACCCGGCTAAACTCCAGTGTCGGAATTCCAACCTTTCAACGGAATCCCCGTTGGAATCTGGAATCTCAAAGCTGAAATCTCCTTAGAAGGGTAAAATAAGATTTTCATAAAATGAATTTGAAATTTCATTAAGGTTTTGTGTTAAAAAAAAGAAAGCAAATAGTTTTGAAGGAAAACCCCAGGTTCGGCCGCCGAAGGTGGTTCCTTCATGCCGCCGCGGGACCTTCCCTTTCGGCCGCCGAAGGTGGTTTATCTAGCCACCTATAAGAGGCCTTCAACCCGAAAATGAGAGAGCTTTCTCTCCATTTTTGGGCAGAGGTGAGTCCTTGCCCTCCGTTTGATACTCTTGTTGTTTTTCCTTCATTTTTCTCAGGAAATTCATGAGTTTTTTCTTGTTTTTGAATATTTAAGTTGAATCTAAGTTTTTAAACCTTGGAGACCTCCGGAAATCAATTCTCTCTCATCTCCAAGTTCGGTTACTGCTACCTTTAGATCTCCAAGAGGTAAGTTTAGATCTTTGCTTTTCCTATGTTTTAAATAAGTTTTAAGAAGGGTTAAAGGGTTTTTATGCATGAAATGGTTAAATCTAAAGTTTTAGGGTTTGAGTTAGGTTGATATTAAATGTTTTCTCTTACGTTGTTTTTGTTGTTGCTTGATGGGGCTTAGACTAGTTTTATGTCCCTTATGCATGATTGAGTGAGAAAGTCCAAGTCGAGGCCCATTCTACGCCCCTGGCATTATGGATAAGTTATGTTATATTTAAAAGGAAGTCCTGAGGAGCTCCCGTTGAGGGCCAAGAATTATTGGAATATGTAGAGGGTTACTGGTGACAAGTCCATCTTGATGTGAATTGTTTGTATTGTGACGCATTTCATATAAGCATATGTTTATTAAATTGTTTTTATGTTCTGCTTACTAGGCTTTTGTAGCTTATCCCTTTCCCCTAATCCCAGGTTTGCAGGATCAAAGATAGCTTACAGAAGTCGGCATAGTTGCTGGAATAGTCTAATGTAATAGTATCGTTGTGGATATGCATTGTTTAATGGATTAGAATTGTGCTTTGCCCTAGTTTTTGACCTTGTAATCCCTATTTTTATGATCCTTATGTAAAAGTTTTAAATTATGAGTTATGATTGAACTAAACTTGAGGCATGTGATGTTTACCATACTGGAGCATTTGATGAGGGCTCTAGTATGGATTTTATGTTTACAGTTTTGATACATGCACAGGTCAAGCCTCGGTTCATGAAATGTTTAAGTTTTTATTATATCTTGTGATCATGTATGGGATTTTATCAGGTGTAACAGGATGTACAGTAGGCTTGCTACGGGTTCCGGCGACCTTAAATTGATTTGAATTCTAGCGCCGATAGCGGTCCGATTTCTAGGTCGTTACAGAGTGGTATCAGAGCTCTAGGTTCATATGGTCGGACCTAGAGTGTTGGGCTTATAGATGTTATAGAGGGCAAGCACAATTAGAAAAAATCATGTCCACTAGGATAGGATGTAGAGCCCTGTCTGATTGAAAGTATGATGATGTGTGATGCCATGATTGTATGCATGTGCATTAATGATATGTTATGTATATGTTGTGGGTTCATGTGTATCCACATGAACCATATGATGCTAATGTTTATGTGACATACATTGTTTTTCAGAAGACAGGATACGAGGCTTACGTCGATCTGCACGATTGACTGGAGTTCCACCTGAAAATGAGGGTATGGATGCCCTTCCTCCTACTGCTCCATCAAGAGCACGGTCGAGTAGGACTAATAGAGGTGAAACGTCAAGGGACCCTAGAAGGTCTTTTGATGTAAAAAAAAAGAAGAACAAATCCGAGAAGGATGTCTACAGACATTAGAGAAACGGTGGAGGATGATCAAAGAAGAGACAGAAGTCTGGGTGTGAGTTTTTCAAGAGAGGGTATGGGAGAATCTAAAGGAGGCGCTCAGGCCTCGGGTTTTGCTTACCCACCTCAGTACCAACCCTACCCACAGGGACCCGGGTATCCGATGGGAGGCCCATCGGATTACTCTAGTTATCACTCGTACCCCTCACACATGCCCTATCCTCCCTACTACCCACCATATCCACCTTACCCCATGTTTTCACCTCCACCCTTTTATTATCAGAATCCAGCAAACCCAAATCCAGGGAATGCTGCACCACCTTCTCCCCCAGCAAAACTAGAAATTCCTTAAACCTAACCACCCAATCCTAACCCATCAGTAGGGAGCAAGGTGAAAATGACGGACTATCTGAAGTTAGATGCTCCTATGTATAAAATGCGTGATGACCCATTTGAATATATTAAGGCAGTGAAGATGATAGCAGATGAGTTAGGGGCCAGTCACAGCAGAGCCATTCAGATGGCGGAGTTCACTCTGAAGTGCAAGAAGGCAAAGGAATGGTTCAAAAATTACGTGGACCCAAAACTGGATAGCCTTTCTTGGGAACAGTTTGCAAATGAGTTTGCAAGATGGGTTTTTCCAGACAGTTCGAGGGAATTAAAAGTAATAGAGTTTGAGGAGTTGAGATAGACTGAAGAAATGAGTGTGGACGAGTATACAGACAAGTTTCTGGAGTTGCTTCAGTTTGTGGGTCAAACTTATGACACTGACCAGAAGAAGACTAGGAGGTATACCATGAGACTCCTCTCTAGGTACTCCTCCTTGATTTTAGCAACAGAGAGAGAGAGCTTTCACACTATTATGGATGCAACCAAGAAAATGGGGGCTAGTGCCATCATTCAGGGAACGATAAAACAACAGGTGGCACAGTCCTCGGGTTCCAAAACCTCAGATACAGGGAAATTTGATCTCTCTTCTCTAAATACAGCCGCCACAGGAAGTAAAAAGTGGAACAAATCCACTAGGAAGCCAAACAAGAACAAGTTCTGGAACAGATTGAAGTCTGGTCTGGGAATGGGTAGTGATTCAAGCTCTGGTTCAGATAGCTCTGGATCTGTGAGGTGCGGTAGGCTGCACAAAGGGCATTGTCGGTTTAGGACTACAACATGTTACCGATGTGGACATGAGGGGCATGACTGTGCAATTGTCGAAGCCGGTCAAAAATAACTTTTCTGGTTATCAACAATCTTACAACTGTAGATAGTGGTGAAAAGATCGAATCCACAGGGAATTAATACTCACCTAACTTTCTTATCAATACCAAGAGAACAAACTGAAAATAAAATAAAATAATTTGCAGGTAAAGTGAAAAGGGGGGTTTTGAGATTGATTCAGTTAATCTAATGATGAAAGCAATAAAATAAAGCGAATAATTAAAAGTAGAGTAAATCAAATATAAAAAAAGCTCTAGTTGAAGAATTGGATCCACTTCAGTTATTGGGATTGATCATTGATACCCATGTTCCTTTGTTTGATTCAATAAATTAGTTATGGAGACGGAAGACGCTTTTCACCACCATATCCCTCCTTAAGTATAAATTAATTAAGGAACGTCCTCTAACTAATCACTAATCAACAAGTTGCCAAGGAACTTCATTGGGCCTTTGGCATCTAACAACTGTCAATTGTATTAAGAAATAGAGAGACCTAATTCTAGCTATCCAAACGCATGGTGATATCGCTAGATCATGCAATTTTTTTAGTTTTTACACTAAGAGTTACTTGTGTTTGAATAATTCAAGCAATTATGGACTTAAAACTATCCAAACTAACAAATTATTACCTTGCAATCAAGAATCAATTGGCCCTATTAATCTAAACCACAAAGCAACAATGGAATTAAGCATGAAATTACATAAATATTGAAAAACAAAAGATAAACAATGTATGTTCAGATCTCTCAGTCCATAAAACAACTAAAGTTTCACCTAATCTTCAACTAGAAAAAGAGATTTCAGCCACTCATGGCTGAAACAAAACCAAAAAAAGAAAGAAAAGAAGAAGAGAAGAAGTGGCCGAATGGCCTTGGAGTGCAAAGGGAGGTGCGGCGGCTTGCAAGAGTGAAGATGGGTAGAAGAAGAATCGAAGCCTTGGAGAGAAGAGGCTTGCGCCGGCCGAATGTGAAGAGAAGGAGAAGATGGAGAAGAGAGTTCAGCAGCCTTGAAAGAGATGCTTAAATAGTGTTTAGATGCTGCCTGTAATACCTGGCTAGACTCCAGTGTCGAAATTCTAACTTTCCGACGGAATCCCATTGGAATCTAGAATCTCGGATACCGGAACCTCTTAGAAGGGTAAAATATGTTTTTACAAAATGTTTTTCATGATTTTATTGATTGGTTTTGAGTTAAAGTTTTAAAAATAAAAAAAAAATATTTTTGAGAGACAAGCCCAGGTTCGGCCGCCGAACATGGTGCTGCTGCGGAAGCTCTCTTTCGGCCTTTGAAGGTGGTCTGGCCAGCCACCTATAAGAGGCCTCCAGTCCCAAAATGAGGGAGTTTCTCTCTCTATTTTCGGACAAAGGTGAGTTCTTGCCCTTCCTTTGATGATTTTATGTTTTCCTTCAAATTTTCACGAGTTTTCGCTTGTTTTTGAAGTTTTGAGCTTGGATCAAATATTTTAAAGTTTGGGAGACCGTTTCTCCTCAACTCCAAGCTTAAGTTACATCTACCTTAGATCTTTAAGAGGTAAGTGTAGATCCTTACCTTTTTATATGTTTTAAGTAAGTTTTAAAAAAGGATTAAGGGTTAAAAATGCATGATTTGGCTAGATCTAAGGTTATAGGCTTTGAGTTGGGTTTTTGTGAATGTATGCTCTCTCTTGTGTTTTATTGTTGTTTGTTGGGGTTTAGGCTAGTTTTTATACCCCTTATACATATTAGAGTGAGTATGCATGTTGTGGGGAGTTGGGTGTGAGGATTTGAGAGTTTTGGGGCTGAAATGTGGAGAACCCAGGTTCGGCCGCGGAACCTGCATGGGAGGCAACCTTTTGGCTGCTTAACCTGCTCCGAAAGCATGCATTTTCGAATTTGTAAGGGAATTTCAGCCACCGAACCCACCCTCGAAGGACCCCGACTTTCGGATCTGTGGAGGACCTTCGGCCGCCGAACCTGCCCTCGAAGGACCCCGACTTTCGGATCTATAGAGGACCTTCGGCCGCCGAACCTGCCGCCAAAAGTCCTCTGCCCAGCCTTCCTTTACTTGTTTTATATGCATGTTTTGTGATGTTTTAGGGGTTTTTTGGGGAGTTGTTTAGAGTCATGAAATAGTTGTGTTGGTACCTCATTTGAGTCCACCTGTGTAGGATCGGACCAGAGAGACTGTAGAGGCCTTCAATGAGCCAACTGCGTCTTGGTCAGTCGAGCGTCAGCCAGAGGTGAGTAGAACTGAACTATATTTTAAAGTAACTAAATCTTTTGAGCATGTTCATGCATCACGAATGCCATGTTATGTATTAGGTTATTTCGCATTAGAATTCACGAATATGATGCATTGCATAAATTATTGTTGATGTGGATGGATATTGGATGACCCACTAGCCCTCGAGCAGGTATGATATGATGCAGATACGGAAGACCAGAGCTGCCCATTCTACGCACCCTGGCACTATATAAGGGAAAGACCAGGGCTGCCCATTCTATGCCCCTGGCACAGTTGGACATGTTATGTTATGTTTAAGAGGAAGTCCTGAGGAGCTCCGTCGAGGGCCGAACATTATTTGGATATGTAGAGGGTTACTGGTGACAAGTCCATCCTTGATGTGTAATGTTTGTGTTGTGATGCATTTCATGAGAGCATATGTTTATTAAATTGTTTTTATGTTATGCCCACTAGGCTCTTGTAGCTTATCCCTTTCCCCTAACCCCAGGTTTGCAGGATCAAGAATAGCTGGGGAAGTCGGCTAGAGGCTGGTATAAGTTTATGTAATAGAATAGTAGTGGACATGTACTATGTAATGGATTAGATTTGTGATTTGCCCTAGTTTATGTTTTGTAATCCCTGTTTATCATGATCTTTATGTAAAAGTTTTAATGATGGTTTATGCTGAACCAAGCTTGATGCATGAGATGTTGACCATACTAGAGCATTTAATGAGGGCTCTAGTGTGGGTTTTATGTATATAGTTTATGATGCATGCATAAGTAGAGCTTGGTATATGAAATGAAAATTTTTTTATGAAAATGTATGATCATGTATGGGATTTTATCAGGTAGACAGGATGCATAGTAGGCTTGCTACGGGTTTCGGCGACCTTAAGTCGATCTGAATCTTAGCGCCGGTAGCGGTCCGGTTTCTGGGTCGTTACACTGCCCTAGATGCTCCTTGCTGCCCAAGTTATTAGTTTGCTGCCCCAAGTTCTGCCCTAACTCATCTTGCCGCCTAAGTGTCTTCAAGGGAGAGAGAGGCGCTGAATGGTCTTTAAGGAAGGGGGGGCGTGTTGCCCTACTTACCTTATTAGGTGGAGCCTTCCTTTGAATTTCAAATTTTAAATGTGCATCTTCTTGAGATTTGGCTTTCTTAATAAGGAAAGGGATTCTTGAATATTTGAATTTCAAATTGCTCTGCACTTTCCTTGTTTGCCACTTTCCTTATTTAGTACTTTCCTTAATAAGCTGAATCTTGAATTTTGAATGCTCTTGGAGATTTGAAATTTGAATTTCAAATTACTTTCCTTATTTGTCTCCTCTTCAGTTGCAACTTGGCATGCTTGCTCTCCTTTGTTCCATTTTAGGCAGTTTTAAGGGCATTTTCTCCAAATTACCTATTTACACTATTTTCTGCAAAATAAGATCAAAATCACAAAATTAGGCAGAAAAAGTGTAAATTAACATCAATAACATCATGATAAAATGGTTTAAATTTGGACTGATCAAATACCCCTACACCTAGCCTTTTGCTTGTCCTCAAGCAAATAAACATAGTCAAACAAGCTCTCTTTGCTACTTGATCCTTTATTTCCACTTAAGTTCTTACTCTAGATCCCTATTTTGAAGCATTGCAGTGAAAAATGTATGTACCAAGGTTACTCACCTTCTTTCCTTGTCTCCCTTTACCTACCATGGCTAGTATTTGTTTTATTCAAGAGAGAGATTATACATGCACATGTTCTTGTTCAATTAAGACTCTTCTTAGCTTTCGGATTGACTTGCCCTTACATTGAAGTACTATATTCAGCCTTTTGCACTTTAATCTTGCTTGAAAAAGTCACCAACCTTTTGACGTGAAAGTACATATTGGTGATACCCACCCCCAGTTACTTAGTTGGTCCCCTGTTCAAGTGGCTACTAGCTCTCTGTTCATAGTCTTTCAACCATTGGAACAGTTTTCAATTTGTGCTCATGAAGTCTAAGCCTTTGCCGAATTTCTTTAATCAATGCATTGGGCAAATCAACATCAATTGCTAAAATAAGTCATGTTAAGTTCATTCACACATCTTTCAATTCATTCTCTCTAATGAGTAATATAGGTCTTTCACCATGGCAAGCTCAAAGATTCAATTCAAAAGGAAATTCCCAACAATGAACACAACTCACTGCAATTGATTCAACTTAAGTTTAAAGAGTCATCACATCAATGGGGTTATGGAAAGAAAGCTCATCCAACATAGTCTATGAGTTTGAGTAAAGCAATCAAAAACAGAAAGAAGAAAAGAAAAAAAAACTGTGGCTACATGTGTGTGCAATGAAAGCAAAAATAACAAAAATGAAAAAAAAAAATTCAAAGTGTGGCTATTCAAACTAAAACTGAAAGCAAAAATGGACTAAAAAAAAAAGTTCAGAGATCTGCACCCCCACACCTAATTCATGCATTGTCCTCAATGTATTGGAAAAATTAAAGTTTAAAGGAAACTGAGTACTCTCCTGGTGTGGTTGTGAGCGCCCTTGTTTAAGGTCACGAGCTAGACCTTTTCCACTTGATCAAGGCTCAAGTAATTGGGGGAGGGAAAAGGGTCCCAACTGAATTAAGTAAAAAGTTTAGCACGCCTTTTGATTTGGTCATAACCCATCCTATTTCTTTCATGTACTCATGAAGTAACATGATTAGTTTCTCCTCTTTCAGGTGAGGTGTGCCTCTAGCCCTTATGTTTGCATTTTTTAGATGATTGGGCAGCACTTCAAACTTCAATTCATATTTCTCCATAAGTGGCTGCAATTTGGTACTGAATTCGGGCAAAACAAATTCTACCTTATCTGGTGGTTTGGGCAGTTTGAGTTCAGTTTACTTCTTGTGCGCATGGGCTATTTGCGTTGGCTGTCTGGTTGAACTGGATTCGGCTTTCTCCTTTTATGCATGGTCAGTCTGCGTTTAGTCCATCTGCTGAATGCAGTAGACTTTTGCTTTTAGTTTTGGCTCTTTTTGGCTTCCTTCATCTATTTGGCTAGCCTCCCTGCAAAAATCATTGTTTAGCATATCATCTTGATTCATATAAAAAACTTCTTGGCTCAAACAATCAATGATATCTGTAACAGCCTAGAAACCGGTACCCCTCTGTAACGGCCCGAACCATCACCGGCACTAGGATCCAGATCGGCTTAAGGCCGCCGGGACCCGTAGCAAGCCAACTATACTCTCTGTGTACCTGATAAATCCCATACATGATCAAACATAATCAATAATCCTGTAAAACTACCAGGCTTAGCTACTAACATTCAGATATACAAATCTGAAACAACCCTCAGGGCCTACACCAGTGACTACTGACCGCTGTGGGTCAAGGGATTAAAACCCTTTCTTCCCTCATGGTTGGGTCAAAGGATTGGAACCCTTTCTTCCCTCAAAGATGGGTCAAGGGATTTGATACCCTTTCTTCCCAAAACACAACCCACTGGCGTCTCCTCAAAGATGTCGTACATTAAGCCTGGTTCAGCACATTTCTCATCAAGAAACGTAAAACAGGATCCATGCACAAAGGGATTAATCATACACCACACTAGGGCAAAGACACTAGGGTAAAGCACAATTCTATCCATTATCTGACAGTACATGTCTATACATTACAAACTAATCCTTTAATTTACATCATGTCCACTGCTCTATTACATAAACACAACCTTAGCCATGTGTAACAGCCCGCTTACCGGACCATCACCGGCACTAGGATCCAGATCGGCTTAAGGCCGCCGGGACCAGTAGTAAGCCTACTGTCAACTCTGTGTACCTGATAAATCCCATACATGATCATACTTAAGCTTAAAACTGTTACTTACTCTGTTTTTTTTCTTTGCTTGACTATCTTTTCTTTCTGTATAACTTCCACTAAGCCTGGACTATGCATGCTCTGTCTGTATGCACTCGAAGAGTGATACCTGCTATGGTACCATACAGTGACTACATAGATAGAAAGACTACCATGCACCAAGCTTAGCTCATCATCATCACAACATTATCTCAATCATATATAACATAAAAGGATCATGTGCAAAGGGATAACAAGCACTAGGGCCAAGCACAATTCTATAACTCACTATATAACTTACTAACCCGGGTATTACACCATGACTCGTACCCTGTACTCTTGCTGACTCTGTTGTCCCATACCTAACTCTGGCCCTGCAAAACTGGGGTTAAGGGAGAGGGATGAGCTACTACAGCCCAGTGAGTAGGAACAGTAAAACAGTTCATTAGTTACATGCTTTCATGAAATGCATCACACCACAAACATTTCATATTATGGATGGACATGGCCACCAAAATTCCCTCCAGTATCAGTATGCCTGGCCCGGCCAGGTCTTATAACCTCTGTATGCCTGGCCCGGCCAGGTCTTACAACATCCGTATACCTGGCTCGGCCAGGTCTTACAACATCTCTAGGGCTATTGGAGTCACCTTGGTCCATCCACATCATCATAGTCATCATATTATGCAATGCGCCATATTCGTGTCTACTAATGCAATCAACCTACTACATATCATCATGATGCATGAGTATGCTAAAACATTCATTTAAAAATATAGGGTCTAGTTCCACTCACCTATAGCCAAGCAATGGCTAACTCTGGGCCACCTCTAACTCTGAAGCAGCTACTCCTGCTAAACACCTCGGTTCCTCGGGTCCAATCCTACAATGGAGGACTCAAATGAGTTACCAAACATACTCTAACATAGCTATAAACATCTCCCCAAAAACCCTCTAAAACATCATAGGCATGCATGGAAAAACAGGCAAAGGAAGGTTGGACAGGGCACCTTCGGCGGCACATTCGGCGGCCGAATGCTCCCTCCAGAGCCGAAACTCAGGTATGTTCGGCAGCCGAATCCTCCTTCGGCTGTCGAACCTGAGTTCATCCAGAACTCAGCTTCGGGCATAACCAAACCTTCCAACCCTTCCAAACTCTCAAAACATACATCTAACCTCTCCAAATCATGCATAACTCATGCAACAAGCATAAAGGAGCTTAAACCAACTTAAACTCCAACAAACAAACTCACAAAGCATACATAAAGCATAAAGGGTCCATAAACCCTAATATGCACAACTCATGCATAAACTCCCTTTCCCTTCATAAAACTCATATAAAACATCATAAAAACTAAGGATCTACATTTACCTCTTGAAGAACAAAGGCTGGTGTGACCCCAAACTCGAAGACATGGAGATCCAAGCTCCAAAACTCTCCAAGCTCAAAAACTCTTCAAAACCAACACAAAACTTACTTAAAACTTGCTTAACTTTGAAAGATTTGAAGAAAAACCATGAAAACCATCCAAGGAGAACAAGAACTTACCTCTGTGAGTGAAAGGGAAGCAAATCTGATCCTTTTCACCGACTGAGGGTCCTTTATAGGCGGCTAACCGCCTCAGCTTCGGCGGCCTAACCTGTATGCAAAACCATACAACGTTCAGCAGCCGAACTTCTCCTTCGGCGGGCGAAACCCTGCAATGTTCGACAACCGAACTTGCACTTCGGCGGCCGAACTTGCACTTCGGCGGCCGAACCTGCACTTTGTCTCCTTTGGTCTTTTCCTTTCCAAAACCCAATTCCTTTCATTCAAAACCATAGAACACTTAAAACATGTTGAAAAACATCTCTTTTATTCCTTCTAGAAGCCTCTGACATCCTCGAATTCTAGATTCCAATGGGGAATCCGCCGAAAAATAAGAATTCCGATGCCGGCGTCTAGCCAGGTATTATAATATCTAAACCATCAACATGTTCTGTTTGATCAGTTTGTTTGGACAAACAGTTTTCTGGTTGTTTTTCTTCAGCAGCTTGTTCTTGTACTTGTGAACTTCCATCATCAGCCTTTACATCTTGAAGCTCTTCCTCACTTCTTAACATGATTGCACTTACTGAGGTGGTTATTTGATCCATCTGCTGTTGGAGGCTTTGCACAGAATTTGCCAATGATTTCACCATCTCCTCAAGGTGCATATTGGAACTTGGAGGTGCTGCTTGGACTTGATTTCTTTGATAATTTTGGTAGTTGTTAGCCCTTGCATAACTAAAGTTCGGATGGTCTCTCCAACCTGGATTGTATGTGTTAGAGTATGGATCATGTCTAGGCTGGCTATTGAATCCTCCAAATGCATGTACTTGCTGGTCATCCTCATGAAGTATAGGACATTGATCAGTTGGGTGTCCTATATGTGCACAAATCCCATATAGCCAAGATTGCTGAAGTTGTTGAGCTTGACCTATGGCATAACTTTTTACAGCAGAGGTTAGTTCAGAAATTTGAGCAGTGAGAATAGATGTACTTACCTTAGCCATGAATCAATTCTGCGATGGTAGGCTCCTCTGAGGTAGATTCGGTGGTGACTTGCTTCCCAAGTCGTCTGATTGTGCGCTCAATTTCTAGATCGTAAGGCAGAGTTTTCTAGAGTCCAGATCTGGTCATCAAAGAAAAAGATATATTAGTTAAATCAATTCCCCGGCAACAGTGCCAATTTTTTACTGTGCAGTTGTTGAAGCCGGTCAAAAATAACCTTTCTGATTATCAACAATCTTACAACTGTAGATAGTGGTGAAAGGATCGAATCCACAGGGAATTGATACTCACCTATCTTTCTTATCAAGACCAAGAGAACAAACTGAAAATAAAATAAAATAAATTGCAGGTAAAGTAAAAAGGGGGGGTTTTGAGATTGATTCAGTTAATCTAATGATGAAAGCAATAAAATAAAGCGAATAATTAAAAGTAGAGTAAATCAAATATGAGAAAAGCTCTAGTTGAAGAATTGGATCCACTTCAATTGTTGGGATTGATCATTGATACCTAGGTTCCTTTCTTTGATTCAATAAATTAGTTATGGAGATGAAAGATGCTTCTCACCACCATATCCCTCCTTAAGCATAAATTAATTAGGGAACGTCCTCTAACTAATCACTAATCAACAAGTTGCCAAGGAACTTCCTTGGACCTTTGGCATCTAACAACTGTCAATTGCATTAAGAAATAGAGAGACCTAATTCTAGCTACCCAAACACATGGTGATATCGCTAGATCATGCAATTTCCTTAGTTTTTACACTAAGAGTTACTTGTGTTTGAATAATTCAAGCAATTACGGACTTAAAACTATCCAAACTAACAAATTATTACATTGCAATCAAGAATCAATTGGCCCTATTAATCTAAACCACAAAGTAACAATGGAATTAAGCATGAAATTGCATAAATATTGAAAAACAAAAGATAAACAATGTATGTTCAGATCTCCCAGTCCATAAAACAACTAAAGTTTCACCTAATCTTCAACTAGAAAAAGAGGTTTCAGCCACTCATGGCTGAAACAAAACCAAAAAAAGAAAGAAAAGAAGAAGAGAAGAAGTGACCGAATGGCCTTAGAGTGCAAAGGGAGGTGCGGCGGCTTGCAAGAGTGAAGATGGGTAGAAGAAGAACCAAAGCCTTGGAGAGAAGAGACTTGCGCCGGCCGAATGTGAAGAGAAGGAGAAGATGGAGAAGAGAGTTCGACAGCCTTGAAAGAGATGTTTAAATAGTGTTTAGGTGCTGCCCTAGGTGCTCCTTGCTGCCCAAGTTGTTAGCTTGCCGCCCTAGGTGCTGCCCTAACTCATCTTGCCGCCTAAGTTTCTTCAAGGGAGAGAGAGGCGTTGAATGGTCTTCAAGGAAGGGGGGGTGTGTTGCCCTACTTGCCTTATGAGGTGGAGCCTTCCTTTGAATTTCAAATTTTGAATGTGCATCTTCTTGAGATTTGGCTTCCGCAATAAGGAAAGGGATTCTTGAGGATTTGAATTTCAAATTGCTCTGCACTTTCCTTGTTTGCCACTTTTCTTATTTAGTACTTTCCTTAATAAGCTGAATCTTGAATTTTGAATGCTCTTGGAGATTTGAAATTTGAATTTCAAATTACTTTCCTTATTTGTCTCCTCTTCAGTTGCAACTTGACATGCTTGCTCTCCTTTGTTCCATTTTAGGCAGTTTTAAGGGCATTTTCTCCAAATTACCTCTCTACACTATTTTCTGCAAAATAAGATCAAAATCACAAAATTAGACAGAAAAAGTGTAAATTAACATCAATAACATCATGATAAAATGGTCTAAATTTGGACTGATCAGGGCACATGGCACGTGAGTGTCCCAACGCAGCTATGATGGCACAGTCCCAACAGACAGCTTCTAGCAGCGTGGCTCAGCCAGCAGCTTTAGCCACATCTCAGGGCAGAGGGCGAGGTCGAGAGTGTAACACCCGGCTAAGCTCCGGCATCGAAATTCCTACTTTCCAGCGGAATCTCCATTGGAATCCAGAATCTCGAGGTCGAAATCCCTTAGAAGGGTGAAAATAAAGGTTTTCTAAAATGTTTTTATATGTATTTAAGGTTTTAATAAAGAAAGAAAAGAGTTTTGGAAGAAAAATGCCTTGGAGGGAAAAGCCCAGGTTCGACCGCCGAACATGGTGTGGATACGGAAGCTCTTTTGGCCCTCGAAGGTGGTCTGACCAGCCACCTATAAAAGGCCCCCTGTCCGAAAATGGGCGAGTTTTCTCTTTCCATTTTCGGGCAAAGGTGAGTTTTTGCCCTTCCATGGTTGATTTTGTGTTTTTCCTTCAAATCTTTCAAGATTTTCATGAGTTTTCTCTTATTTTGAAGCTTTGTGCTTAAATCTAAAGTTTTGAAGCTTGGAGACCTCCGGGGACCGTTTTCTCCTCATCTTTGAGTTCGGATCACATCTACTCTCGATTTTCAAGAGGTAAGTGTAGATCCTTGTCTTCTTTCATGTTTTAATGAAGTTTTTAAGAGTTTTAATGTATAAAATGGGTAGATCTATGTTTTAGGGTTTATGTTAGCTTTATATTGAATGTATGCCCTACGTGTTGTTTATGTTGATGTTTATTGGGGTATAGGCTAGTTTTATGCCCCCTATGTATGATTGAGTGTATATGCATGTTTTAGAATAGTTGGATGTGTGTTTTGAGAGGTTTGGGTGGCTGGATATGTGAGGTGAATCGGGTTCTGCCATTCTGGAGAACCCAAGTTCGGCCGCCGAAGCAAGGTTCGGCCGCCGAACCTGCCTGTGGAGGCAGCCTTTGGCCGCCTAACTCGCCCCCGAAAGGTTGGACTTTCGGATCTATGAGGGAGTTTAGGCCGCCGAACCTACCCCCGAAGGTTGGTGACTTTCGGATCTGTGGAGACCTTCGGCCGCCGAACCTGCCCCCGAAAGTGCCTGACTTTTGGACCTGTAGGGACCTTCGGCCGCCGAAAGTCCCCTGCCCAACCTTCCCTTACCTATTTTCTATGCATGTTTTATGATGTTTTGAGGGGTTTTTGGGGAGATGTTTAGAGTCTTTATAGAGTATGTTGGTCCCTCATTTGAGTCCACCTGTGTAGGATCAGACCTGGGAGACTGAAGAGTCCAGCAGTGAGTCAGCTACTCTAGTGTTAAGAAAGCGTCAGCCAGAAGTGAGTAGAACTGAACTATGTTTTAAAGTAACTAAACTTTTAAGCATGTTCATGCATCATGAATGCTATGATTATATATTAGGTTGTTGCATTAAAATTCACGAATATGATGCATTGCATATTTTACTGTTGATGTGGATGGATATTGGATGACCCACTAGCCCTCGATATGATATGATACGATATGATATGATATGGAAGTCCAGGGCTTGCCCATTCTACGCCCCTGGCACGATGTAAGGGAAAGACCAGGATTGCCCATTCTACGCCTCTGGCACAGTTGGACATGTTATGTTATGTTTAAGAGGAAGTCCTGAGGAGCTCCGTCGAGGGCCGGGCATTATTTGGATATGTAGAGGGTTGCTGGTGACAAGTCCATCTTGATATGAATTGTTTGTATTGTGATGCATTCCATATGAGCATATGTTTATTATAATGTTTTTACTGTTCTGCTCACTAGGCTCTGGTAGCTTACCACTTTCCCCCTAACCCCCAGGTTTGCAGGTCAGAGATAGCACAGGAAGTCGGCAAGGGTGATGTTTATGTTGATGTAATAGATAGTGGTGGACATGTAATATGTAATGGATAGATTTGTGCTTTGCCCTAGTTTATGTTTTTGGTAAATCCCTTTTGAACATGTTTTTATGTAAAAGTTTTTATAATGAGATATGTTGATCCAAGCTTGATGTATATGATATTGACCATGCTAAAGCATTTGATGAGGGCTCTAGTGTGGGTTTTATGTTTACAGTTTATGAGGAATGTACAGGTCGAGTTTGGTATATGAAAAGTTTAAATTTTTATGAAAATGTATGTTCATGTATGGGATTTTATCAGGTACACAGGATATATAGTAGGCTTGCTATAGGTCCCGGCAACCTTAAGTCGATCTGGATCCTAGCGCTGATAGCGGTCCGTTTTCTGGGTCGTTATAGAGGGAGAGGGACAGCCTCTTCTTCAGCAGGTTCCCAAGGGGAAGATCCTTCAACTCCAGCGCGGATCTTCACCATGACACAGCAGGAGGCCAACACATCAAATACAGTGGTCTGGTAAACTCACTATTGGGTGTTCTGATGTGATGTGTATGCTCTTATGGACCCTAGTGCCTCTCATTCTCTTGTTTCTCCGATAGCTATAGACAGTTTGAGTTTGATAGCTTCCAGGCTAGAGTGTCCTCTTTGGGTCAGTGGGCCTAAGTGTGATCCATCTGTGGCAGAGACAGTCTGCCGGTTCAGTCTAGTTATAGTTGAGGATAGGTGCCTTCCAGCTGACCTTATGGTTCTAGATTTGACTGATTTTGACATCATTCTAGGGATAGATTGGCTCTCTACTCATGGTGCTAGCTTGGACTGCAGAGACAAGGTAGTTAGGTTCAGAGAACAAGATGGATCGGAGGTCGTCTTCAGAGGAGACAAGGTAGGTATGCCTAGAGGTTTGATATCTGCCCTGCAGGCTCATAGGTTGCTTAGGAGGGGTTGTCAGGGGTTTCTTGCTCATGTCAGAGAGTTAAATGGTCAGGTTAGGGAACCAGCTTCAATGCCAGTAGTCAGAGAGTTTCTTGATGTTTTTCCAGATGAGCTACCAGGATTACCACCTGCTAGGGAAATAGAGTTTGAAATTGAAGTAATGCCCGGAACCAGACCCATCTCTATTCTTCCCTACAGGATGGCACCTGCCGAGTTGAAGGAGTTGAAAGAACAGTTGCAAGAATTGGTAGATAAGGGTTTCATCCGACCTAGTACCTCACCTTGGGGTGCTCCAGTTTTGTTCGTGAAAAAGAAGGATGGATCCCTAAGACTTTGTATTGACTACAGGCAGTTGAACAAAGTTAGTACTAAGAATAAGTATATGTTATCCAGGATCGATGATCTGTTTGACCAACTAGCAAGAGCCGGTTGTTTTTCTAAGATAGATTTAAGATCCGGGTACCATCAGTTGAGAGTCAGAGAAGAAGACGTGCCTAAGACAGCTTTCAGGACAAGATATGAGCATTATGAGTTTCTAGTAATGCCGTTCGGGCTGACCAATGCCCCTGCAGCATTCATGAATCTCATGAACAGAGTTTTTAGTCAGTTACTAGATCACTTTGTTATTATTTTCATTGACGATATCTTGGTGTATTCCAGAAACGCAGAGGAGCATGCCCATCATCTGAGAATTGTGTTGCAGACTTTGAGAGAACACGACTTATATGCCAAGTTCTCTAAATGTGAGTTTTGGTTGAGAAGTATCTCTTTCTTGGGGCATGTAGTGTCAGAAAAAGGAATCGAGGTGGACCCTAAGAAAGTAGAAGTTGTAGCTAACTAGTCTAGACCCACTACAGTGATAGAGATTAAAAGCTTTTTGGGTTTGGCGGGTTACTACAAGAGGTTTGTCTAGGATTTCTCCAAAATTGCTGCTCCTATGACCAGGTTAACCAAAAAGAATTAGAGGTTTGTCTGGTCAGATCAGTGTAAGGAAAGTTTTGAAGAGCTAAAGAGAAGACTGACATCAGCATCGGTGTTAGCTCTGCCTACAAGTAATGAGGATTTCACAGTATTTTATGATACATCCCGAGTGGGACTATGTTGTGTGTTAATGCAGAATGAGAGGGTAATTGCTTATGCTTCTAGACAGCTGAAGAAGCACGAGTTGAATTATCCTACACACGATCTAGAGATGGCAGTTGTGATCTTTGCACTCAAGATGTGGAGGCATTACCTGTATAGGGTAAAATGTGAGATCTTTACAGATCATAAGAGTTTGCAATACATCTTGAGTCAGAAAGAGTTGAACCTGAGGCAGAGAAGATGGTAGAACTGCTTAGTGATTACGATTGCAAAATCCAGTATCATCTAGGTAAAGCAAATGTGGTAGCAGATGCTCTCAGCCGAAAATCACTTGGTTGTTTATCCCATATCTCAGTAGAGAGAAGACCGGTGGTGAGGGAATTTTACTGGCTCATTAATGAGGGTTTATAGCTAGAGTTTTCTGGTACAGGTGTATTAGTAGCTCAGAAGAGAGTGACACCCGTGTTTCTGGAGCAAGTGGCACAGAAACAGCACGAGGACCCCGAGTTGCTGAAAATAGCGAGAGCTATTCAGACAGGAAAGAATGGTGAGTTTAGATTCGACAACAAAGGGATCCTCCATTACGGAAACAGACTGTGTGTACTAGATGACGTAAGCTTGACGGGAGACATTATGAGAGAGGCTCATAATGCCAGGTACAGTGTTCACCCTAGGGCCACCAAAATATATCAGGATCTGAAGAGAGTTTATTGGTGGCCAGCTATGAAGAGGGAAGTGGCGCAGTTTGTGTCCGCTTATGAGGTATGTCAAAGGGTGAAGTTAGAACATCAGAAGCCAGCTGGGATGCTCAACGTGGAAATGGGAACACGTGGCGATGGATTTCGTGGTGGGGTTACCAGCAACCTCCAACAGACTAGATTCTATATGGGTAATAGAGGACAGATTGACCAAATGTGCTCACTTTATTCCTGTCAGAAATGGTTACTTTATGGACAAGTTGGCGCAGGTGTATGTGGAAGAGATTGTCAGGTTGTATGAGGCTCCAGTTTCGATAGTGTCAGATAGGGGACCCCAGTTTACCTCCAGGTTTTGGCAGAGTTTGCAAAATGCTATGGGTACAAGGTTAGACTTTAGCACTGCTTTCCATCCACAGACTGACAGACAGTCAGAAAGGACCATCCAAATTATAGAAGACATGCTAAGGATGTATGTGCTAGACTTTGATGGTTCTTGGAAGCAACATCTACTACTGGTAGAGTTTGCCTACAATAATAGTTACCATACTAGCATTGGGATGGCTCCTTATGAAGCTTTATATGGGAGGAAGTGCAGGTCACCTGTCTGTTGGGAAGAAGTGGGAGAAAGGGCCTTAACAGGACCAGAATTAGTAGAGATCACCAGCAGGGTAGTGCCTATCATTAAAGAGAGGATCAGAACAGCAGTGAGTAGACAAAAGAGCTATGCAGACATCCGCAGAAAGTATGTTGTTTTCCAGGAGGGAGATATGGTGTTGCTTAAGGTGTCTCCTATGAAGGGGGTGATTCGTTTTGGGAAGAAAGGTAAACTAGCTCCAAGGTACATCAGACCCTTCGAAATCTTGCAAAAGATTAGGAATGTATCTTACAAGTTAGATTTACCGACTTCTATGGAGAGGATCCATCCGATTTTTCATGTTTCTATGTTACGAAAATTCGTGTCAGATCTAGGTAAGGTTCTTAATGAACCTGATATAGAGATCCTAGGAGATCTCACCTATGTTGAGCAGCCAGTGCCAGTGCGGATTATAGACACGCAAATCAGAAAGCTGAGGAATAAGAAAATCGCGATGGTGAAAGTTCTTTGGAATCACCACAACATGGAAGAGTGCACCTGAGAGACCCGAGAGTCCATGCTTAAGTAGTACCCCTACCTCTTTTAAAGTAAGTGTTATATGTTTTCATGTGTGTTCTTGATGTTTATGTTTGGTTGTTTGCTGTGTTGAACATTCAGGGATGAATGTTCTTAAGGGGGGAAGAATGTAATACCCGGCTAAACTCCAGCGTCGAAATTTCAACCTTCCGACGGAATCTTCATTGAAATCTAGAATCTCGAAGCTAAAATCTCTTTAGAAGGGTAAAATAAGGTTTTCATAATATGAATTTGAAATTTCATTAAGGTTTTGTGTTAAAAAAAAAAAAGAAAGAAAATAGTTTTGAAGGAAAACCCCACGCTCGGCCGTCGAACCTTCAAGTTCAGCCGCCGAAGGTGGTTCCTTCATGCCGCCGCGGGACCTTCCTTTTCAGCTGCCGAAGGTGGTTTATCCACCCACCTATAAGAGACCTTCAGCCCGAAAATGAGAGAGCTTTCTCTCCATTTTCGGGCAGAGGTGAGTCCTTGCCCTCCCTTTGATACTCTTGTTGTTTTTCCTTCATTTTTCTTAGGAAATTCATGAGTTTTTTTTCTTGTTTTTGAAGATTTGAGCTGAATCTAAGTTTTTAAACCTTAGAGACCTCCGAAGATCGATTCTCTCTCATCTCCAAGTTGGGTTGCTGCTATCTTTAGATCTCCAAGAGGTAAGTTTAGATCTTTGCTTTTCCTATGTTTTAAATAAGTTTTAAGAAGGGTTAAAGGGTTTTTATGCATGAAATGGTTAAATCTAAAGTTTTAAGGCTTGAGTTAGGTCGATATTAAATGTTTTCTCTTGCGTTGTTTTTGTTGTTGCTTGATGGGGTTTAGACTAGTTTTATGTCCCTTATGCATGATTGAGTGAGTATGAATATTTTTGAGTCGTTGGGTGTGAGGATCGGAGTGTTGGGTGGCTGTGTGCATAGGGCAGAATCGGGTTCTGCCTTGCTGGAGAACCCAGGTTCGGCAACCGAAGCAAGGTTTGGCCGCCTAACCTGCTTGTGGAGGCAGTCTTTTGGCCGCCTAACCTGCCCCCGAAAGCATGGACTTTTGGATATGTGAAGGGGTTTAGGCTGCCGAACCCGTCCCCGAAGGTTGGTGACTTTCGGATCTGTGAAGGGTTTAGGCCGCCGAACCAACCCCCGAAAGTCCCTGACTTTCAGATCTGTGAGGGACCTTCGGCCGCCAAACCTGCTACCGAAAGTCCTCTGCCCAGCCTTCTTCTGTTTGTTTTATATACATGTTTTGGTATGTTTTAGGGGGTTATTGGGGAGTTGTTTAGAGTCATGTAATAGTTATGTTTGGTCCCTCATTTGAGTCCATCTGTGTAGGATCAAACCTGGGAGACCGTAGAGGCCTCCAGTGAGATAACTGCGCCAGTTTTAGGCAAGCGTCAGCCAGAGGTGAGTAGAACTGAACTAATAATTGTTTTAAAGTAATCAAACTTTTTAAACATATTCATGCATTACGAATGCCATGTATATGTATTAGGTTATTTTGCATTAGAATTCATGAATATGATGCATTGCATAATTTACTGTTGATGTGGATGGATATTGGATGATCTACTAGCCCTTGAATATGATATGATATGATATGATACGGAAGTCCAGGTCGAGGCCCATTCTACGCCCCTAACATTATGGATATATTATGTTATGTTTAAGAGGAAGTCTTGAGGAGCTCCCGTTGAGGGCCGGGATTATTGGAATATGTAGAGGGTTACTGGTGACAAGTCCCTCTTGATGTGAATTGTTTGTATTGTAACGCAATTCATACGAGTATATGTTTATTAAATTGTTTTTATGTTCGGCTCACTAGGCTCTTGTAGCTTATCCCTTTTCCCTAACCCCAAGTTTGCAGGGTCAAAGATAGTTCAGAGAAGTCGGCATAGTTGCTGGTATAGTCTAATGTAATAGTATAGTTGTGGACATGCATTTTTTAATGGATTAGAATTGTGCTTTGCCCTAGTTTTTGACCTTGTAATCCCAATTTTTATGATCCTTATGTAAAAGTTTTAAATTATGAGTTATGATTGAACTAAACTTGAGGCATGTGATGTTTACCATACTGGAGCATTTGATGAGGGCTCTAGCATGGGTTTTATGTTTACAGTTTTGATACATACACAGGTCAAGCCTCGGTTCATGAAATGTTTAAGTTTTCCTTATATCTTGTGATCATGTATGGGATTTTATCAGGTGTAACAGGATGTACAGTAGGCTTGCTACGGGTTCCGGCGACCTTAAATTGATCTGAATCCTAGCACCGATAGCGGTCCGGTTTCTGGGTCATTACAGAGTGGTATCAGAGCTCTAGGTTCATATGGTCGGACCTAGAGTGTTGGACTTATAGATGTTATAGAGGGCAAGCACAATTAGGAAAAATCATGTCCACTAGGATAGGATGTAGAGTCCTGTCTGGTTGAAAGTATGATGATGTGTGATGCCATGATTGTATGCATGTGCATTAATGATATGTTATGTATATGTTGTGGGTTCATGTGTATCCACATGAACCATATGATGCTAATGTTTATGTGATATACGTTGTTTTTCAGAAGACAGGATGCGAGGCTCACGTTGATCTGCACGATTAACTGGAGTTTCACCTGAAAATGAGGGTATGGATGCCCTTCCTCTTACTGCTCCGTCAAGAGCACGGTGGAGTAGGACTAATAGAGGTGAAACATCAAAGGACCCTAGAAGGTCTTTTGATGTAAATAGAAGAAGAACAGATCCGGAAAGGATGTCTGCAAATATTAGGGAAATGGTGGAGGATGATCAAAGAAGAGACGGAAGTCTGGGTGTGAGTTTTTCAGGAGAGGGTATGGGAGAATCTGAAGGAGGTGCTCAGGCCTCGGGTTTTGCTTACCCACCTCAGTACCAACCCTACCCACAGGGACCCAGGTATCCGATGGGAGGCTCATCGGATCACTCTAGCTATCACCCGTACCTGTCACACATGCCCTATCCTCCCTACTACCCACCATATCCACCTTACCCCATGTTTTCACCTCCACTCTTTTATTACCGGAATCCAGCAAACCCAAATCCAAGGAATGCTGCACCACCTCCTCCCCCAGCAGAACTAGAAATTCCTGAAACCCAACCACCCAAACCTAACCCATCAGTAGGGAGCAAGGTGAAAATGACGGATTATCTGAAGTTAGATGCTCCTAAGTATAAAACGGGTGATGACCCGTTTGAATATATCAAGGCAATGAAGATGATAGCAGATGAGTTAGGGGCCAGTGACAGCAAAGCCATTCAGATGGCGGGATTCACTCTAAAGTGCAAAAAGGCAAATGAATGGTTCAAAAATTACGTGGACTCGAAACTGGATAGCCTTTCTTGAGAACAGTTTGCAAATGAGTTTGCAGGATGGGCTTTTCCAGACAGTTCGATGGAATTAAAAGTAATAGAGTTTGAGGAGTTGAGACAGACTGAAGAAATGAGTGTGGACGAGTTTACAGACAAGTTTCTGGAGTTACTTCAGTTTGTGGGTCAAGCTCATGACACTGACCAGAAGAAGGCTAGAAGGTATACCATGAGACTCCACTCTAAGTACTCCTCCTTGATTTTAGCAGCAGAGAGAGAGAGCTTCTACACTATTGTGGATGCAGCCAAGAAAATGGAGGCTAGTGCCATCATTCAGGGAATGGTAAAACAATAGGTGGTACAGTCCTAGGGTTCCAAAACCTCGGATACAGGGAAATTTGATCTCTCTTCTCTAAATGCAGCCGCTACAGGAAGTAAAAAGTGGAACAAATCCACTAGGAAGCCAATGGTGATCCCAGTTTTCTTTGGGACTACATGCACAGGACTTACCCATTTGCTGTTAGAGATAGGGTAGATGATTCCTGCGTCCAGAAGCTTGACTATCTCCTTTTTCACTACTTCCATCATAGGAGGATTCAGTCTTCTTTGAGCATCTCGGACAGGCATGCATTCCTCCTCCATGTGTATTCTATGCATGCATATGGTGAGGGAGATGCTTTTTATGTCATCTATGGTCCATCCTATGGCTCCCTTGTGTTTCTTCAGTACTTTTAGGAGGCTTTCTTCTTCATGTTGGCTTAATTGATTAGACACTATCACTGGAAGTGTCTTTTCAGTTCCCAAGTACACATATTTCAAGTGGCTAGGAAGAGGCTTCAGATCTGGTTCTGAAATTTTCTGACCTGTAATCTGCTGTTTGGGTGAACAGGTGTCTGTTTGAGTTGGATGTCTGGCTGAACTGGATTCCGCTTGCTCTTTTGGTTTGGGCGATCCTCTGTCCTTCTGCATTTGCTCGCAGTTCATCTGCTGAATGCAACAGACTGTTGCTTTCAGCTTTGGCTCTTTTTGGCTTTCTTCATCTTTTTGGCTAGCCTCCCTGCAAAAGTCATTGTTTAATATATCATCTTGATTCATATCAAAAACTTCTTGGCTCAAACAGTCAATGATATCTAAACCATAAACAGGGGACATGTCATGGGGGCATTTCATTGCATCATAAATATTAAATTTTATTACTTCCCCTTCAAATTCCATGGTCAATGTGCCATCATGCACATCTATCTTAGTTCTGGCTGTGCTCAAGAAAGGTCGTCCAAGTAGGATGTCTGAAGTAGTGTTGCTATTGTCTTCCTTCATATCAATCACATAGAAATCTGCAGAAAAGACAAGTTGATCTACTTGCACTAGAATATCTTATAGAACTCCTTTTGGATATACTACAAATCTGTCAATTAATTGAATGACTACTCTGGTGTCTTTAAGTGCACCTGCATTCAAAAAATTATAAATAGAAAGAGGCATAACATTAATTGATGCACCTAAGTCATACATGGCCTTTTTGATGCCCATATTGCCAATTTTGCAAGAGACAGCAAACATCCCTTTATCTTTGCACTTGGCTAGGAGTTCTCTCTTTATGACAGCTGTCACAACTTCACCTACACTTACCTTTTCTTTCTCAGAAAGCTTCCTTCGGTTAGTGCACAGTTCTTTCAAGAATTTTGCATACCTTAAAATTTGTTTCACAACATCTAGTAAAAGGTATGTTGATCTCCACTTTCCTGAAGGTTTCAAGGATCTCTTTTTCTTCTTTTTCTTTTTGTGATTTTTCAAACCTTTTTGGAAAGGGGGTGGAATCTTGAAACTTACTTGCTGATTTGTATTCTGCTGGTGTACTGGTGCTGTTTGACTAGTTTGTTTGGACAAACAGTTTTCTGGTTGTTTTTCTTCAGCAACTTGTCTTTGCACTTGTGAACTTCCATCATCAGCCTTGACATCTTGAAGCTCTTTTCCACTTCTTAACATGATAGCACTTACATTCTCTCTGGGATTAGTCTCGGTTTGGGAAGGTAACTTACCTTGAGATTCAAGCTTGCTCACTGAGGTGGCTATTTGACCCATCCGCTGTTGGAGACTTTGAACAGAATTTGCCAATGTCTTTATCATCTCCTCAAGGTGCATATTGGAACTTGGAGGTGCTGGATTTCTTTAATAGTTTTGGTAGTTGCTAGCCCTTGCATAGCTGAAATTTGGATGGTCCCTCCAACCTGGATTGTAGGTGTTAGAGTAGGGATCATGACTTAGATGGCTATTGAATCCTCCAACTGCATTTACTTGCTGGTCATCCTCTTGAAGTGTAGGACATTGATTAGTTGGGTGTCCTACATGTGCACATATCCCACATGGTCTGATTTGCTGAAGTTGTTGAGCTTGTTAAGCTTGACCTATGACAAGAGTTTTCACAGCAGAGGTTAGTTCAGAAATTTGAGAAGTGAGAACAGATGTACTTATCTTATTGACTCCTCTTTGCAACTGCTTTTCATCTCAAATTGTCTAGATGTTGCTGCGAGTGTTGAAATTAACTCTCTGATTGCTTGAGGTGTTCTATCTTCAATCGAACCTCCACATGCTACATCAATGAATTTCTTTTCGGATGGTAGCAAACCTCCATAGAAGAATCCTATGAGTGATTTATCTGAAATGTCATGTTGAGGACAGTTTGTGCACAATCTCTTAAATCTTTCCCAATAATCATACAAATCTTCAGTTTCTTTTTGCTTAATGCCACTTATATCTCTTTTTATGTTTATGGCTTTAGAAGTTGGGAAATATTTGTTCAGAAAAGCTCTAACCATACCATCCCAAGAAGTGATCGATCCAGATGGTAAATAAAATAACCAATCTTTGGTATAATCATCAAGTGAGAATGGGAATGCTCTCAGTTTCACATGCTCTTCAGATATTGTAACGACCCGGAAACCGGACCACTACCGGCCCTATAATTCAGATCGACTTAAGGTCACCGAAACCCGTAGCAAGCTTACTATGCATCCTGTGTTCCTGATAAAATCTCATATATGATCATACGTTTTCATAAAAATTTTAAACTTTTCATATACCAAGCTCAACCTATACATTCCTCATAAACAGTATACATAAAACCCAAACTAGAGCCCTCATCAAATGCTCTAGTATGGTCAACATCATATACATCAAGCTTGGATCAACATAACTCATCATTTAACTTTTACATAATAATCATGTTCAAAGGGATTTTACAAAAACATAAATTAGGGCAAAACACAATTCTATCCATTACATATTATATGTCCACTACTACACTAATACAATAATATATACCAGCCTCTAGCCGACCTCCCAAGCTATTCTTGTCCATGCAAATATGGGGTTAGGGGAAAGGGATAAACTACAAGAGTCTAGTGAGCAGAACATAAAAACAGTTTAATAAATATATGCTTTCATGAAATGCATCACAACACAAACATTATACATCAAGAATGGACTTGTCACTAGTAACCCTCTACATATCCAAATCAATGTCCGACCCTCGACGGACCTCCTCAGGACTTCCTCTTAAATATAACATAACATATCCAACTGTGCCAGAGGCGTAGAATGGGCAGCCCTAGTCTTTCCCTTACATAGTGCCAGGGCGCGTAGAATGGGCAGCCCTGGTCTTCCATATCCGTATCATATCATAACCTGCTCGAGGGCTAGTGGGTAATCCAACATCCATCCACAACAACAGTAAATATGCAATGCATTATATTCGTGAATTATAATGCAAACATCCTATAAATATGGCATTCGTGATGCATGAACATGCTCAAAAGTTTGATTACTTAAAAATAATAGATTAGTTTAGTTCTACTTACCTCTGGCTGACGCTCGACTAACTCTGGAGTAGTTAACTCACTGCTGGCCTTTACGGTCTCTCGGGTCCGATCCTACACAGGTGGACTCAAGTGAGGGACCAAACATAACTCTATCAAGACTCTAAACAACTCCCTAAAACCCCCCTAAAACATCATAAAACATGCATAAGAAACAAGCAAAGGAAGGCTGGACAGGGGACTTTCGGCGGTAAGTTCGGCGGCCGAATGTAACAACCCGAAAATCCAGACCGCTACCGGCGCTAGGATCCAGATCGGCATAAGGCCGCCGGGAACCGTAGCAAGCCTGACATAACCTGTAATCCTGTTTAATCCCATACATGATCAACAATACTCATAAACCTGTAAACATTCTCATATAACAACCAAGCTCAACCTGAACATAAACATAAACATAACATAAACCTCCACTGGAGCCCTCATCAAAATGCTCCAATGGGGTATCTCATCATACATAAGCTTGGCTGAAACATAATATATACCAGCCTCTAGCCGACCTCCCAAGCTATTCTTGTCCATGCAAATATGGGGTTAGGGGAAAGGGATAAACTACAAGAGTCTAGTTAGCAGAACATAAAAACAGTTTAATAAATATATGCTTTCATGAAATGCATCACAACACAAACATTATACATCAAGAATGGACTTGTCACTAGTAACCCTCTACATATCCAAATCAATGTCCGACCCTCGACGGACCTCCTCAGGACTTCCTCTTAAATATAACATAACATATCCAACTGTGCCAGAGGCGTAGAATGGGCAGCCCTAGTCTTTCCCTTACATAGTGCCAGGGCGCGTAGAATGGGCAGCCCTGGTCTTCCATATCCGTATCATATCATAACCTGCTCGAGGGCTAGTGGGTAATCCAACATCCATCCACAACAACAGTAAATATGCAATGCATTATATTCGTGAATTATAATGCAAACATCCTATAAATATGGAATTCGTGATGCATGAACATGCTCAAAAGTTTGATTACTTAAAAATAATATATTAGTTTAGTTCTACTTACCTCTGGCTGACGCTCGACTAACTCTGGAGTAGTTAACTCACTGCTGGCCTTTACGGTCTCTCGGGTCCGATCCTACACAGGTGGACTCAAGTGAGGGACCAAACATAACTCTATCAAGACTCTAAACAACTCCCTAAAACCCCCCTAAAACATCATAAAACATGCATAAGAAACAAGCAAAGGAAGGCTGGACAGGGGACTTTCGGCGGTAAGTTCGGCGGCCGAATGTAACAACCCGAAAATCCAGACCGCTACCGGCGCTAGGATCCAGATCGGCATAAGGCCGCCGGGAACCGTAGCAAGCCTGACATAACCTGTAATCCTGTTTAATCCCATACATGATCAACAATACTCATAAACCTGTAAACATTCTCATATAACAACCAAGCTCAACCTGAACATAAACATAAACATAACATAAACCTCCACTGGAGCCCTCATCAAAATGCTCCAATGGGGTATCTCATCATACATAAGCTTGGCTGAAACATAACCTCATATCTCATAACATAAAGACCATGTACATACAAGTGGGATTAACAATCTGTATTGGTCAAGCACAACTCTATCCTCAATATTCAAATTACATAACATAACTAAAAACACTTTTACATTTTATCATAATACAATTGTCATGTCCACATTCTAACTATCTATTACATAACATCACTTCATACTCTGTCTGACCTCCTGGTCTACCCTGCACCTGCACATCTGGGGTTAGGGGAGAGGGGTGAGCTATAAAGCCCAGTGAGCAGAATAGAGAAAACATATATTAATATTTCATGCTTCCATGAAATGCAACACATCACAAACATATCACATAAGGATGGTATTGTCACCTATAGTCCTCATCATAGTCCAATCATGCCAGGGGCGTAGAATGGGCCTCACTGGTCTTTCTCTTGCATACATAACATAACATAACATTCCAATATGCCAGGGCCGTAGAATGAGCCTCACTGGTCTTTCTCTTAACATAGTCCAGGGGCGTAGAATGGGCCTCACTGGCAATCCATACCGTATCCTCATCATATCATATCATAGGAGGACTAAAGGATCATCCAATAGCCAATCTGCATCCACATCATATTATGCAATGCAACATATTCGTGAATACTAATGCAAACAACCTATAATATCACATGGCATATATGATGCATGAACGTGCTCAAAAAGTTATATTTCATTTATTCAAAAACTTAAGGTTTATTCCACTCACCTCTGGCTGAAGCTCTACAGACTCTGAAGCAGCTATCTCACTGCTGAGGTCCTCGGTTCCTCGGGTCCGAACCTACACAGGTGGACTCCAATGAGGGACCAATCACACATAAACATAACTCTAATAAACTCCCCAAAAAACCCCCTAAAATATCAGGAAAACATCACATAGAAATATGCATGAAATGGCTGAACAGGGCACTTTCGGCGGCACCTTCGGCGGCCGAAAGTCCTGGACAGATCCGAAAGTCGGGCACTTTCGGCGGCACCTTCGGCGGCCGAAAGTCCCAGACAGAGACGAAAGTCTCTTTTCGGGGGCAACTTCGGCAGCCGAATGCTGCCTCCACAAAGGGGGTTCGGCGGCCGAAAGTCACTTCGGCGGCCGAACCTGAGCTTCTCCCGAAGGGCAGAAACTCAGCTCCTCTATGCACATTTTGCCTCCCAAGCTCAAATCATGCAAAAGCTAGTTCTAAAACATGCATACACATCATACATCACACCTAGGGGTCTCAAACTAGCATATACCCCAACTACAACACTTCAAACACACAAAAACCAACATACATTGTTCAAAATCATAACATAAACCCAAATATTCAAATAACCCTAACATGTATTTCTACCCCATAAATCTACTTAAAACTTGTTAGAAACATACATTGAGCTCAAGATCGGCTCTTACCTCTTGAAGATCGAGAGAGAGACGACCTAAACTCGGAGATCCAAGCAAATGGGCTCCTGAGTCTCCCAAGCTCCAAAACTTGGTTTTAAATGCTCAAAACTTGCAATGTGAGTTTAAAACTCAAGAAAAATGGAAGAGATTTGGAGGAAGAACACAAGATTTGCAAAGGGAAGGTCGGAAGCTCGCTGTGGCCGAAAATGGGAGAAAGCTCGCCCATTTCGGCTAAGTGCCCCTTTTATAGGTGGCTGGCCAGGCCACGTTCGGGGGCCGAATGTGCCTCCGAATCCATGCAATGTTCGGCGGCCGAACTTGACTTTTGGCGGCCGAACCTGGACTTCCCTCACTCATGCTTTCGGGGGCCTAACGTGCCTCCAAAACGCATGCATGTTCGGCGGCCGAACTTGACTTTCGGCGGCCGAACCTGGGTTTTCCTCCTAAGACTTTCATGCAAAAACTCTTTTAAAATCATATTTAAAATCATCAAAACATGAAAACATGCTTTTACCCTTCTAGAGGTTTCCGACATCCAAGATTCCACCGGACGGTAGGAATTCCGATACCGGAGTCTAGCCGGGTATTACACCGAAGGTCCCTACAGATCCGAAAGTCAGGCACTTTCGGGGGCAGGTTCGGCGGCCGAAGGTCTCCACAGATCCGAAAGTCACCAACCTTCGAGGGTAGGTTAGGCGGCCAAAAACTGCCTCTATAGGCAGGTTCGGCGGCCGAACCTTGCTTCGGCGGCCGAACCTTGCTTCGGCGGCTGAACTTGGTTTCTCCAGAATGGCAAAACCTGATTCTGCCCTATGCATTTCAGCCTCCAAAACTTTTCAAACTCTCACATCCTTTCCTCAAACATGCATACTCACTCCAACATGCATAAGGGGTATAAAAACTAGCCTAAACCCCAACAAACAACAACAAAACATAAGAGGGAGCATACATTCATCAAAGACCCAACTCAAACCCTGTTGCTCTAGATCTAACCACAACATGCATCTCTACCCCTTAAACCTTCATAAAACTTAATTAAAAACATAAGAGAGGTAAGGATCTAGGCTTACCTCTTGGAGATCTAGGAGTAACAACAACTCCAATGTGGAGATGAGTCAAACGGTCTCCGAGGCTTCAAAACTCGGGTTTAAGCTTAGATCTTCAAAGACAAGAGAAAACTCGTGAAAACATTAAAGGATTTGAAAGAAAATCATAAAATCATCAAAGGGAGGGCAAGAACTCACCTTTGTCCTAAAATGGAGAGAAAAACTCGCCCGTTTTCTAACTGGGGGCCTCTTATAGGTGGCTGACCAGACCACCTTCGGGGGCCAAAAGAGCTCCCGCGACAGCACCATGTTCGGCGGCCGAACATGAGATTCGGCGGCCGAACCTGGGCTTATCCCTCAAAAACATTTTTTCTTCTTTCAAAAACTTTAATTCAAAAACTTAGCATTAAAACCATAAAATCATTTCATAAAATCTTATTTTACCCTTCTAAGAGGTTTCAGCATCCGAGATTCCGGACTCCAACGGAGATTTCGACGGAAGGTTGGAATTCCGACACCGGAGTCTAGCCAGGTATTACAGATATGCCTTGCGGCCTTATGGATGAACACACTATGTGAAATTCTTTCAAGTGCTTATGTGGATTTTCATTCTCCAAACCTCTGAATTTAGATAGGAGGTGTATCAAACCTGTTTTGAGCTTAAAAGGGACTGTCAGTGGCGGATAAGTGATGTAGAGAGGTGCTTGATCGCCTATAGGGGCTGCTAACTCTCTCAGTGTTCTTTCTCTTGGTACTAGTGCTCTCATTGCTGGATTTTCTAGTATTAATTCATCATGGACAGCAGGTTCAGCATGTGCAGTAGGTTGTACATTGTTTTCAGCCATCTCTGCGGCTGTTTGGTCAAGTTCAGAAGGGTTGCACACTGAGTCTGCGATTGTTGGTTCCTTGGGGGCAGATTCTGTAGTGGCTTGCTTCCCAAATCACTTGATTGTACGCTCAATTTCTAGATCTTAAGGTAGAGTTTCCTTGCATCTAGCTATGGTCATGAAAGAAAAATAAATTAGTTAAATCAACTCCCCAGCAACGGCGCCAACTTTTCACTGTGCGGTTGTCGAAGCCGATAAAAAATAACCTTTTTGGTTATCAACAATTTTAAAACTGTAGATAGTGGCAAAAGGATTGAATCCACAGAGAATTGATACTTACCTATTTTTCTTATCAAGACCAAGTAAACAAACTGAAAGTAAAATAAAAAGGGGGGTTTTGAGATTGATTCAATTAAACTAATACTGAAAGCAATAAAGTAAAGCAAATAATTAAAGTAAAGAAATTCAATAATGAGAAAAGCTCTAGTTGAAGAATTGGATCCACTTCAGTTGTTGGGATTGATCATTGACACTTAGGTTCCTTTGTTTGATTCAATAAATTAGTTATGGAGGTAGAAGACGCTTCTCACCACCATATCCCTCCTTAAGCATAAATTAATTAGGGAACGTCCTCTAACTAATCACTAATCAACAAGTTGCCAAGGAACTTCCTTGGGCCTTTGGCATCTAACAACCATCATTTGCATTAAGAAATAAAGAGACCTAATTCTAGCTACCCAAACGCATAGTGATATTGCTAGATTATGCAATTTCCCTAGTTTTTATACCAAGAGTTACTTGTATTTGAATAATCCAAGCAATTACGGACTTAAAACTATCCAAACTAACAAATTATTACTTTGCAATCAAGGATCAATTGGCCCTATTGATCTAAACCACAAAGCAACAATGGAATTAAGAATGAAATTGCATAAATATTGAAAAACAAAAGATAAACAATGTATGTTCAGATCTCCCAATCCATAAAACAACTAAAATTTCACCTAATCTTCAATTAGAAAAAAAGGTTTCAGCCACTCATGGCTGAAACAAAACTCAAAAAGAAAGAGAAGAAGGAAGAAGGAACCGGCGGCTTGGCCTTGGAGAAGAGGGAGGCATTCGACCACTTGCAATCCGAGAGAGAGAGAGAAGAGAACGGAGCGACTCCTTATGTGATGTACTTATAGGCTAAATGTGTTGTCCTAGATCTCCTTGATGAGGTGGAGTCTTCTTTTGAATTTTGAATTTTGAATTATGAATCCTTGAGATTTTGCTTCCTTAATAAGGAAGGGGCTTCTTGAAGATTTGAAATTTAAATTTCAAATTATTTTGCTGAATGTACTTTCCTTATTTATCTCCTCTTCAGTTGCAACTTGGCTTGTGCAAGTATGCTTGTTCTCCTTTATTCTATTTTAGGCAGTTTTGAGAGCATTTTCACCAAATTACCTCTTTACATCATTTTCTGCAAAATAAGATCAAAACCATAAAATTAGACAGAAAAAGTGTAAATTAACATTAATAACATCATGATAAAATGGTCTAAATTTGGTCTGATCAATTTCATATCCACTAGTCAGTACTAATCGAATTTTTAAGAGATGTGATAACCAACTCCATATTCTTACAGTATAAAATCATACGAATACATAAATTAAGGTATACAATTCTTATATAAACTCTTGAGTTTAAAATATTACATTATACTTGCTCTTTTTTTCAATTTACTAACTTAAGAGTCGGAGAGATTGCTATAGGCGCCAATCACCTCGCTTTCATTTTTTTGCAGATTGACCAATAATACCACAGTGTCATTTCAGTCATATCAATATTATAATATTATGAATATTTTTAAAAAATAAAAATTTAATTTTTTATAAAAAAATATAAAAATATTATATAATTTTACTTATAATTTATATTAAAATAATATTTTGTCCATGGTAAACAATAATAGTTTTCAAACACATGAAAAGCATAATATAATTATTAATTAAAAAATTTAAATATAACTTATAATTTAATTTATTATGTGATTCAATTTATATTAAAATAATATATCATAATATAATTTTCATATCATTTTTTTAATAACATTTAAAAATTATACTATTTATTAATAATATAATATTATAAAATATCATTTTAATATAAATTAAACTTTAAAATAAAAAAATTAATAAAATCATATATTACGTTTTTTTTATACAATAATAAAGCTTGCCGCAACATGCTGTCAATAAAAAAAAAAAAACAACGAGTCCGTCCTTCCTTTGTTTTTATCAATCCAAACATTATTTTCTCTATTTAAAATTAAAAACTTTATAAAAATTTAATTGAATTAATTTTTTTTAATAATTATATTATTTAAAATAAAAAATTTAATTTTTTAATTTAAAAAATTTTCATTTAAAAAAATAAAAATTATATATAATTTTATAAGAATTTATTTAAATTTTTTTAAAGTAAGATATGTTTCAATTTGATTCTTATAATTTTAAATTTTAATAATATTTTAAAATTTTTACTCTTTTCATCTCATAAATTGCTTTACATTTTTATTTTTCTCAAATTTTCAATTTAAAAATTTTAATTATTCATTAATTTTTAAATATATATTAATAGTAAAATTTATTAATTTGAAAAATAATTTTATAATCAAATAATATTAGAGAAAATATGAGAAAATAATTTTAATGACTTTTTTAATTTATGTAAAAATAATAATTATAAGTAAATTTTGTGGGAGAAGATACCTTTGTTTTTTTTTTTGAAGTAATTGATTCGATGGAAAACCGATCGGTCTACGCCATAATGGTCTCTGACTTTCAGCCACGTGGCACGTTTATATCTCGATTGCTAAACTATCCGTTGCTAAAATGCACTACTTCCTTAATCGCCCCCGATTACACCACACACAAAATCTAGTTCTCTCTCAAAACCCTTCGATCCAAATCCCTAAATTTCCCAATTCCATCTAATTTCATTGCTTCAATTAAATTCTAATTATCGAAGATGCCGAAGAAGATGGGCGTCAATAGCAAGGCTGAGGCCGCTCGGGCTCGGAAGAGCGCCACCGAAGCCGAGCGCAAGGAGCGCGACGCACGCGAAAAGGAAGAGCAGTTCTGGCGCGAAGCCGAGGGCCCTAAATCCCGTGCCGCCAAGAAACGGGAGGAGGAATCTGAAAAGCGAGCAGAAGCCGTTGCTCGTCGCGCTGAAGCCCGCCGGTTGGCCGAACAGGAAGAGAAGGAGATCGATAAATCCATGAAGAAGCCAGATAAGAAGGCGAATCGGGTTTCTATTCCTGTTCCTAAGGTGACGGAAGCGGAGCTGAGGCGGCAGCGGGAAGAGGAGCAGGCGGAGCTGGCTAAGAAAGCGGACGAGATGAAACGAAGGCAGAGCAGGACAGCTGCTGTGGAGGATTATGAGAAAATGGTGTTGGTTACAAATACGAATCGTGATGATTCCATTATTGAAGCGAGGACTGTGGAGGATGCGATTGCACAAATGGCAGTCACGGATAACTTGCCGGTTGATAAGCATCCCGAGAGGAGGCTCAAGGCCTCGTTTAAGGTGCGTTTGGCTGCATGCTATTGCAGAGTCTTGAGATTGCGTTTGTGTATTTATTTTTTCCTGGTATATATTGAGATTGCTTTTATGTATTCTGAGATTGTGTTTGGCTGCATGCTAATGGTTTTGTTGAAAGTTTGAGAATTTTCGAAATGTTCTGATGGTTTTGGAAAGGGTAATAAAATGTGGGGGACCTTGCTGTGTGCAGTCTTGCCCAAACTTGTTGGGTTGTTTGGAAGTTGTGGGCTTTATGTTTAACAGAACTGATTAGATAGGTGAGTAATGTGAATCCGTGTGTAAAATTTTCCTATTGAAGAACATAGAAGTATACATATGGAGTTGGACGATCTTCCTGTTTTTTGGATCACATAGCTATTACGTGAAATACAAATTTCTTTTAAAGCTAGTTAGATGGCTATTCTGTCCAATCATGGATTGGCAGACTAAGTACTCTAATTTTGGGAATACAGGGATGGCTATCTTGAGTTTTGAGGAGCTGGAGTATTAAATTTGTGTGAGATTTTCAAATATGTAATGAGAGTTTGTTTGATCTTGGAAATTTAATACGAATGAAAGAAAATTACTTGGATGCCCTCATTTTATGATTTGTAATTGAAAATCTATTTCTGGGGGAATTAATGTTTTAAAAACTTAGCTGAGATTTCCATTTCAAGGTGAACTAAATGTGTCCTTTAGGCAGGGTTGCATAGGATATATAGAAGTTAAGTGCTTTGTGGTAGCCTGTGAATGTTCTATGGTGTAGGAAAGACTTTTCAGAAATAGGAAACTGTAGCTATAGGAAATACAATTTTATATATAAGGACATGTAAATGCTTTTTTTGCCGCCTTCTTTTGTTGATTGTATGTCAATGTTTTATATGTTTGTAGGCTTTTGAGGAAGTTGAGCTTCCTAAACTGAAGGAAGAGAAGCCAGGTCTTACTCATAATCAATACAAGGACATGATATGGAAGTTATGGAAGAAATCTCCTGACAATCCTCTTAATCAGGTATATTTGGGACTTCTCATCTTTGACTAGCTAGAATTATGTTTATACCTTCAATGATAGGATTGTTCTTAGAAGTAGATTTCTTTGTCATTGAATTGGATGAGGTCCTTGGATTGATGTTTTAGTATTGCATTGAAACTGCTATTACATTTCCAGTTCATCCGCCAACTTCTGAATAAAATCATCGTGTTTTGGGGCATTTAATTCAGGCTGAGTGCATGCCACAAATATTATTAGTTAGATTTGTTACAAGCATTATTTTGACCTAACCAAAGGAAAGTTTTGGTAATTGCTAGCTTGAGTGATTAAATTGCGTGCTGAACTACAATACCTGATGCTCATTCTATTTTTTAGGTGCAGATTAATGAGTGAGTGCTGCTGCATTTTCAGACTTGGTAGCAGGCAACAATTTCTTATGGTCTATTGCCAGGGTATGTTTCTCGGCATATTGTCGAGCAATTTGCAAGTTCATGAGCTTATGTGGCTTATAAGTTGTATGTAGTTGCTTTGGTTGCGTACTACATTGGAGTGTATGCTCATACTGTAAAATATTGAATTAATAATGCTATACTATCCTTTGGCCCAAGTGGGGTGGTTCTTATCTTCTTGTGGACACACCTGGACTTGATAGAAGGTATTTTCTTCTTTTCAGCTCCTTTTTCCAAGGCAACAAACAATTTGACTTGTTCATATGTGACGAATGATAGTGGTATGAAATTGCGATGTGTTAGTAAATTTGATTGCGCTACAGCATTTTGGACTACCAAACATAACCTCAACTCCTCGAGAATAATTATGTCGTTTGATTTGCCGCATCTGCGTTAGTGCTGCAATATTCATCATATTTAGAAGTGTTTGTGTGCTTTGGCACTGTCGTGGGGGCAGCAAGTACATATTGGACAAATTCAATATCTTGATTCTTTTGCTAATTTTCTTGGAATGACTTGATCCACCAATATTTGCTGCTTAGGCTCCTGCGACCTTAATTTCTGTCAGCCTTATCAAGGCAAGAGGAGACGGGGTTTCCTACCTCTTTAGACAGAGATGACATCTTTTTGAAGGAGGCGACAGAGTAATTTTTTTATTATTATACATATATATATATATATATATATATATGTATGTATATATATATATATATATATATATCTTTTTATGGGAAGATAGTTGGATTTCATTAAAGGAAAAATTATTATTTAATTTATATTTTATGAAAAAATTAATTGATTAATTTTTCGATGAAAAATATATTAAAATATTTTTAATAATTTAATTAGTCTACTGTTTAATTTCTTAGTTTCTCCTTCCATAATTTGATGTTATAATTTAAAAAAATTTATTAATTAATTTTTTAAATTTTTAAAAGATTTATTAATTAATTTTTTCATATTAAAAATATTTTAAATTTTTTTAAATATTTAACAAATAAAATTAAAAAAAATTTTAAAAAATATTTTAATATATTTTTTAAAATTAAAAAATTAACTAATTAATTTATCTATAATATCTAAACTTTTTCCACATTAAAATGGATCAACTTGAAAACAGCAATAAGCCCATAACAGCTATCACATACAGGCTGACAAAAAAACAAGCAATTAAAAAGTCAATACACCAAGTCCAAGATTCAACCTAGCTGAAACCCTAGCACTGAAAAAAATCAGCGCTGCCCACCATTCTTCACCAGAAGCTGATGAAAGCATATTAAACCTGTAGGAAAACGCGTGCAACACTATATTTTCTCACAGCACCC
The DNA here is from genome assembly GCF_001659605.2 of Manihot esculenta. Taxonomy (NCBI): domain Eukaryota; kingdom Viridiplantae; phylum Streptophyta; class Magnoliopsida; order Malpighiales; family Euphorbiaceae; genus Manihot; species Manihot esculenta. The sequence goes on from NC_035171.2 coordinate 21,909,770, forward strand.
ATAAAAGAAACGATAGAAAGCATAATAGGAATCGACGGTTAATCTCATCACCAGAGCTAAAAAAAGCAATATCATATTGAGGAGCAGAGAGAAAATACCATCGACGTCGCTTCAAATCACAAAAGGTGTAATTGGGACAAGAGGTGTAATTCAAGGCAGACATCATGGGTGCTCTAGAAAGAACCAAAAAGAGATCACAAATGCTCATATTCAAAAATAGTATAATTCAAACATCATGTTCAAAGGAAAAAAAAAATGTGTTCAAATAAAAAAATATATTATTTTTAACAATATAAGAAAATATAAAATATAAGAAAATAAGTAGTTTGATTTTAAAAAGTCTGAAATAAGTGAGACTAGAACTAGAATTAAAATAAATAGTATAAAATAATATAAATAATATGAGTAGAATTACTGATCATCAAGATTTTTAAATATAAAATAAAATAAATATAAATGTTCAACCATTTAATATAGTAAATATATAATGTTATAAGGCATAAAATAATTTAATATAAAAATTATAAATATACAAAAAAAATACATATTTTATATTTATTTAATTATTTGTTCCAAACCAGTCAAGGACTAGTTTCTAAACGTGAACTCCTTACAAACTTTATTGTACTATTGAAATCCATTTAGATAAAATTTAATCGAATTGAATATTAAAAAAATTTCAAAATCAATTGTCATTTTTAATTACAATATTTCAAAAGAACATGCATACTTTATATAAATTATACCTTATGAATATTAAAAACCTGAAGTTTTTTTTTTTTTTTAAACTTTGCAAGAGAGTGGAATTTGATGCTCCTCATACATATTATCAATGGCGAAACTAGTATTTTTATTGAAATTGGGTAAAAAAAATCTATCAAAATGATTTTTCCTTTTATATATTATTATTTTTAGAGATTAATATAAATCTTTTCAACTTTTCGTTTTTTCTTTGGATCACACCCTTTTTTACTTACATTAGAGAAAAATAAAATCTATTTAAGAAGAGTTAGTTTTAATATATTTATAAAAAAAAATTCTATTGAAATTTAGCATTTTAATAACATATAAAGTATTTGACTCATTTATGATCAACTAATGTTTATGGTCCGATTGATCTTTTTAATCAAGAAAAGCCTATTTTAATAATGTTTGGATATGATCTAAAAAAATTAAGATCGAATGCCGACACCTTGTGATACGTTCCATTGAATTAGATAGAGATATTTTTTTGCAAATATATCAAGCAACTTATATTTTTTTGAAAATATTTTCTAACTTACTAAATTCACCGTCTTTGCTTACTCGAGAAATCAACTTTTTTAAATTCAATATCGATTTATTAATTCTCATTTATTCTTATTAAACAATCCTAACTCATGATTTACTCGTTGAATTAAATTATTATTTAGGTGTCCTCATATGGTGATTTCCATATTTCAGGATAAAACTGCAAGTATATAATGAGAATCTATGTTAATTTGAAAATTTAAAGTGATAAATTGCCCACTTTCTTCAATTTTCTTATTAGTTTATAGTAAAATTTATTTTTTTATTTTTATTAATTGATCTTTTAAAACTTTTTATGGCCTTTTAAATGTTTATAATTTTTTTAATAGCTATTCTGTTCGTTTTATAATTATTTATTTATTTTTAATTATTTAAAATATTATTTATTCTTTTATATTATAGTTAATATATAAATTGAGTATTACAATCATATTTAATATCTTTTGTTTTCAAACACAATTTCTCATTAATTGATTTAATTTTTAAAAATAAGAATTCAAACTATATCTAGATATTTAACTCAAATCATATATTATTAATAATAATTTATGATTTCAATAAAAATTAAAATTCTCATTTTATAATAAAAATGAGTATAATTATAAGTTAATAGAACAAATTTATAATTTAATTAAAATAATAATTATTTTTTAATTATGTAAAAAGTATAACGTAAAAAATATTGTGAAAGGGAAGAAGTATATTTAAATTTTAAATTTTTATTAATTGATCCTCAAATTTTTAATTACTTTTTAAATAATTTTTAATATATTGTAATTAAAATTGAATCATCAAAATTAATTAGTTGTTATCAAATAAACACAAAAGTTTATTTAAATATTATTTTAAAATTTTTTATACTTACAAACCAAAATTTAATTGGTGTTTTTTTTTTTTAAATTAAATGAAACTCATTCTAATAACTGCTATTAATAATCTTATATTAATTTTCTTTGTATTAAAATTTAAAAAATATTTATATATGTATAATTATACAAAACAAGTGATTTATCTCTCCTGAAAATTTTAAATTTATTAACTTAGATGTATATCTACTTTTGTTTGATTTGTTTATTTTATATTTTGCTAATTTTGAAATTTTGTCTCCTTTTAGTTATTATTATTTTTTAAAGTTTTTTTATTATTATATATTTAAGATTTATATTATTTATTTTACTTTTAACTCTATGAATTTTATAGAAAAAATTAATACTTTACAATATTGACAGATCGCAATACAATTTTATTTAATATGCTTTAAAATAATTTATAAAGAAAAAACGTTGTTGAAAAAAAAAATTTTATTATTTTAAAATAATGTGTTTCAAATATTTATTATTTTAAAATTACATAGATTAAATAACTATTCTTTTAAAATTATAGAGAGTAAAATAGTTATATTTTAAAATTATAAATACTAATTAAAAAAATATTTTAATCATTTTATATATAATTAACAACTTACATAGATATAAAATTAAATAGTTGATTAGGACTAAATAGTTAACTGCTTAATAAATATTTAATTTTAAATTTTAATATTTATTATATTTAGGTATATTATAATGATTAAAATATTAACATTAATATTTTATAATTTTATTATTATTAGGATTGAATAGGTTGAATTAGAAGGATATAATGGTCATTCTAAAAAATACAAATTCAATAAATATTTTGCATAAGCAATCACACACATCATAATACATGTAAACTTTAATATATTAGTAGTATTGAGCATATTATCGATACCTTTTTGTACGTTGTGAATTTTAATCGAAAAAATTAATTAAATTGAATTAATTTAAAATTTTAATTTATTTTTTTATTTATTTTAATTTAATTTAATTTTAATTAGAAAAAATTAAAAAAATCGAATCGAATTGATTAGTAATAATAATATATTATTTTTAATAATATAAAAAGATTAGATCTTAATAAATATTCTAATTAACTTTAAAATACTAAAAAATAAAGTATAAAAAATAAAAAAAAATTATTAAAAATTCAAATGATTAAACCGAATTGAATCAGATCGATTCGATTTGATTTGATTTCTAATCAAAATTAATTCAATTTAATTTTTATAAATACTAAAATTTTATTTTATTTGATTCACATTTAACACTGAAAGTCATACAAAAAGTTACACATGAAAAAGTTAACAAGATCAAATTATAAATTTAATACTAAAAACAAGAAAATCCAACTTTACGCTTATTTTGAAGAGGGAAGTTAGTACTATGAGATTTTAATATCTTTTAATTTTAAAATAATAATTATTTAGGCATTATAATTTAAAAATAATAACTATTTAGTTCATACAATTAATAAAAAATTGAATAATTAATGATATAAAATAATATGAAGTATTCAGTCTAATTTTAATAATAGAAGAATTGACCAATTAATTTCATTAAATTATATGAACTAAATAATAATTTTACTTTTAAAAGTATTATTTTTTAATTTACATTATTTTAATGATAAATTCGGATTTTGATCAGGAGCGAAATCAAAAATTTTTTGTTGAGGGCAATTAAGAATATGAATTTAATTAGTGAATGAACTAAAATTTTTATTAACTAAGATTTCAATAATTTTAAAATAACATATTTTATTAAAACAGTGTAATAATAATAATAATAAAATTTATAAAAAATATACATAATAAATCATCAATAAAGTTATAGTTAATTTATCAAAATTAATTATATTGATAATAAAAAATTACAAAAGGAAAAGTTTTAAAGTTACTTAAAAAAAAGAAAATTTAAGGGGTTAATAAAAAGTTAGAATTTATTATAGTTACTAAATAATTTTACAAAATTTTGAAAAGGCCGACAGGAGATTTAAAAGACCAATTAATGTTAAAAAAAATAAATTTTATTATATCTAATTAGAATTTTGGAAAAATGCTTGAGGGAGCCTCTGATTTTGACCTCTCCAGAGGGATGAAAAGATTAATAATTATTTTTCTTGAGTTCTTACATCCTAAGAGTTACAAGGCACTAAGGAAAGAAAGCATAGATTTTGTTGAAGTATAAGAAAACGCAGATTCAAGTATTCAACCGCTCAGCAGCAAGAATAGTATTAGGATAGAGCAGTTCCTTTATTTTGTAACAGCATCAGGACAACAATGTCCGGCTGATTAAGCCTCAGCCAACTGTTTGAAGTTAATGGGGCTAACGAATTGCGGTTCACCACTATACAATGTTATAGCTGCCAGTCTTGCAGCAGCCTGTGTAGGATGGAACAAATCCCAGAACAAGTATTCGTGGCGATTCGAGCAGAAGGTGGCATTTGGACTGCATGGTATCTTTTCATCTCCACAACATGCATTTGCTACATTCTCAAAACCTGAAAATTAATACAAATTCAATCATCACAAACATCTAACTGAAATGTGCAAGTGTATTGTAGTGATCCTGAGATCAAACTGCTCACCGAACGGATGAGGATTGTCTATCACATTTATAGTCATTTCATATGCATTTCCAAGGGAATACTTAATGTCTGAATAATCTGTGCTGAGCTTGATCAATAAGGTATTGATTGTGGAGTAAAATTCTGTAGCAAGAGTATTCAAGTCCTCCAAACAACCACCTGTGGTGTTTTGAATCCTTAGAGCTGGACAACATCCAATTGGTGGAACACTTATAATCCCGAACTTCCTTGCTCCTAGTTTATATAAGCTCTGCATATCAACACAATTTGGTGTAAAATTTTCTATTATTGTTCTGCATTCAATTACTACTGTTGAAGAAATCTCACCCTTAAATAGCTGTCATATAGAAGTCCTAATGTAGCTAAGAAATCTTGCTTTGGAGCAGTACTTTTCGACAAGTAGTAAGCGAAAATATCGTTGCTACCAGTGCTGATGAAGAACAAAGACTTGGAGAGAAAAGCTTCAGCAGAAGCTTGACCTTTAACAGCCACAAGTACACTGTAGATTGAAGAAAATTGCTCTACTTGCTCTGCCATTGTGAAAACATTCTTCTTGCCATTCTGCAAGAGTAACTCCTTAGTATTCTTCCTGAATCTTGCAGTTGCAAGCAAATGAAAACTGAGAGGAAAATTAAAGAAAGGGCCTTACCATTGTTTGTCCAGTTATATTTAGAAGGCCAGACCCAGCAGAGGCAAAATTTACTCCTCTAAAGCTCGGCCTCTTGATTAGTTTTGTGTTGTTCACTAGATAGAAGAAGGGCAATGGACTTCTCTTGAATCCCATTAGCTTAGCTGATAAGTAAAAAAAAAAAAAACACAGGAAAGCATTAAGACCAGCCTATACATTGGCCCTGTTCGGGAATACTAGCTTAACTTTTCATAATCCACTCTCTTAATCACTGAGTCAAAACACTAACCATTACTTTTAAAATAGCTGCCGAACAGAGCCATTCTCAGCAGAAAACAAAAACAATCTGCGTAATTTTCTTAGCAGAAAAATACTCACCCAGAAAATCAGCACTATTGAGGCCATTGCTGAACCTTCCTGTAGGTCTAGCGTGAGGAAAATCAATGCCATAAGGAGGAAAATCTGCCCTGTCTTTACTATCAGGCAAGAAATTGTTAGCACCAACATCAGCTGTTGAATCTCCCAATATGAAAACAGCAGGAACTTCTGCATTTGCTGATAAGAGAAGATCAACAACAGTGGCCAAGCACAGGACCACAAGAAATATTTTCTTCCCCATAGATGATCAAAGAAGCTATACACTTAACCTTTTGTATACCTTACAATGTTAAAGAAGCTCAAGTTTGATGTTGGAGTATTTATATAGAAAGAGTTATATAGGTTAAGAACAAGAAACACAATTTCTGATTGGGTGGCTGTTGCTTTATAGCAAATCAACTGCAAGTTAGCAAAAGCTTGGAGTCTCATCAGGCGGTTTGTCCCATGATATGCTGTTGTGCCGGATTGACCAGTTCAAAAAATTTATAGTTTATTACATCATTTGTAAGCATTTTTCATTTTAACCTCATGAATCTCAATGTTGTATGGTAAATGGTCATAGAATTAAACGATTTTAGATTAGGAAACTAGCTGGCTTTTTGTCTTTTGGATTTGCTAATTTCACCTTTAACTTTTTTTTTTTAATTATTTATTTAGGGATATAGCAACCTTTTATGAGGCTGTGGAAGAAGTAAGCTTATAATGTGTAAGGAATTGAATTAAATAATATGAGATTTTCTCCATTTGGGTAATGAAGTTGGTGACAAAACAGACAATCAAAGAGGCATAATTCATTTGCATTAAATAATTTGAATGATAGAAACAAGACGACCTGCTTGATTTTGTTGTTTTGGGTAACTTTAGTCTCTGTAACCATCAATAATTATAAGTTAATTAATTATTAATTAGAAAACCAAGTAAACAAATTCCATAACAAAAATATCAAACAAAACTTAACCTACGGCATAAAATTACTAAATAAAAATAAAAAAAAATTTAAAAATTATTTGAATCAATTGAGCCTCACTGTTTTACGTCGTTTAACTAATTGCGATAACTGTTCTGAATTAAACTTTAAAATTGGATATTAGACGATTTTGTAAATCACGTTATCGTTATTGTTAATTATTATTGTTATCATTATTTCGTAATTGGGCCATTCTATACTTAATTTGTGACAACTCTTGTAATTTTTTTAAACAAAATAATTGGGATAAAAAGGATTAGAACCTTTAAATAGCAAGACCAAATATACATGAGATACATAAGGATATGGACAGTTACTGTTGTTTTTTAAGTTTGTTTGACCATAAAGACAACCTTAGTGACAACATCAATTTGTGTTGGGTAGTGTTAGAAATTTTTAAAGTTTGCTAATAAAATATAAGATATCAAAACCTGCCAAATCCATTAAATTGTTGGCTTCCAAATATGAGAATCCTGGAGGTTCTATAACTTTCAAAACTCTTTCATTTCTCCTTACAAACAAATTAATTACTTTGAAAAATCATATATTTATCTTTAAAATCATATATTAATCTTTAAAAAAAAACCTTACCATAAATAGTAACTTCATGTAAAATAATATATTTTGTAAATTAAAGAGAATTGAACTCTTTTTTTAAAAAAAATAATAAAAAAAATTATTAAAATTTTAAAAGATTTTTTATTTTAAAGGAAGAATCGGTTTTTGTAAATGATATTTATTTTATCCTCAGTTTATAGCTTTTTTTTTTAAGATAGAGATTGGGAGAATAGAATTCGAGATATCTCAGATTTACTCAAATGCACTTACCACTATATTAAATCTGTGAGTGTTCAATCTATATTAAATCTGTGAGTGTTCAGTTTATAGCTCCTTATAAGTTAATTATTAAATTATGTTATTTGATTATCTTTAACATCCAAAATTGATAATGTATCATAATTTTTGAAAAAATATTTTTAAACAAAATAAATATTTTTTATTATTTAATTTCAATTTAAAATATAAAATATATTAATAAATTTATATGAAAAATTTTAATAAAATTATTTAAATATCATCATATTTTTTAAAATATTAATTAATATTTTTAAATACTCCAAACACAATAAATATATAAAAAGGTAATATAAAATATTTTATGTGAAACCGGAAACAAGTCTCGATATTATCACTTTTCAAACTCATGATTATGAAACTCCAACCCATAGAAATTAGAATCACCCCGCAAATAAAGCCCTCAATATATAAAATAATAGAAAAAATATAAAAAATACCTGTAATTTTATTAATTTTTTATTTTAAAATATATAAATTTATTTTAAGATATACATTTTAATTTTGTATTATAATAATATTTTATAATATAAATTTTATATTAATTTAAATTTAAAAATATTATTATTTATAAATAATACGATATCATAATATATTATTTTAATATAAAATTAAATTATATACTTAAAATAAAATACAGTCTCTCGGACCAAAAATTTAATCGGTAAGTTTTCAAATATTGGTTGGCAATATCGTTGTGAGATCTTCAAATGAAATTATGTGACTACTGAATTATTGATAAATTAATAAAATAAAATTAATAAAAGCTAATATTTAACCTGTATAAGTATAATAATATGGTAATATTAAGTGCAATCTACCCAATAGTTCTTCTTTGCCATTGATCCTCTCTTCAATTTTTCAATTCTAGATTAAATTTAAGTCAAATTAAGTTAATTAATCCTAATTAAGAAGCAAAATATTGTACTCTTTCAATTATAGCTATGTGAAATTCTATCTTGATTTTTATTTTTAGGAAATTAAGTGCTGCAATAGATGTTGTTAATGCTGGAATTCCTTTCTAAAATGAATGAGCAACTCTCCTTCGTAAGCACAAAGAAAAGCTTCATTCTAAACTAAAATTATATATAAGTTGAAATCTAAAATGATTAAGTACAGTATGCTTGCAAGTCTTACTCTTTAGAGTTAAAAATAACAAAATACTACAGATAAAAAGGTCAAATTTGCAATTAAACTATAAAATAGGACAAAAAATGCTAAATTTTATATTATTTTAGTTAGAATCACAAGAAAAAATAATCATTTCACAAGTTACCTCCTGCAGTGGAGCCAAAAAAGCTAAACGCAGTGATAGTTGCGCTCAGGATCAGAAATTTGGCAAACACGAGATCTCTCTATAAGGTAAGTTCTGATGGCAACTCCTGATATCCTTCCTTGTTTATCGAACTGAACCTCAACAAATTTACCAAAACGGCTGCACCAGTATTGTAGGAGAACTTTAATGTCAATTACCAACAAATATGAAATATAAGAGGTTTATCATAGGTCAATTATGTTAGTTATGAAAATTTGATAAGAGTGTGTGCAGCAATTTTGCTAATCTTATCTTCCTTTTTATGTAACAGGTGAAGAGGCTATAACTGACATCATACTCTTTCGTCCAAGTAGAGTTTGTCACCTTGAATTTATTATTTCACTTTTTTAGCATTCTCAAAAGCTTTAAGGATTGGATTTGACCGAAGATAATACAAAATCTTATTATTCAAATAAGAACTTCATTAATTAAAAGCTATTAAGAAAGAGAAATGAATAATACTTTAAATATACTGAAGTGAATCAGTTTTGTATAAGAGGGGCTATTTACACTAAGTTCATAAGCCTATCTCACGTGCAATGCACGGTTTAGAAAAATTCAGAAAAGAAAATATCACAAGAGTCTTTAAAGAATTCAAGCTAAAATAATCTGGTCCTAATAAAGCTCATTTACAAAATAGTATTTAAATAATACAACTCGGTAAATCAAGTCATCAAGTCAGTCACCAGGTCATCAAGTTGTCAGTCATCTCGTTGTGAGTCGGTCATTAGGTCATCAGTTAGTCACTAGATTGTCAATCAGCAGGTCATCATTCATATTCTATCGCCAGTCGGTAGGTCGTCATTCATATTATAATCGTCAGCAGGTCATCATTCATATTCTATCATCAGCCGGCAGGTCATTATTCTTATTCTTCTACACCCCTTTCAAGTTGGAGCCGAGAGAGACACTAGAGACAACTTGGAGCAAAAGTGATGGTGTAAGGCCGCTGACAAGGGCTTAGTAAACAGGTCTGCTATCTGGTCTTGACTTGACACATAAGAATTAGTTAAAAAATCCTTTTGAAACTGTTCTCGCACAATATGACAGTCAATATTGATGTGTTTGGTCCTTTCATGGAAAATTGGATTAGCTGCAATTTGGAGAGCCACCTTGTTGTCACAGTGAAGCTGAACTGGATAAGTAACTGGAACTTGCAAATCTCGTAAAATAGATGTAATCCAAAATAATTCACAAACTATTGCAGTCATGGTCCTATACTCAAAGGAAATTATAAAGAAATGTATTTTATTATAATTGAATGTAGCTTAGTATATCAATGAGCTAAATTACACAGCTTTAAATAAGTAGAAAAACAACCATAGTAGCAAATAAACAGGAGAAAATAACTGAACTAACTTAGGCAATCAAACTCATCACTCGCAGAATCATAACCACTTAGACACATTCAAAGTAAAACATATTTACAAAAATACACCTTATCACTCCAATGCTCTAGCACACGGCAATCACCTTATTACACCAGAGGGATGAACACATCCTTATAACTCCTTAAGCTATTATCCCCCTCAAAATTTGTCGGGACTGAAGACAAAGTTTGTGTCGAAATTGAGCCAGGCGAGCTTTAGTCATTGACTTAGTAAATATGTCAGCCAGTTGGAAAGTGGACGGAATGTGCTTAGTGATTAAGACCCCTTGAGCAACTCGTTCTCTCACATAATGATAGTCCAAAGCTATGTGTTTGCTACGGGCATGAAGAACCGGATTAACAGTCAAATATAAAGCACTTAAGTTATCACCATAAAGTATAGGTGGATTACGTTGAGGAACTCGTAAATCATCCAACAGATATCCTAACCAAGTTAGCTCTGCGGCGGCATGAGCCATAGCTCGATACTCTGCCTCGGTGCTGGAACGGGCAATAGTAGTCTGTTTCTTGGCACACCAAGAAACAATATTAGACCCTAGAAAAGTGCAGTAACCAGTTGTGGAACGTCTTGTCATCTGACAGCCGGCCCAGTCTGCATCAGAAAAAGCAGAAAGAGCAAGTGACGTATCTGCTGTAAGAGAAAGACCTAAGTCAAGAGTGCCTTTTAAATAACGTAAAATACGGCGAACATATTTGAGGTGGGACATGTGAGGAGAGTGCATAAATTGGGAAACATAATGAACACCAAAAGAAAGGTCTGGACGGGTAAGCGTGAGATACTGCAATGACCCTACAAGCACACGAAAATAACTTGGATCATCAACAGGTGTGTCAACGGATGTAGACACCGATTTTCGGACCAATGGCGTGGGCATAGGCTGGCATTCTAGCATTTGAGCACGCTCCAAAATGGAATAGGCATAATGAGTCTGGGATAAATGAAGTCCAGTGGTTGTGGATTGAACCTGAATGCCCAAGAAGTGATGTAAAGGACCAAGATCTTTCATAGAAAATTCTGAATTTAAAACCTGCAAAAATGACTGAACAAGAGTACTGGAAGAGCCTGTAAGAAGCATATCGTCAACATAAATTAGAAGAATTAAAGTACTAGTTGCCGAATGGAAAACAAATAGAGAAGGATCTGCAAGACTACAATAAAACCCATATTTCAGTAAAAAAACACTCAGTCTATCAAACCAGGCACGCGGCGCCTGTTTCAATCCATAAAGAGCTCGTTGGAGCTTACAAACATAGGAAGGATTATTAGAATCAATCATTCCTGGTGGCTGTTCCATATAAATATTCTCAAAAATAAATCCATGCAAGAAAGCATTTTTCACATCTAACTGACGAATAGGCCAATGCCTGACCAACGCAACAGTTAAAACCAAACGAATGGTGCCCGGTTTAATAACAGGTGAAAACGTTTCAGTGTAATCTACACCGTCTAGTTGATGAAACCCTTTAGCAACAAGACGGGCCTTTAACCTATCTAAAGTGCCATCTGGTTTCAACTTAGCTTTATACACCCATTTACACCCTATAACATGCAAATCAGATGTACGGGGAACCAAAGTCCAAGTCTTATTTCTAGTCAAGGCATTAAATTCATCAAGCATAGCATTTTTCCAACCATTATGAGCAATAGCATGTTTAACATTTTTTGGTTCAGGCGGAATAACAGAAGACATAGTAACATTCAAAGCATATCGTGGATTGGGTTTAACAATACCTGATTTTGAACGAGTAATCATAGAATGATTAGGTGCTATATCCTCAACATGCTCCTCAGGTACATTAATTTCAGCTAAAGAAGAATTACCTGCTCCTGCACTAACCGAATCACCTATGTGTAGAACCTCTAAAGACTGCTCCTGTTGTGCACTAGATTCAATCATGTGCTGATCCGTGATGGGTTGATCATGGAGCAACGGAGCGGCAACAGGAAGCTCCTCTGGTTCCTGGTCTTGAATCAACTCGGCTTCTGGTTGTTCTGCAAATACCCCAACTGCAGAAAACTGATCGGCTAGTACATCTGAAGTATAAGACAGAACGTGGTCTGTTAATTGGTGTTGAGATGTTGTAGATGAACCAGCTTCCTGAGCTGCTGCTGGTACAACAGCAGTTTGGTCCGTTTGCAAGGGCTGTCCAGCAGACACAGTAGTGGCTGTTTGTTGAGTAGCTAGTGGGTCAGCTGGTGACTGTAACACTACTGTTGACTGTGTGCCTGCTGCTGGCGGGGGCAGCACATCAGACTCTTCTTCACACGGCAAAATACCTGCTACATCAACAGCTGAAATAAATGGTGCACATTCCTGTAAACTAAGAGAAGAATCAGTTACATTAGTTTGGGTATTTAAACCAGAACAATCAGGTAGCCAATAATTCATAATTTTAAGAGCAAAGGATTTATCAAAAGATGACGACTTGAAAGGAAAAACTGCCTCATCAAAACTTACATGACGGCTTATGATAAATTTTTTAGTTCTAGGGTTAAAGCATTTATAACCTTTGTGTTTTTCACTGTAACCAACAAAAACACATAAGCAAGATTTTGGATCAAACTTATGACTTCTAGAATCCCAAATGTATGGAAAGCACTTCGAACCAAAGACCCGTAATGAACTATAATCAAAATGGAATCCATGTAGCATATAAAATGGTGTCTCATTGCCCAACACAGTAGTAGGTAACCTATTCAAAAGAAAGACAGCAGTCTGAAAAGCCTCTACCCACATACATAACGGCATATGGCTATGGTACATCATAGTTAAACCTAGTTCACGTATTACTCGATGTCGTCGTTCAACGGCACCTGTTTGTTCAGGAGTATATGGACATGAAATGTGATGTTTTATGCCATGTGCAAGAAAATGAGAAGACAAAGCATTATTAACAAACTCACCTCCTCCATCGGAATGAAAAACTTTAATTCGCTTCCCAAATTGTCGAAATATAAATTGTTCAAATGCTAAATAAGTAACAAAGAAATCAGATTTCTTCTTTAAAGGAACTATCCAAGAATATTTTGAAAAGTCATCAACAAAACATGCATAAAACTTAAACTTAGAAAAAGAAATTACAGGGGCTGGTCCCCATAGATCACAATGAATCTTATCAAAACTAGATGAACTAGTATGTTCTGAAGAATTAAAAGGAAACTTACTCAATTTGCCTAACTGGCAACTATCACACAAAAACTTAGATTGCAATGAACCTTTTACATCAACTAGATTTTTATTAAATAAAACTGAAACTGCAGAAGCTTGTGGGTGTCCTAATCGTTGATGCCAAATCTCAGCGGTACCAGTCCTAAACCGATTCGAGAAATAAGCTGTAGGTACTCTAGACAATGTATACAAATTACGCCTCCTTGGTCCTGTTAAGAGCACCTGTCCCGTTTCCCGATCCTTTACATTAACAGACACGTTAGAGAATTCACAGTTTACAGGATATTCATCAGTCAGTTGGCTAATGGATAACAAGTTATGTTTTAAATCAGGAACAGATAACACATTAGAGATGGGCAAATTATATTTTTGGTTTAAACAGGCTGTACCTACACCATCAATTGGCAGGAAGGTACCATCCCCTATCGTAATCGAATCAGGTCCATCATACTTATCAATATTTTTTAGAAGAAGTTTGTTACCTGTCATGTGATCAGACGCGCTCGAATCAGCTACCCAGTCCGTTTCCATGACTCCATTGTTAAGCGTGAGAGCTGCAAGGGCTTGTGGAGGATCTTCATGTTGTGCTTTAGATATCCACCAGCAGATTTTGGCTATATGCCCCTTTTTGCCACAGTATTGGCAAATTTCATCCTTATAAAGTTCCCGTTCAGTGGGAGTCATTCTTCGCTGACCAGGTGGTGGAGGGCGACGTTGAGAGGAGTATGATCCTCTGTTCTGACCCTGTCCTCGAGTTTGTTGGGCCTGAAACCCCCGTCCATGAGAATCGAAATTGTTGCGTCGATTCGAACTGGAATTGGCTTGTTTCTGTTGATTACCATAAAAGGCAACATGCGCGATCTGGTCAAGCGCAGAATCCGACTGATTGGAGAACCAACTTCGCCTCTGATCCATATTTTTTAATTGGGAAACCAGCTCGTTGTAACTTGGCCGTGGTGGTTTGAGCATGGTGGTGGTGAAGGTCTCATATTGCGGACCTAAACTTGTGAGAAGACAGAAGATCTTTTCATCGTCTGGAACTTTCTTCCCGATTGCAGCCAGATTATCACAAATCTCCTTAAACAAGCGTAAGTGCTCTGTGATTGTTTTATTTTCATCTTTTCGAAAATAAGTTAGCTGTTGGCATAGGGTAAATACCCTTTCTTGTGAATCTTGTGCATAGGCCTCTTTTAATGCACTCCAAACAGCACACACAGTTTCTAGCCCAATGACAAGTCCCAGAGATTCTTCGCTAAGGGTTCCGAAGATCCACCCTCGAAGCAATCGGTCGGACTTTTGCCATGTCTTAAATTCATTTGACTGCTGTGGTTGATAATTTTCTGGAATTGGTGTTGGAGGAGGAGTGAATTTCTGATCTGCTGGAAATTCCGCCACTAAATGATCGGAAAATTCTTGACTCTCAGCTAAACTCAACACCTGTTCTCTCCAAAGTTGGTAATTGGTTTGTTTCAGTTTTAGTGTAACGAAATTCGCTACATTCAAGGTAGAAGAAGCCATGGTGAGTGGACAGAAAGAAAAGAAAAAAAGAGCGATACTTTTGCTCTTTCTGGCTCTGATACCAAAAGGAAATTATAAAGAAATGTATTTTATTATAATTGAATGTAGCTCAGTATATCAATGAGCTAAATTACACAGCTTTAAATAAGTAGAAAAACAACCATAGTAGCAAATAAACAGGAGAAAATAACTGAACTAACTTAGGCAATCAAACTCATCACTCGCAGAATCATAACCACTTAGACACATTCAAAGTAAAACATATTTACAAAAATACACCTTATCACTCCAATGCTCTAGCACACGGCAATCACCTTATTACTCCAGAGGGATGAACACATCCTTATAACTCCTTAAGCTATTATACTCTACCTCAGTAAAGGATTTGGAAACTGTAGATTGCATTTTATTTTCCTGAAAATCAAAGAGGACCCAAAAAAGATCCCAAACCCAGTTAAATATTTCCTAGAAAAGCAACGAGATGCCCAATCTGAGTCACAATATATAGTGACTCGAAAATCACAATTAATAGGAAAGCAAAGACCAATTTTAACAGTAGCTTTCAGATATCGTAAAACATATATGGTTGCTTCCTAATGAGGCTTTTTAGGGGCGGTTATAAATTGGCTGAGGTGATGTACAACATGGCTAATGTCTAGCCTAGCGAGATTAACATACATGAGTCTCCCAATAAGCCTTTTATAACAATCTGGTTCAATAAGAGGTTCATCTATATTCAATAGTAGATGTAAACGTCTAGGTAATGGAAACAAAGTAGATTTACGGTGCAACATATCAACATCACTAAAAAAATCAATAATAAACTGTCTGACTAAGAATAGTGGCCTGATCAGGCCGAGCTATTTCAAGCCCAAGAAAATATTGAAGATGTTACAGGTCTTTGATAGTGAACTTATTATGCAAAACAGTAAACAAGAAGCGAACTTATTATGCAAAAGATGTGGTTGGAGGTAGCAAAAAGCAAATGGTATATAGTTTTGGTTCTCAGTCTTCAATGATTTATCCTCATCTCGCTTCATGTTCTACATCTGTTGTATCTTTACAGTTAGTTGAAACACAAAATATTGTTTTAACACAATAAGTTAATGATCTGCAACAAGAAATTGAGAATGGTAAAAAAGAAAGCGAAGAACTCAGAAATGAAATTTAAAATAGTAATCAAGAAAGGTAGAAACTCAAGAATGAAATTGAAAATAGTAAACAAAAAAGGAATAAAATGAGTAATGAGGTAAGGAATGAGTTAAAAGAATTAAAGTCCTCTTTAATAGAGCGGATGCAAGTATCCATGATGGAATAAATGGCCATATTAGCGAGTGGTTTGCCAATTCTACCTCCTCCATCACGTAGTTGATTATACTTTATTTTATAAGGAAGATTTACTATTTAATCCCTAGATATTGTCATTATTAACAAGTCAGTCTTTATATTTTTAGAAATCTATTAAAACGTTCTTATATTTTCTCTTCATTAACAAAATAGTCATTCCCGTCTATTTCTGCCGTTAAAAATATAGAAAAAGACCAAATTACCCATCCTCCTCCTCCTTATATTGTATATTAAAAAATATAAATTATTACCGACGAAATATTTATTGCTAATTAAATTAATATATTATTGACACTCTCTATCATTGATAAAATTAAAAGTTCTTTTAAAATATACCGATGAAGTATTACGTCTGTAGTAGCGTCGCTATTTCATTAAATTCAGACTCATAAAAAGTAAAGAATTATCAATAAATTAATAGATAATTAACGACAAAAACAATTATTGATAAATTTATTGATGAAGAGTTGTTATCGATAAAAGTTATTATTTCATCTCATGTAAAATTTATTCTATCAATATTATGGAGGATAGAAAAAAAATTGGCAATAAACTCTTTCATCAATAATATTTTACTAACGCTAGTTTTTTTTATCAATAAAATTTAACGATGAACTAAATACTAATTATCTATTTACCATCGCTAATTCATTGATAACATATTTTTGTTTTGTTGGTGTGGTTATATGTTTAAACATAGTCTATTGTTTTGTTTTTTCTTTTCTCTATTTTAATTTTTTTATTAATTTATAATAAAGGTGTAAAAGTGAGAATTAGTGATAACTAATAGAATTACTAAAAAGATATATTATTAAAATAAAAATATATATTTTAGTAACTATTTTATTTATTAAATAAAATTTTAAAAATTATATTATAATTTACAATTAATTTTTTATATTATGCAAATGGGTAGATTTTATATAATTTATTTATTTAATCAAATATATATTTAATAATATTTAAGATTTATATTTATTTTTTTATATTTTATTTAATTTTATTTTTTAAATTTTTTAAATCAAAATTAAATTAACTATTTATAATTTAAATTTAATTAAAATCAAAACTATAACCGCCATAAAATCGATTCAAAATCAAATTAAATAATATCAAAAATTAAAATTATTTTTGAATTATTATAAATCAAATCGATTTAAATTTGATCTATAAATTAAATTCAACTGTGGATTTGGAACTGAAACTAGCCCAAAAATTGACCCTTGACCAGGACTAGCGCAGATGGCGGTACTGTTTCTGTTGATAACAAGCTCCTATTCCAAGTTTGTTGGGTTGATTTGAGCAAATTTCATTTGAATAAATTAATTTGTATCAGGTTTGATTAGTTTTCTTGAATTTTGATTTCTTAGCGCATAGTTTTTATTTTTCGCTTTTTAAGGCAATGTTAACCCAAATATACAATTGGAAAAAAAAAGTTGTTTGATAAAAAAAATTTAAATTTTTATATTAATTTACATTTATATTTAAATTTTTAAATTTTGAATAAGAAAGTAAATTTTTTTAATTTTTACAATAATAGCAAGGAATATTAAATTGAAAAACTTAACGATAAATAATACTAAAGTCTTTAAAATTTTATATTGAAAACAAATATATTTTAAACAATCAAATCATATTTCCATTAATACAACTTGATTTTTAATTTTAATTTGCAAAATACAACCCACTAAAATAATATGAAAGTAAATAACATAAATTTTTGTATTTGCTTACAGATATAAACATATAAAATAATAGAAATTAAAAATGAATAGGTAGAGTTACAATTGACAAGAATTCATCATAGATTCTCATCTTGAAAAAGCCAAGAAATCCACTTGAATCTAATTCCAATTCTAGTTGATACAGTATCAAAATTTTCTCCTTCATATTTCTCTTTTCGACGGCAAAAGGCAGTGATCCAGACTCATTTGTAGAATTTCGCTTTAAATTGAACCTGATTGGAAGAAGCTCCAATCGTTACTGCTGTAAATCGGAACTACTCCCTTATTTACAATGCAAATCGCAAGCTGCTTCCTCACCGGCAATGCAAATCGCGAGCTATGTCCTTACTGATGACATTAAGGACTGATCAAAGACCTACATAAATTTCGTTCACAATCTAGGAAAATGGAAAAGAATATAAAAAAGGAATGGGAAAGGATACAGTGAGTAATTTTGTAATTTTTTAATACTCTCTTCCCATATACAGGCAATTATACTAGTAAATTAATAGAAGAATCAAATAATTTATTTTAAAATTATGAGAGATATTTTAATTGTTACATAAAAACTTAATAATTAATTTTATTAAAATTTAAGAAATTCGTGGTAATTTTTACTTTTTTCTTTCCTTTTCTCAGGACTGACTTCCTCATCATCTCCCGCATCCGCCTGTAGACCAACGATACGTCTCCTGTTTTAGCCCTTTGATTTAATTTCTCCAGCTGCGATTACCCTTTCAGACTTCAAACGCTGCTGCAGCGTTTAGTCTACCCAATCAAAGCGTGAGCAGTACGCACGCGTCCTTTCGTAGTCAGATTTTCCTAAATTATTATATTTACCCTTTTCTTTTTCCACAGAACCAAACATACCAAAAGCAGAGATGCCATACAATTCGAAAACCCCTCATAAGTCCTCTCTCTCTCTCTCTCTCTCTCTCTGACCCTCTGTCACTTCCTTTCTTGGCAATACCTCACTGTTTCAATATGCACGCTAAGACAGACTCTGAGGGAACCAGTGTTGACACCTCATGGCCGCCGAGATCACCACCGCGCAGACCGGTATACTACGTCCAGAGCCCCTCAAACCACGACGTGGAGAAGATGTCATATGGGTCTAGCCCAATTGGTTCGCCAGCTCACCATTACTACCATTGTTCTCCTATTCACCACTCTCGCGAGTCATCCACGTCTCGCTTTTCTGCTTCTCTTAAGAACCCCAAAAGCCTCTCTGCTTGGAAGCACGTGCAGATTAATCAGGATGATGATGATGACGATGATGAAATGGACGGGGATGATGGTGGCTCTGCTCGGAATGTGAGATTGTACCTGTGTGGGTTTTTGTTCTTCGTTTTGCTGTTCACCATTTTCTGCTTGATTTTGTGGGGTGCTAGTAAGGCCTACAAGCCTGAGATCTTAGTTAAGGTACTGTTTAACCCTTGAAATTCCTCATTTTAAGAGTTTTAACTGTGTTTGTTTCGTGGGAAAGTTGTAAATCTAAAGCAAGGATAATTAATCAATGCAGAACATTGTTTTCGAGAACTTTAATGTACAAGCCGGAAGTGATCAGACAGGAGTTCCAACAGACATGCTTTCGTTAAATTCTACGGTCAGGATTCACTACAGAAATCCCGCTACTTTTTTCGCCGTACACGTCACTTCTACTCCTCTGGAGCTTCACTATTACCAGCTGAAGCTTGCCTCTGGACAGGTACGTCAACATCCTTTTTCGCACTATGAGGGTAAAATTGTCATTGCAAGTATGTTTTAGGGGGCTTAGATAGTGAACGTTAATTGGGTACATAGGGAGGTGGGCCACAGAGAGAGATTGAATGCGATTCGGTGAGGTGCCTGCCAAAGACTGCAATAACCGTAGGGGCATAAGACCAGTCTATTTTGCTAGGGAATTGTGACGACCCATTAACACTTTTTGAAAAATATAGTAATTAAAGATTAATTAATGAGAAAATAATAATTAATATAATAAATATTTTTATATAAAATGATGAAAAATATTAAATAAAGAAAATTGTGGCTAGCATTTTTCTAATTTCATTTCATAATTTAGTTTTAATTTGACTTTCCGGTTTTCTCTAGCGTGTGCGTTGTTAGTTGATTGGTACTTGCAGTGGAAAAATGGACTTGCGTTTCCATATTCCTTTTGAAGATATGTTAAATTTTGCCCCTCTAGTTTTAAAATTTGATATATTAATTTTTATATTTTGATTTTGTTAAATTGAAAGTTTCTTTATCAAAATAATATTTTTTTTCTTTTTTCAAATCCAAGGCTGTCCACCCCAGCCATCAGGTGTAGCAATTTGCAAGTATGTTTAGGGACTTGGATAATGAACGTTAAGTAGGTAACCAGGGAGGTGGGCCAGAGAGAGAGAGATTGGATGCCATTGGGTGGAGCCCATTAATTTTATTTCAATTTTTTAATTTGAATTTGACTTTCTGGCTTTGGCCGGCTGTTTGCTTTGTTAGTTGATTGGTTTTTATGGTAAATCCGTGGACCAAAAATTTTGCTTCCAAGTGTAAAATAAAAGTAAGATTTACTTATATTACAAATTCATATGGAGTCGGTCCTTGTTATTTGAACTTGTCTTGTTCTGAGATTACTTGATGAAATGAACAGATGAAGAAATTTAGAGAGTCGAGGAAGAGCCAGAGGAGAGTAATAACAGTGGTGCAAGCATCTCAAATTCCATTGTATGGAGGAGTGCCAGTGCTGGCGATTGCGAAAGATCACATAGAAAAAGTAGCAGTGCCTCTGAACCTGACATTTGTTGTGAGGTCAAGAGCTTACATTTTGGGAAGATTGGTGAAGTCCAAATTCTATAAGCGAATAAGATGCCCGCTTACTCTTCATGGGAATAAGCTTGGCAAGCCTATCAATTTGACTGATTCATGTGTTTATTATTGAAGATGTCATATTTATCGAGACTGGATTTATATAGATCCGTAGTATAAATATATAAAATTTTATTTGAATTCACCTATGTATTCCTACTTCAAAGTCAAGTTTCTTTCATTTTTTTTTATTAGAAAAGGTGATTGCATTAATCATGAATTGATGATATCAACATCTTTACAAAAAAGGCTTTGTTACTATGATTAGATAGCCAACCCTGCTCTACTAAACTCTGCCTTGTGTCCCTCGCTACCCCTATCTGCTGAAGAGTAAGTAGATCTATTAACATAAACTAAAGACACAGTAGGATATTCATTAAGCATACAAATCAGATCATGATGAATAGCATCTAACTCCCACACGAGAAAGAAGAGCAAACAACTGCTGGTTTATCTTAGTTAAGATCAGTTTGCATTTGTTCATTCTGTAAAACTGTTCTGAAAGTGAGAGACTGGGTTTGTTGCAAGAAGGATTATGTGCCAATGCTTTAATTTTGTGTTTTCTGGAATGGCCAAGGATTTTAATTTAGGTTCTTTCCTGTATTTGGATTTGAGTTTTAAGAAAAGGGTTGGGCATGGTAAGAGAAGTTAATTTGGAGCAGGATTTGATGCTTGATAAGTCCATAATAGGATTGCTTTCGGGAATAAAAATAGACTTCCCATTCATCTCGACTATGACAGCCCAGGAACACTAGAGAGAGAGAGGCCATTGATCCTCTTTCTCCTTTCTTTCCCATCCAACTAATCCTTTATTTGGATAGGTTGACATTCTAGCAGTATAAGACCTTTAATTTATTTTAGTTCAATAATTATGTTAGATTCGTGACCCATTATTTATTCTCACACTAAAACTTTTTATTTTATTCTCATGCATTTGGATTGGATATGAATTTTTTTTAAATTTTATATGGATTAAAACATTTCAAATTATGTAAAATGAAATGAAATTAGATCAAAATTTATGCAATCCATTGGGAAAAAAAATGCTCATTGGGAGATCTCTAGTGTTCTAGTATTTAGACTAGTACTCATTTGCCATAACAACCCATATCTTCTATTATTAACAATTCTGTGAGAGTTTTGAAATTTCTTTTTAGTATCACTAAAAAAAAAATTAAATACTTTCTTCTCATAAATTTATAATATAGAAAAAGTTTCAATTCATAGGTAATCCTATAGAGATGGGGAAATTAAAGTAGAAAAAGAATTTATTATTAAGGCTTGAAGAAGTTGGCATGCAAGCCTTTAGTAGATAAATTCCATACAGCAGCTGCAACTACTAAGACACTCAAAACCAGGCCTAAGCCTCCAAGCCCAAAATTGAAACACCACATGAAGCTATTCTTAAGTGGTTTCTTGATTGATATCCACATGAAACAAGGGTAAGCAAAGGTTAAAGGTAATGCAATTCCTCCTATTAAGCTTGCAAGACTAGGCAAAAATGGAAAAGAGACAGCTATCAAGAATGCCAATCCTCCGAATAAAAGGCGCAAACCTGTTCGAACCCAGAATGAACATTGTTTGTTCTTGATGCTGATGTACCTCAACTCAAAATTATCAAAAACTACCATGGCAAAGAGTTGGAATGAAGTCAAGCAATTTATCAGCACCAGCATATATGTTAGACCCTTTATAGATTTTGAGGCATTGCGGGTGTAAAATTGTAAGATTTCGCTTATATTTCCTATTTTTGAAGGTATCTGCCATAAATTGAGATAAATTATTAGTATATACGCATCAAAATTATACTCAATTCTATATTTTTTTTTATATATAAAAAGAGAGTAATATAATTTTACCTTGTTTCCATATGCCCAAAATCCTGATATTGCAAGGGGAAGTATGCAAATTGTTATAATAAGATATGATATAAGAACTCCTCTCCACATTGTCTTCCTTGAGGGATGTTTTGAACTTGAAGGTAATATTCCCTAGCATCAATATTAGCATTTTTATTTAATAAAAAAACATAACATAAGAATCAAATTTTACTATAAATATTAATATAATAATTGCAAAACTTGCTCTTATGTCGAGTTCAACTCGTATTAAATTCACATATACCTGAATTTCAAGCACAAGATTGTGACCTCTAAAAGAAAGGGCAATGATTCCAAATGCATTGAAGATAGAAGAGACTCTAGTCATATGAGATTTTTCATTTTGTAAAGGGTCACGTGACATATTATCAAGTCTATCCTTTGGGATGGTGGATACCCAAATCAAAGAATAATATCCAACGGCTGTGATTGCAGCAATGAAGGAGACGCTAGCGATGGAATTCAAGTTAGGGCGTTGAGCCATAATTATAGCAACACAAGTGAAGACCAAGAGCCACTCTGTCCCAGATAACGACTTGGCGTCGCATGAGGCTCCGCTGCCACATACGGTGTCGTAAAATAGTTCCATAGTCCTGCCTCCCGTGATTATTAATATCACGCACGTTCCTCCTGATAAATACATGACTGGAAATATTGCTAGAAGTTTCCCTAGCTTTGGACCTGCAAATATAGTCACTCCATTTTAATTTTCTCTACTTAATTTGACAATGCCTTTTTAAATTCTTCAATTTTAGAATTTTTTTTTAATTTTTAATAAGTCAAAAAGTGAGTGACCGAAATTATTTTACTTAAAAAAATGAAGGATTATGTATAATAAAAGAATTGAAGTGTATGAAATTCAAAGATTATTAATTGAAAAACAATAAAAAAATAAATTTTATTTAAATATATATATATATATATATATATATACTCATAAATTTAATTTAATAATAATTACATTTGAAAAAATATATATAAAAAATAAGAGTAAATTTTGCTAAGAATCTAAATTATTAATATTTTACTGCAATTATTGAGGTTTATAATTAAACCTTTTATTTTAATAAACTCTAAAAACAGAAATGATGACTTCTCATTAAAGCTCCATTTTTTTAAAAAAAATTTTTTTTATCAAAAAAATTCAATCATTTAAAAAAAAATAATTTTCCTTCTTACAAAAAATTTATTTTTTATACCTTAAAAATCTTATTCAAACATTAATATATAAAGTTGTTAATATATTTATTTTTAAATTAAAATTAAACATAAAAAATAAAATATTTTATTAAAATTTTTTTTAAAAATGTTTTTTAAATGTAAGTTATTTATCGCTAATAAATTGTGTCTTAATAATCGAAGGATAATCCTAAACAAATATTTTTTTAAGAAAAAAAAAAAAAAAAAAAAAAAAAAAAAAGAGAAATTATGTACATCAGAGAGAAATTGGGGTTGTAAATGACTAACCAAAGGAGGCTACGGAAAGTTGAAGAAATCTGCTGCATCGGGGTCCAGGGAGTGCCTCGTGAAGGTGAACTAGGACCCATGTCGTGTAGAGCTGCCACGTAGATGCAAGCAATAAACATATGATCCCCCCTGTCCTGCATCCCATGCACCACCAGAATCTAAATTATGTATTTTTTTTTTGCGAAGAAATATTTTTTCTGAAGATACAATTATTATTATTAGTGATCAAGCAGGCATCATTTATGATGAAGTATAAAATATAAATTTATAAAAAATTATTATTAAATATAAATTAATTTTTTATTTTTGAAAAAATTTTCATGTTATATATTTATTATTGATTATATTTTAAATCTTAAAACATAAAAAATTTACTCTGACCTTATTATATAAAAATTCTGAGTAATAATTAATAAAGAGCATTTCTTTTCTTTTCAAATTATAAAGAATATATGATTAATTTATAATTAAATATTCCAGTATTGCAGAAGTTAAGTTGAGCTTAAGAAATCGGAGGGTGATTGGTTTAGTAAAAAGAATATAAGAAATAAACTAAAAAATCTTTTCTTTTTATTATTCTTGTTAATTTAGATGGAATAGAAAAAAATAGTTTTTTTTTTCAAATGAAAAATAAGAATAGAAAAAGAACATAAATTATAATAAAGTTCATATAAAAGTTTAAAAAATTACCATATATCTATGTTGATTGGATCTAAAGATTCGTGCACATGGATTTCTTTATTATTATAATTCAAATTGACCTTAGGTATCACGTTTAATTATTAAATTTTAATTAATAATATAATAATTATTTTTAAAAAAATAATATAATAATTAAATGTATTTGAGCTTTAAAAAAATTTAATAATTAAATGTTTTCCTTTTAAGTGGGAGAATAAGAATTCTTAAATAGACAACTTCCATATTTCCTTTAGAAATTTTTAATATATTAAAAGAAAAAAAATCAATATCATTAATTGGGCCCACTTCTTTTGAATTCCTTTTCCCATTTCTTAATTGGACCCATATCTTTTTATCGTATTATATAAATAAAGAGTAATTAAAAAAGTTACACTTTTCATTATTTGAAAGAGAAATTAAATTATAAAAAAAATATATGAATAAATTTATATCCTTATTTCTCTTTAAATTAGAGAAAAAAAAATTAAAAGAATTGAAAGAAAACTTAATTATAAATATTATTATTATTTTTTTAATTTATGGCAAACCCTTTGGTAATTATTGGGAAAAAGAGAGAGAGAGAGAGAGAGAGAAAGGGGAAAGAAGAGAGAAAAAATACCATCCAAGAATGGAGAAGGCAAGAGGAAGTAAAAGAGCTTGAAATCCGAGTCCTGAAGAAAGCAAATGAAATACACAAGTGAAGAAGTTTCCATTTCTGGATTCTGTGATAGGAAGCCAGGCGTCTTGTGGATTTAGTTCCGCATTCTCCTGCGTCCGATCGCTGGAAGAACCATCTAATTCTAAACAACCTTCCACTCCTGCACTAATGGTGATAATTTGCAGGGTCGCCGTCGTCGGAGGGCTTTGGCCGGTGGTGGCCTGGAGGCTGTGGAGGGGAGACTCCTCACTGGAATATTGATCAAACATTTGTTTTTTCTCATAAAGATTTAGGGTTTGGTTTTGTGTAATTTGGCGTTTGAGAGAGTTGAAGGAAAGGAAGAGGAAATGACGTGGTGTGGAATGCTTTGTCCAGCACCATCTAGCTTGCATCTTAAACTTATAAAGCAGACTTCACCACCATGGCCATACCACTGACATCATCTCCATTACGTCATTATTCCTTTTCAATTTTCTTAATAATACAGTCAATTTTAAATTTTTTAAAAAATAGAACACTTACTAATTAATTCAAATATTATAATATTTATTAATTAATTTTTAATTTTAAAAAATTTATTAATTAATTATTTTATTAATTTTAATTATTAAGTATTTTATTTTTATTATTTAATTCTGTAATTTTAAAAAAATTTATTAATTTAATTTCTTAAATTCATAAAAAAATCTATTAGTTAAATTCTCAATATCATATATATATTTTTGATATTTAATAGTTAAAATTAATTAAAAAATTAATTATTAAAAATTAAAATATTAAAAACATTTTATATATTTTTTAAAATAAAAAAATTAATTAATAAATTTTCTAATAATAAATTTGCCTCGACTGATATCTCTACGATATTACCAGTGAATATTGACTATATCAGGGAGTTACTGTAAGGAACTAAAGTTCAATCTCGTCAAACTAACGCAATACTAAATTAATATTATTACAATAAAATATAAATTTTATTAAAAAAATAAAAATTTAATAAGTGAAATGTGCTTTAAATTGCCATATAAGACAAACACTCGATCGGCGGATGAATTTATTGTTAGTTTTAGGTTATAAAATTATTTATAGTATTATCAGTCAAGTGTATCACTGCTTCTGGTTTTCCAGTAATTTCCCATCATTTAGAGTCTAACTAATACCTAATATATTACTAAAATAATAATAAATTCTCATTCAAGTGTATCACTGCCTCTGGTTTTCCAGTAATTTCCCATCAATTAGGGTCTAACTAATACCTAATATATTATTAAAATAATAATAAATTATATCAAGCATGAGTCGAAAATTATTATTATTTTTTAGATTACAGTAATATATAAATAGACTTAAGTTTACCCTCAAAAGTCATTTACCCTCCTGTTAAAAAAAATAGTCCATTCAAAGACTTAAGTTTTTCAAAATAGTAATTTCAACTCTTAAAATAGTAAGTTAAGTTCAAAATGCTAATGTCATTAAATGTCTATTAAAAAAATATTTAAATACTTAAATTTAAGGGCTCGTTTGTTTTATATTTTTATATTTTCTGATACTCGAAATATTTAAAAATTTTAATTAATAAAATATATTTTTCTAATCAAGGAAAATTAAACTATTCTAAAAATTTTTTTTAAAGAGAATTTATATTTTTTATTTTCATATTTTATTAATATATATATATATATATATATATATGTTAATATATTTTATTTTTAAATTAAAATTAAATAATAAAAAATAAATTTTTTTGTTAAAAAATAATTTATAGAAAATATTTTAAATAAAAAATATTTTTCAAATACAAATTATTTTTTTACAGAATAAAGTTTTATTTATTTATAAAAAATAAATTATATGTAAAAAATATTTTTCAATAAGAAAATTTATTTTTTATTATTTAATTTTAATTTAAAAATAAAATATATTAATAAATTTTAATAGAATCTTAAAATGTAGAAAATATTTTTTTAAAAAAATAGAAAATTATTTTCTTATAAATAATTTATTTTTTTATTAAAAATATTTTTCATTAATTAAAATTTTAGAGTGCTTCATACATTAAAAATATAAAAATAGAAAAATATTTTTTATGAAATAAATGAAGCTAAATAAATTAATTTTTTAATAAAAATTTAAATAATGTTTTGAGAGGTTTAAAAGGGCCATTTGAAGATATGGTCATAAATCGTGTCTAAAATAATAATAATAATAAGGGAAAATTATTATTTAGTCCCTGAGATTTAACATAATTAACACTTCTGTCTTTCTATTTTGGCGATCCAACATTTAAGTCCCTCACTTTCTCTTCCGTCCAAATTCGTAGTCCTTCCTTCCATTTAAACCGTTTGGTCAAAGAGTCAAAGGTAAGAGGTGATAATTTTTTCCAAAAATACCCATTTCTCAATATGAAATCCCTATTTTTTTCTCTTTCATATTTTCTCCAGTTACTTTTATCCAAGAAGAAGAAGAATAAGAAGAAGTTGCAGAAAGGGTAGAAAGAAGAAGAAGAAGAAGAAGAAAAAAGAAAAAGAAGAAGAAGTTACAGAAATGGTAGGAAGAAGAATAAGAAGAAAGAAATTGCAGAAAGAGTAGGAAGAAGAAGAAGAAGGAGAAGAATAAGTTGCAGAAAGGATAGGAAGAAGAAAAAGAAGAAGATGTATTTGGGTTTGGGTTAGTGAAGGTTAATTTTGTCAATTCATGTGTCCCAAACGGCTATTTTGGACAGAAGGACTACGAATTTGGACAGAAAAGAAAGCGAAAGACTTAAGTGTTGGGTCGCCAAAATAGAGGGATAGAAGTGTTAATTACGTTAAATTTTAGGGATTAAAAAGTAATTTTTCCTAATAATAATAATGGACAATGGAGAGGTTGTTTTGATTTGGTAGGTGAAAGTGAGTATAAAATGAATTGATAAATGTGAAAAAAACAAAAGGGTAAAGAAGTACTATAGATGGTCAGTTAACATGCAGAGGCAGTCCATACTGACGGCTTGATTTCCGTGTAGGTCCATCCTTCCTGATTTAAGAAAAAAGAATAATATAGGATTAATGTTTCGCGAGTCATCTTTCAATTACAAACAAGCGAGTGAGCGAGAAACGAGCGACAGAAAGCCTGGTCAAGCTTTATTTTCGTTTGTTCGCCTTTTGTTCGAAGTTATTAGAAATTAGTATATAGTAAAAGTGAAGTTAGTTATTGATCTAAAAATTTTATTAAAGAGTCCAAATTAAATAAATAATTAAAAATAATACATATTTAAAAAAATTAATAAACAATTATAATAAAATTATAATATTTATAGTATATTTTTCTTTATTTGAAATTTATTTATAATATTTTCATTATTAATATTTGTAAATCCATTTTTTTATAACACTTATTAAATAATCATTCAATTAACTCATCTCTGATTTCATTGCGAGGTCGACTTTTGATAATATGTATTGCAGAAAAACACTCTTTCAACTGTGGTTATAACAACCGGTAAGAGTAATAACAATTTAACCAACATATCCATTAAGGAAAATACAATATACTTTTTTATAATAATTATATTTTCAGCAAGAGGTCTAAGTCTTTTCACATCAGAAACTTATTGTCTATATGCATATTAAAGACAAAGTTATCAAGTTGAAATTCAAGTTTAAGTAGAGTAATCGGAGAAAATTTACATGAATAAAATTTTATAAATTTAATTAATTTACTCATCAAATGCAGAAAATAAGTTTTTAGGATTAAGACATATCATAAATAAAAGCAAATTTGAATTCATTTCATCCAAATGATTGTTAAATTCTTGACGCCGTATATCAATGACAATTTATTATCTTTTCAGTTTTTTTCCTCGATCTCATTCTAATTATGTATAAATCATCAATCTCTAATACAACTATATCATATTTACTACAAATTGTACTACTTTAAGTAGTAAAGATTTTCAACCATTATTTCTTACAATTTATAAATGACATTTGAAAACTTTAACTAGGTACATAGCATTTATAATATCTTGATCCCTTCTTTATAATATTTGTGATAAGTCATGTGTGATTCTCAAAAGTTTTCTCATGAGAAACAACACAAAAACAAATTTAAAACGAGTAAATTAATTGCTTCAGCCCTTTATGGATCATCATTACCATTTTCACCAATATACTCAAGAACATCAATCACAGATGAAAATAAATGCATCAAATCAATTAATGTACTATAATGATAACTCCAATGAGTATCCTCTAGTCTTTTATTGCTATTTTTTGATTTAAACCTTGTCCGGTTGCTATTTCTCTAATTCTAATTCTTTCAATTACTTTCTCTATTTACTTTTCCCGAAGTATGTGTCTTCTTTTGCAAGAACCTTCAACAACATTGTATAAACGTGTAGCGGTATTGAAAAAACAGGCTTATGCTTGAATGTTTTTTAGCAATAGCAACAAGTGTGAGTAGGAGTTGATGAGCAAAATAAAGAACATAATAAGCACTAGAATTCTCCCTTAAAATCAAACTCTTAAGTTCATTAAATTCCCTTCCACTTCCGTTGATGGAGTGTGCAATTCCTCAAACTGAAATGATTGTCAAGTGTTATTCACCTACCGCCGCCATCTTGGCTAGAAGATCTGCCTCTTCATTGTTGCCTTTAGCTACCCAGCAAAGTTCGCAACTATCTTGCATGTCTTTGATCTTCTCTATTAGGGACCAGACATTTTTCTCATATTCGATGAGATTCGGCTCTCACACTTTGAATTGTCCTTTACATTGATTAATAACCAATTGTGAGTCACTGAAAATAATAGATTTTTATATACCTAATTCCTTGATGATTCTCAAGGCCATTATTACAGTCTCGTACTCGGCTACATTGTTAGTAGCATTGAAGGCGAGTTTTGCTGCATACTGAAATTTTATACCAGTTTGAGACTGCAACATGATCTCAATTCCGGAAACTTTATACCAGTCACTGAAAGAATACAATCACTTTATCAGCAGAACCGAACCTTACCTCTTACTTGGCTATGGTTCTTGATCAACTAAGAAGACGTCTTCTGCTACACGCTTATTTTTTCCTTTTCCTTTATCGGGTCCTCCCGTAATGACAATGTACATTTCTGCCCATTTCAAGAGATAGAGAGGAGAGATTCCTTTTGTAGAGAGAAAAAAGAAACAAGAGATCAATTTTAATCCAAATGAATAGAGAGAATTCAATGGACTTCCCAGCAACGAAGCCAAATGATGTTGCAAGAATTAGATTGATGACATGG
This sequence comes from Manihot esculenta, assembly GCF_001659605.2. Taxonomy (NCBI): domain Eukaryota; kingdom Viridiplantae; phylum Streptophyta; class Magnoliopsida; order Malpighiales; family Euphorbiaceae; genus Manihot; species Manihot esculenta. The sequence continues at coordinate 21,940,584 of NC_035171.2, forward strand.
TCGGAAGAGAGCTGTGTTTGTGATTGGATAGAATCTGCAAGGAAGAGAATATAAGGTGGTGGTGGATGCCTACGGCTGCCACTCCAACGCTCAAGTCAATATACTGAAAAATAGAGAGAATGCAATGAATTACTTAGAATTTGACTAGTGTAAGAGAATACCATACATTTACCTTTGTGATTCTTCTCCTTTTATACTGTAAGAATATGGAGATAAATATAAAATTTTTCGATAATTTGGCGGTGATGTGGCCGGCAATCGTCAGATAATAGGTTGGTAATCCTACGATTATATGCGTGGATACGCTGAACCGTGCATGATAATAATAACTTTGTTTTGAGTCTCACCCTCTTCAGGAGAAGGCGATTCTTGATGATGAACTGAGTGTTAAGGTGTTCGGATCTTTCTTTCCTCAGACTAAATTACTTTTCCCACTTGTCAGATTCTTGCCACGTGATTCTGTCACGTGGTGACAGCTTATAACTTACCTTGGGCGATTGTTATGTAACATCAAGTTGGTCCTTTAATTTTATAAAAATTCTACCAATTGCTCCTCCGTATAGTGAATATTTTAGATTTTTTATAATTATTAAGGGCTAAAATTAATAGAGACTAATTAATAAATTTTTTAAAATTTTAGAGAAATTTTAATATATTTTTTAAAATTAAAAAAATAACTAATGAGTTTCTATATATTACGGAGACTAACGCTTCATTTGTTTGCATAAAATATTTTTCTATTATTTGACGTTTAAAATATTTAAAAAATTTAATAAACGCAAAATATTTTATTGATAAAAAAAAAATTAAGTTAGTTTAAAGAAAATGATTTCCTTCTTTGAAAAAGGTAAGTCATTTTCTACGCTTTACAATCTTTCCTAAGATTTCATTTGTCTGCGGAAAGTAAATTTTTATATTTAAAAAATATTTTTTATAGAAAATATTTGTTTTCATGAAAAATATTTTTTAACAAAAATAACTTATTTTTTATTATTTAATTTTAATTTAAAAATAAAATTTATTAATAAATTTATATATAGAAATTTTAATAAAAAGAAAAAAAGTATAAACAAAAGTATTATATAGTTTTATCGATTTTTGACTTTAGAATTTGTGGTTTAATTTGTGTCAAAATAATATCTGTGATATTATATCATTAGTAAATAGTGGCAATTTTTAAACGCCGTCAATAATGTTAATATAAAAATCATATCACGATATACTAATTTGATATAAATTGAATTATAAACTCTAAAATGAAAATAAGTAAAATTACATGTGTCTTTATATATTTTTATTTTTCAATTAATAATTATATTTCTTGACATTATAAGAAAATTATCGCTATTTATTAATGACACAATACTACTGGTACTATTTTAACACAAATTAAATTATAAATTCTAAAATAAAAATGAGTGAAATAAAATAATACTTTTTGATATATTTTTTTTAATAAGAACTGGTAAAAAATAATTTATTTTTTTTTAAATTTAAAAAATATTTTTTACTAACTAAATTTTATAAATATTTCAAATATAAAAAAATATAAAAAATATTTTTTAAAAAATATTTTTTATGAAACAAACTGCACTTAAAGAGATCTGTATATGAATTTGTTAATATATTTTATTTTTAAATTAATATTAAGTAACGTAAAATAAATCATTTTACTAAAAAATATTTTTATAAAAAATATTTTTAAATATAAATTATTTTTTTAAATAAAATGGAGTCTAAATAATAATTTCCTCTAAAATTTAAGAAAACAAAATAATTTCCCCAGCTGCGACCTATCTGTGTATAGTTTTCCAAATTGGTAGACACGACGAGATGGGCGAGGCTTTGACTTTGTGGCGGGTTGGTAAACCGTCTAAAACTCTAAATCCCAAGTTTTTTGCAACTCTACTCTTCAATTCACGTGTTTTTCCCTCCGCAGCTCCTAAATCACATGATTTTTAGGAAAAAAAAAAAGAAAATCAATTTGTAGTCTTTCATTTTGAATTTTCTTTATTGACTTTCTCAAACATTATACATTTATTTAATTTTTAATTATTGTGAAAAATCTTAACCCACATATGAAAGTAAATAGAGAGATTTTTTTTTTCAAAGTCTTCAACATTTAATTTATAAAATTGAATGTGAAACGAGGATCGGTTGTTTGGGTTTATTATTAAAATAATATAAATTTAAAAACGAGTATTTAAGTTTTAAACTTTTAATATTTATTATATTATATTAAATTATATCACACTAATTATAATACAAGTAAAATTTAACGAATTAATACTAATGGCATCCAAGTGCCTAAAAGTACATAGTGGGCTTATTGCATGTTGTGGATTTTTACGGATATCAACGTATTACTCCTTTGGAGCAACTTCTACCTCTTTATCTATTTCTCTCAATATTTATTTGAGATTTTTATAAATAATTAGATTTCTCTCAATGAGAAAAGTTTATTCTTGTTTAATACCGAAAATTCAAGTACCACTCAAATAAATAATAATCCTCATAGTAAAGTTAGGAGAAGTCAACGTGCTAGAATTTTTAAAAAACATTCGAATTTTATATCCTCACAGTTTATTATTTTTCTAGTTGAAGGCAATAGAACTGATATTCTTAATAAAATTCATATTTTATTACATGTAGTGGATGATCCTAAAATATTTCAAGAAGCAATGCAATCAAAGAATGCTTTTTTTTGGAAGGAGGCTATTAATAATGAAATAGATTTATTAATGTATAATAATATTTGGCCTCTAGCAGATTTACCACATAGTTCCAAAATAATTGACTGTAAATGGATTTTCAGAAGAAAATATAATACAGATGGTTTAATCCAAACTTTTAAAGTAAGGCTGGTAGCAAAAAGTTTTAAACAAAAGGAAAGAATAAATTATTTTGATACCTATGCACTAGTAGCTAGAATCACATCCATTAGAATTCTTTTGGCTTTAGCATCGATATATAACTTATATGTTTATTAAATGGATGTTAAAACTGCATTCTTGAATGGCGACTTTGATGAGGAAGTCTATATGAAACAACCTGAAGGTTTTGTTCTACTAGGAAATGAAAATAAAGTTTACAAGTTAGTTAAATCTTTGTATGGATTAAAACAAGCACCTAAATAATGACATGAAAATTTTAATTCTGTAATTTTAAAATATGATTTTCAGCATAATAGTGCAGATAAATGTATTTATTCTAAATTTACAGATGATTTTAGAGTTATTATATGTCTTTATGTAGATGATATGTTAATTATCAGAACTAACATATTAGATGTGATTGATACAAAGAAGTATCTTGCTTCACGGTTCAAGATGAAAGATCTAAATGAGGTAGATACAATTTTAGGTATCAAAGTAGGGAAACACAGTGGGGTTTTTGCTCTTTGTCAGTCTCATAATATTGAGAAAGTTCTAAATAAGCTCAAACACTTAAATAAAAAAGAAGCAAATACTCCATATGATGTGTCATGTAAAGTAACTATAAATGTTGGTAGAACAGTAGCTCAACTTGAATATGTAAGTGCTATAGGCAGTTTAATGTATGTTATGCATCGTGCTAGACCTTATATTGCTTTTGCAGTATGTAAATTGTCAATATATACTAGTAATCCTAGTATAAAACATTGGAAAGTAATTGCAAGAGTATTTGGTTACTTAAAGAAAACTATGAACTACATATTATTTTATAATAAATTTTCTGTTGTCTTAAAAGGTTATACTGATGCTATTTAGATGACTAGTGTTGATGAGAATAAATCTATCTCGGGATGGATTTTTACTCTAGGAGGTCATGTTGTTTCTTGGGCATAAAAAAATAGACATGTATAACATATTCTACTATGAAATCTGAGTTCATAGCTCTTGGTGTAGCAGGTAAGGAAGTAGAATGGCTGAGAAATTTATTATTAGATATAAAGTTGTGGCCACAACTAATGCCAGCTATTTTCTTATACCGTGATAGTTAAGCAGTCATGTCTAGAGCATATAGTAAAGTATATAGTGGTAAATCTAGACATATAAGCTTGAGACATGAATATATAAGGCAATTAATTGCTGATGAAGTAATAACAATTGTTTATGTTAAGTCCTGTAATAACTTGGCAGATCCATTTACTAAAAGGCTATTGAGAGATTTAATAAAAAGCACATCTGCAGGTTTAGGATTAAGACTTATTAGTTAGACTTACTAATAATAGGAATCCAACTTTCTTTAGCAAATCGTTGAAGTAAAGTTTAAATGGTAATAACAAATCATTAGTAAGGGAATTAGATGTAAAATTTGTTATCATTAAAATGATACATAAAGTTAATACTAGCTTATAATGGAGGATGAGTAATGACACTCTCAATGAAGCAATATCTTATTTAAAAAAGGGTTTCACCTATATGAATATGAAAAGTAGTGACGCTTCAGTAGTTTTAATCATAAATATTCATTAATCCAGGAGGTAGCACAAGACCATATTGGTGGTAGTTTATTTTATTGAAATTATAAATTGGAGAAAATAATTTTTACTTATAGATTCTAAAATACAAATCTAGGTTTAAGTTTATAAATCACCTATGATTTTTAGAATTTTGAAATACTTGTACTAATAAAAGGTTTAAATTGAAAAATACATTTTATTATTAAATCAACTTGTTTTAAACAAGTCAAGTGGGGGATTGTTATAAAAGTAGCTTGTTTTAAATAAGTTGTGAGAATGAAAATAAAGAATTTCATAGAAATATTACAAAATTTTTCAAATTTTTATAATGTGGGAAATTAAACGTGAAGCGTTTTGAAAGAACATTTTGGAGAAAATCCAAAATTGATAAATTATATTATAAATAAAAAACTTAAGAGTTAGACAAAGATTTTTCTTTGACAAATATTTTTTTATTCAAACATGTCTATATCTGTCTGAAAATATATCTTCAACAGTTATTAATAGGTATACAGACATATCTGTCTGGCTTTCAACAGCAAATAATTACTAACATATATACAAACATATTTATTTATAAATGTGTTCAACAGTCACAAATAATTATTCTAAATTCTATATATACTTTTTTATTCTCTTAAATTTTAAATTTAAATATTTTTAAAAAAAATTACAGAATTAATATCTATAATTTTTTTAATTTTATTGTATTCTAAATGAATATCGCGGCAATTCTAAAAAAAATATAATAAAATAATTAACTCTTGAAAGATTTTTTTTTTTCACGCCTTAAAATCAGTTTATACATTTATTGATGTAGCAGCACTAACGAGAAAGAGAAATTTAAAATGCAAAAGCGAAGTTGGCACGCACTATCGCAATAACATTCGAAGATTGATGGGCCTCATTTCATAATAGCCTAATGAAGTACTACATGATAGACCGAATTCTAACCTTAGCTGCTAAGGTAAGTACTTGCAAAAGCATGGACCTCTCCAGAAGTAGAAGAGGAATAGTGGGTCCTCTTGCTTATGCTATGTACTATAGATCTAACACTATTTTTGTCAATTACAGCTTATAATAGCTGGTAATTACTGGTTCTTATATACCATGTTACAATTAAGTTTAAAAGTTTTTGAAACAGAAGAAACCAAATGATATGATTTTAATTTAAAAGTTAAAAAGTTTTTAATAGCAAACGAATTAGTACACTAAATAACAATAGCCAGGACAAGTTACTAATTTATCCTTGAAAATTATAGAAATTTCACGGAACCCTACGCCTTTTGGTCCCTCTGCTGGTACGCCACTGTCTCCACCTCCATCCACATGCATGGGCTATCCCTCCTCCTCTAACTACCCACCATGAGGTAACCCCTCTACTGTAAATTATTTTCTAGCTAAAGGAGGGATAATTATTAAAATAATGTTTTCTTAAAAATTATTTATTAATAATTAAAATAATTCAAAAGTTAATATTTGTTCTTCCCGATTAAATTGGCGTTTTTTAGAAACACTGAAAATGCTAATCTATCATTATATATAAAATTAATTTTTTATCATTATAATTATATAAAATTAAAATCATATCAAAAATTAATTTTTTATCCTCATAATTATGTAATCATATTAAAATTAATAAACTATAAGTATATAATCATACTAAACTTGAACCGTATTAAATAATTATTAAATATATAATTATATATAAAATTAATTTTTTATTATTATAATTATATAATTGCACTAAAAACTATACTAAAAATTAATTTTTTTTGTCATTATAATTATATAATTATATCAAAATTTATAAACCGTAATCTATAAAAAAATTAATTTTTTTATTTTAGTTTAAACTAAAATTATGTAATTTTTTATTATTATAATTATGTAATCGCACTAAATAAAAATCGTATCAAAAAATTATTAATATAATTTTTTATCATTGTAATTATGTAATCCTAGTTAGAACGGTAAAAAAAATTATTAGATATATAATAATATATAAAATATGAAAACTTTTACTTGAAATTTAAATAAATAAAAATTTAATAATAATTTTTTATTTTTTTGAACAATAATAATTTTTTATTAAAACTATTTAAAAATCCTTAACAACCACGGTCAATGACAATGATGGGACATAGCTAAGCCACCTTTTGATAAATTGTCATACTTCTAGAGCTTAGTCTTTATTACATTGTTCTTTTTTTCATGAAGTAAAAAAGTGTGAATTGTATTTTATTCTTGAATTATTGAAAAAATTAAAAATATTAAATATCATTTTTCGAACAAAATTTATTTTTAAATTATTATTGAAAAGTTTAATAAATTTAAATAAAATAAAATAAATCGTAACTCTATTTGTTCCTAGAAAATAATATTATATTTAAAAATATTTTCTGTGGAAAATAATTTTTCAATAAAATTTTGATAGGATTTGACTATATTTATAGAATAAATTTTGATAAAAAGATAAAATTTAGTATTTTTTATTTTTATTATATAGTTTAGAGCTAAATTTAAAATTTTTAACTAAATTCTATAGTAGCAAAATTATATTGAGGATTGGTGAAAATAGAATTTTGATCGATTTGACTATATGTTGTGGTGAACCGACAATATATAGGAAATTAAATTGGGTTTTATCTGGTGATTGTGCAACTGATAAATTAAATAAATTAAGAATATTCAACTTATAGATATGTAAAGTGATGTAAGATTAATGATGTCATCGTTAGAAGGATAAAGAGTAATTATAAAAAATTATTCCTGGTGAAAAAATTTTTCAAATAAGATTTTATAATTTAATTTATGATATAAAGAGTAACATTAATTAAAAATAATTTTTAATTTAAATAAATTATATTTTAATTTTTAAATTTTTATAAAATATATAATTTAGTTGAAATTTTATAATAAAATGGTTTCTTTCCCTATATTCTTATAAATTAGTCTTTAAATGTTATAATTATTTATAAATAAGTAATTAAATATTTTTTTTAAAATTAATCTCACGTGTTTATTAAATTTAATATTTTAAAATAAATTAATATAATAAAAATTAAATAAATATTTTTTTAAATTAATCTCACGTGTTTATTAAATTTAATATTTTAAAATAAATTAATATAATAAAAATTAAATAAAAATTTTTGGTACAATGTACATCTAAATTTAAGTTCAAAGAATTATTTCTAGTATAACTTTTCCCATCCCAATGATTTTTTTATTAATTAGGACAAAAAGAAGATATTAGATTTTCTTTTTATCTTCTTTTTATTTTATTATTTTTCATGTATAAAATATTAAAATTTAATAAATAGAGAGATTAATTTATAAAAATAAGGATTTATTAATAATTACAAGGAATCAATCTATAAAACATTGAGATTAATTTCAATTATAAATATAAAGTTTAAATTAAAAAATTATTTTATTAATCAAAGAAAATTTAATATATTAAATTTAAAAATATATAAATTAAAATATAATTTTTATTAAATATCAGAGAATAAATTATAATTTATTAGCACTTCAAGGCTTAGTCTGGTGGAAAGTGCATTCTGTAGTCTTGAAAGGTCTAAGGTTCGACTACCCAACCCCTATTTCAAAAAAAAAAAATTATAATTTATTAATATATTTAACGGTGTTATAAGAAAATTTTCATTTCGCTAACAGACGTGATGGTACAAGATCTTTTTGTTATAATATAGAACCCTACTCGAAAATACGCTAAACCACAAGTTAGGGTTTTTAATAATTATTTCAAAAATAAATAATGAAATGCAATTACGTTGGTGGTTGTATTGTGAACAATAAATGAATTATGTTGATTGGATGAGCCGATCCAATCAATATAACTAAAAATTTAAATTTGATCTAATTTAATTTAATTTTTGAAAGTTTTCAATTAGCCAAATAAAATTGGAAAATTGGTAAACCGATAATTTCAATTAGTTTGAATCAATCATTCTAATTTTGACATAATTTTGTTTAATTCAGAGATTTTATTTAGTTTAAATGTTTTATTTTCTATAAGTCATTTTGTAGTAAGTAATTGAACTAGATCAGGATAAATAAGTTATTTGCCTCCACTAAAGAAAAAGAAATCTTGACTTTTCGGAAAATGTAGAAGAAATGTCAAATAAAGAGAAACAATTTACACATTTCTTTGAGAATTTCAAATTTTTTAACTGAGTTACCCAGTCAAATAGGACCATATTTCAGCAAATAAGATAGAATTAGCATGAACCTGTCGGGTAACTAGAAATCCAGCTGGTTTAAATCAATCATTCTAGCTCAAACTGGCTAGCCACTCCGTGGAAAAACATGCCACTATGACTCACACGGCACCATTCAGTGTCCACACGCTAGTTACCATTTCAACTACTCTCAAAATTTTCGTTATCTACAATAGTGTAAAATCTTTAGCCCTGAATAAAAATTTTATAAGAATTAAATTAAATTTAATTCAATTTTTAAAAATTTTTTATTTAGAATAAAAAAATTTATTATTTTTTAATTCAAAAAAATTTCATTTTAAAGAATGTTAAACTCTTGTATGATTTTGTAAGAATTCATTTAAATTTTTTTATTTCAAAATGAATTATGCCAAATGAAAGATTGAAGAAAAATTTCATCAATTTGCAATTTAAAATAACTAAAAAAATATATTAATAATTTATTATTAGTATATGTAAAATTAAATAATTAAGTTAGTTTTATTTATTATCTTTCATACAATATAAAGTATGTAATTAAAATGTTTCTACTTATCATGTTGCATAGTATATATTAATATACTAGTTTTATCTAATATGTACCTCACGTTTTCATTTTCATTATACTATTTTTAAATATAAAATAAAATTATATTATAAAAAATATTTTAATATTTATATTTTTATTATAAAGGTTATAATATATATTTTATTATTTAATTATTATATATAAAAATTTTAATATGTAATTAGATCAATCAATCATTAATTTATAACAACAAAATCTAAAAAAATATATACCAAAATAGAGAAAAAAATAATGATCCTTCTATTCCAATCCTCTAGAAAAAAATAACCGATAAAAATGTAATATTAAAATGAACATATGTGATATATACAAAAAGAAATATTTTTCTTGTTCTTGTGTGGCAATATAAAAGAATTTTATTTTTACCTGAACTATTTTCGATCGTGAAGGCTACTTTTATAAATTCATTCTTCTAGAAAGTCTTATGATCTGCTTATTTTGGAAAACTCAATTTCCTTTAGCGGTTTTTATATATAAGAGTAGTATAAAGATAAAGAATGATGTATATAAGGATAATAATAGAGTTATTTGATTTTAAGATGAGAATACAAATATTACAATTGATAAATCTTATTATATTTGATGCTACATGAGAATCGTTTAAAGAAGGCTATGAATTGTCACTACAGAACAGGTCCACGTGGTAAGGACCTAATAAGTGAATAACATATTTCCACTTGAGGAAAGGAAGATCAGACACAAAGACTCGGTTCATCATCAAGACTCGCCTTTCCCTGGATAGGCTGAGCCTCGACACAAAGATATTATTATCAAGCGTAGACCAGAATATCTCCATTACGCTTGTAATCGCGGGATCATCGACTTATTACCTAGCAATATCCCTTAACAAGCAGCTGGTCACATCATCGCTGGACTATCAGAAAATACTATATTTATCTTCATCTTCTTACAATATTAAAGGAGAAGGATCACAAAGGCGAAATGTACGCTATTCTCTTACACTATAAAAGTTCTAAGCAATTCATTACATTCGCCCTATCCTCCAGTATATTGACTTGAGCGTCAGAGTGGCTGCTGCGGGTATCCACTACCTCACGTTCTCTTTCTTGCAGGTTCTAGCCAATCACAGTACAACTCTGTTTTCTAGCCATATCATTTGGTTCCATTATTGGAAAGTCCATTGAATCCTCTCTATTCATTTAAATTACGACTGGTCTCCTAACCTTTTTCTCGTAAAAAGATATCTTTCTTCTCTATCTCTTGAAATGGCCAGAGTCATACATGTCATTTCAAGAGGACCTTATAAGGGCAAAGGGAAAATAAGCGCGTAGCATAAGATGTCCTGTCAGTTGAACAGTACCATGAGCCAAGTAAGAGGTAAGGTGTGACCCTATAGACAAAGTGATTGGATTCTTTCAAAAGGATCCATTGGTTGTCAAGATCCTCCTAAATAGGTATGAATTAAGACGAGTATAGGTAGATATGGTTCTGTTAACCTTCTCATCTTAAAATATTTTTAACAAGTTACGCTTGGATAAAAATAGCCTTATTAGAGTTTTCTATCCGTTAATAGGATTAAAATGAACATATTCGTGGATTCTAATGCAAAACAACCTAATACATATCATGGCATTTATGATGCATGGGTCATGCTCTAAAAACATTTAATTTCTTAATTTAAAGCATTAGGTTTAGTTCCACTCACCTCTGACTAGCTCTGGGCCGACTCTGAAACGGCTGACATTGCTAAACACCTCGGTTCCTCGGGTCCGATCCTACAAAGGTGGACTCTAGTGAGGTGCCAAACACACCCTAAACAACTCATAAACAACTCCCCAAAAACCCCTTAAAGCATCAAGGAAACATGCATACAGAACACTCATGAAAAGGCTGGACAGGGCACTTTCGGCGGCACTTTCGGCGGCCGAAGGTCCCTTCCAGAGACGAAAGTCATGCAGGTTCAGGGGCGCCTTCGGCGGCCGAACCCTTTCTCCAGAGACGAAAGTCATGCACTTTCGGCGGCCGAACATCACCTTCGACGGCCGAAAGTCTGCTTCAGCTCTGAACACAACTTTCGGGGGCAAGGTTTGGCGGCCAATTCATGCATCCAAAGGCATGTTCGGCGGCCGAAACCACCTTCGGCGACCGAACCTGAGTTCCTCCAGAACTCAGCCCTTGTGCATACAAGCCTCCTAAACCCCCAAAACAAGCATCCAACCTTTTAAAACATGCATAAACTTCTCAAAAACATGCATAAACCCAAAGTCATGCATAAAGGAGCTTAACAACTAGATTTAAACTCCAAAAACAACATCCAAAGCATGCATAGATAGCTTATGACCCACATAGGCCAAAGTCATCAAAACACCCCTTAATCTCACTTGCTCTTTCCCAATCATGCATGCACTCTCCCACATGAATAAACTAACTTAAACTTTCAACATAACATCACATAACATGCATTGGGCATAAAACCCACATAAACCCTACATGCATATCTACTCATACTCAACCTTCAAAACATCATTAAACTTACTAAAACTTCATTAGAAATAGTAGGGAAGCAAGGATCTACACTTACCTCTTGAAGATCAAGGGGTGGTGTGATCCCTAACTCGGAGGTGTGGAGGATCCAAGCTCCAAAAGCCTCCAAGCTCCAAAACTTCTATTTGGGTTTCAAATCTTCAAAACAAGGGTAGATCTCATGAAAACTTGAAGGATGAGTAGAAAAAAAATATGAAAACGACCAAAGGAGGACCTAAACTCACCTGTGCTCGAGAATGAGGAGAAAACTCGCCCATTTCCGATCTGAGGGCTCTTTATAGGTGGCCTGCTGAACCACCTTCGGCAGCCTAACGTGCCCCCTAAACTCATGCATGTTCGGCGGCCGAACTTGAGGTTCGGCGGCCGAACCTTGGTTCATTCAAACAAGGCTTTCGGAGGCTAAAGGCAATCCCGAAACCTTTCTATGTTCGGCGGCTGAACTTCACTTTCGGCGGCTGAACCTGGCAAATGCCTCATTGGTCTTTTCTTTTCAAAACTCAAATCTTTTTCATTTAAAACCATGAAATCAGTAAAAACATTTTAGAAAACACCTTTTACCCTTCAAGAAGACTCTGGCATCATCAAAATCCCAGATTCCAACGGAGATTCCGCCGGAAGGTAGGGGTTCCGATACCGGAATCTAGCCGGATATTACGCGCCTTTTTATGTAACAGCCCGGCTCTTTCACTGGCACTGTAACGACCCCAAAATGGACCGTCACCGGCGCTAGGATTCAGGTCGGCTTAAGGCCGCCAGAACCCGTAGCAAGCCTGCTATACTCTCTGTGTACCTGTAAACCTCATACATGATCATACATTTTATGTGAAAATAAAACTCTTTTCTGAACCAAGGCTTAACCTGTGCATGCACTATCTCTGTACTCTGTACTCATGTACTCTGTACTCTGTATCCCTGACTAGAGCTTGCTCTAGATGGGTTAACTCATACCTGTTAAGCCTGGTTTCCACATACAGGAAAACATATATACATATACAGATCATGTACAAAACATACATCACTAGGTCTAGGTCAAGCAACAACTATTACATCTCTTTAATATTACATGTCCACTCTAAGCTATTACAGATCTCTTCACTTTTCCTGTACTCTGCTGGACTGTCCCTGTACACTGTACACTGAACCTGCAAAACTGGGGTTAAGGGAGTGGGATGAGCTCTATAGCCCAGTGAGTAGAACAGTAAAACATCTCAGTAAAATATGATTTCATGGAATGCACCATATCACAGACAAGCCACATCAAGAGTAAACCTGTCACCACATAGTCCCAGTAACTCTGTGCCAGGGCGTAGTCAAAGGCTCCTGGACTTCCTGTCATATATGTATATGTGTATATAACACCTGTGTACTTACCATTGCCAGGGCGTAGTCAAAGGCTCCTGGACTTTACTATATATATACCTGCCAGGGCGTAGTCAAAGGCTCCTGGACTTCACTATACCTGCCAGGGCGTAGTCAAAGGCTCCTGGACTTCCTGTCTGAGACTATTGGATCATTCAGCATTCACTCACATCACCAAATAACAATGCAATGCAACATATTCGTGACTAATGCAATCAACCTATGGCATAAACATGATGCATGAGATATGCTAAAAGCAGTTTGTAGTTCAATTAAAAGTCATAAGTTTAGTTCCACTCACCTCTGGCTATCTGGACTGACTGACTTTGCAGGTTCTGAACCTCTGGAGCAGTACTCACTGCTGCTCTCTCTGGTTCCTCTGGTCTGTACCTATACAGATTGACTCAAATTAGGGACCAAACAAGCTTATGATTAACTCTATTTAAACTCCCCAAGAATCCCCTAAACCTCTCTCTAATAGTCATGCAAAGCAAGCAAAGGAAAGCTGGACAGAACACTTTCGGCGGCAGGTTCGGCGGCCGAAAGTCCTCTCCAGAGACGAAACTCAAGCACCTTCGGCGGCACCTTCGGCGGCCGAATCCCCCAAACAGAGCCGAACATGCACAACTCGCGGGGGCAAGCTGTGGCAGCCTAAGCCACCATGCAAGAGGTTCGGCGGCCGAATGCACCTTCGGCTGCCGAACCTGAGTTCATCCAGAACTCAGCTTCAACGGCAAACCATCTCCTCCTTCCCTTCAATAACTCCAAACATGCATATACCAATTCCTCAACACACATATACATAAGTATATGATCACAGGGGTCCAAAACTATCTAATAACCCCAAACAACAAATCAAACATAACACATAAACATGTATACATACATAAATCATCAAAAACTACCATGAATAACCTAAGCATGCTTCTCCTTCCTTTCACCCTTCAGAAAACATATAAACAGGGTCTAAAACTGCCCTTACCTCTGGAAACAGGAAGATACACACACTGAACAAAGGAAAAACAGATCAACCTCTCTTCAAACTCTCAAAAATCTCAAAAGCGTAACTTTTGTTTCTCTCAACTCTCAACACCTTTGCAAGCACCTCAAACTGCTGTAAGAACAACCAAAAACATGTACAGATGAGTCATAAGAGACGTGGTCATTCCATGGCAAGAATCTGAGGCCAACACTTGTCAAAAAAAAAAACATGACTCAGCTCACTAGCCAACTCAGCTTCGGCTGCCGAATCGCATGCAAAACCATGCAACATTCGGGGGCCGAACTTGACCTTCGGAAGCCGAACATTGAGCACTTTCGGCGGCCGAACTTATCTTCGACGGCCGAACTTGGCTCCTCTGCCTTGGTTCATTTCAACTCAAAACTCAAAACTAAAGAACTGTAAAACCAGAAAACACCTCATAATACTGAGAAAACATAACTCCTACCCTTATATAGAATCCCAATACCCCGGATTCCACCAGACAATAGGAATTCTGGTGCCGGATGCTAGCCGGGTATTACATTCTCCCCTCCTTAAGAACATTCGTCCTCGGATGTTCCTAAAACACACAATGAACACATGAAATGGAGAAAACTAACCTCAAAACAAATATGGATACTGCTGGAGCATAGACTCCCGCGTCTCCCACGTGCACTCTTCTAGGTTATGGTGGTTCCACAACACTTTCACCATCGGAATCTCCTTGTTCCTTAGCTGTCTGATCTGCGTGTCCAGAATCCGCACTGGCTGCTCTATATAGGTGAGATCCGTATGAATCTCCACCTCAGGCTCACTCAGAACCTGATTCGGATCTGACACAAACTGTCGTAGCATAGAAACATGAAATACCGGGTGAATTCTCTCCATAGAAGCAGGTAAATCCAGCTTATACGACACATTTCCGATCCTCTGCAACACCTCAAAGGGTCCAATGTACCGTGGAGCCAATTTACCTTTCTTTCCAAAACGAACCACTCCTTTCATTGGAGACACTTTCAGCAATACCCAATTACCCTCCTGAAACTCTAACTGCTTTCTGCGAACGTCTGCATAACTTTTCTGTCTACTCTGAGCTGTTCTGATTCTCTCTCTGATCATGGGCACCATTCTACTGGTAATGTCTACTATCTCTGGCCCTGCAAGAGCCTTCTCTCCTACCTCTTCCCAGCAAACAGGGGATCTGCACTTCCTCCCATACAAAGCTTCATAAGGAGCCATCCCGATGCTAGCATGATGACTGTTATTGTAGGCAAACTCCACCAAAGGTAGATGCTGCCTCCAAGAACCGCCAAAGTCTAACACACATAGGCGAAGCATATCCTCTATGGTCTGGATGGTCCTTTCTGACTGTCCATCAGTCTGTGGGTGGAAAGCAGTACTAAAATCCAATCTCATGCCCATTGCACTTTGCAGACTCCGCCAAAAGCGGGAGGTAAACTGAGATCCTCTGTCTGAAACTATAGACACTGGAATTCCATGTAATCTCACTATCTCATCCAGACAAACCTGTGCCAACTTATCCACAGAATAGTTACTCCGTACTGGAAGAAAATGAGCAGATTTCATGAGTCTGTCCACAATCACCCATATCGAGTCTATCCTGTTGGACGCTACTGGTAAACCCACTACAAAATCCATGGCTATGTTCTCCCATTTCCATTCTGGAATCGGTAATGGGTTAAGCATTCCGGCTGGTTTCTGATGCTCTAATTTCACCCTTTGACAAACCTCACAGGCTGTCACGAACTGCGCCACTTCTTTCTTCATGGCTGGCCACCAATAAACCCTTTTCAGATCCTGATACATCTTGGTGGCTCCTGGGTGAACACTATACCTCGCATTATGAGCTTCCCTCATAATGTCTTCCTTCACACTGCCCCTATCTGGTACACAAAGTCGACTCCCATAGCGAAGGATCCCTTTGCTGTCAAATCTGAATTCTGCACTATTGCCTGACTGAACAGTCCTGGCAATTTTCATCAACTCAGGGTCCTCGTGCTGTCTCTGAGCTATCTGCTCCAGAAACACAGGTGTCACTCTCATCTGTGCTATCAATGCACCTGTACCAGACAACTCTAACTGTAATCCCTCGTCAAAGAGCTTATAAAGCTCCATCACAACCGGTCTCCGCTCTGCTGCTATATGGGATAAACTGCCTAGTGACTTCCGGCTTAGGGCGTCTGCGACAACATTCGCCTTACCCGGATGATACTGGATTTTACAATCATAATCACTGAGCAATTCAACCCACCTTCTTTGCCGCAAATTCAGCTCTCTCTGACTTAAGATGTACTGTAAACTCTTGTGATCAGTGAAGATCTCGCATTTAACCCCGTAGAGGTAATGCCGCCACATCTTAAGTGCAAAGATAACTGCTGCCATCTCTAGGTCATGGGTAGGGTAATTCAACTCGTGCTTCTTCAACTGTCTAGAAGCATAAGCTATTACTCTATCACTCTGCATCAATACACAACCCAATCCCACTCGAGATGCATCACAGAACACTGTGAACTCTTCATTACTGACAGGCAGAGCTAACACTGGTGCTGTTGTCAATCTCCTCTTGAGCTCTTCAAAGCTCTCTTCACACTGGTCTGACCAGATAAACTTCTGGTTCTTCTGAGTCAATTTGGTCATAGGAGCTGCTATCTTTGAGAAGTTCTGAACGAACCTCCTATAGTAACCTGCCAGTCCCAGAAAGCTTTTAATCTCAGTCACTGTCATGGGTCTGGGCCAGTTAGCTACAGCCTCTATCTTCTTGGGGTCTACCTCAATACCCTCTGCTGATACCACATGTCCCAAGAAGGCAATGCTCCGTAACCAAAACTCACACTTCGAGAACTTGGCATATAAACCATGCTCTCTCAGTGTCTGCAAAATGATCCTCAGATGCTGGGCATGCTCCTCTGCATCTCTGGAATACACTAAGATATCATCGATAAACACAATGACAAAGTGATCCAGAAACTCACTGAATACCCTGTTCATGAGATCCATAAATGCTGCAGGGGCGTTAGTCAACCCGAACGGCATCACTAAGAACTCATAATGCCCATATCTCGTCCGGAAAGCTGTCTTAGGCACATCTGCCTCTCTGACTCTCAACTGATGATACCCGGATCTCAGATCTATTTTCGAGAAACAACCTGCTCCAGCTAGCTGGTCAAATAGATCATCAATCCGAGGTAAGGGATACCTATTCTTGATAGTGACCTTGTTCAACTGTCTATAGTCGATACAAAGTCTGAGGGATCCATCCTTCTTTCTGACAAAGAGCACTGGAGCACCCCAAGGTGAGGTACTAGGGCGGATGAAACCCTTATCTACCAAGTCCTGTAACTGTTCTTTCAACTCTGTTAACTCAGCTGGCGCCATCCTGTAGGGAGGAATAGAGATAGGTCTGGTACCTGGCAATAATTCAATGTCAAACCCTATCTCCCTATCAGGTGGTAGTCCTGGCAAATCGTCTGGGAACACATCGAGAAACTCTCGGACTACTGGTACTGTGGCTGGTTCCCTAACCTGACTATCTAGCTCTCTCACATGAGCTAGAAACCCCTGACAACCCCTCCTAAGCAAACGACGAGCCTGAAGGGCTGAAATCATACCTCTGGGTGTACCTCTCCTGTCTCCTCTGAAGACACACTCTGACCCATCCTGGTCTCTGAGACTCACTAGCTTCTCTCGACAGTCCAACGTAGCACTATATGCAGATAGCCAATCCATCCCTAGAATGACATCAAAATCTGTCAAGTCTAGAACCACAAGGTCAGCTGGAAGGCATCTACCCTCTATGAACACTGGACTGAAACGACAGACTGACACTGCCACTGATGGGTCACATCTAGGTCCACTGACCCAGAGAGGATACTCTAACTCAGAACTGATCAAACCCAACCTCTCTATGGCTCTCGAAGCAATAAAGGAATGAGAAGCACCGGGGTCCATCAAAGCATACACATCTGAACACCCAATGATGAGATTACCTGACACCACTGTGTTCGACGTGTTAGCCTCCTCCTGTGTCACTGTGAAAATCCGTGCTGGGGCTACCGGATTTCCACCTCGGGAACCTGCTGCTGAAGTAGAGGCTACCCCTCTCCCTCTACCTCTGCCACTAGTCTGAGGCATGACTGGAGCTGCTGGCCGTACAACTGGCTGTACCACACTGCTTGAACTCATCTGCTGGGATGGTGCAAAAGTCATCTGCGGACAATCCCGAGCAATATGCCCTTCCTGTCCACATCGAAAACAAGCTGTAGATCCCAACCGACAAACTCCTCCATGTGGTTTTCCGCATCGTCTGCAGACTGGAGCTGTGCCAGAGCTTGAGCCACTACCTATTCCCAGACCTGACTTGACTTTATTCCAGAACTTACTCTTTGTTCCTTTTGCTCTGTCCCATCTTTTACTGCTTGGTGTGGGGGCTTTAGAACCCGAAGCCTGTGCCTGTGACTGTTTCTGAATATTGGCACTAGCTTCCATTTTCCTGGCTGCGTCTACTATTGTATGGAAACTCTCCTTTTCTGCTGGAAGAATCAAGGAAGCATACCTGGGATGCAGTCTCATAGTATATCTCCTTGCTTTCTTCTGATCAGTATCATAGGCTTGACCCACGTACTGAAGCAAATCCAGGAACTTATCTGTGAATTCATCAACACTCATCTCATCTGTCTGTCGCAACTGTTCAAATTCAATTACTTTCATCTCCCTGGAACTATCAGGAAAAGCCCACCCTGCAAATTCATTGGCGAACTCTCCCCATGACATGCTGTCCATTCTCGGCTCCACATAATTCTTAAACCATTCTCTGGCTTTCCTGCACTTTAATGTGAAACCTGCCATCTCAATGGCTCTCCTATCATCTGCTCCCAATTCACTGGTGATCATCCTAACTGCTCTGAGGTAATCAAATGGATCATCTCCCGTATTGTATTTCGGAGCATCCAATTTCAAGTACTCCGTCATTTGGACTTTACCTCCAGATGAGCTAGGTTCATGTTTGTCAACAACAGGGGCTACTGGTTCTGGTGGTAATACTGGTTCATTTGGCTCTAGGTGTGCTGCACTTGGATGGGTAGGGGAAGATGGATACATCGGATATGGTGGGTAATAAGGATAAGGCATATAAGGCATATAAGGAGGATATGGCACAAAACTCGAGTACTCCGACATACCTCCCATCGGATACTCTGGATAGCCAAAACCTGAGGTCTGAACACCTCCCTGCGACTCTCCCATACCTTCCTCAAAACTGCCTATACCCATGCTATCATCTCTAGACTGATCAATCTCCATAGCTTCCCTCCTTTCCTCTGATCTTCCTCCCCTAGCTGTACCTCTTCTGCTCTCGTCGACAGACCTTCTAGGGTCTATTGACATACCTTCCCTGCTAGATCTCTGAGACCTTGCCCTTGGCAATGCAGGAGGACGAGCAGCTGGTCTCTCATTCTCTGGTGGGACTCCAGTCAATCGAGCTGATCGACGAGTTCCTCGCATCTTTCCTCTCTGGAAACACAACATATAACATACCACTTTAGCACATAAACATCACATATCAATCATATACATACAACACTTATGGCATATCATAGCAGATAGGACTCAAGACCCTATCCTAGTGGACATGATTTCCTATTGTGCTTGACCACTTCTAACCTGTCTGAGCCCAACACTGTCGCTATAGGTCCGATCATGTGAACCTAGGGCTCTGATACCAATCTGTAACGACCCCAAAATGGACCGTCACCGGCGCTAGGATTCAGGTCGGCTTAAGGCCGCCAGAACCCGTAGCAAGCCTGCTATACTCTCTGTGTACCTGTAAACCTCATACATGATCATACATTTTATGTGAAAATAAAACTCTTTTCTGAACCAAGGCTTAACCTGTGCATGCACTATCTCTGTACTCTGTACTCATGTACTCTGTACTCTGTATCCCTGACTAGAGCTTGCTCTAGATGGGTTAACTCATACCTGTTAAGCCTGGTTTCCACATACAGGAAAACATATATACATATACAGATCATGTACAAAACATACATCACTAGGTCTAGGTCAAGCAACAACTATTACATCTCTTTAATATTACATGTCCACTCTAAGCTATTACAGATCTCTTCACTTTTCCTGTACTCTGCTGGACTGTCCCTGTACACTGTACACTGAACCTGCAAAACTGGGGTTAAGGGAGTGGGATGAGCTCTATAGCCCAGTGAGTAGAACAGTAAAACATCTCAGTAAAATATGATTTCATGGAATGCACCATATCACAGACAAGCCACATCAAGAGTAAACCTGTCACCACATAGTCCCAGTAACTCTGTGCCAGGGCGTAGTCAAAGGCTCCTGGACTTCCTGTCATATATGTATATGTGTATATAACACCTGTGTACTTACCATTGCCAGGGCGTAGTCAAAGGCTCCTGGACTTTACTATATACCTGCCAGGGCATAGTCAAAGGCTCCTGGACTTCACTATACCTGCCAGGGCGTAGTCAAAGGCTCCTAGACTTCCTGTCTGAGACTATTGGATCATTCAGCATTCACTCACATCACCAAATAACAATGCAATGCAACATATTCGTGACTAATGCAATCAACCTATGGCATAAACATGATGCATGAGATATGCTAAAAGCAGTTTGTAGTTCAATTAAAAGTCATAAGTTTAGTTCCACTCACCTCTGGCTATCTGGACTGACTGACTTTGCAGGTTCTGAACCTCTGGAGCAGTACTCACTGCTGCTCTCTCTGGTTCCTCTGGTCTGTACCTATACAGATTGACTCAAATGAGGGACCAAACAAGCTTATGATTAACTCTATTTAAACTCCCCAAGAATCCCCTAAACCTCTCTCTAATAGTCATGCAAAGCAAGCAAAGGAAAGTTGGACAGAACACTTTCGGCGGCAGGTTCGGCGGCCGAAAGTCCTCTCCAGAGATGAAACTCAAGCACCTTCGGCGGCACCTTCGGTGGCCGAATCCCCCAAACAGAGCCGAACATGCACAACTCGCGGGGGCAAGCTGTGGCAGCCTAAGCCACCATGCAAGAGGTTAAGCATGTTCATGCATCATGAATGCCATGTGATGAAATAGGTTGTTTGCATTAGAATCCACGAATATGTTGCAATGCATTTATGATGTTGATGTGGATTGGTTATTGGATGACCCTTTAGTCCTCATATGATATGATGATGTTGCGGCATGATATGGTATGGAAGTCCAGGTTGTACCCATTCTACGTCCCTGGCACTATGTAAGAGAAAGTCCAGGTTGTACCCATTCTACGTCCCTGGCACATTGGAATGTTATAATATGTTATGTTAAGAGAAAGACCGGTTGTACCCATTCTACGTCCTGGCACTTTGGAATGTAGAGGACTATTGGTGACAATACCATCCGAGATGTGATTTATTGTGATGTGTTGCATTACATGATGGCATGAGATTTTAAATGTTGTTCTCTATTATTCTGCTCACTGGGCTCTTGTAGCTCACCCCTTTTCCCTAATCCCCCAGGATTGCAGGTACGGGCTAGACTGAGAAGTCAAGAAGAGTAAAGTCATGTGTTTGTAATAGATAGAAAGTGGACATGATAAATTGTAAGATGATGTAAAGTTTGAATAGTCATGTTATGTATAATGATATTGAGGATTAGAAGTTGTGCTTGACCCTATGGATGTTGTTATCCCTTTTAATACATGATCTTAGATGTTTTATGATGTTTATGTAAACCAACTCAACTTATGTTGTATCGCCCATTGGGGCATTGATGAGATCCCACAAAGGGGTCAATGTTTATGATTATGTCTATGTTCAATGCATGCACAGGTTGAGTTTGGTGTATGATAGAATGTATGAAAGAAAAGTTTTAATTTTTATATATGTTGTTGATCATGTATGGGATTAAACAGGTTTACAGGTTACATGTCAGGCTTGCTATGGGTCCCGGCGACCTTAAGCCGATCTGGATCCTAGCGCCGGTAGCGGTCTGACTTTCGGGTTGTTACAGAATGGTATCAGAGCCCTAGGTTCATATGGTCGGACCTAGAGTGTCGGGCTCATAGAGGTTATAGAAGGTCAAGCACAATAGGGAGATCATGTCCACTAGGATAGGATGTGGAGTCCTGTCTTGCATGATGATGTGAAATGCCATGATTATATGCATGTGCATTAATGATATGTGATGTATGTGATGAGGGTTCATGTGTGCCCTCATGAACCATATGATGCTAATGTTTGCTTGTTATGTGCTGCCTTTCAGAAAACAGGATGAGAGGAACTCGTCGATCTGCACGATTGACTGGAGTGCCACCTGAGGATGAGGGCATGAACGCCCGTCCTCCTACATTGCCTAGGGCAATGTCTAGTAGGTCTAACAGAGAAAGAGCAGTAAGAGACCCTAGAAGGTCTCTGGATCTGGGTAGGAGCAGATCAGTGAGGGGAACAGTTCAGGGAGGAATGTCAGAAGACATGGGGGATGATATGGATGTAGAGCAGAGGAGGGATGGCAGTCTGGGAGTTAGAATGTCAGAAGAGGGAATGGGAGAGTCCCAAGGAGGCACTCAGGCCTCAGGATTTGTTCAGCCACCCCACTACCCACACTTCTCATAAAATCCCGGATATTCGATGGGAGGTGACAGAGCGGTTGTCGAAGCCGGTCAAAATAATCAATTCAATTGCCAACAATAATAAAACTGTAGACAGTGGTGAAAGGATCGTATCCACAGGGAATTGATACTTATTTACCTTCCTTGAGTAGACCAAATTAAAAAGAGCAGAAAAGAAAAGAAAGTGCAAGTGCATGTAAAGTAAAAATGGGGGGTTTTTGAGATTGATTTGATTAAACTAATGATGAAAGCAAATAAATAAAGCAAATAAAAATGAAGAGGAAACAATAATGATAAAAGCTCTAGTTGAAGATTCAGATTCACTTTAGTTGATAGGATTGATCATTGACTCATATGTTCCTTTGTTGATTCAATAAATTGGCCATGGAGATTGAAGAAGCTTCTCACATCCATTGTCTCTCTTTAAGATTAAATCAATTAGGGAAAGTCCTCCAATTAATTACTATTAACAATTGCCAAAGAACGTCTTTGAGCCTTAGGCCTTTTACAATAGTCAATTGCATAAAGATATAGAGAGAACCAATTCTAGTCACCCACATGCATGGAGACAACACTAGATCATGCGATTTCCTTGGTGATGCACCAAGTGTTCTTATGGTTGAATAAATCAAGCAATTTCGGACTTAAAATCACTCAAACCAACAATATATTACCTTGCAACAAAGAATCAATGGAGATCTTAAATAACAAAGCAATAATGTCCTTAAGCATGAAATCACAAGAATACTGAATAACAAAAGATAAACAATGTAGTCCAAGTCTCTCAATCCACAATACAACTAAAGCTTCACTTGTTCTTCAACTAGAAAAGAGGTTTCAGCCTCTCATGGCTGAAATAAAAACCAAAAATAAAAGAAAAGAAGAAAGGTAGAAGAAGAGATGTGAATTTCGTAGGTGTCTCCCAAGGGGAGCTTCGGGGCCATGTAGAGGCTCCTTATGTGGCTTTTTATAGTTGAAAAGTGTTGCCCTAAGTCATACTTACTGCCAAAGAGGTATTTTCTGCCCAAGATGTGTCTGAAAAGGAAAGAATCGCGCTTTTCGGCTTCAGAAGGAAGGCTGCGCGAAAATGCACTGCTGAAGGAAGTTGGTGCGCGCGGTTTGCTCTCAGAAAGGGAAGGAGGCGCAGATTGTGCTTCCTAAATAAGTTTAGATGCTGACCTTGCTTCCTAATTAGTGTAGAGGCTGCCCAAGGTGCTGCCCATATGCAACTTGCTGCCCAAGTTGTTGCAAAAGAGGAAAGAATCGGACTGCAAGGCTTCAGAAGGAAGTTGGCGCGCAGATTGCCTTCAGAATAGGAAAGGAGCGTACCTTGTGCTTGAAAAGGAAGGAAGAACGATCCAAGGCTGCCAATAGAGGAAGAAAAGTCGTGGCTTGATGTTCATAAGGAAATTTGCACGTACTAAGGCTTTCAGAAGAGGAAGGATGCGCGGATCATGCTTCCAGAAGAGGTGGCGCACGCATGGATTGCAAAAGAGGCAGGAGAATGCAGTCATTAATGTGCAGAAGTGGAAAGATATATGTCCAGTCTTTCCTTTTTAGGTGGAGCCTTCATTTGAATTTTAAACGCTGAACGCAGAAGAGGCAAGTGTGCCTTGATGAGACCTTGCTGCCTAAATTGGAAGATTTGACTGCTGCAGTACGTGCACATCTTTGAATAAGGAAAGAAAGATCTGCGATTCGAAATTCAAATAATTTCCTGACTGAGCTTTCCTTATTTGCTTTTGTCTCTGCACTTTCCTCATTTGAAGACTTTCCTTTTCTGAAAACCTGCCTTATTTGAAAACTTTCCTTTCTTAGCACATGTTCTAAATAAGGCAGGAAAGATTCTGCAGTTCGAATTTCGGACAGTTTGCTGACTGTGCTTTCTGACTCTTTCCTTATTTGGCACTTTCCATATATGAAGACTTTCCTTATTTGGAACTTTCCATATATGAAAACTTTCCTTTTCTGGAACTTTCCATATTTGGCACTTTTTGGCAGTTTTAAGAGCATTTTCTCCAGATTGTCTCTTTACACCTAATATCTGCAAAACATGGTTAAAACCACAAAATTAGGTAGAAAAGTTGTAAATAAACATCAAGATTATCATGATAAAGTGGGCTAAATTATGCTCTGTTAGGAGGTACATCGGATTACCCTAGCTTCACCCCTTATCCCACACAGATGCCATACCCACCCTACTACCCACCATATTCAAAATACCCAATGTATCCATCCCCACCTTACTATCCAAATCCAGCAAACCCTACCTCAGAAAATGTTGCACGACCTCCACCACCTACAGAACCAGCAGCCCCAGTTACTCAACCTTCTAGACCTAGCTCAGCCAGTGGGAGCAAGGTCAAGATGACCGACTACATGAAACTGGGTGCTCCTCAGTATGAAAAAGGGGATGACCCATTTGTGTATCTTGAAAGAGTTAAGGTGATCACAGATGAGATTGGGGCTGATGTCAGTAGAGCCATTCAGATGGCTGGGTTCACGCTTAAGTGTAAAAAGGCACAAGAGTGGTTCAAGAATTATGTGAACCCGAGAGTAGACAGCATGTCTTGGGAGGAGTTTGCACACGAGTTTGCAGGATGGGCTTTCCCAGATAGTTCAAGGGAGCTGAAGATGATAGAGTTTGAGCAATTGAGGCAGACTGATGAGATGGGTGTAGAGGAGTTCACAGACAGATTCTTGGAGCTGTTGCCATTTGCAGGGCAAAATCTTGACTCGGACCAGAAAAGGTCAAGGAGGTATATCATGAAACTCCACTCCAGATATTCCTCCTTGATCCAGTCAGCAGATAGGGAGAGCTTCCATGCCATAGTGGATATGGCCCGGAAAATGGAGGCCAGTGCCATCGTTCAGGGAACAGTCAGACAGTCAGTGGCACAGCCTTCTGGTTCCAAGACCCCAGGCTCTTCTTCTCTGAGTGCAGCATCTTCAGGTAGCAAAAAGTGGAGTAATACCACTAGGAAGCCCAAGAAGAACAAGTTTTGGAACAAGGTCAAGTCCAGTCTGGGACTAGGGAGTGGCTCAAGCTCTGGTGCGGATAATGCAGTTTGTGCAAAGTGTAGTAGGCCACACAGGGGAGTTTGCCGAGCTGGGACAGCAGCCTGCTTCAGATGCAGGCAGGAGGGACACATGGCTCGGGAGTGTCCTAGGGCAGCTTTTGGAGCACAGTCTCAGTAGACAGTTTCTGGTAGTGTGGCTCAGCCAGCAGCTCCAGCCACGACTCAGGCTAGTGGCAGAGGCAGAGGAAGAGGGGCAGCCTCTTCTTCAGCGGGTTTCAGAGGTGAAGGTCCATCAGCTCCAGCACGAATCTTCACAATGACTCAACAGGAGGCAGATGCATCTAACACCGTGGTGGCAAGTAACTTAGTCATTGGTTGTTCAGATGTGTATGCCTTGATGGACCCTGGTGCATCTCATTCTTTTATTGCTCCGAGAGCCGTCCAGAGGTTGGGGTTGATGATCTCTGAGTTAGAGTGTCCTCTCTGGGTCAGTGGACCCAAGTGTGATCCATCAGTGGCAAAGTCAGTCTGCCAGTGTAGTCCTGTGTTTGTTGAGGGAAGATGCTTGTCCGCCGACCTTGTGGTTCTAGACTTGACAGATTTTGACGTCATTCTAGGGATGGACTGGTTATCTACCCATGGTGCTACCTTGGACTGCAGGGACAAGGTAGTCAGGTTCAGAGGTCAGGATGGGTCAGAGGTTGTCTTCAGGGGAGACAGGAGGGGTACACCTAGAGGTCTGATATCAGCTCTTCAAGCTCGTAGGTTGCTTAGGAAGGGATGTCAGGGGTATTTGGCTCATGTGAGAGAGCTTAGCAGTCAGGTTAGAGAGCCCGCCTCGGTGCCAGTGGTTAGAGAGTTTCTAGACGTCTTCCCAGACGAGCTGCCAGGTTTACCACCTGCTAGGGAGATAGAGTTCGAGATAGAACTGATGCCTGAAACCCGACCGATCTCTATCCCTCCCTACAGGATGGCTCCAGCCGAGTTGAAAGAATTGAAGGAACAGTTGCAAGAACTGGTAGAAAAGGGCTTCATCCGACCGAGCACCTCACCTTGGGGTGCACCAGTCTTGTTTGTCAGAAAGAAGGATGGATCCCTTAGACTTTGTATCGACTACAGGCAGTTGAACAAAGTCACTACCAATAATAAGTACCCGTTGCCTAGGATTGACGATCTATTTGACCAGCTAGCCGGAGCAGGTTGTTTCTCCAAAATAGATCTGAGATCGGGGTACCATCAGCTAAGGATAAGGGAAGAAGATGTGCCGAAGACAGCTTTCAGGACTAGATATGGGCATTTTGAGTTCCTTGTAATGCCGTTCGGGTTAACCAACGCCCCTGCAGCATTCATGGATCTCATGAACAGAGTGTTTAGCCAATACCTGGATCACTTTGTTATTGTCTTCATAGATGATATCTTAGTGTATTCCAGGAATGCAGAGGAGCATGCCCATCATCTGAGGTTGGTTCTGCAGACCTTGAGGGAACATGGCTTGTATGCCAAGTTCTCCAAGTGCGAGTTCTGGCTGAGGAGCATCTCATTCTTGGGGCATGTAGTGTCAGAAAATGGAATAGAGGTGGACCCCAAAAAGGTAGAAGCTGTGGCTAACTGGCCTAGACCCACTTCAGTGACAGAAATCAGGAGTTTCTTGGGTTTAGCAGGTTACTACAAGAGGTTCGTTCAGGACTTCTCGAAAATAGCGGCTCCTCTAACCAGGTTAACCAGGAAGAATCAGAAGTTTGTGTGGACCGACCAGTGCGAAGAGAGTTTTGAAGAGCTTAAGAAGAGGTTGACTTCAGCACCAGTGTTAGCTCTGCCATCTAGTGATGAGGATTTTACAGTCTTTTGTGATGCGTCCCGTGTGGGACTGGGTTGTGTACTAATGCAGAATGAGAGGGTGATTGCTTATGCTTCTAGGCAGCTGAAGAAGCACGAGTTAAATTACCCCACGCATGACCTAGAGATGGCAGCAGTAATCTTTGCACTCAAGATGTGGAGGCACTACCTCTATGGGGTAAAATGTGAGATCTTTACAGATCATAAGAGCCTGCAGTACATCCTGAGTCAAAGAGATTTGAACTTGAGACAGAGAAGGTGGGTAGAGCTGCTGAGTGACTATGATTGCAAGGTTCAGTATCATCCGGGTAAGGCGAATGTTGTGGCAGACGCTTTAAGCCGGAAATCACTTGGCAGTTTATCCCACATATCGGCAGAGAGGAGGCCAGTGGTGAAGGAGTTTTACAAGCTCGTTGAGGAAGGTCTTCAGTTGGAGTTGTCTGGTACAGGTGCTTTAGTGGCCCAGATGAGAGTGACACCTGTGTTTCTGGAGCAAGTGGCTTAGAAACAGCATGAGGACTCAGAGTTAGTGAAAATTACCAGGACTATTCAGTCAGGCAAGGACAGTGAGTTCAGATTTGACAGTAAGGGGATCCTCCGCTATGGGAGTTGATTGTGTGTACCAGATGACATAAGGCTAAAAGGAGACATTATGAGGGAGGCTCATAATGCAAGATACAGCGTTCACCCCGGAGCCATCAAAATGTATCAAGATCTGAAGAAAGTTTATTGGTGGCCAGCGATGAAGAAAGAAGTGGCACAATTTGTGTCAGCCTGCAAAGTGTGTCAGAGGGTGAAGCTGGAACATCAGAAGCCGGCTGGAATGCTTAACCCGCTACCTATTCCAGAATGGAAATGGGAGAATATAGCTATGGACTTCGTAGTGGGGTTACTGGCGGCGTCCAACAGATTGGACTCCATATGGGTGATTGTGGACAGACTCACCAAATCTGCTCACTTCATCCCTGTCAGGAGTGGCTATTCTGTGGACAAGTTGGCGCAGGTGTATGTGGATGAGATCGTCAGGCTGCATGGGGTTCCTGTTTCAATAGTGTCTGATAGAGGGCCCCAGTTCACCTCCAGGTTTTGGCGGAGTCTGCAGAATGCCATGGGTACCAGGTTGGATTTCAGTACTGCCTTCCACCCCCAGACGGATGGACAGTCTGAAAGGACCATCCAGACTATCGAGGATATGCTCAGAATGTGTGTGCTGGACTTTGGCGGTTCTTGGAGGCAGCATCTACCTTTGGTGGAGTTTGCCTACAATAACAGCCATCATGCTAGCATCGGGATGGTTCCATATGAAGCTTTATATGGAAGGAAGTGCAGGTCACCTGTTTGCTAGGAAGAAGTTGGAGAAAAGGCCTTGGCAGGGCCTGAGCTAGTAGAGATTACCAGCAGGGTGGTACCCGTAATCAGAGAGAGGATCAAGACTGCTGCAAGCAGACAGAAGAGTTATGCAGACATCCGCAGACGGCAAGTAGAGTTTCAGGAGGGGGATCTGGTATTGCTCAAGGTGTCTCCAATGAAAGGAGTGGTTCGGTTCAGAAAGAAAGGTAAACTGGCTCCACGGTACATCGGACCCTTTGAAGTCTTGCAAAAGATTGGGAATTTGTCGTACAAGCTGAATTTACCTACTTCAATGAAAAGAATCCATCCGGTTTTCCATGTTTCCATGTTGAGAAAGTTCGTGTCAGATCCGGGCAAGGTTCTTAGTGAGCCTGATGTGGAGATCCAAGAAGATCTCACCTATGTTGAGCAGCCAGTACGGACCCTAGACACCCAGATCAGAAAGCTGAGAAATAAGGAAATCCCGGTGGTGAAAGTCCTTTGGAACCACCACAATATGGAAGAGTGCACTTGGGAGACACGGGAGTCCATGCTCCAACAATATCCTTATCTTTTCTGAGGTTAGTTCCTTGTGAGCTATATGTGCTTTGTATGTATGATATGTGTATGCCATGCTATGTGCTAGTTGAGGAACATTCGGGGACGAATGTTCTTAAGGGGGGGAGAATGTAATACCCGGCTAGACTCCGGTATCGGAATTTCTACCGTCCGGTGGAATCTCGGATGTCGGAAACCTCTAAAAGGGTAAAACCATGTTTTCATAAAATGTTTTAATGTGTTTTACGGTTTTAAGCAAGATGGAAATGAGTTTTTGCATGAAAATAACCTTGGAAAAAAAAAAAACCCAGGTTCGGCCGCCGAACCTCAAGTTCGGCCGCCGAACATGCAGGCATTTCGGGTGTGCCTTAGGCCCCCGAAGGCATAAGTGAGGGAAGTCCAGGTTCGGCCGCCGAACCTCAAATTCGGCCGCCGAACATGGCATGCATGCGGAGGCACGTTCGGCCCCGAACGTGGCCTGGCCAGCCACTATAAAAGGGTCCCTTAGCCAAAAATGGGCGAGTTTTTCCCCCCATTGTCGGCCAAGGTGAGCTCTCCGCCGTCCCTCACCAATCTTTGAGTTCTTCCTTCAAATCTTTCACGATTTTCACAAGTTTTCATCTTGTTTTGAAGATTTTCGAGTTTAAAGCGAGTTTTGGAGCTTTGAGGTCCAATAACTCAAATCTCTCCCATCTTAGAGCTAGGGTCGTTTTCCTCTCGATCTTCAAGAGGTAAGGGCCGATCTTGAACTCACTATATATTTTTAACAAATTTTAAGTTGATTCTTGAAGTGGAAATGCATGTGTAGGGTTTTATGAGTTTTTGGGTTTTTGTTGGATTATGGGAAATGTATGTTGGATTTGTGTTGTTTGATGTGTTGTAGATGGGGTTTAAGATAGTTTGAAGACCCTAGGAGCTTGTATGCTTGAGTATGTGTGTTGTAGAATAGGATTATGCATGTTTATAAGGTTTGGGAGGCATTGGAGGCAAGAGGAGCCAAGTTTCTGCCCTTTGGCAGAAACCAGGTTCTGCAGCCGAAGGACTTTCGGCAGCCGAAGGACTTTCGGCCGCCGAACATGGCTGGGGAGGCAAGCCTTTCGACTGCCGAAGCCTGCCCCCGAAAAGAGACTTTTGTCTCTGTCTGGGACTTTCGGCCGCCGAAGGTGCCCTGTTCAGCCTTCCTTTGCATGATTTTGCATGATTGTTTTGAGGTGTTTTAGGGGGTTTTTGGGGGATGTTTTTAGAGTTATGTTCTAGTTGTTTGGTCCCTCATTTGAGTCCACCTGTGTAGGTTCGGACCCGAGGAACCGAGGAACCCAGCAGTGAGTTAGCTGCATCAGTCTTTGTCAGAGCTAGCCAAGAGGTGAGTAGAATAAACCTTTACGATTTAAAGGAAATAAATTATAAATTTTTAAGCATGTTCATGCATCATGAATGCCATGTGATGAAATAGGTTGTTTGCATTAGAATCCACGAATATGTTGCAATGCATTTATGATGTTGATGTGGATTGGTTATTGGATGACCCTTTAGTCCTCATATGATATGATGATGTTGCGGCATGATATGGTATGGAAGTCCAGGTTGTACCCATTCTACGTCCCTGGCACTATGTAAGAGAAAGTCCAGGTTGTACCCATTCTACGTCCCTGGCACATTGGAATGTTATAATATGTTATGTTAAGAGAAAGACCGGTTGTACCCATTCTACGTCCTGGCACTTTGGAATGTAGAGGACTATTGGTGACAATACCATCCGAGATGTGATTTATTGTGATGTGTTGCATTACATGATGGCATGAGATTTTAAATGTTGTTCTCTATTATTCTGCTCACTGGGCTCTTGTAGCTCACCCCTTTTCCCTAATCCCCCAGGATTGCAGGTACGGGCTAGACTGAGAAGTCAAGAAGAGTAAAGTCATGTGTTTGTAATAGATAGAAAGTGGACATGATAAATTGTAAGATGATGTAAAGTTTGAATAGTCATGTTATGTATAATGATATTGAGGATTAGAAGTTGTGCTTGACCCTATGGATGTTGTTATCCCTTTTAATACATGATCTTAGATGTTTTATGATGTTTATGTAAACCAACTCAACTTATGTTGTATCGCCCATTGGGGCATTGATGAGATCCCACAGAGGGGTCAATGTTTATGATTATGTCTATGTTCAGTGCATGCACAGGTTGAGTTTGGTGTATGATAGAATGTATGAAAGAAAAGTTTTAATTTTTATGTATGTTGTTGATCATGTATGGGATTAAACAGGTTTACAGGTTACATGTCAGGCTTGCTACGGGTCCCGGCGGCTTTAAGCCGATCTGGATCCTAGCGCCGGTAGCGGTCCGACTTTCGGGTCGTTACAATAGGAAAGCATGTCCATTAGGATAGGATGTCAGTCCTGTCTATCTGATGTGTGAAATGCCCTGATTCCTGCATGTGCCATATATGTTGCTAATGCTAATGTGCTATATTATGTGTGTTGTGTTCCAGAGAGTGAAGATGCGAGGAACTCGTCGATCCGCGAGATTGACTGGAGTCCCACCAGAAAGGGAGGGTACAGCTGCTCGTCCTCCTGCATTGCCAAGGGCAAGATCTCACAGGTCAAGCAGGGAAGGAACGTCACGAGACCCTAGAAGGTCTTTTGACGAGAGCAGAAGAGGAGTAGATATAGGGGGAAGATCAGAGGAAGAAAGAGAGGTTGTGGATGTTGGTCAGAGCAGAGGA
Organism: Manihot esculenta; assembly: GCF_001659605.2. Lineage (NCBI taxonomy): Eukaryota > Viridiplantae > Streptophyta > Magnoliopsida > Malpighiales > Euphorbiaceae > Manihot > Manihot esculenta. The sequence continues at coordinate 21,972,788 of NC_035171.2, forward strand.
GATGAAAGTATGGGTATAGGAAGGTCTGAAGAAGGTATGGGAGAGTCCCAAGGAGGCGCACAGGCCTCGGGGTTTAGCTATCCACCCTTTCCACAGGGCCCGGTGTATCCGATGGGAGGTATGTCGGATTTCTCCAGCTTTGCCCCATATCCACCTTATATGCCATATATGCCTTATCCTTCTTTTTACCCACCATATCACATGTATCCACCCCCACCTTCTCATACAAGTTCAGCACAACCTGAACCCAGAGAAACAGTACCTCCACCACCACCAGAACCTGTCGCCCCTGTTGTTGACGCACAACAGCCTAGTTCATCAAGGGGACATAAGGTGAAGATGACCAAGTACTTAAAGTTGGATGCTCCTAAATTCAATACAGGAGATGATCCCTTTGAGTACTTGAGTGCAGTCAGAATGATAACCAGTGAGTTGGGAGCTGATGAGAGCAGGGCCATTGAGATGGCAGGGTTCACATTAAAGTGCAAGAAATCCAAAGAATGGTTCAAGAACTATGTGGACCCTAGAATAGACAGCATGACATGGGAAGAGTTCGCCAATGAGTTCGCAGGGTGGGCTTTTCCTGACAGTTCCAGGGAGATGAAGGTTGTCGAGTTCGAACAGTTGAGACAGACAGAGGAGATGAGCGTTGATGAGTATACCGATAAGTTCCTGGAATTGTTACCATACGTAGGTCAGGCGTATGATACGGATCAGAAGAAGGCAAGGAGATATGCCACAAGGCTTCACCCTAGGTATTTCTCCTTGATTCTTCCAGTAGAGAAAGAGAGTTTCCACTCCATTGTGGATGCAGCCAGAAAAATGGAGGCGAGTGCCATCATATAGGGAACAGGAAAGCAGCAGGTGGCACAGTCTTCGGGTTCTAAGACCCCCAGTGCAGCAGTTTCTGGCAGTAGAAAAGGAGAGAAGTTTAAGTCCAAGAGAAGCAAGTTCTGGAGTAGGATTAAGTCAGGACTGGGAATGGGAAGCGGCTCCAGCTCTAGCACAGGCAGTTCAGTATGTCAGAAGTGTGGGAAACCACATAGAGGAGTTTGTCTGATGGGATCTACAGCCTGCTATAGATGTGGGCGAGAGGGACATATTGCACGAGAATGTCCCCAGGCGAGCTTTCTGGCACCATCCCAGCAGATGACCTCAGGCAGTGTAATACAGCCAGTAGCTTCAGCTGTACCTTAGAGCAGTGGCAGAGGTAGAGGAAGAGGGTCAGCCTCTTCATCAGGGATGGGTTCCCGAGGTGCAGGTCCGTCAGCCCCAGCACTGATTTTCACCATGACGCAACAGGAGGCAGATACATCGAACACAGTGGTGTCAGGTAATCTCATCATTGGGTGTTCAGAGGTGTATGCTTTGATGGACCCAGGTGCTTCTCACTCATTCATTGCGTCTAGAGCCGCAGAGAGGTTAGGTTTGATAGTCTCTGAGTTAGAGTGTCCTCTCTGGGTCAGTGGACCTAGATGTGACCCATCATTGGCAGAGTCAGTCTGTCAAGTCAGTCCAGTGTGTATAGAGGGTAGATACCTTCCAGCTGACCTTGTGGTTCTAGAGTTGGCAGATTTTGATGTCATTCTAGGGATGGATTGGTTATCTACATATAATGCTACCTTGAACTGCAGGGACAAGGTAGTCAGTTTCAGAGACCAGGATGGGTCAGAGTGTGTCTTCAGAGGAGACAGGAGAGGGACACCTAGAGGTTTGATATCAACCCTTCAGGCTCGTCGATTGTTGAGGAGGGGTTGTCAGGGGTTCCTAGCTCATGTGAGAGAGCTAGACATGCAAGTTAGGGAACCATCCTCAATACCAGTTGTTAGAGAGTTCCCAGATGTATTTCCTGAAGAGCTTCCAGGACTACCACCGGTTAGGGAAATAGAGTTCGAGATAGAGTTAATGCCTGGTACGAGACCGATCTCTATTCCTCCCTACAGGATGGCATCAGCAGAGCTGAGAGAATTGAAAGAGCAGTTACAGGAGTTGGTAGACAAGGGTTTCATCCGCCCAAGTACCTCACCTTGAGGTGCTCCAGTACTGTTTGTCAGAAAGAAGGATGGACCTCTTAGACTTTGTATCGACTACAGGCAGTTGAACAAGGTCACTACCAAGAACAAGTATCCTCTACCCAGGATCGATGATCTCTTTGACTAGCTGTCAGGAGCAGGATGTTTCTCTAAGATAGATCTGAGATCCGGATACCATCAGTTGAGAATCAGGGAAAAGGATGTACCCAAGACAGCTTTCAGGACCAGATATGGGCATTATGAGTTCCTAGTAATGCCGTTCAGGTTAACGAATGCCCCTGCAGCATTCATGGATCTCATGAATAGAGTGTTCAGAGAGTACCTGGATCACTTTGTGATTGTCTTTATAGATGATATCTTAGTGTACTCCAGGGATGTAGAGGAGCATGCCCAGCATCTGAGGATAGTCTTGCAAACGTTGAGAGAGCATGGCTTGTATGCCAAGTTCTCTAAGTGCGAATTCTGGCTGAGGAGCATTTCTTTCTTGGGGCATATAGTATCAGATGAAGGTATAGCAGTGGACCCCAAGAAGGTAGAGGCAGTAGCCAATTGGCCTACACCCATGACAGTAATAGAGATCAAGAGTTTCCTGGGTTTGGCAGGCTACTATCGGAGGTTCGTTCAGGACTTCTCGAAGATTGCTGCTCCGATGACCAGATTAACCAGGAAGAACCAGAAGTTCGTATGGTCAAAAGAGTGTGAAGAGAGTTTTGAAGAGCTGAAGAGACGGTTGACTTCAGCACCGGTGTTAGCTCTGCCAATCAGTGATGAAGACTTCACAGTGTTCTGTGATGCATCCCGAGTGGGATTGGGTTGTGTGTTGATGCAGAATGACAGAGTGATAGCTTATGCTTCTAGACAGTTGAAGAAGCACGAGCTGAACTATCCTACACACGATCTGGAGATGGCAGCAGTTATCTTTGCACTCAAGATGTGGAGGCATTACCTCTATGGGGTAAAGTGTGAGATCTTCACGGATCATAAGAGCCTGCAGCACATCTTGAGCCAGAGAGAGCTAAACTTGAGGCAGAGACGGTGGGTAGAATTGCTCAGTGATTATGATTGCAAGATCCAGTATCACCCGGGTAAGGCTAATGTTGTAGTTGATGCCTTAAGCCGAAAGTCACTCGGCAGTTTATCCCACATTACAGCAGAGAGGAGGCCGGTGGTGAAGGATTTCTACAAGCTTATGGAAGAAGGGTTACAGTTAGAGTTATCTGGTACAGGTGCATTGATTGCACATATGAGAGTTACTCCCGTGTTTCTAGAGCAAGTGGCTCTGAAACAGCACGAGGACCCTGAGTTAGTGAAAATTGCCAGGACTGTTCAGTCAGGCAACAGTGCGGAGTTCAGATTTGACAGTGAGGGGATTCTTCATCACGGGAAGAGGTTATGTGTGCCAGATGACAGCAAGCTAAAGGAAGACATTATGAGGGAAGCTCATAATGCAAGGTATAGCGTTCACCCTGGAGCTACCAAGATGTATCAAGACTTGAGAAAGGTGTATTGGTGGCCAGCGATGAAGAGAGAAGTGGCACAGTATGTGTCAGCCTGCGAAACATGTCAAAGGGTGAAGCTAGAACACCAGAAGCCGGCTGGAATGCTTAACCCACTGTCGATTCCAGAATGGAAATGGGAGAACATAGCTATGGATTTTATAATGGGGTTACCGGCGACGTCCAACAGGCTAGACTCCATATGGGTGATAGTGGATAGACTGACGAAATCTGCTCATTTCATTCCAGTCAGGATTAACTATTCTGTGGACAAGCTAGCGCAGGTGTATGTAGAAGAGATAGTAAGGCTGCATGGAGTTCCTGTGTCAATTGTATCAGATAGAGGACCTCAGTTCACCTCCAGGTTTTGGCGGAGTCTGCAAGCTGCTATGGGCACGAGGTTGGATTTTAGCACTGCTTTCCATCCACAGACAGACGGTCAGTCAGAAAGGACCATCCAGACAATAGAGGATATGCTCCGAATGTGTGTGTTAGACTTTGGCTGTTCTTGGAGGCAACATCTACCTCTGGTGGAGTTTGCCTACAATAACAGCCATCATGCTAGCATAGGGATGGCTCCTTATGAAGCTCTGTATGGGAGGAAGTGCAGAACACCTGTTTGCTGGGAAGAGGTCGGAGAGAAGGCTCTTGCAGGGCCCGAGTTAGTCGAGATTACCAGCAGAGTAGTGCCTATCATCAGAGAGAGGATCAAAACAGCTGTCAGCAGACAGAAAAGCTATGCAGATGTCCGTAGGAAGCAGATAGAGTTCCAGGAGGGGGATATGGTTTTGCTGAAGGTGTCTCCAATGAAGGGCGTGGTTCGCTTTGGGAGAAAGGGTAAGCTAGCTCCACGATACATTGGTCCCTTTGAGATTCTGCAGCGGATCGGGAATGTGTCGTACAAGCTGGATTTACCTGCATCTATGGAAAGAATCCATCCGGTGTTTCATGTTTCTATGCTACGGAAATTTGTGTCAAATCCGAACCAGGTTCTAAGTGAGCCTGATGTGGAGATCCTAGGAGATCTCACATATGTAGAATAGCCAGTGAGGATCCTTGACACCCAGATCAAAAAGTTGAGAAACAAAGAAATTCCGATGGTAAAAGTCCTGTGGAACCACCATAACTTAGAAGAGTACACCTGGGAGACACGGGAATCGATGCTCCAGCAATACCCATATCTGTTTTAAGGTTAGTGTTTCCCCTTTTCTATGTGTTTATGTGCTTTATGTTTGAGGAACATTCGGGGACGAATGTTCTTAAGGGGGGGAGAATGTAATACCCGGCTAGAGTCCGGCGTCGGAAGTCCTATAGTCCGGCGGGATTTCTGATGTCGGAATCCTCTGGGAGGGTATGGATTCTATTTTTATATGTTTTGAAAGCATTTTCATGGTTTAAAGTGTTTAAAGAAGTAAGGTGTTGCAAGAAAAGCACCAAGGCAGAAAAGCCAAGGTTCGGCCGCCGTAGTTGGTCTGGCCAGCCAACTATAAAAGGCCCTAGGTCGGTCAAATGGATAAGATTTTCTTTCCATTTGCACGAGCTAAGGTGAGACTTGATCTTCCTTGAGTGATTTATGTGTTTCCTCAAATCTTTCATGGTTTTAATAGATTTTCATGTGGTTTTGAAGTTTTTGAGCAAAAGAGCAAGTTTGGAAGCTTGAAGAGTTTGAGAGAGGATTTCTCCATATCTCCACGTAGGGATCGTTCAATCGCTTGTTTGGAAGAGGTAAGTGAAGATCCTTAACTTCCTTTCTTGAGTTTTGAAGGTTTTATGGCAGTTTCATGGGTAGTATGCATGAATAGGGTTATATGAGTTTTTGGTGATTTTTGGTGTATCAGCATGGTTAAGTGTTGTTTGGTATGTTTGTTGGAGGTGTTAGGATAGGTTTAGACCTCTTTATGCATGTTAGATGGTATATGCTAGTTGGGAGTAGTGGCTAGGCATGTTGGATAGGTTTTGGGTGAAATTTGCATGAAACAGAGCAGGTTTCTGCCCAACGGGCAAAACCAGGTTCGGCCGCCGAAGGAAGGTTCGGCCGCCGAACCCCTTGTGGAGGCAGTTTCGGCTGCCAAAGCTTGCCCCCCCACATTTGGAATTTTGTCTCTGGAGGCAAGGTTCGGCCGCCGAAAGTGCCGCCGAAGGTTGAGTTTCGTCTCTGGACGAGACTTTCGGCTGCCGAAGATGCCGCCGAACATGCATGAGTTTCGTCTCTGGAGGGGAGTTTCGGCCGCCGAACCTGCCGCCGAAAGTGCCCTGTCCAGCTTTCTTTTGCATGTTTTGTGTGATTGTTCTATGATGTTTTAGAGGGTTTTTGGGGAGTTTCTTAGAGATGTTCTTGAGTGAGTTTGGTCCCTCATTTCAGTCCACCTGTGTAGGAACGGACCAGAGGAACCAAGGAGTTCAGTAGTGAGCACTGTTTCAGAACCTGCAGAGTCAGTACAGAGTTAGCCAGAGGTGAGTGGAACTGAACTAAATCTTTTGCTATGAGAACTCACACATTTTTAGCATGTTTCATGCATCATTTATGCCATGTTTATAATATTGCATTAGTGAGCACGAAGATGTTGTATTAATCAGTGCATGTACAGATCGGGCGTAGCTTGGATTCATTAGCCCCCTAAATGAAGACCTGAGGAGCCCTGAAAGGGCCGGGCACACGGTACCATAGGGTGCTGAATGAAGACCTGAGGAGCTCCTTCGCGGGCCGGGCAATGTGGGGGAATTTTGAATTAGTCCGTCTGAGATTATGTGATTTACTTGTGTTATGATGCATTCCATGAGATCATGTTTTATAACATGTTTTAGATGTACTACTCACTGGGCTAGTATAGCTCACCCTCTCCCTTCACCCCAGTCTTGCAGGTTCAGAGTCCAGAGAAGTCAGCAGGGTACAGATAAAGAGCAGAGTTATGTAATAGCTAGTGTGGACATGTAATTGTAAAAGCTAGTGTATGTTTGATAGATGATGCTTGACCTTATGAGTTGTAATCCCTTTTGTATGTACATTGTCGGTTATGTAAATGATTTTATTGTATATAAAAAACCAGGCTTACCAGTATATGAGTGGACCCGCCAGAAAATGTATGATCATGTATGGGGTTTCACAGGTACACAGAGTTCACAGCAGGCTTGCTACGGGTCTCGGCGGCCTTAAGCCGATCTGGATCCTAGCGCCGGTAGCAGTTCGGTTTTCGGGCTGTTACATCTAGATAGGCTGAGCCTCGGCACAAAGATATTGTTATCAAGCGCAGACCATAATATCTCCATTACGCTTGTAATCACGGGATCACCGACTTATTAACTGGCAATATCCCTTAACAAGCAGCTGGTCACATTATTGCTAGATTATCAGAAAATGCTATATTTATCTTCATCTTCTTACAATATAAAAGGAGAAAGATCACATAGGCGAAAAGTACGCTATTCTCTTACACTATAAAAGTTCTAAGCAATTCATTACATTCGCCCTATCCTCCAGTATATTGACTTGAGCGTCAGAGTGGCTGCTGCAGATATCCAGTACCTCACGTTCTCTTTCTTGCAGGTTCTAGCCAATCACAGTACATCTCTGTTTTCTAGTCATATCATTTGGTTCCATTGTTTTAAAGTCCATTGAATCCTCTCTATTCATTTGGATTACGACTGGTCTCCTAATCTTTTTCTCGTAAAAGAGATCTTTCTCTATCTCTTGAAATGGCCAGAGTCATACATGTTATTACAAGAGGACCTTATAAGGGCAAAGGAAAAATAAGCGTGTAGCAGAAGATGTCCTGTTAGTTGAACAATACTATGAGCCAAGTAAGAGGTAAGGTGCGATCCTATAGACAAAGTGATTGGATTCTTTCAAAACGATCCACTGATCGTCAAGATCCTCCTAAATAGGTATGAATTAAGACGAGTATAGGTAGATATAGTTCAGTTAACATTCTCATCTTAAATATTTTTAATAAGTTACGCTTGGATAAAAATAGCCTTGTTAGAGCTTTCTATTCGTTAGTAGGGTTAGGAGACAAGACCATTGCAGTACTGGGCACCATCAACCTCCTCCTACTGCTGGGTGACGAAAAATATAAGTGGGAGTTGTATACAAAGTTTGCGATGGTAGACATCCCATTTGCGTAAAATGTGATACTTGGCCGCCTAGTTCTAAACTGCCACAATATTGTTATTAACATAGATGCTATGTGTCTTAAGCTACCAGCTCCAGGGGGAATAGCCGTGGTCTGAGGCAATTCGAGGTTGGCCAAATAAGATTATAGACACCCAGCAAAAAGCCTCGAAAAAGCAACAATGACCATCAATTTGCTAGAGAAGCCGGAATCTCACATAAAGCCAGAGCCAGCAGACCCAATAGAGGAGGTCCAGCTAGATAAGGAACAAAAGATACGATTCGGTACTGCATTAACCGGTGGAATAAAGACTCATTTAATAGAGCTACTAAAGAGCCGAGTAACCACTTTTTCTTGGACTCTAAAAAACGTAACAGGGGTGGACTCGACTGTCATTACTCATAAGCTATCTATTGACAAAGTCGTCAAGCTGGTCTAACAAAAGAAAAGAAGATTCACACCTGAGAGGCAGCAAGTTATTAAAGAAAAGGTGAACAAGCTTTTGAGTGTAGGGTTAATAAAGCTTTTGAGTCAAAGTCAAGCTCAAAATCTGAAATTGGTGTGAAAATTGAAGAGTCTGATTTTCAGAAAAGAGAAAAAGATTAAAGTCCCCAAGAAAACTTGTAAGATGATGAAGATTGTTCAAAATACCATTGAGATGGTTAATGGGTCAATAGAGATGACCATGAGACTACAAACTACTATTGTGAGGGAAAATTCAGCTGCATTAAAAGATTTGACATGAAGCATAGCAATGATTGAAAAGAAAGTGTGTCTGTTGGCTAAAAAAGTTTTTTTTTTTTTGTTGTAGAATTTGGATCCACTAGTGACTTTGGGTTTGGATATTTTCAACCTATATTTGGGATTGATCCAACAACTAGGACTTCTTCACATCCATAACACAGGTAATGGAACTGAGCATTTCACATGGCCAGAACCTCTTCAAACCATCCATCCAACCCCTATATCCTTACCTTAAAAAGACCCAGTTAAACCTCATTTTACCTCACCTAAAAGCACCAATCATAAAGAACCTTCCAAAGATCTAATTGAATCTTTATTTATTGAACATCCTACCGTACCATTAACCCTCCTGCTCCTATTTATGAAAAACTTATTGAGGGTGCTCTTGTCCCTATTACCAAGCTAAGAGTGATAACTAAGGCCATTGCTAAGAAGTCTATTTTTTCTGTTCCTCCAAAGATTAAGCATAGTGAGCCAGTTGCTACCATGGATAAGGATGCTACTCTTATCAAAGTCTTCTAGAAAAGTATGGAGCCTGCTAAAGAATCATCTGCCTCTGACGTTGTGTCTTCAAGCTCTCACAAAGATGATCCAACATTTTCTTATAAGAGCTTCGTATGTAGAAGTTGTAGACATAGTATGAAGACCAAAGTGGTAAAGCCAAGAGAATCAACAGCAAAGACAAACCTTTTGATATTTGATTTTAAACCTCTATTTTTGATGGATTTTGAATAATTTCTTTATGAACTTTTTGGACAGTTACTCCTATTTCCTTTTTTCTGATGGCAAAAGGGAGAGTAGTATAGTTGTTTATTTTGTTTGTTTCGGTTGTTTATTTTATCTATCTTAATGATTATCTATTTAGGTTGATGATAGCTAGCTTAGCTTGTTGATAATTAGTGCATATGTATTTCAATGCTAGCTGATATTTGTTTCTATTTTGTAAATTCTTTGACTAAAATGAAATGGAAATTCTTCTAGATATATGAATTTGCTTGAGCTTGCGTTGTCTGATTTCGTTTATATGTTTTTTTGCTTCCTATGATTTCTATTGAAAATATATACTAATCTTAGGGGGAGCTGTTGATATGATTATATATACTATGTACATACATATATAGAGCTTTTTTAGCTCTTGCATATGTTATATATATATATATATATATATATATATATTTACAAAGCTTAATGTTTTTTGAAAATCATTAAGTTCTATCATCATCAAAAAGGGAGAGATTGTTGGCCCCATAAGTTTTAAAAGAGCTTGATCTTTATGATATCAAAACTTAATGAGTCTATCCATCTAACAAATTTCAGATGTTTAAGTTGAAAATAAGATATCTAAGTATGAAAAAGCAATGAAGACATGGCAATAAATAAAAGGAGACACTAAAAGCTCAAATTAAATCAAAGGAAAAGAAGACCCTCAAGTTGAGTATGTCTCTTTAGAATTAAATGTAAAAAAGTTTGAGTGTGTTGATATGCCAATGTTAGGTGATAAAAAATTATTCTCAAATGCTTTAAATGTTTTATCTATGTCTAAAGTATTTTTGGAAAATCAAAGTGACTTTTCAAAGTTTCAAAAGTATCGAGAAAATAAGTATTTGAAAGAAATTGAATTAGTTATCTATTTTGTTAACTAAATTTGTTAAAGACTAAAATTATAAAAAATATGATGTATTAAGAATAGGAATTTAAATTCTAAATTGAAAATGTGGAATTGAAATACATTATTAATTTTCAAAAATTCTTATAAAAATCTAGTAGCATTCCAGTATAAACTAGACTTTCTTCCAAATTTTTAAAAGCCCAACCAACTAAACAACACTCAATATTCATCACAAATAATTCAAAATATCCATTTGAGACCTTCAAGTACATATTTATAATAATTTCACCATTTTCCATTTATCTTGACACGGAACCCTATAGATCAAGTCCAAGAACTCTATGACAAAATAGAATAGCTCCAAAGATCAATAATAAATTTTCCTATATGGCACCCAACTCAAATGATAGCAAGAACACCAATAATTGAGTATAAGAGAAACAAGACAAATGCCACAATTAAGTTGATAAGTTTACCTTGATTCTTGATGTAATTGGAAGTATGCAATCTCACACTCTCACAATAACAAAGGTACACAAATAGCATGAATAATTCTTAATTTTAATTAAAAGTTCTCTCCATGCAAAGAACAGCTGGTGTAATACCCGGCTAGAGTCCGGTATTGGAATCCCTACCTTCCGGCGGAATCTCCGTTGGAATCGGGAATTCTGAAGATGCTAGAGACTTCTAGAGGGGTAAAATGTGTTTTCAAAAAATGTTTTTACTGATTTCATGGTTTTAAATGGAAATGAATTGAGTTTTTGAAAAGAAAAGACCAAGGAGGCAATTGCCAGGTTCGGCCGCCGAAAGTGAAGTTCGGCCGCCGAACATGGAAAAGTTTCGGGAGCACTTTTGGCCTCCGAAAGCTTTGTTTGAACGAACCAAGGTTCGGCCGCCGAACCTGCATGAGTTTAGGGGGCATGTTAGGCTGCCGAAGGTCGTTGACCAGGCCACTTATAAAGAGCCCTCAGATCGTTCATGGGCGAGTTTTCTCCCCATTTTCGAGCTCAGGTGAGTCTTTGTACTCCTTTGGTCATTTTCATGCTTTCTTTACCCATCCCTCAAGTTTTTCATGAGTTCTACCCTTGTTTTGAAGTTTTGAAGTTTAAATAGGAGTTTTGGGAGCTTGGAGGCTTTTGGAGCTTGGATCCTCCACACCCCCGAGTAGGGATCGTACCACCCCTCGATTTTCAAGAGGTAAGTGTAGATCCTTGCTTTCCTTGTGTTTTAATGAAGTTTTAAGCAAGTTTAAAGATGTTTTGATGGTTGAGTATGGGTAGATATGCATGTTAGGGTTTGTGTGGGTTTTATGCCCAATATATGTTTATGTGCTGATTGTTGGGGGTTTAGACAAATGTTTATGCTCCTTTATGCATGTGGGAGAGTGTATGCATGATTGGGAGAGAGCAAGTGAGGTTTTGAGTAGTTTTGATGGTTTTGGCTTATGTGGGTCATAAGCTACTTATGTGTGCTTTATGATGTTCTTTGTTGGAGTTTAAGCTTGTTTGAGCTCCTTTGTGCATGGTTAAGGGTTTATGCATGTTTTTAAGAGGTTGGGTGCTTGTTTGGGGTGTTTGGTAAGGTTTTGGAGGCTGGTATGCACGAGAGGCTGAGTTCTGATGAACTCAGGTTCGGCCGTCGAAGGTAGTTTCGGCCGCCGAACCCGCCTATAGATGCATGGATTGGCCGCCTAATCTTGCCCCAAAAAGTTGTGTTTCGGATCTGGAGTAGACTTTCGGCCGCCGAAGGTGATGTTCGGCCGCCAAAAGTGCCTGACTTTCGGATCTGGAGAGAGGCTTCGGCCACCGAACCTGTATGGCTTTCGGCTCTGAAAGGGACCTTCGACCGCCGAAAGTGCCGCCGAAAGTGCCCTATCCAGCCCTTTCATGGTTATTTTCTATGCATGTTTTGAGGATGTTTTAGGGGATTTTTGGGGAGTTGTTTATGAGTTATTTGGAGTGTGTTTGGCACCTCATTCGAGTCCACCTGTGTAGGATTGGACCCGAGGGACCGAGGAGGCCATCAGTGTTAGCTGTTGCAGAGTCAGTCCAGCGTCTGCCAGAGGTGAGTAGAACTGAACCTTATGTTTTTGTTAAATTTAAATCAATTGATTTAAGCATATTCATGCATCACGAATACCATGTTATGTAATAGGTTGTTTGTATTAGAATTCACGAATATGATGCATTGCATAATACGATGATGATGATGTGGATGAATATTGAATGATCCTCTAGCCCTCGGTGTGGCCTAATCGCCCCTGGCAATACATTATATGTAAGAAAAGACCAGGTGTGGCCTAATCGCCCATGGCATAGTTGGACATGTTATGATATAAGTTATGTAAGAAAAGACCAGGCGTGGCCTTATCGCCCCTGGCATAGTTGGACATGTTACGATTTGTGGAGGGCTATTGGTGACAAGTTCATCCTTGATGTGATATGTTTGTGATGTGATGCATTTCATGAAAGCATATGTTCAAATGATTTTTATTATCATTCTGCTCACTGGGCTTTATAGCTCACCCCTCTCCCCTAACCCCAGGTTTGCAGGGTCAGAGATAGTTCAGGGAGTCTGCAGGATATGGCTATGGTTATGATGTGTAATAGAATAGTAGTGGACATGATGTAAAAGAGTTGTATTGTAAAATGATATTATGTAATGTGTTCAGAGTTATAGTATTGTGCTTGGCCCGAGTTGGTTAATCCCTTTGTACATGAGTTTTATATTTTTATTGATTTATGTGTTGGACCGAGTATGACATAGGGTATGCTGACCCTAGGCATTCTATGAGTTTAGTCATAGTGCATACACAGATCAAGCTTGGTAAAGGTAAAGTTTTAAATGTTTTATGGAAATGTTTGATCATGTTTGGGATTATACCAATTGTATAGGATGCATAGTAGGCTTGCTACGGGTCCCGGCGGCCTTATGCCGATCTGGATCCTAGCGCCAGTAGCGGTCCGGTTTTCGGGTTGTTACAGCTAGAGTTTATATAGAGAAAATTAAACGTAACTCTAAAAGACTAAGAATAAACTAAACTCTAATGTGCCAACAAGGCTGGATGAAAATAAATGCCCATGGTAAGGGGCAACACACTAACGCCCAAACCAGGCCTAAAAATATTAAACTATCTAATTAAATAAGCCTAAACACAAATAAACTAATCTATGAAGTATGGCCCATCAAGCAAATGGCCATACCCCTTACACAATATCTAAACTAAATAAAGCAATAAAAGATAGATTATGGGCAGTAACAAACAAGTCCACAAATCCCAAATTAGGCAGCAACATCTTCAACGCACACCTCAAGTAATGAGAGTAGCTTTAATGTGCCTTCAAACTCCACATAGCACTTGTTAAAAGCAAGTTCATTAAGCTCTTGTGTAACTTGTTCTTGAATGAATAAGGACATGGTTGCCCCAAACTTCTTTGCACGACTCTTTGTGATAAGTCTACTAAGGAGCACCAATGGATCTCTTATACTCCTTTGAGCTCCATGAATGAGTGATGGCTGATCCATATCATATCTCTACTCTTCTATTCTAACTATATATTTCATTTTCTCCAATACACCCACTTAACTTCTCTTTTAATACTAAATTTCAACCTTTTCGATATTAATATACAACCCAATAATTATCATAGCTCCAAGATTACTCAATCTATATTTTTAGTTCTAACCATATAATAACTATTTAAAAAAATAAATCTCAAATCTCAAATACATAGTGAAATCCTCCTTTTTATACCTCCACCTTATAATAATTAGGGACCTAATATAATAATAACTCATTGAACAAAATCTCTAAATAAAGAATAACCAACTCATAAAATAACATTTAACCCTCCATAATCTCAAATAAGAAAAATCACCATGTAAAATATTAAGAAAATACATAAAATTTAAGAAATCTATAAAAAAAATGAGAGAAATCTTACCTATTAAAAATTTAGTGCTATTGAGAGAGAAGATGGATTTTTATTCGGGTTTTGAATAAAACTAAATTCTAAAAATTGATTTGGAGCTTGGTTTAGATTTGAAAAAATTAAAATGGAAGATAGAGAAGAGATGAGGGATTAAATAAAGAAAATTTTTTCTTTTTTAAAAAACTGCAAATGGAGGGACTGTTTTGCTTCTCTGATTTCGAGACTCTCCTGAAATTAGAGTCCTCTTCTTCTCTCTATTTTTCTTTTTTATTTTTTTTTTAAAAATGCTAATGGCCCCACAATTGTCTTATTTAAGGGTTACATGTAGAAAGTGAATACACTCACTTTATTAACCTTAAATATATTTCGAATGGAATAAATTCATTGTCAACAACTCTCAGCAATACAACAAAAGCTATAAAAAAGAGAGAAAATATTTTCCAATGACAATCAGTGTTGTTGAATGAAAGCAATTAGATAAACTTAGAAATACTCTCTTATATTCAACAAGTTTTATTAATAATTTATGAAGAGAAATGAACTCTTATACAAAGTTGTTTGAAAATTTTTCATCTCAGCTGCAAAGCTTATTTAACAGTAATAAAATTTTCAAAAACTAGTCGTTATAGCATTGAAAATCGCGTAGAATAAAATCTACTAACACATAGACTAAAATCGATTATCCAAAATGAAAGCATGCAGAAATTAGATGTCTAAATTTAAAGTGTTCTAAGATTAGATATTTAATAGGTTGCTCCTTTTGATCTCCATATTGTTTGGAAGCTACAGTCATGATAGATATCAACTCTCTTATAGCTTGAGATGTGTTAACCTCAATAGATCCTTCACATGCTGCATCAGTGAGTCTTCTTTCTGAGGGTAGAAGACCTCCATAGAAGTATTGGATAGGAGATAGGTCGAAGATGTCATGTTGGGGGCAATTTGTGCACAACCTTTTGAATCTCCCCCAATATTCATACAAATCTTTAGAATCTTTTTGCTTGATACCACTGATCTCCCTTCTTATTCCAATGGTTTTGAAAGTTGAGAAATATTTATCCAAGAGAGCTCTTACCATTTCGGTTCATGTAGTGATGGAGTCAGGTGACAAATAAAATAGCCGATCTTTTACGGCTTCCTCAAGTGAATAAGAAAATGCACGCAATTTGATATGTTCTTCGGTTATCCCTTAAGGTCTCATGCTTGAGCAAATAATATGGAACTCTTTGAGGTGTTTGTGTGAATCTTCATTTTCTTTTCCTATGAACTTGTGAAGCAAGTGGATCAGCCCTAATTTCAGCTCAAAAGGTGATCCTAAAGCTAGATATGTGATGCAAAGTGGTGCTTGATCACCAACGGGACCTACTAGTTCACACAAAGTTCTTTCTTGTGCTATGGGTGCTCTTTCTTTGATGATTTCAGCTTCTTATTCAACAATGACAGTAGCTGGTTCAAGGGCTGCAACTGCTGCATTTTCTACCTCTTCAGGTGTTGCTGCAACTGCTTCTATAGCAGCTAGTTCAACTACTATTTCAGGGGCTATTTCTAAAGCTTTTTCTATAGAAATCTCTATTCTCGAGCTGATTCTTTACAGACTATAAAAGTGGATGCTAATGAGGCATGTTTCCTTAATTTGGCTTGTTTTCGCAAGCCTTTAGTAGTTCTTTCAATCTGAAGATCGCAAAGCAAATCTTCTCCACGATCAAACCTAGTCATGAAAAGTAATAAGTTAGTTTAAATCAATTCCCTAACAATGGCGCTAATTTCTTATGGGTGTCAAAGCTAACAATAATAACTTAATCCAACAAATATAAATTGTGTATAGGGTGAATAAAATTGAATCTACAAGGAATTGATACTAAAAATCTCCAATCAATAACTAGGAAAACAAACAATAAAAGCAAAAAGAGAGGAGGGAGGGTTTGATGAAGTGTGAAACTATAGTAAAAACAAGACAATTAAAGAAAGCAATAAAAGGCTTGAGAGAAAATCAATGCAAATAAATTCTAGTTGAAGATTAGGATCCATTTCAGTTGTGAGAATTGATCATAGACACAAAATATATTTATTCATTCAATAAATTAATTCTAGTTATGGAAGACGCTCCACATAACTAATCTCTTTTTAGGTGTAAATTAATTAGAAAATGTTCACTGATTAACCTTAGTCAACAAAATACCCAAAGAACGTCTATTGGATTTAATTTATCAATCACCTTAAGAATTAGAGAGATCTAATTCTAACTAATAAACCAAACCGTATGGTGAGTTTAAGCTAAATCATGCAATTTCTTAATGGTCATACTAATTGTTACTTGTTGTTGAATAACTCGAGCAATTATGGACTTCAAGCACCCAAACTAACAATATATTACCTTGAAAATATGAGCAACGAGCCTTATTGATCAATTAAGAAAGTAATATTAATAATAAAAACTGAAAGTGCATAAATATTGGAAGAATAAAAGATGAACAATAATGTTTAGATCTCACAATTTATGAAAAAATTGAAACTTCAACCTATCTCCAATTATAACTAAAAAGATTGGCCACACATGGCTGTAAAAAAATAGATGAAAAAAAGAAAGGAATTCGGCTAGAAGACATATGTGGGCTGTTGCTGTAAAAAGGTGTTTAAATAGCAAAACCCTAGAGAAATCCTCTTGAAATTTCTTCCTAAAAAAGTTTGTTTTGAATTTTTTAATCAAATAACTCTATTGATTTATTTCCTAAGAGGGGTGAGGATTCCCTAATCTTTGCAAGAGGTCATGTCGTGAAATATGATTTTATTTCTTTTTCTATGTCAGGTGTGCTTCTGCTACTATTTAGAGGTTTGCCCATAGACTTAGACAAATCTTTGTTAAAGTTTATTCATCCACTGCACATAATCAACTTCTTTTCTCATTGATTTTGAATCATCTTTCTATTCTTTACTTTTCTGCAAAAACATGTAAAAGGCATAAAATTAATAGAAAATCACTTAGATTGGTGATAGAGAAGGAGAAATATATACTAAATTTGTATTGTATCATAAAGCATAATTGTTAAATTAAAATAGAGTAAATATTTCAATTTAATTTCTCTAATTAATTGAAATTACACTTATTCTATATATTCATTCCATGAATGGCACAATGATAGCTGATGTTACATAACATCTGCCCAAAGCAATCTATGAGCTATCACTGCAGAATAAAGGGCCACGTGGTAGAGATCTGGCAAGTGAAAAGCGCAGTCTCGCCCGAGGAAAGGGAGACCCAGACACTTCAATATCCGGTTTGATGACAAGGCTCGCACTCCCCCGATAGGCCGAGTCTTAGCATAGAATTATCGTTATCAGACACACTCCCATCTCGCCTGAGATCATAGGATTGCCAACTTATTAGCTAGCGATGCCCCTTATCGAGTAGCCGGCCACATCATCGCCGGATTTATAGGATATGATATGTTTATCTTCATCTTCTTACAGTATAAAAGGAGAGCTACCGCAGAGACAAAGGTACACTATCTCTAATACTGCGCCAGCTCTAAGTAGTCCATTACATTCTCTTTGTCCTTTGAGATACTGACTTGAGCGTCAGAGTGGCTATCGTAGGCACCCACCACCGCCTCACGCTTCCTTTCTTGTAGGTTCTAGCCAATCACAACAAAGCTCCCTTCCGGCCACGTTGGTAATCTAATTTCAGCAACATTATTTGGTTCCATTATCCTAAAACCATTGGGTTTTCTCTAATCATTTGGGTTTACGTCAGGCTCTTGTTCTCCCTTTCTTTATAAAGAAGGGGCTTTTCTTCCCTGTTTTTGGAAATGGCCGAAATTGTACATGTCATCACCAGAGCATTTGACAAGGATAAAGAGAAAAATAAGCGGATAGCAGAGGATGTCCTATCTGTTCATCAAGAGCCATGGACCAGACAAGAGGTAAGGTTTGGCCCCGCGAACAAGGAGATTAGATTCTTCCAAAATGACCTGCTGATCATTAAGATTCTCCTAAACTGGTATGAGGTAAGAAGGGTACTGATGGATATAGGTAGTTCAGTTAAACTTCTTATCTTAAATGTTTTTAACAAGTTGGGCTTGTATAAAAATGAACTTCTCAGAGTCTCCTACCTTTTAGTAAGGTTAGGAGATAAGACCGAGGCAGTACTGGGTACCATCAATATTCCCCTGGTACTTAGGGATGAAAAGTGTAGGCAAGAGTAGTATGCAGAGTTTGCGGTGGTAGACATCCCATTTAAAAATAAAATGATACTCGGACATCCGGTCCTAAATTGCCACAGTATCGTTATTAATATGGGTGCTATGTGTCTTAAACTTTTAACTCTCGGAGGAATAGCAGTGGTTTGAGGCAGTTTGAAATCAACCAAAGAATATTACAGATACCTGCAAAAAGCCTTGAAAAAGCAACCATGCCCATCGACTTGTTGGAGAAATTGGAATCTCACATAAATCTAGAACTCACAGATCTAATTGAGGAGATCCAAATAGGGAGGGAGCAAAAAGTGCGGTTTGGCATTGCATTAACCACGTAAATGAAGGTTCGCTTAATAGAGTTGCTAAAGAGCATAGTAACTACTTTCGTTTGGTCTCCAAGAGATGTATCCATTGATAAGACTGTCAAACTAGACTAACAAAAGAAAAGGAAGTTTGCACCAAAGAGGCAGCAGGTGATCAAAGAGGCAGCAGGTGATCAAAGAGGAGGTTGGTAAGCTTCTAAGTGCAGGATTGATAAAGGAGGTCCAGTATCCCACATGGCTGGCCAATGAGGTACTAGTAAAGAAAGCTAACGGAAATTGAAGGATGTTTGTGGACTTTACTGACCTAAATAAAGCACGTCTGAAAGATCATTTCCCATCACCGTCCATTGATAAATTAGTGGATTCGACCTCAGGACACACAGTGGTCTGCTTCCTTGATGCTATTTCAGGATATCACAAAATCATGATGGATATTGAGGATGTGGAAAAGACAGCATTCATAACAGACGCAGGTGTAATACCCGGCTAGACTCCGGTATCAGAATTCCTACCGTCCGGTGGAATCTCGGATGTCGGAATCCTCTAGTAGGGTAAAACCATATTTTTATAAAATGTTTTAATGTGATTTATGTTTTATGCATGAAGGAAAATGAGTTTTTGCATGAAAATAGCATTGGAGGAAAACTCAGGTTCAGCCGCCGAACCCTAAGTTCGGCCGCCGAACATGCATGCACTTCGGGAGTGCTTTAGGCCCCCGAAGGGCATAAGTGAGGGAAGTCCAGGTTCGGCCGCCGAACCTCAAGTTCGGCCGTCGAACCTCAAGTTCGGCCGCCGAACATGGCATGCATGCGGAGGCACATTCGGCCCCCGAACGTGGTCTGGCCAGCCACTATAAAAGGGTCCCTTAGCCGAAAACGGGCGAGCTTTTTCCCCATTTTCGGCCAAGGTGAGCTCTCCGCCGTCCCTCACCAATCTTTGATGTTCTTCCTCTAAATCTTTCAAGATTTTCATTTGTTTTAACTTTGTTTTGAGGATTTGAGCTTTTGAGCAAAGTTTTGGAGCTTGGAGGTTCAAGAACCCAATCTCTCCCAACTTCGAGTTTGGGTCGTCTCTCTCTCGATCTTCAAGAGGTAAGAGTCGATCTTAAGCTCATTGCATGTTTTAAGTAAGTTTTAAGTAGATCTATGGGTTAGAATGCATGTTTAGGTTATGGTTATGCTTATGGGTATAAATGTATGTTCATGAACAATGTGGTTGCTCGTTGTGTTGTAGATGGGGTTTATGATGGTTTGAGGCCCCTAGGAACATGTATGCTTGTGTTTGTGTGTTGTAGAATAGGTTTGATGCATGTTTGGAAGGTTTGGAGGTGAAATGTGCAAAAGGAGCCAAGTTTCTGCCCTTTGGCAGAAACCAAGTTCGGCAGCCGAAGGACTTTCGGCCGCCGAACATGGCTGGGGAGGCAGCCTTTCGGCTGCCGAAGCTTGCCCCAGAAAGGAGACTTTCGTCTCTGTCTGGCAGTTTCGGCCGCCGAAAGTGCTGCCGAACATGCATGAGTTTCGTCTCTGTCTGGGAGTTTCGGCCGCCGAAGGTGCCGCCGAACCTGCCTGACTTTCGGCTCTGGAGGGACTTTCGGCCGCCGAACCTGTCGCCGAAAGTGCCCTGTCCCGGCCTCTTTTGCATGTTTTTCTATGATTGTTCATGATGTTTTAGGGGGTTTTTGGGGAGTAGTTTATAGTTATGGTTAGGTATGTTTGGTCCCTCATTTGAGTCCACCTGTGTAGGTTCGGACTCGAGGAACCGAGGACCCCAGCAGTGAGTTCAGCTGCTTCGGTGTTGTCAGAGTTAGCCAGAGGTGAGTGGAACCAAACTTAATCTTTTAAGTTGAGAAGTTAAATGTTTTATCATGTTTCATGCATCATGATTATGCAATAGGATGATTGCATTAGTTTGCACAAATATGCCGCATTGCATCGATTGTTGTTGATGTGGGTGAACATTGGATGACCCAATTAGTCCATAACAGGAAGACCAGGACCTCATTCTACGGCCTGGCACAGAGTAAGGAAAGACCAGGACCCAATTCTACGGCCTGGCACGGTTATGGGACTCGAAGACCAGGAGCCCAGAGGAGGCCCTGGGACAATGGTAAGTGATGTATGTTATGACAGGAAGACCAGGACCCATGCTACGGCCTGGCACAGAGTTAGCTTGGACTAATTGGTGACAAGTTCACCCAACCCTTATGTGAATTGTCTGTGTTATGACGCATTTCATTGAAGCATAGTGTTAATATGTTTTATAGTTCTACTCACTGGGCTTTTAGCTCACCCCTCTCCCTTTACCCCCAGGCTTGCAGGTACAGAATAGAGCAGGAGTCCGGATAGAGTAATGAAGTTTTGTTTATGTAATAGCTAGCAATGGACATGATCAAATTGTAATGTAATGTCTTAATCAGTATAGTTATGTAATGAGATAATGTTTATGGATGTTAGAAGTGTGCTTGACCATAGATTGTTGTTATCCCTTCTAATACATGATCTTAGAGATTTTTATGATGTTTATGTAAACCAACTCAACATATGTATGTCACCCCTTGGGGGCATTGATGAGATCCCATAGAGGGATCAATGTTATGTTAATGTTTATGCTCAGGTTGAGTTTGGTTGATGTTTATGGAAAGAAAAGTTTTAAATTTTTATGTATGTTGTTGATCGTGTATGGGATTATACAGGTTTACAGGTTGCATGTCAGGCTTGCTACGGGTCCCGGCGGCCTTAAGCCGATCTGGATCCTAGCGCCGGTAGCGGTCCGATTTTCGGGTCGTTACAGAGTGGTATTAGAGCCCTAGGTTCATATGGTCTGACCTAGAGTGTTGGGCTCATAGATGTTATAGAAGGTCAAGCACAATAGGAAAGATCATGTCCACTAGGATAGGATGTGGAGTCCTGTCTTGCACGATGATGTGAAATGCCATGATAATATACATGTGCATTAATGATATGCTATGATGTGAGATGTATGTGATGCGGGTTCATGTGTGCCCACATGAACCATATGATGCTAATGTTTGCTTGTGATGTGCACTGTTTTTTTTTTCAGAAAACAGGATGAGAGGAACTCGTCGATCAGCAAGATTGACTGGAGTACCACCTGAGGATAAGGGCACGAGCGCCCGTCCTCCAGCATTGCCTAGGGCAATGTCTAGTAGGTCTAGCCGAGAAAGAGCAGCAAGAGACCCTAGAAGGTCTCTGGATCTGGGTAGAAGCAGATCAGTTCAGGGAGGAATGTCTGAGGGCATGGGGGATGATATGGATGTAGAGCAGAGGAGGGATGGCAGTCTGGGAGTTAGCATGTCAGAGGAAGGTATGGGAGAGTCCCAATGAGGCACTCAGGCCTCGGGATTTGTTCAGCCACCCCACTACCCACACTTCTCACAACATCCCGGGTATTCGATGGGAGGTACATCAGATTACCCTAGCTTCACCCCTTATCCCACACAGATGCCATACCCACCATACTACCCACCATATTCACAATACCCAATGTATCCACCCCCACCTTACTATCCAAATCCAGCAAACCCTACCTCAGAAAATGTTGCACCACCTCCACCACCTACAGAACCAGCAGCCCCAGTTACTCAACCTTAGAGACCTAGCTCAGCCAGTGGGAGCAAGGTCAAAATGACCGATTACATGAAACTGGGTGCTCCTCAGTATGAAAAAGGGGATGACCCGTTTGTGTATCTTGAAAGGGTTAAAGTGATCATAGAGGAGATTGGGGCTGATGACAGTAGAGCCATTCAGATGGCTGGGTTCACGCTTAAGTGCAAGAAGGCACGAGAGTGGTTCAAGAATTATGTGAACCCGAGAGTGGACAGCATGTCTTGGGAGGAGTTTGCAAACGAGTTTGCAGGATGGGCTTTTCCCGATAGTTCAAGGGAGCTGAAGATGATAGAGTTTGAACAGTTGAGGCAGACGGATGAAATGAGTGTAGAGGAGTACACCGACAGATTCTTGGAGTTGTTGCCTTTTGCTGGGCAGAGTCTGGATACAGATTCGAAGAGGTCAAGGAGGTATGTCATGAAACTCCATTCCAGGTATTCCTCCTTGATCCAGTCAGTGGACAGGGAGAGCTTCCATGCCATAGTAGATATGGCCAGGAAAATGGAGGCCAGTGCCATCGTTCAGGGGACAGTTAAGCAGTCAGTGGCACAGTCTTTCGGTTCAAAAACTCCGGGTGGGGGAAGGTTAGATCCCTCTACCCTGACTGCAGCAGCTTCAGGCAGTAAGAGATGGGGTAAGCCCAAGGGTAAGAAGAATAAGTTCTGGAGTAAAGTCCAGTCCAGTCTGGGATTTGGGAGTGGCTCAAGCTCTGGTGCGGATAATGCAGTTTGTGCGAGGTGTGGTAGGCCACACAAGGGAGTATGTCGTTTTGGGACGAACGCCTGTTTCAGATGTGGTCAGGAGGGGCATATGGCTCGAGATTGTCCAAGAGCAGTCCCGATGGCTCAGTCCCAGCAGACAGCTTCAGGCAGTGTAGCGCAACCAGCAGCTCCAGCCATGACTCAGGCCAGTGGCAGAGGCAGAGGGAGAGGGGCAGCCTCTTCTTCAGCGGGTTTCAGAGATGAAGGTCCATCAGCTCCAGCACGGATCTTCACAATGACACAGCAGGAGGCAGATGCATCTAACACCGTGGTGGCAGGTAACTTAATCATTGGTTGTTCAGATGTGTATGCCTTGATGGACCCTGGTGCATCTCATTCTTTTATCGCTCCGAGAGCCGTGGGGAGGTTGGGTCTGATGACTTCTGGGTTAGAGTGTCCTCTCTGGGTCAGTGGACCCAAGTGTGATCCATCAGTGGCAGAGTCAGTCTGCCAGTGTAGTCCTGTGTTTGTTGAGGGAAGATGCTTGTCCGCCGACCTAGTGGTTCTAGATTTGACAGATTTTGACGTCATTCTAGGGATGGACTGGTTATCTACCCATGGTGCTACCTTGGACTGCAGGGACAAGGTAGTCAGGTTCATAGGTCAGGATGGGTCTGAGGTTGTCTTCAGAGGAGACAGGAGGGGTACACCTAGAGGTCTGATATCAGCTCTTCAGGCTCGTAGGTTGCTCAGGAGGGGATGTCAGGGGTATTTAGCTCATGTGAGAGAGCTTAGCAGTCAGGTTAGAGAGCCCGCCTCGGTGCCAGTGGTTAGAGAGTTCTTAGATGTGTTCTCAGACGAGCTGCCAGGTTTACCACCTGCTAGGGAGATAGAGTTCCAGATAGAACTGATGCCTGGAACCCGACCGATCTCTATCCCTCCCTACAGGATGGCACCAGCAGAATTGAAAGAGTTGAAGGAGCAGTTACAGGAGCTGGTAGACAAGGGCTTCATCCGACCGAGTACCTCACCCTGGGGTGCTCCAGTTTTGTTTGTGAGAAAGAAGGATGGATCCCTTAGACTTTGTATCGACTACAGGCAGTTGAACAAAGTCACTACTAAGAACAAATACCCTTTGCCAAGGATCGACGATCTATTCGACCAGCTAGCAGGAGCGGGTTGTTTCTCCAAAATAGATCTGAGGTCCGGGTATCATCAGTTGAGGATCAGGGAAGAGGACGTGCCAAAGACAGCTTTCAGGACCAGATATAGGCATTTTGAGTTCCTTGTGATGCCGTTCGGGTTGACCAACGCCCCTGCAGCATTCATGGACCTCATGAACAGAGTGTTTAGTCAGTACCTGGATCACTTTATTATCGTCTTCATAGATGATATCCTAGTGTATTCCAGGAATGCAGAGGAGCATGCCCATCATCTGAGGATGGTTCTACAGACCTTAAGGGAGCATGGCTTGTATGCCAAGTTCTCCAAGTGTGAGTTCTGGCTGAGGAGCATTTCCTTCTTGGGGCATGTGGTGTCAGAAAATGGTATAGAGGTAGACCCCAAGAAGGTAGAAGCTGTGGCTAACTGGCCTAGACCCACTTCAGTGACAGAGATTAGAAGTTTCTTGGGTTTGGCAGGTTACTACAGGAGGTTCGTTCAGGACTTCTCGAAAATAGCAGCTCTTCTGACCAGACTGACCAGGAAGAATCAGAAGTTCATGTGGACTGACCAGTGCGAAGAGAGTTTTGAAGAGCTTAAGAAGAGGTTGACTTCAGCACCAGTGTTAGCTCTGCCAGCTAGTGATGCAGACTTTACAGTCTTTTGTGATGCGTCCCGTGTGGGACTGGGTTGTGTGCTTATGCAGAATGAGAGGGTGATTGCTTATGCTTCTAGGCAGCTAAAGAAGCATGAGTTGAATTACCCCACACATGACCTTGAGATGGCAGCAGTAATCTTTGCACTCAAGATGTGGAGGCACTACCTCTATGGGGTAAAATGTGAGATCTTCACCGATCATAAAAGCCTGCAGTACATCCTGAGTCAAAGAGATTTGAACTTGAGACAGAGGAGATGGGTAGAGCTGCTGAGTGACTATGATTGCAAGATTCAGTATCATCCGGGTAAGGCGAATGTCGTGGCAGACGCCCTAAGCCGGAAGTCACTAGGCAGTCTATCCCACATCACGGCAGAGAGGAGACCAGTGGTGAAGGAGTTTTACAAGCTCATTGATGAAGGTCTACAGTTGGAGTTGTCTGGTACAGGTGCCTTGGTTGCTCAGATGAAAGTGACACCCGTGTTTCTGGAGCAGGTGGCTCAGAAACAGCATGAGGACCCAGAGTTGGTGAGGATTGCCAGGACTGTTCAGTCAGGCAAAGACAGCGAGTTCAGATTTGAAAATAAGGGGATCCTCCGCTATGGGAGTCGTTTGTGTGTACCAGATGACATAGGGCTAAAAGGAGACATTATAAGAGAGGCTCATAATGCAAGATACAGCATTCACCCCGGGGCCACCAAGATGTATCAGGATCTAAAAAAGGTTTATTGGTGGCCAGCTATGAAGAGAGAAGTGGCACAGTTTGTGTCAGCCTGCGAAGTGTGTCAGAGGGTGAAGCTGGAACATCAGAAGCCGGCTGGAATGCTTAACCCGCTACCTATTCAAGAGTGGAAATGGGAGAATATAGCTATGGACTTCGTAGTGGGGTTACCGGCAGCGTCCAACAGATTGGACTCCATATGGGTGATTATGGACAGACTCACCAAATCTGCTCACTTCATCCCTGTCAGGAGTGGCTATTCTGTGGACAAGTTGGCGCAGGTGTACGTTGATGAGATAGTCAGACTGCATGGGGTTCCTGTTTCTATAGTGTCAGATAGAGGGCCCCAGTTCACCTCCAGGTTTTGGCGGAGTCTGCAGGATGCCATGGGTACCAGGTTGGATTTCAGTACTGCCTTCCATCCACAGACAGACGGACAGTCAGAGAGGACCATCCAGACCATAGAAGATATGCTAAGAATGTGTGTGCTAGACTTTGGCGGTTCTTGGAGGCAGCATCTACCTTTGGTGGAGTTTGCCTACAATAACAGCCATCATGCTAGCATCGGGATGGCTCCATATGAAGCTTTATATGGAAGGAAGTGCAGGTCACCTGTTTGCTGGGAAGAAGTTGGAGAAAAGGCCTTGGCAGGGCCTGAGCTAGTAGAGATCACCAGCAGGGTGGTACCCTTAATCAGAGAGAGAATAAAGACAGCTGCAAGCAGACAGAAGAGTTATGCAGACATCCGCAGAAGGCAAGTAGAGTTTCAGGAGGGGGATCTGGTATTGCTCAAGGTGTCTCCAATGAAAGGAGTGGTTCGGTTTGGGAAGAAAGGTAAGCTGGCTCTGCGGTACATCAGACCCTTTGAAGTCTTACAAAAGATTGGGAATGTATCGTACAAGCTGGATTTACCTGCTTCAATGGAGAGAATCCATCCGGTTTTCCATGTTTCTATGTTGAGAAAGTTCGTGTTAGATCCGGGCAAGGTTCTTAGTGAGCCAGATGTGGAGATCCAAGAGGATCTCACCTATGTTGAGCAGCCGGTACGGATTCTGGACACCCAGATCAGGAAGCTGAGGAACAAGGAAATCCCGATGGTGAAAGTCCTTTGGAACCACCACAATATGGAAGAATGCACTTGGGAGACACGGGAGTCTATGCTCCGGCAATATCCTCATCTCTTTTAAGGTTAGTCTCTATGTGTTTTATGTGTATGATATGTTGTATGCCTTGCATGAACTAGTTGAGGAACATTCAGGGACGAATGTTCTTAAGGGGGGGAGAATGTAATACCCGGCTAGACTTCGGTATCGGAATTCCTACCGTCCGGTGGAATCTCGGATGTCGAAAGCCTCTAGTAGGGTAAAACCATGTTTTTATAAAATGTTTTAATGTGTTTTATGTTTTATGCATGAAGGAAAATGAGTTTTTGCATGAAAATAGCATTGGAGGAAAACTCAGGTTCGGCCGCCGAACATGCATGCACTTCGGGAGTGCTTTAGGCCCCCGAAGGGCATAAGTGAGGGAAGTCCAGGTTCGGCCGCCGAACCTCAAGTTCGGCCGCCGAACATGGCATGCATGCGGAGGCACATTCGGCCCCCGAACGTGGTCTGGCCAGCCACTATAAAAGGGTCCCTTAGCCGAAAACGGGCGAGCTTTTTCCCCATTTTCGGCCAAGGTGAGCTCTCCGCCGTCCCTCACCAATCTTTGATGTTCTTCCTCTAAATCTTTCAAGATTTTCATTTGTTTTAACTTTGTTTTGAAGATTTGAGCTTTTGAGCAAAGTTTTGGAGCTTGGAGGTTCAAGAACCCAATCTCTCCCAACTTCGAGTTTGGGTCGTCTCTCTCTCGATCTTCAAGAGGTAAGAGCCGATCTTAAGCTCATTGCATGTTTTAAGTAAGTTTTAAGTAGATCTATGGGTTAGAATGCATGTTTAGGTTATGGTTATGCTTATGGGTATAAATGTATGTTCATGAACAATGTGGTTGCTCGATGTGTTGTAGATGGGGTTTATGATGGTTTGAGGCCCCTAGGAACATGTATGCTTGTGTTTGTGTGTTGTAGAATAGGTTTGATGCATGTTTGGAAGGTTTGGAGGCGAAATGTGCAAAAGGAGCCAAGTTTCTGCCCTTTGGCAGAAACCAGGTTCGGCAGCCGAAGGACTTTCGGCCGCCGAACATGGCTGGGGAGGCAGCCTTTCGGCTGCCGAAGCTTGCCCCCGAAAGGAGACTTTCGTCTCTGTCTGGCAGTTTCGGCCGTCGAAAGTGCCGCCGAACATGCATGAGTTTCGTCTCTGTTTGGGAGTTTCGGCCGCCGAAGGTGCCGCCGAACCTGCCTGACTTTCGGCTCTGGAGGGACTTTCGGCCGCCGAACCTGCCGCCGAAAGTGCCCTGTCCCGGCCTCTTTTGCATGTTTTTCTATGATTGTTCATGATGTTTTAGGGGGTTTTTGGGGAGTAGTTTATAGTTATGGTCAGGTATGTTTGGTCCCTCATTTGAGTCCACCTGTGTAGGTTCGGACCCGAGGAACCGAGGACCCCAGCAGTGAGTTCAGCTGCTTCGGTGTTGTCAGAGTCAGCCAGAGGTGAGTGGAACCAAACTTAATCTTTTAAATTGAGAAGTTAAATGTTTTATCATGTTTCATGCATCATGATTATGCAATAGGTTGATTGCATTAGTTTGCACGAATATGCCGCATTGCATCGATTGTTGTTGATGTGGGTGAACATTGGATGACCCAATTAGTCCATGACAGGAAGACCAGGACCCCATTCTACGGCCTGGCACAGAGTAAGGAAAGACCAGGACCCAATTCTACGGCCTGGCACGGTTATGGGACTCGAAGACCAGGAGCCCAGAGGAGGCCCTGGGACAATGGTAAGTGATGTATGTTATGACAGGAAGACCAGGACCCCATGCTACGGCCTGGCACAGAGTTAGCTTGGACTAATTGGTGACAAGTTCACCCAACCCTTATGTGAATTGTCTGTGTTATGACGCATTTCATTGAAGCATAGTGTTAATATGTTTTATAGTTCTACTCACTAGGCTTTTAGCTCACCCCTCTCCCTTTACCCCCAGGCTTGCAGGTACAGAATAGAGCAGGAGTCCGGATAGAGTAATGAAGTTTTGTTTATGTAATAGCTAGCAATGGACATGATCAAATTGTAATGTAATGTCTTAATCAGTATAGTTATGTAATGAGATAATGTTTATGGATGTTAGAAGTGTGCTTGACCATAGATTGTTGTTTTCCCTTCTAATACATGATCTTAGAGATTTTTACGATGTTTATGTAAACCAACTCAACATATGTATGTCACCCCTTGGGGGCATTGATGAGATCCCACAGAGGGATCAATGTTATGTTAATGTTTATGCTCAGGTTGAGTTTGGTTGATGTTTATGGAAAGAAAAGTTTTAAATTTTTATGTATGTTGTTGATCGTGTATGGGATTATACAGGTTTACAGGTTGCATGTCAGGCTTGCTACGGGTCCCGGCGGCCTTAAGCCGATCTGGATCCTAGCGCCGGTAGCAGTCTGATTTTCGGGTCGTTACAGCAGGAGTTTACTGCTACAAAGTAATGCCTTTCAGATTGAAAAACGCAGGGGCAACATACCAAAGGCTAGTGACATGAATCTTCAAGGAAATGGTGCGATTAATAGTTGAGGTGTATGGGGATGATATGGTAGTGAAGATTCAATCCTTGGAAGATCATCCAGGAGATATTTGAAAAGTTTTTGACGTCCTGGACAAGGCAGATATGAAGTTGAACTTTTAGAAGTGTACTTTTGGAGTAAAAGCGGGGAAGTTCTTGGGATATATAATCTTGGAAAGAGGTATAGAGGCAAACCCTGAAAAGATTAGTGCCATCCAAAACATGGAGATACTGAAAACCGTTAATGAGGTGTAAAGGCTGAATAGGCGGGTCATTGCCTTGGATTGGTTCATATTATGCTCGGCCAAAAGGTGCCTCCCGTTCTTTAAGGCTCTAAAAGGCAAAGGTAAGTTCGAACGGGGAGAAGACTGTGTAGAGGCATTTGAAAGTCTAAAAAACTTCTTATCGTCCCCTCCATTGTTAAGCCCGCTCGTTGAAGGGGAAGTTCTATTTTTATACTTATCTGTGACAAAGGAAACAGTGTGCTCAGTGCTTGTTCGTGAAAACAATAGGGAGCAAAGTCCGGTATACTATGCCATTCAGGTGTTAAAGGGGGCGAAGTTGAACTACCCTCCTCTCGAAAATTTGGCGTTCGTAGTTCTAATGTTAGCCACAAATCTACGAAAATACTTTGAGACACATACCATAGAAGTCAGAACAAATTATCCTTTGTGGAAGGTTGTACATAGGCTAGAGTTGTTAGGATGGTTATCCACCTGGGCGATAATACTGTTGGCCTACGATATCAGGTATGTTCTAAGGAAGGTCATGAAAGCCCACGTGTTAGCCGAATTTATTGTAGAGATGACTCCGACGTTAGAACCCAAAAGATCCTCAGAGGAGAACACAGAGGAATGAAAGATCTAGGCAGACAAAGCTTGCAGAGCCAGGGGTTCATGAATCGAAATCCTATTGTAATCTCAAACAGGGATGAAGCTTTGATATGCAGCCAAGCTCGCGTTTAAGGCCATCATGAACATAGCTGAATATGAGGCTGTAATCATGGCCTTAAGAATCATCAAGAAATTAGGTATACAAAAATCCATTATTATAATTGGTTATTAATCAATTTCAGAGATAATTCAGAGTCCAAGAACCGAATCTTGTCAGATACGAGGAGAAGGCCCGGTCCTTAATGGGCAGGATGAATGATGGGAGAGGTAGCTGCGAACTTTGCTTGGTGGCTAGAGGTAACAATGAAGAGGCGAATCTTTTAGCTAAGATGGCGGCGGCTGGTAAACAACACTTGACCCTACCATTCCGATTTGAGAAATTCCACACTCCAGCAATGGAGGTGGAAAAGTCCTTTCCCATAGAAGAAGGAAAATCATGGATGACGCTAGTATATAAATTCTTGATATAAGATGACCTTCCAACTGATGAATTATCAGCCAAACAGGTAATAAGAAAATCTTCCAAATATGCACTAATTGATGGTTGGTTGTATAGGAGGTCCTCAACACACCCATGGCTATGGTGTGTTACTAAGGAAGAAGGTCAGAAAAATTTTAAAGGCTATTCATGAAGGTGATTACGGGAGCAGCGAAGGAGCTCGAATGATCGCTCGAAAAGCATTTAGGCAAGGATATTACTGGTCGATGATAATGGAAGATGAGAAGCAACTTGTCCAGAGGTGTCAAAGATTTCAAGTACATGCAAACATCCAAAGGACCTCGGGAGAGATACAAGTGGCCATTGGAAGTCCTTAGCCTATTTTTCAGTGGGGATAGACATCCTTGTCCTGTTCCCTAAGGCAATTGGATCAAGAAAGTTCATAATCGTGGTAATAGATCATTTCAGCAAGTGGACAGAGGCTGAGGCAATACAGTCCATCACCACCCAACAAGCGATCTCTTTCATCAGCAAAAACATATTCACCCGATTCGTAATACCAAAAGTAGTAATCACCGATAATGGAACTCAGTTTGCAAGTTCCATGTTCAAAGATTTCTGCAAGAAATAGGGAATTGACTTAAGGTTCAGCTCGACCTATCATTCCCAGACCAATAGTATGACTAAGATAACAAATAGGACCATCCTATAGGGACTAAAGAAAAAACTCGACCAGGCCAAGGGGAGCGGCCCAAAGAGTTATCCACATACTATGGGCATACAGAACCACCCCCAAGACAGCTACACGAGAAACACCCTTTTCTCTTGTGTACGGGGCTAATGCAGTCATTTCGTGGAAATCCAAGTAGGCAGCTTTAGGACACAATACCCTGAGATATTAGAAAATCTTGAAGAGATGCATTTCAATTTGGAATAAATCAAATTCCTGTGAGAAAAGGTGGCAATCAGAATGGCGGTCTATAAAAACAAGATGACCAAAATGTTCAGCAACAAGATTCGGCCACGCTCCTTTAATGTAGGGAACCTAATCCTCAAAAGAACAGATGTAACAGGTGGCAACGCCGGGTCTGAAAGTTGGGCGATAATTGGATAGGACTGTTTAGGGTCTCTAAGGTTATTTGTGCAGGGTCTATAAGCTGGCCAAGTTAAATGGTCAAGTCATTCTCCATTCTTAAAATATATGTAATCTGAGAAAGTTTTATTAATAACAAATTAATAGGGTATTCTCATAAGTGGTGTTTTTCAGGAACAAGGAACGATGGGATTGCCTCCCTCGAGGAAAGACTGAGCAAAGCCATAAGGCAGTTTTTACCAGGCCAGACCATAAGGTGATTTTCGCCAGGTCACCCAGGTGTTGGTCCCACTGAGTCAGGCATTAAGGCAATTTTTGCCAGGCCATCTGGTTGTTGGTCCCACTAAGCAAGGCCATAAGGCAATTTTCACTAGATCAGGCCATAAGACGATTTTCGCTAGATCACCTGGGCATTGGTCCTACTAAACAAGGTCATAAGGCATTTTTCGTCGGGCTAGGTTATAAGGTGGTTTTTTGCTAGGCCCTCTGGGCATTGGTCCCACTAAGTAATGCCATAAGGCAGTTTTCATTGGGACAGGCCATAAGGCGGTTTTCGCCAGGTCACCCAGGCGTTGGTCCCACTAAGTAAGGCTATAAGGCGGTTTTCACTAGGTCACCTGGGCATTGGTCCCATTGAGCCAGGCTATAAGGCGATTTTCGCCAAACTAAGCCATAGGGTGACTCGTTAATACATGAATCCAGAGTTTGGTCCCATTAATAAAGTCATCTACACCAAACGAACAAAAAAGCAGATATACCAACCCCTGAAAAGACAAAAGATAAAGGTAGGGTGAAAGACCCTTATTAACAAGTTTCCCCAAGACATTTTACGACAATGGTTCACCAGACCACATACCCGGATATCAACCTTATTTTTCAGTAAAATTTTTCATAAAATATTTTATGACAGGCGTCAAAATAGATATGCTTTAGCCCCTTCAACAAAAAATAGTGGCAACAACGCATATGAAATATATATTTTCATTATAAAATATTACAAGGAGACAAAAAAGGACTTGAACAAAATCTTTATTATATCAAAAGTCTCTACCATATCAAAAGTTTCTATTACATCAGAATCCCTAAAATCTATCCTGTGGAGGGAGTCGCTTGAAAGACCATAAGAAGAGTTGTCTCTCCAACTACCTTCCTAGCCTTGCCCTCAGAATAAATCTTGCACAAACCAACTCCCTTAGGGGTTACGGCGTTAAAAAGCCATTATATTCGGGCTGATTCCAGTCCTTAACTAGTACATAAAGCTAGACGGTGTGCTTGCACCTTCATTAAGACCCAGCTGCAGTTGCTCTTTGAAGACTATGATGATATCTTCCGCACAAATTTGAGAACCCTCAAGAACAAAAGAATAAGGACCACTACTCCTCTCTCCCATATGAAACTATTGTGAGCAAAAAAGGAAAAAAGAAGGGTTCTTATACTGCAGGGTTGCTAACAAATCTTTAAATGCGGCATAGAAGATAAGGAGACCTCGGGTAAGCGAAGCGACGCTCATAACCAAGATCACGCCATGTTTCCTAAATGGAAAGGCAAACGGCCACCTTCGAACCTAAAGCATTGAAGACCAGCGGGGGACCTCTGATGTCACATAACATCCATCCAAAGCAAGCTATGTGCTGTCACCGCAGGATAGGGAGCCATGTGTCAGAGATCTGATAAGTGGGAAGCGCAGTCTCTTTAACATCTGATTTGATGGTAAGGCTTGCCCTCCCCCGATAGGCTAATTCACAGAAAATACTATATTTATCTCCATCTTTTTGCAATATAAAAGGAGAGCTATTACTGAGATAAATGTACACTATCTCTAAAACTACACCAGCGCTAAATAGTCCATTACATTCTCTTTGTCCTTTGAGATACTGATTTGAGCGTTCAAGTGGCTGCCGTGGGTATCCACTACCGCCTCACGCTTCTTTTCTTGCAAATTCTAACCAATCACAGCAAAACTCCCTTCTGACCACGTCGTTAATTTAATTTCAACAACATCAATAACTATCTTTATATCATATTTAAATGATTTAATTTTGTGCTATGTTTTGAATAATGAGGAAACTAGTAAAATTATTGATTTTTCTCTTAAAAAAATTTAAAAATTAAAATAATTTACTTGAAAAATCAATCTGAAAACAAGCATATGGACTTGAGTTTACACATTTGTATTAGTATATATTATAATAACGCAATGATAAATATAAGTATTTTCATTAGCATAATAGACACCAATTAATTGAATTGTGAACTATATATAATGAATCAATTACAAAAAAAAAAAAAAATATGTGAAGATAATTAGTGGTGACTAATACCTTTATGCTTGTATATTTGTTTTCTTAGCGAAGAAGCGACCCTCGGGTGTTCTTTAACATTAAAAACCTCTGTTTTAGCTTTACAAAGATGTATATTTTCATAATATACAGAAACAACCTTTACACCAAATCTGAACTTATATATATATATATATATTTCTATGTAAATACTGATTTGAAGTGCATTTTAATTTAATGAGTATTAGTTAGTATTATAATATGTATTTATGAAAATTGAATCGAATTGATTTTGGTCAAAAATTGAATCGAACTGAACTGATCTGATTCGGTTCGGTTTGATCGGTTTGAATTTTTAATAATTTTTTTTATTTTTTACAATTTATTTTTAGTATTTTAAAATTTAATTAGAATATTTTAAACTTAATATGATCTAATATCTCTGTATTATTGAAAATAATATACTATTATTACTAATCGGTTCAGTTTGATTTTTTTGATTTTTTCTGATCAAAATCGAAACTGAATTAGAATAACTAAAATTTTTGAAATTAAAAATCAAATCGAATCGAAATGAATAAAAAATCGAACTGAATAAAAAATCGAACTGAATTTTTAAATTAATTCGATTCAATCGATTTTTCGATTTAAACCGAATACTCTCACCTCTAGATCAACTACCTAACAAAATCAAATATAAGGGGATAAATAGGAAATTTCTGATAATATTAAAACCAAATCTTTAATTTCAATAATTTACTGTTAGCTATATACATGCTATTACATTCATAGAAGCTTTTCCACAACAAATGACAAAAACGAATTCCAAAATTTAAAAGTTTTATATTTCATTATGGATTTTTCTAAAACACTAACTTTGCTGCAATTAAAGAAATTGCTGAGGATTAATTTTATGTTACCCAATTGAGATAGAGATTACATGAAAAGTCTAGATGTGAAAGAATAAACTATTGTGACCGATTGGGATTTGTATTTATTTCTTAATTAATGGCCTTAAGATTGAAAAGAATTATGAACCTTTTTGAAAAAGGGAATTGATTTGATGAGTTTCTAAGTAGTGAGATTTCACTGTAGTTTATGGATTCCTCGTCATAGCATTATAAATAGTTACACAACACGTCAATTTGTTTCACAGAATGTCCAGCATCCCTCCAACTCAATATCCACTTATGTACTATGAATTTCTTTGTTGTTGCTGGTTTTCTGAGTATGGCACTACCAAGCCAAATTATTAAATGGCAACTTTTCCTGCTTTTAGGCAAAAAAGCCCATTTTAGCTGAAGAAAATCATAATAAACTTAACGTATGAATTTTGTAATTTAGATTTATATGGGCGACCTATTTTAATTTTCTATATTAGTCCCTAAATTCATATCAGTGGTTTAAATACACTCTTAAACGTACTATTTTTTAGCTAAAAAAAAAAAAAAATTTCAAGTTTTTAAATGGGACAAATAAGATTATCAACTTTTCAGAATTATTAACATAAAATCCAAAATGAGTCACATGGCCATGTGCTAGAAAACATCAGTTATCTTCTAACTGTTCTCTATCTTCTCTTTCATATCCGCTAAAGATAGCCCTTGAGAGACAGGTTTAAAAGCATAATGAGATTGTAGTATTTTGTGATATTTATTGGGATTTCAAGAGAGATTTAAGGGAGAAATGGATTTGTTTTTATTGGATTTGGTCAGTTGCCTTAGCAAGGATTTATCGAGGAGAGTCTTTGTGGATGATATCAAACCATTTGTAAGGTGATATCCCTTGCAAAAAATATGAAAGAAATGGAAGTACCAAAAAATCTAAAAAGAGGAATTTTGTATGTGCAAAATTTTGAGTAAGGTAATGAGCTTTAACATTAATTAATGTGCGTGTGTAAAACTTATATATGATAAAAAATTTTATTAAAATTGTTATAATTTGGACAATAATCTAATTCTATCCTTGAATTTTATTTTGTGTTTGCTTATTTATAAGGAAAACAAAAGTCAATAGCTCAAATCAAGGAATGCAATTATGTAAAGTCTGAGCATTTGAAGGCTAAATGTGTTTTCTCAATGACATTCGCCATGCAAGGTGAGTAGTGATTGGAGAAGTATGTTTGAGGAGCATGTGCAATATAACTGATAGTTACAAAATATTCCACCGCACAATTGGTAAGTGCGCAGGGCTCAGCTAATCATTCACACACTCGAAACTCCTCTCCAATAGTAGTTGTACTATGATGATGCTCCCAGACTCACTTTGACATCTGTCCTGGCACCATCCTGTTTTATTAATTTGATTGCAATCAGAATAACAAATAGTAAAGGATATAAGGATCGGAGAACTTATTTTTTTAAAGGAAGTCTAGGAAAATAACGCTACAAAAAATTAGACTTTTTATCTTTTAAGTAAAGGAAGAATCAATTACCGATAAACTAGAAGTATTTATTGCTTATTATCTTGTAAGACTAGATACAACAACTTAGAAAGTGGAGAGATAAGGATTTCCATTTGAACTCTAACTCTGAATGCCATTGAGGCGAGAAAATATAAAATATGACTCAAAAGCACAATGTCCATTGGTTTGATCTGATTGTGAATATGTCAAATGATTTCATTCGTAGAGACTCTTATGCTATAAAATTCATTCATCATTGAAATAGCAAACGAGTTGTGGCATTCCACTTTCAACCTATTAAAACCTCACTATTTAGCAAGATTGATACCAAGAAGAATAACTTGTAACTCGGTATTATGGACTGCCAATCGCCAAAAGGAGGTGATGAAGCCTTTAATCCATTAGCAGTTATTGTCACAAAAAATGTAGCAAAATTGTCTTTTAGGGAAACTGCTGTATTAGTATTGAGTTTTATAAAATTCTCAATTGGTTTCTACCATTTGACAGAAAAGATATTTCTTTGCATCACATAATCTGGCTGAGTAGTCTTACTCAGAAACCGGTCGACTTCAATTGCTTCATTGCATTCTAGATACATAAAAGAGTGTAGGTTAGAGACAACTTGGTTAAACAGAAAGTTATTCCTCCTATTCCATAATCCCCAGCAGACAATACCTTATAAAAAAGGCCAGGGTACCTCTTTCTCAACTTCCTCCTTGCCTTGCAAGTTCATTTTGATACAATCTTGTATTGATATGCCAATTGAGAAACAAATCCTCTATTTATGTCTTGGCACTATGCTTTTCCATGCATAAGTCGCTGGAAAACAATCTCTAAGGACATACAAAATACAATCTCTAAGGACATACAAAATAGATTCTGGTTCCGAGTTGCAACAAGCACATAAAGTAGAAAAACTGAGAAAATAATCTCTAAGGACATACAAAATAGATTTTGGTTCCGAGTTGCAACAAGCACATAAAGCAGGAGAACTGAGATGTTTATGTACTCGTTCGATATTTGTTTGAAGTCTTTCATGATAAGCTAACCAAAAGAACATTCTTATGCACTGCATACCCCTCCAAGTCCAAATTAGTTTCTAACTTCTATTCTTATTGTAGGACTCAACATCTGAGAGGAATAGGTATACGGATTTGACCATAAATTTGCCAGAGCCTAGAAATCTCTAAAGAGGCAGATTCTGATCTATAGAATTTGAGGGAGGAGGACACGAGACCAAATATACTAATGTTGTTAGTGGTAAATAGTTCTCCGGTCTATTCCAATCCCATCGTCCATTAATATCAACATATTAGCCACTAAACTCTCTTTTATATCATCCGGTAATGTTGTAATAACCAACTCTTGTAAAGAGATTCCTTATGATAGCCATGAGCCGGTTCAAAAGTTAATGGAGTTACCATCTCTTAAAAATTAAACTATACCTTCTTTGAGTTTATCCCATACCGAACATATTAGTTCCCAGATATTGGAGCTACCCCGGCACTGCAACATAGGGCCGATTGATTTATTTTCATTTTATATTTGGAGATAAAGACTTTCATCCATAAAGTTTGTTTGTCAATAAAACATCCCAAGCTGTCTTTAACATAAATACTCGGTTCATTATTCTAACTTCTCAACCCAAGACCTCCGAATTCCTTAGAACATTAAACTTGTTTTCAAGGAACCAGAGATAATTTTTTAGCTCTATATTCAGATTGCTCCAAATTCTACGTAAATATTATTATAAATTATTATATTTATATTTTTCATTTAAATAAATAATTATAATGTTTTAACTCATACAAATATGTATAAATTAAAAATATATAGTCGCCATAAAAATCGCGACCCTAGAAGTTTTAGTGATATTTTTTATACTTATCCATTAAATTTTACTATATTTTTAGTGGGTAATGATATGAATGAAAGAAAAAGCTAATTTGGAATGGAAAGGAATGAGTACTTTTGAGGAAAAAAATTACACTCTCTCCTTTAATCAAATTTTAAAATATTGAACTAACAGATAAATTTTTAATTTGAATAATTATAAAATATAGAGATTTAAAAGTTGGATTTTAAAAATAACATAATTAATTAATTAATTATGTTAAAATTTATGGATTAAAATATAATTTATCATTTTATTATTATTATTTTTATTACTTACTATTACTATTTGTATTACTATTACTATTTTTATTATCATTTGCTTTTTTTTCCACAATATTTAGAAACATATTATAAGTTTTTTTTAAGAAAATATTTACTATATCGTATGGCATTTATTTATAGAAAATATTTTCAAAATCTTATTAATTTACAAAATTTGCTAGCCTCTTCAGATTCGTAGGCTCCATTTATTTATAGAAAATAATTTATATATAAAAAATATTTTTCATAAAGGAGAATAACTTATTTTTTATTTTTAATTATAATTTAAAAAATAAAAGATATCAATGAATTTATATATAATATTATTAATAATAATAAATTTCAGAAGATAAGAGAAAGTAATTAAAAAAAAATCTCATTTCTTTTCAACTAAAAAAAAATTTCCTTTAATAATTTCAAAATATAGCTTCCTATTTTAGGAAGAAAGTTATTTTTTTCAAAAATGGCCCATTTTTATTCTGATTATAAAAAAAAAAAACTTGTATATTAATCAGAAATAGATACTTAATATTACAATTAAATAATCGAAATAATTATTTTAACATTATTTTTTTAAAATAAATATTTTCACATGTAAATTATTTTTTTAAACAAATGGATCCTTAAACATAGAAAACTTCATAATATGCACCATAATTTTAAATCAAGAGCATTAGCATATATTCTACATATGATCTCATCTTTATATGAATAAATGATCTCATTTATTGGTTAGAAGTATTCGGTTTAAATCGAAAAACCTGATCGAATCAAATTAATTCAAAAATTCAATTCGATTTTTTATTCATTTCGGTTTAATTTGGTTTTTAATTTTAAAAATTTCGATTATTTCAATTCGGTTCGGTTTTAATTAGAAAAAAGTTAAAAAAATTGAACCGAACCGATTAATAATAATAATATTTTATTTTTAATAATATATAGAAATTATATTATATTAATATTCAAATATTTTAATTAAATTTTAAAATATTAAAAATAAAGTGTAAAAAATTTATTAAAAATTGAAACTGATCAAATCAAACCGAATCAAACTGAATCAGACCAATTTAATTCGATTCGATTCGATTTCTGATATTATAAAAAGTTTTTTACAACTAAATATTGTTAATTTATATATATTTATATACTTTAATGTGCTAAAATATTATAATTATTTATTCAAATGAAAATTATAAATATAATAATTTTGGATCGATGCTGATTTACATTTTCAACTCTCGAACTTTTTCATATTCTCCTTATATATTCAATGTACCAATACCCTTCCATTACTAAAGTCACTTCGTATTCTTACAATTTATTTAAAGATACATTTGAGTCAAATGAAAAAGTATAAATTCTATTTGTCTCTTAATATCTTTGTCCCTTCCAAGTTGTTCTTTTAACATTATATAGTAGTAAAAAGGGAAACAGTAGAAAAAGGGACCATTTAATATGAAAATCAACATTCTTATGTTATTTTCCACATTAATCTAAAACTTTCAACTTTAATAAAATAGGCTAAATTTTCTAAATTCAGGGAAATTTTATCTAAGTTTCAAATTAATATTGAGAGGATATGCCCTACTTCGGTGACACTCTGCATGAATTTTTTTTAAAAAAAAAAAAAAAAGGACACATAAGCTACCTGACATCTAAACTATATATACTTAATAATTTAACCAAAAGGTATTAGAACAATTTCACATTCTATGAAATCCTCAATTCAAAGGCTTATTTGCTCTAAAACCAAAACCAAGATATATTTGTGTAGTTTTAATATTCTAAAATACTTACATTTTGAATTTAATTTCACTTAAAACATGTTGATTCATTTGAATTTCGATATTTTGGTAAGATAAATATCGATCGGAGAATTTGTCTGGATTCTACATTCTAAAGTTAAAAAGAGTTGTGGGCATAACCAATTTTACAAGAGAAAAAAGAAAGATAGTTATGCTTGAATTCTAACTCTCAG
This sequence comes from Manihot esculenta, assembly GCF_001659605.2. NCBI lineage: Eukaryota > Viridiplantae > Streptophyta > Magnoliopsida > Malpighiales > Euphorbiaceae > Manihot > Manihot esculenta. The sequence goes on from NC_035171.2 coordinate 22,012,994, forward strand.
ACGTACGGCTTTATAGACTACATTACGGGCATAACATATTTAACGAGATTGTTCCAAATCTGATATACGATAAGAAAATCCTCATCTATCAAGATATACCATACTCGACTTTTTTGGGGAAAACTTTTTCAACTTATTTTGATTACTGTTATTTAGATTGAACTAAGATTTTTAATACTATATAAAGATGATATTTTAATATAAAGTATCATCTTTTGCTATGAATTAATTTTGAGAGGCTGAAAACACTCTTATTCTTTTTGTGTTTCAGCCATAAACATGTATAGCTAAATCTTCTTTTCAGTTGAAGGATACTTGAAGTTTGAGTTCAATTGATTGTGATATCTAATTGATTTTATTATTTGTTTATTGTCTTTTGATATTTATATTGTTCCTATGACTAGTGCCTATTATTATTCTGTTAATTGTTATAATAAAAGCCCATTGTGCAATTGTTAGAATAATATATTACTATTCAGATTTATTAAATTCTTAATTGTTTATTTTAATCTTAAATTAGTGGTGAATTAGATTGCGGAAAATCTTTTTAAGGAATAATGTAATCTAACTTAAATGAACCGAACGTCTCGCATTTGTTAGTTAAAATCTGATCCTTCTAATTCTTAATGAATAGAGTGTCTTGTCTAAGAGTTAGAGTGTAACGACCCGGAACCGATACCCCTCTGTAACGGCCCGAACCGCCACCGGCGCTAGGATCCAGATCGGCTTAAGGCCGCCGGGACCCGTAGCAAGCCAAACATACCTCCTATCACCTGGTTAAATCCCATACATGATCAAAACTTTAACATAAAAACTCAAACATCTGATGTACAAACCGAGCCTGACCTGTATGCGACATAACTGAGAACATAAAAGGATCCCCTACTAGAGCCCTCATCAAAACTCTAGCTGGGTCAACATAACATACATCAAGCTGGGATTACATCCAAGGAACTAGAACCTAACCTGTGCATGCATCAAACCACAACACAAGACCTCCACTAGGGTCCTCATCCATTACCATAGCGTGGTACACAACACATGCCACAAGATTAGTTCAAACATAACTCAACATCTAGCATAACATACATCATGTATTAAACAGGGACTAACCAAGTCTTAGGGCCAAGCACAGTACTAAACCATAAACATAACTCCGCTTAACTTTACATTACATTATATCAATTTACAATACATGTCCACACTAAAAGTACTAAGCTAATACTATTACATAAGCAAAACCTTTACTCTTGAGACTTCCCGATCAACCTCAAACCTGCAACACTGGGGTTAGGGGAGAGGGGTGAGCTAAAAAGCCCAGTGAGTAGAAACAAGAAAACAGTTCATTAATTACATGCTTTCATGAAATGCATCACAGCACAAACAAATCATATCACGGATTGGACCTAACCCCAAAACATCCCTTCCAGTCTCAGTATGCCCGGCCCGGCCGGGTCTCACAACCTTCGTATGCCTGGCCCGGCCAGGTCTTACAACAACTGTATATGTATGCCTGGCCTGGCCAGGTCTCACAACATTTCTAGGGCTAGTGGGGTCGTCCTTGGTCCAATCTCCATCAACAGTAAATAATGCAATGTTTCATATTTGTGTAACTAGTGCAATCAACCTATTACATATAAACATGATGCATGAGCATGCTTTAGGCATTTGATTTCATAAAATAAAAGATTAAGTTTAGTTCTACTCACCTCTGGCAGACGCTGAACTGACTCTGCAACTGCTAACACTGATGGCCTCCTCGATCCCTCGGGTCCGGTCCTACACAGGTGGACTCGAATGAGGTGCCAAACACATTCTAACCACTCATAAACAACTACCCAAAAACCCCTTAAAACATCACTTAAACATGCATAGAAAACAACCTTGAAAAGGCTGGACAGGGCACTTTCGGCGGCACCTTCGGCGACCGAACCCTCTCTCCAGAGACGAAACTCGGGCACCTTCGGCGGCACCTTTGGCGGCCGAAAGTCCCTCTCCAGAGACGAAAGTCAGGCACTTTCGGCGGCCGAATCCTTCCTTCGACGGCCGAAAGTCTGCTTTCAAGCCAAAACTCAACTTTCGGGGGCAAGGTTAGGCGGCCAATCCATGCATCCAAAGGCAGGTTCGGCGGCCGAAACCACCTTCGGCGGCCGAACCTGAGTTCTTCCCAGAAGGGCAGAACTCAGCTTCTCATGCATTCAAGCCTCCCAAACCTTCCAAACACCCCAAAACAAGCACCCAACCTTACCAAAACATGCATAAACCCTTAACCATGCACAAAGGAGCTTAATAGCTTGATTAAACTCCAAAAACAACATCAAAACATACATAGATAGCTTATGACCCACATAGGCCAAAACCATCAAAACAACCCATAATCTCACTTGCTCTTTCCCACTCATGCATACACTCTCCCACATGCATAACCTAGCCTAAACATTCAACATAGCATCATATAAACATATATGAGCATCACATAACATACATTGGGCATAAAACCCACATAAATCCTAACATGCATATCTACCCATTGAAACTCCATTAAACTTACTTAAAACTTCATTAAAACACTAGAAAAGCAAGGATCTACACTTACCTCTTGAAGATCGAGGGGTGGTGCGATCCCTAACTTGGAGATGGGAGGAAACTACTCCTTGGGTCTCCAAGCTCCCAAAACTTGATCTAAGCTTGAAAACTCTTCAAAACAGCCATAAAACTCATGAAAACTTGAGGGAGATGAAGAAAAACATGAAAACGGCCAAGGGAGGACAAAAACTCACCTGAGCTCGAGAAAGGAGAGAAAACTCGCCCATTTCTGATCTGAGGGCCCTTTATAGGTGGCCTGGTCGAAGACCTTCGGCAGCCTAACGTGCCCCCTAAACTCATGCATGTTCGGCTGCCGAACTTGAGGTTCGGCGGCCGAACCTTGGCTCGTTCAAACAAATTTTTCGGAGGCCAAAAGCGCTCCCAAAACTTACCCATGTTCGGCGGCCGAACTTCACTTTCGGCGGCCGAACCTGGCAAATGCCTCCTTGGTCTTTTCTTTTCAAAACTCAGTTCTTTTTCATTTAAAACCATGAAATCAGTAAAAACTTTTTAGAAAACACATTTTACCCCTCTAGAAGCCTCTGGCATCTTCAGAAATTCCAGATTCCAACGGAGATTCCGCAGGAAGGTAGGGATTCCGATGCCGGAATCTAGCCGGGTATTACATTCTTCCCCCTTTTAAGAACATTCGTCCCCGAATGTTCCACAAACAAACAGGCATCTCAAATCATAGCATCAATCATACATAAACAAGCAAGCAAACCAGCAAGCAAAACCTAAAAATCTTTCTCCTGAAAGAGAGACACAGGCACTGCTGGAGTAAAACTCCCAGGTCTCCCAAACACTCACTATCAACCAGTGGTGATTTCCAAAACTTTTCACCATCAGGATTTCCTTGTTCCTCAACTTCTTGACTTATGTGTCCATGATCCGCACTAACTGCTCAACACAGGTGAGATCCCTTGAGATCTCCACCTCTGGTTCTTTAAGAACCTCACTTGGATCTGACACGAGCTTCCATAACATGGGACACGGAAATCCGAATGGACTTTCTCCATAGGAAAATCACCCTTACCAAAAGGAACACCTTAGCAGTACTCAACCTACTCCTGAACTCCACTGGCTTCTACTGCGCTACTCTGATCCTTACTCTTTCTCTCCATCTTCACTAACTGGCTTCTTCTCACTTCTGACCCAAAACTAACTCTAACTCTCACAGGTAGTACCCGGATTTCAGGTCTATCTTGGAAAACAAACAGCTCCTACTAGCTGTCCCAATAGATCATCCATCCTGCATGGGAAATACCTGCCCTTGGTAGTGACCTTGGTCGACTGCTTACAGTCGTTACAAAGTCTCAAGGATCTACCCTTCGTTTCCCACAACAACACTGGAACACTCCAGGGTAAGGTACTAGGTCGGATAAAACCCTTATCTACCAAGCCTGACCTCTATTCTGACAACTCTCAACTACAGGTGCCATCCTATAGGGAAGGACAGAAATGGTTCTGCGTCCAGACACCACTCCTATACCAAACTCTAACTCCCTGACAGATGGTAAACCTGACAACTCGCCTGGGAAGACATCTAAGAACTCTCTCTAACAACTGGCACTGAGGCTGGTTCCCTGACCTGACTGCTAAACTCTCAAACAAGAGCTAGAACCCTCTGACAACCCCTCCTATGCACCCTACGAGCCTGACAGGCCGACATCAAACCTCTAGGCATCCCTACTGTGTTCCCTCAGAAGACTACCTCTGACCCATTCTGTCCTCTGAACTTGACTACCTTGTCTCTGCAGACCCAGATGGCACTACGAGTAGAAAAACCCAGTCCAACCCTAAACTGACGTCCAGACAGTCAGGTCTAGGACTTCAAAGTCGGGTGGAAGGCATCTACCCTCAACTGTCACAGAACTAGACCAGCAGACTGACTCTGCCCCAGATGGATCACACTCTAGTCCACTAACTCAAAGAGAACACTCTAGCCCAGAAGCTATCAACTCAACCTCTCGACGGCTCCTAGAGCAACTAAAGAAAGAGAAAAACACTAGGGTTCACAAAAACATACACATCAAAACATTCAAAAGTGAGCGTACCTGACACCACCATGTTCGATGTGTCTGCCTCCTGCTGAGCTTGGGTGAAGATCCGAGCTGGAGCTGACGGACCTTCTTCACGGAAACCTGAGGAATGAGGGGCTGACCCTCTTCCTCTGCCTCGACCACTAGCCTGAAACACGGCTGGAGCTGCTGGTTGAGCCGCTCTACCTGAAGCTGCTTGCTGGGACGGAGCCAACCTGGGCGCAGTGGGACACTCACGTGCTATGTGCCCCTCCTGTCCGCACCTGTAACATAGATTAGTCCCATAACGGCAGACTCCCTTGTGCGGCCTTCCGCACCTCAAGCATCTTGAACTGCCTGAGCCAGAGCTCGAACCACCACCTAATCCCAGACTAGACTTCAACCGACTCCACAACTTCTTCTTCTTCCCCCTCAGGGTTCTGCCCCACTTCTTGCTTTTCGTGGAGGCTGTACTCAGAGTGGAGGGATCAATCCCTCCTGAACTTGAGATTCTGGAATCCTGAGTCTGAGCATCCTCCTGAAAATCTCCTATACCTTCTTCTGGCACTCTGATTCCCAAACTGACATCCCTTCTTTGAACACCCAACTCTACTTCCCTCATACTAGCTGACATCCTTCTTGGAGCCATTCCTTCTCGACTTACATCAAAAGACCTTCCAGGGTCCCTTGATGTTCCCCATCTGCTGACTCCCCACGACTGCGCTCTTGGCAGAGCAGGGGGAAAGGTGTCCATACCTTCCCTCTCAGATGGAACTCCAATCGATTCCACAGATCGATGAGCACCTCGCATTCTGGCTCCTCTGAAGAACAACACACAAGCACACAAACAATCATTAGCATCATACGGTTCATATGAAAACACATGAACCCACATACATATCATACATACATAACATTAATGCACATGCATAAAATCATGGCATTTCACATCATCAATCAAGACAGGACTCAACATCCTATCCTAGTGGACATGATTCTTCCTATTGTGCTTGCCCTTCTATGACCTCTAAACCAACCTCTTTTCGATGTGCAACACACCGTACTCTCAAGGCCCAAAGCTCTGATACCACTCTGTAACGACCCGGAACCGATACCCCTCTGTAACGGCCCGAACCGCCACCAGCGCTAGGATCCAGATCGGTTTAAGGCCGCCGGGACCCATAGCAAGCCAAACATACCTCCTATCACCTGGTCAAATCCCATACATGATCAAAACTTTAACATAAAAACTCAAACATCTGATGTACAAACCGAGCCTGACCTGTATGCGACATAACTGAGAACATAAAAGGATCCCCTACTAGAGCCCTCATCAAAACTCTAGCTGGGTCAACATAACATACATCAAGCTGGGATTACATCCAAGGAACTAGAACCTAACCTGTGCATGCATCAAACCACAACACAAGACCTCCACTAGGGTCCTCATCCATTACCATAGCGTGGTACACAACACATGCCACAAGATTAGTTCAAACATAACTCAACATCTAGCATAACATACATCATGTATTAAACAGGGACTAACCAAGTCTTAGGGCCAAGCACAGTACTAAACCATAAACATAACTCCGCTTAACTTTACATTACATTATATCAATTTACAATACATGTCCACACTAAAAGTACTAAGCTAATACTATTACATAAGCAAAACCTTTACTCTTGAGACTTCCCGATCAACCTCAAACCTGCAACACTGGGGTTAGGGGAGAGGGGTGAGCTAAAAAGCCCAGTGAGTAGAAACAAGAAAACAGTTCATTAATTACATGCTTTCATGAAATGCGTCACAGCACAAACAAATCATATCACGGATTGGACCTAACGCCAAAACATCCCTTCCAGTCTCAGTATGCCCGGCCTGGCCGGGTCTCACAACCTTCGTATGCCTGGCCCGACCAGATCTTACAACAACTGTATATGTATGCCTGGCCCGGCCAGGTCTCACAACATTTCTAGGGCTAGTGGGGTCATCCTTGGTCCAATCTCCATCAACAGTAAATAATGCAATGCTTCATATTCGTGTAACTAGTGCAAGCAACCTATTACATATAAACATGATGCATGAGCATGCTTTAGGCATTTGATTTCATAAAATAAAAGATTAAGTTTAGTTCTACTCACCTCTGGCAGACGCTGAACTGACTCTGCAACTGCTAACACTGATGGCCTCCTCGATCCCTCGGGTCCGGTCCTACACAGGTGGACTTGAATGAGGTGCCAAACACATTCTAACCACTCATAAACAACTACCCAAAAACCCCTTAAAACATCACTTAAACATGCATAGAAAATAACCTTAAAAAGGCTGGACAGGGCACTTTCGGCGGCACCTTCGGCGGCCGAACCCTCTCTCCAGAGACGAAACTCGGGCACCTTCGGCGGCACCTCCGGCTGCCGAAAGTCCCTCTCCAGAGACGAAAGTCAAGCACTTTCGGCGGCCAAATCCTTCCTTCGTCGGCCGAAAGTCTGCTTTCAATCCAAAACTCAACTTTCGGGGGCAAGGTTAGGGCGCCAAAATCATGCATCCAAAGGCAGGTTCGGCGGCCGAAACCACCTTCGGTGGCCGAACCTGAGTTCTTCCCAGAAGGGCAGAACTCAGCTTCTCATGCATTCAAGCCTCCCAAACCTTCCAAACACCCCAAAACAAGCACCCAACCTTACCAAAACATGCATAAACCCTTAACCATGCACAAAGGAGCTTAATAGCTTGATTAAACTCCAAAAACAACATCAAAACATACATAGATAGCTTATGACCCACATAGGCCAAAACCATCAAAACAACCCATAATCTCACTTGCTCTTTCCCACTCATGCATACACTCTCCCACATGCATAACCTAGCCTAAACATTCAACATAGCATCATATAAACATACATGAGCATCACATAACATACATTGGGCATAAAACCCACATAAATCCTAACATGCATATCTACCCATTGAAACTCCATTAAACTTACTTAAAACTTCATTAAAACACTAGAAAAGCAAGGATCTACACTTACCTCTTGAAGATCGAGGGGTGGTGCGATCCCTAACTTGGAGATGGGAGGAAACTACTCATTGGGTCTCCAAGCTCCCAAAACTTGATCTAAGCTTGAAAACTCTTCAAAACAGCCATAAAACTCATGAAAACTTGAGGGAGATGAAGAAAAACATGAAAACGGCCAAGGGAGGACAAAAACTCACCTGAGCTCGAGAAAGGAGAGAAAACTCGCCCATTTCCGATCTGAGGGCCCTTTATAGGTGGCCTGGTCGAAGACCTTCGGCAGCCTAACGTGCCCCCTAAACTCATGCATGTTCGGCGGCCGAACCTTCGCTCGTTCAAACAAAGCTTTCGGAGGCCAAAAACGCTCCCAAAACTTACCCATGTTCGGCGGCCGAACTTCACTTTCGGCGGCCGAACCTGGCAAATGCCTCCTTGGTCTTTTCTTTTCAAAACTCAGTTCTTTTTCATTTAAAACCATGAAATCAGTAAAAACTTTTTAGAAAACACATTTTACCCCTCTAGAAGCCTCTGGCATCTTCAGAAATTCCAAATTCCAACGGAGATTCCGCAGGAAGGTAGGGATTCCGATGCCGGAATCTAGCCGGGTATTACATAGAGCTAGTTAACGGACATCTCCTAGCTAGTTTAAAAACTAATGAAGGATTGGATATTTGAAGCGTTTTCGATATGTATAACTGGTTTATCAATAAATAATTTAAAATTATCTTTGCATATATGATCAACCAATAAAAGTGAAACTAACATTAATTCTTTGACTAAATTCATCTCATATTTATTTTCTCTCTTAAATTTAATTGTTTTGCTTCTTCGATTAATTTAATTTATTTTTTTATTGAATTAATTTTTATTCCTTCACATTTAAAATCCCTCATTTTATTTTTATTGTTATTTTTATTCATTCAATAGAATTATTTTCCTTCCAGTTTTGTGGATCAACCCTACTTACCACTATCGCAATTCATTTTGTTCTGAAAAAAGTAGGAATTTATTTTTAGTAGATTCAACACCCATCAATCTAATTCTTTAAATCTTGGCATAATAGTCTAAATTTTTAAAATTTATTGTAATTTAATTCAAATTGAGGTTCAATGTATGAAAAGTGTGTACCAACGATCACCACCACAATTTAACAAAATATGAACGTTATAGATCCGTTTATAATTATTACAATTTCACAAATAGATATAGCAAATAAGTTTTTTTGACAAACTTATTATACGTCCATTTTTTAATCTATTTGCATCAATCTATTTAATTTTATAAATGGATTATATGATCATCTGAGTCTGTTTATGTCCATTTAATTTTACAAACACAATACACATTCATTTGTATCCTTTTAATATTACAAATGGATTATATATCCGTTTGTGAATCTATTTATTTTCATTTCATTTTACAAATATTTATCTATTTGAGAAGCTATATATATTTATTTAATTTTATAAACAAATTAATCTTTTTCATATCCGTTTGTATCCATTTAATTTTACAAATAGATTATATGTCCATATGTGAATTCTTATATATCCATTTAATTTCACAGATAGATTATACGTCCTTTTGCAAATCCATTTATATCCTTTTAATTTTACAAACAGATTACACTTCAATTTGAGAAGTAATCTGTGTCTATGTGATTTTACAAATAAATTATAGGTTCGCTTATAAATCCATTAAAATTTACATATCTGTTTGAAAAATTGTATGTGTCCATTTAATTTTACAAATGGATTATAAGTCCATTTGAGAAGCCATCTGTATTTATTTGATTTTACAAATGGATTACATGTCCATTTATGAATTGTTTATGTCCTTTTAATTTTATAAACGAATTACATATTTATTTATGAATCTATTTATATACATTTAATTTTACAAATAGATAACACATTCGTTTAATAAGTGGACATGTAATAATTTTACAAACGGATCACATATCCGTTTACGAAACTATATGTCCTTTTAATATTATAAATGGAGCATATGTGCATTTTTGAATCTATTTGCATCCATTTAACTTTATAAATGGATGATATGTCTGTTTGAGAAGTCGGTTGAGTCCATTTAATTTTACAAATAGATTACACTACTATTTATGAATATGTCTATATCCATTAAATTTTAAAAATGAATTATACATCCATTTGAAAAACGGTTTGTATCCATTTAATTTTACAAACAGATTACACATCCATTTGAAAATCCATATGTGTCTATTTAATTTTACAAATAGATTATACTTTTATTTATAAATTTGTTGTGTCCTTTTTTAAATTTTATAAATGAATTACATGTCCATTTGTGAATCCATGTGTGTCCACTTATCGATCCATTTGTATCTATTTTAATTTTATAAACGGATTACAATGGATTACGCCTCCATCGAACACCTTGTGATGAAGCTAAATGGATGGGCAAGTAATGATTGGAAAGAAATTTCAATGAATCCTCAATGATCTATGACTAGTGGTCTTGAGCATTTCAAAAGTGTATTCCTATCAATAATAGCTCACTGGTAGGGGTGAATAGTATTCAGTTTAAACTGAAATAACTGACCAAACCAATCAATTTCAGAAATTTAGTTCAGTTCTATTTTTTATTCGGTTTTGTTCAATTTCAAATTTGTTAAAAATTGGTGATTTCAGTTCGGTTCGATTTTGGATCCAAAAATTTCAATTGGATTGAACCGAACCAAATAAATAGTAATACTAAATCATTTAATTGATACCTAATCTAAAAGATTAATCCATCGTTGCTTTGAGCTCTCTGTCCACTACAGTCTCTTCGCATCATCGCTCTCCACTCTCCAATCTCCTCTCCATGCATTGTCGCTCTTTAGATACAATGTGGCTGCATAACTCCTCTGTCACTCTCCAGTCTCCACACATTATCGCGCTCCAGTCTCCATGCATCGTCGGCTCGTCACTCTTCAGATACATCGCGCTACTCCTCTATCCTTTATGTCCTCTCAATCAGCCTCTCACCATCTCACATCACACTTCCACTCCATCGACCAGTCTCTGAGACTAAGAGGCAAGAGGATCCCATTGCTTTGCTTTCATTCTCGACTGTCGCTCCTCTAGCCCTCTGGCTCTATCGCCAATAGCTGTTGAAAAAGATTTGCAAATCCACAGCTATTGTGTTGTATTGTGTGCTATTAAGTCAACTATAGAAGTTAACTAAGATTTTTTTTTCTTAGAAATATTGAGAGAACTGTGTGTTGTGTGTTGTGCTGTGTTGTGTGCTATTGAAATTATATTTCAATTTTGTGTTTGGGTCTGTATGCTATTGAAATAGTGTTGTGCTGTGTTTGTGTGTTGTTGACATTGTGTGTGTTGTGTTGTGTTGTGTTGTACTATGTATTGTGCTGTGTAGTGTGTCCTATATGCTATTTTTTTTTGTGCTATTGAAATTGTGTTTCAATTTTATATTTGTGTGTTGTTGAAACTGATTGTATTTGTGTGCCGTTGAAAATGCAATGAAAAAAATAAGAAAGTATGAAAATCGATTTAACCGATCAAATCGAACTAAATCAGACCGGTTCGATTTAATATTTCCTCTTATTCGGTTCAGTTTGGTTTAAGTGAAAATTCTCAATTCAATTTTCAGTTATTTCGGTTCGGTTCAATTTTGAACCAAACCAACCGAATGCTCACCCCTATTCACTAGCGCTCGAGATCAAGTTTTCAGCCAGACCAAAATACCGATAGACTATTTTAGAAGGTGGTCGTGCTACAGTTGTCTTCACCAATTTTAGATGCTTTGAATAAATTCCAAGTGTTAATTTTTGCAAAGCTAAATTGAACTAAGTTGCATGATTTTTAGTTATAATTAATGTGTATAATCATTTAATAAAATATTCTATGATTGTTATAAATAATTAAAATAAATTTTAAATGCCTAATAATATTGAAAAGAAACCTTTAGGAATATTTTTATAAATTTTGAGCACTTGATATAATTTTCGAATGGTAATGGATTTAGGAAACCTGAATTGATATGGAAATTTAGACTTAAAATTACAATTATTATAGGCGCAATAGGCATTGTAAAATTTGTTGGCCTTGTGGTTATTACTGAACTTTTTCTTGTAGCGGATTAGATATAGTTATAGAGAAAACTCTATTGAAATTTCGATAAATATTTAAAATCTTAGTATGATTATTTAATATTAATTAGATAATATTAATCTATTTATTATAATAGTATGCACACTTAGCTTCATTATTAATTTTCTATATTCCAGTGGAAATAGGTGGTAGCTTGCACTATCTACACAAAGAGTGTGTTGATGGAGATCTATCATTCACCTCTCTGTTTGTTCCTCAGTGGTTGCTCTAATATGCTAAGCATAAATTATTAGATGGTTTGGGTTTCCACAAACTGAAATTTTGATTGAAATTAATATTTCAAGTTCATATGCTATGTAAGATACTAAGATTTTTATAATTTTACATGAAAACTAACTGTTTGCTTTTGACTGTCATTCAAGATCGGTAACTTCACAATTGCTAGGTGGCTTCAGAAAGATAATGCTCCAAGCAATGAACATAGTCTAAGTTGAGCAAGAAAATTGTAGTTTATACTTCAGAACTAAAATATGCTGTGCGTATGAAACTCTAGTTATGCCTTGATTGCATATGTAAATCTCCTTTAATACTTAAAGGGATTCAAATCTAGACCTAGAGGCATGGTTCAACATCTTATTTTAATTATATTCAATAAATTTCATTAGTCTTACTATTATCATTAATTAATATGTATCTATTGATTTTAAATTAATAAAAGTTAAAGCATGTTCAACACGATAGGCTCATTTGTATTATGAGGCCGTTGGTGGACAAAAGAAGAGGCATGTATATGATTAGGATCACAGGCATCTAAGTATTTCCATTTAGGATCACCTACTTTTGGATCTTTCTTCTTAGTACCATAGCGAGATCAAACTCAAAATAGTTATGAAAATTTAAGGCAACATATGCATACTGAGACTACAAAGGATGCCTTATAAATATAAGTGAAGCATTTGACAGAACTCGGTGTAAGCCTTATTTTTTAGTAGAGTGCATTGCATCAGGATCATGCAGGTATTTCAGAAATAGGTACTTCATAATCTTAGCATGGTGCAGTAACTCTTCCACCAGGTTCTTCCCAACAAGCCTCGGATGGAGATGGATCATATAAGGAAATTGATAATTTTTGTTGATTACTTGTAGCTTACTTCGTTATATATATTTTGAGATACTATTTACTTTGACTTTTACAAAAAAAAAAAAAAGTGTTTTTGATTATATATGATATGGAGCAACTAGCCTTGGATTTTACGGCAGACTTGGACCGGGGCTAACTTTTGTATTTTAATTATTTTTTTGGATATTTTGGGTATTTTCATAATTTTGGGTATTTTCATAATTTTGCATATTAGGGTTTTGTTTCTATTATAAATAGTCTTCCTTGGCTATTAGAAAGACACTTTTCAATCTTTGAGGAATTTCAATAAGACTTTTAGTCTTCTAGCCTATATTTTCTTTTATTTCGTCTTAGCCAAACGATATTGGTTAAAACTCCTGATGGAGTCTAAATAGTCCTTTATCATATTGGTATCAGAGCAAAGTCCGACCATTGCAGATAACCAAGTGGCGCGACTTGCTGCGATTAAGGCATCTTTGGCAGAATTGAGGGAGATGATTGGACAACTGACCCTGCAGCAGGGAATCCACCAACCCGCCGTCGCCGTACACCCCCAACCAGTCGCCAATCCTGTGGCCGCCAATCCTGAGGTCACCTATGTGGTGAAGAAAATCTTATGTTCTGATAGCGGTTGTCGAAGCCGTCAAAAATAAACCTATTAAACAATCAACAATTAACTTGTAGATAGTGGCAATAGGGTCGAACCACAGGGATTTGACACTACGGTTTTTCCTAATAATGACTTGGATAAGTAAATGATAAATAATTAAAAAAAGGGGGGTTTGATTTGATGAATTAATACTAAATAGTAAGAGAAAGCAATAATTTAAAATGATAAGAATTTCAATGGGAAAAGGATTCTAGTTGAAGCATGGATGAATTTCAGTTTATTTAGAATTGATCATTGACTTTTTGATACTCTTATTTATTTTAATAAGTTAGTTTAGGACGTGGAAGACGCTTCTCACAATCCAAATTCCTCCTTAGTTTTAGTTTGATTAGGAAACGTTCGCTAATCAAACTCTAGTTAACAAGTTGCCAAGGAACGTCCTTGGGGCTTTTAGTATCGAACAACTGTTAACTGCATTAGGACTTAGAGAAACCCAACTCTAACATTGCCAACCGTGTGGTCAAGTTCAGATTATGCAATTGATTATACTTGTGTTTAAACAATCTAAGCAATTACGGACCTAAATTATTCAAACAATATATTACTCAAGCAATTAAAAACAACAGGCCTTAATTGATTCTAAAAGCAAAGCAATAATTATAGAAAGATCAGGTTGTATAAATATTGAAGGTAAATAAGAGTTTAATAATGGAGTATTAAATCTCCCAATTCATCACAAATATGAAATTTCCAACTTCAACTAGAAAGGAGAATTGTTTAGCCACTCATGGTGGACAAAAAACACAAAAAGAGGAGAAGAAAGGAAGATGGAGAGTGGCTGCTGAATTTCTGCAGTGATTTTGAAGAGATTCTGCAGAGGAACTGATGGCCCTGCAGTGTTGCCGATGATATTCTGCAGAAAATCTGATGGCCCTTTGCTGGTTTGGGGCTGCCTCCTTTTTATAGGTGAAGAATCCTAATCCACTTAGGATTTGGAATCCTAGTGTGGATTGGTCTTTTTGTAGTCTTTAATCTCCTCTTTGCTTTTGTATTTACTTGTGAATAAATCTTCTTCTTGAGAGAGTCTATCTTTGGGAGTGACTCTTGGAGATGTCCTAGAATTGATCTTGAAGTGTTTGAAGTAGGATAGGACTTCAATGCTTTTGAAATTTGAAATTTGCCTCTTTCCTGCGCTGCTGTCTGCCTCTGCTGTCATTTTGATTTGGGCAGTGATTTGCCCAAATCGCTTGCCCCAATCGCTCCCTGTGAGTACCAGTTTTCTACTTCAGCTTGATTTGGGCAGTGATTTGGCTAAATCACTTTGACACAATCACTTTTCCAGCTTTTTCTGCACTTTATCTCCAACTTTCTATTTTCTTCCTTTTTTGTAAAAACATGACAAAAACCATAAATTAAGCTGGAAAATGTGTAATTAAGCAGTGATAAAGATAATAAAGATGTGGCTAAATTATGTTTGATCAAATACCCCCACACCTAGCTTTTTGCTTGTCCTCAAGCAACAAATAACTTAGTCAATCAAGCTCCTTTTTCTTTTGAGCCTAAGTACCAATTAATCAGCCCCCCCTAGACTCCTAAACTGAAGTATCACAGTATAGAGTACATGCACCAAGGTTGTCCTCTCCTTTCCTTGTTTCCTTTCACCTACTGTGACCAAGAGAAAGGTTTTTGGTTCAATCATGCTTATTCTTTTGTTTTAAGCTTGATGCAACCCCTAAGAATAACTTGCCCTTTCTTAAACACATTTTTTTATTCAGCAGCACTTATTCTTATCCTTACCTGAAAAAGTCACCAACCTTTTTACGCGAAGGTGCATATTGGTGATACCCACCCCCGGTTATTCAGTTAGTCACTTGTTTAAGTGGCTACTAGCTCTGTTCATAGCTTATTTGACCATTGGAACAGGTTTATGATTTGTGCTTTGTGCTGGTTTTTCTTTTTCTTTTCTTTTCATAACAGTTTGGGCAAATCAGCTCATAGGGAGTTACACTAACTTTTTATTCGCATGTATTTGTATTTTTATTTCCCTTAACCTCAGTAGATTTAAAGATTCAATTCAAGAAAAAAACTTCCTAGGTGAAGGCAACATACTGTAAATGATTCAATTTAGGCTTAAAGGGTTGGAAAATTTAATGGGGTAATGAGATAGGAAGCTCTTTTAACTTTGTCATCTATGCTGAGTAGAGCAATATGCTAAAATAAAATTCTGTGTGTATGTGTAGAAGTGAAAGATGTGTGCAAAAGGAAAAATGTGTGAAAGAAAAAAATTTTTGGTGTGTGTAATAGGGTAAAAAGATGGAAAAAAAAACAAAAAGAAAGCAAAAGATAGTGCAAACAGTGCAAAAATATTCTCCCAGTACCCCCACACCTAGTCCAAACATTGTCCTCAATGTAAAACATATAAAGGAAAAGAAGAGAGAAAGGGACTTCCTGGCCAGTGGGTGATTTGGTCAAGTGATTTGGGCAAATCACTCGGCCAAATCACTGGTGATGATGGTTTGCGTGCAGAAAATTGTCCATCAGCAGTTGTAGCAGGTGCTCCTTGTGCTGCATCCTGTCTTTGATTCTAGTGAGATGAGCCTCCACCGAATGATCTTGAGGTGCCTTTTATGTCCTCCAAGGTCCACCCAATTGCTTTCTTGTGTTTCCTCAATACCTTTAGGAGGCTTTCTTTTTCTTCTTGGCTCAATTGATTGGAAATTATAACTGGAAGTGTTTTTTCAGCCCCCAAGTAGGCGTATTTGAGGTGCCCTGGTAGTGGTTTCAGATCTGGTGCAGTTGCTGTCTGATCTGGTGCTTGCTTTCTGCTCACTGATTTGGCAAGTCAGTATTTGCCTGTTCTGGCGATCTGAGCAAATCATCCTCAGTCATGTCTGTTTGCCCCAGTGACTTGGGCAAGTCAGGATCTGCCTGTTCAGTTGATTTGGGCAAGTTGCTCCTGGTTATATCTGATTACTCTAGTGATTTGGGTAAATCATCTGCAACCAGTACTGTACAGCAATCTGTTTCTGCTGTGTCTGTCTTGGCATTGCTGTTGCTGTCCATTTCTCCTTGCCTGCATAAATCATCATAAAGTGAGTTATCTAGATCAAAATCAAAGATTTCTTGACTTAAATCATCAATAACATCAAGACCATAAACAGGGGAAACATCATTGGGGAATTTCATGGCATCATAAACATTAAACTTGATAACTTCCCCTTCAAACTCCATGGTCAATGTGCTATCATGCACATCAATTTTGGTTCTTGCTGTACTTAAAAATTGTCTCCCAAGTAGGATGTCAGAGGTAGTGTTGCTCTTATCTTCCTCCATGTCAATGACATAAAAATCTGCTGGGAAGACTAGTTGGTCCAATTGTACCAACACATCTTCAAGCACTCCCTTGGGATAGACAACAGATCGGTCGGCCAATTGGATTACTATGCTGGTGCCCTTGAGTGTACCTACATTCAACAAGTTAAAAATGGAAAGTGGCATGACATTAATTGAAGCTCCAAGATCACACATGGCCTTCTTTATCCCTACATTGCCTATTTTGCATGAAACGGCAAACATTCCTCTATCCTTGCATTTGGTTGGAAACTTTATTTGGATGACAGCTGAAACACACTCCCCCACACGTACTTTTTCACGTTCAGCAAGTTTCCTTCGGTTGGTGCATAGCTCTTTGAGAAACTTGGCATACCTTAGAATTTGCTTTACAGCATCCAATTAGGGAATGTTGATCTCTACCTTGCGGAGTGTCTCAAGTATTTCTTTCTCCTCTTTCTCCTTTTGGGATCTTGCAAATCTTCTTAGGAAGGGGGAAGGGACCTTAAATTTCTCCACTGGTTGCTGTTCTGCCTTGGTCTGCTTGGAGCTGGATTCTGCCTGGGTTGTTGATTTGGGCAAATCAACTTCTGCCTTCTCTGGTGATTTGGGCAAATCACCACTGCTGGGCAGTACTGTCTGTCCATCGATTGGGTCCGTGATTTGGGCAGATCGATGACCCTGATCACTTTCTGGCAGATTTTCCTCCGTGACCTATGTAACAGCTCGGCCCTTTCACCGGCACTGTCACCGTTCACGGCCCAGGGCTATCCCTCGCCTGGCCTGTGCCACCTCGGGCTTTCCACTGGTGTCGTGAACAGCTTTTAACATCCATTCACCCTCACGAGTTCCTGGCAGGATTTGTCCCCTTGGGTTCTTGCTTCGCATCCTTCCCCAAGTGGATTTGGCCCAAATTTCCCTTTGGAAATTAGGTCGCCTCCCCCACTACTCGAACCCTTGACCTCCCACTTTAAGGGAATAGTCTGGTGAGAGTGAGTACCAATTGTTCCAACTCTGTAACAGCCCGAAAACCGATACCCCTCTGTAATGGCCCGAACCGCCACCGGCGCTAGGGTCCAGATCGGCTTAAGGCCGCCGGGACCCATAGCAAGCCAAACATACCTCCTATCACCTGGTCAAATCCCATACATGATCAAAACTTTAACATAAAAACTGAAACATAAGATGTAAATACCGAGCTTGACCTGTATGCAACATAACTGGAAACATAAAGAACCCCCCCTACTAGAGCCCTCATCAGAACTCTAGCTGGGTCAACATAACATACATCAAGCCGGAGTCACATCCAAAGAACTAGAACCTAACCTGTGCATGCATCAAACCACAAACATAAGACCTCTACTAGGGTCCTCATCAAACTCTAAAGTGGTAAACAATACATGCCACCAGTTTGGTTCAAACTCAACTCAACACTAAACATAACATACATCATGTATTAAACAGGGACTAACCAAGTCTTAGGGCCAAGCACAGTACTAATCCAATAAACATAACTTTACATTACAATCTCTTACAAAACATTATATCAATTTACAATACATGTCCACACTAAAAGTACTAATCTAATACTATTACATAAGCAAAACCTTGACTCTTGAGACTTCCCGATCGCCCTCATACCTGCAACACTGGGGTTAGGGGATAGGGGTGAGCTAAAAAGCCCAGTGAGTAGAACATATAAAACATGTGATAAAACATGATCTCATGAAATGCATCACATCACAAGTAAATCACATCATCTCAGATGGACGGATCAAAACTCCCTCGAATCTGTACCCGGCCCGCAAAGGAGCTCCTCAGGTCTTTACTGTACAATCAAATAGTACTGAAGTACTCTGTGCCCGGCCCCTCTCAGAGGCTCCTCAGGACTTTACTGTGCCCGGCCCTCGATGGGGCTCCTCAGGTCTTTACTGTGAGGGCTAATGTATCCAAAACTATGTCCGATCTGTCACATCATACAATGTACAAGGAGCAGTGCCAAGTACAAGGTTAAATGCAATGCCTCATATTCGTGTACACTAATGCAATCAATCCTACTATTCATCATGATGCATGAAACATGCTAAAAGCATTTGATTTCATAAATTAAAAGATTAAGTTTAATTCTACTCACCTCTGGCAGACGCTGGACAGACTCTGCAACTGCTAACACCAATGGCCTTCTCGATCCCTCGAGTCAGATCCTACACAGGTGGACTTGAATGAGGTGCCAACACACTCTAAATAATTCATAAACAACTCCCCAAAAACCCTCTAAAACATCACTCAAACATGCATAGAAAACAACCTTGAAAAGGCTGGACAGGGCACTTTCGGCGGCCGAACCCTCTCTCCAGAGACGAAACTCGGGCACTTTCGGCGGCATCTTCGGCGGCCAAAAGTCCCACTCCAGAGATGAAAGTCAGGCACTTTCAGCGGCCGAACCTTCCTTCGGCGGCCGAAAGTCTGCTTTCAAGCCAAAACTCAACTTTCGGGGGCAAGGTTAGGCGGCCAATCCATACATCCAAGGGCAGAACTCAACTTTCGGCGGCCGAACCTGAGTTCTTTCCAGAAGGGCAGAACTCAGCTTCTCATGCATTCAAGCCTCCCAAACCTTCCAAACACCCCAAAACAAGCATCCAACCTCCTAAAACATGCATTAACTATTCTACAACATGCAACCAAGCACATAGGGGTCTCAAACTATCCTAAACCCCAACAACATTACATTTATCCTACAAAAACACACATTTACATAAAGGGTAACATAAACCGATAACAACCAAAATCCTCACATACTCTCTCCCCATCATGCATACTCACTCCCACATGCATAGAGGAGCATAAACTTCCAACATATCAACACATAACATACAATGGACATAAAATCCACATAGACCATAATATGCATATCTACCCATACTCAACCATCAAAACCTCTTAAAACTCACTTAAAACTTCATGAAACGTAAAGGAAAGCATAGATCCACACTTACCTCTTGAAGATCGAGGGTTTGTGCGAGCTCTAACTTGGAGATGGGAGAAACCAACTCCTTGGGTCTCCAAGTTCCCAAAACTTGATCTAAGCTTGAAAACTCTTCAAAACAACCATGGAACTGATAAAAACATGAAGGAGATGAAGAAGAACATGAAAACGGCCAAGGGAGGGCAAAAACTCACCTGAGCTCGAGAATGGGGAGAAAACTCGCCCATTTTCGATCTGAGGGCTCTTTATAGGTGGCCTGGTCGAAGACCTTCGGCAGCCTAACGTGCCCCCTAAACTCATGCATGTTCGGCGGCCGAACTTGAGGTTCGGCGGCCGAACCTTGGCTCGTTCAAACAAAGCTTTCGGAGGCCAAAAGCGCTCCCAAAACCTTCCCATGTTGGGCGGCCGAACTTTACTTTCGGCGGCCGAACCTGGCAAATGCCTCCTTGGTCTTTTCTCTTCAAAACTCAATTCTTTTTCATTTAAAAACCATAAAATCAGTAAAAACCTTTTAGAAAACACATTTTACCCCTTTAGAAGCCTCTGGCATCTTCAGAAATTCCAGATTCCAACGGAGATTCCGCCGGAAGGTAGGGATTTTGATGCCGGAATCTAGCCGGGTATTACAACCTGTTTTTGCTTTTGCTCAGCCCTGCTGTCTTGCAGCTCTTTTCCACTCCTCAATGTGATGGCACTAGCATTCTGCCTCGGATTTATCTCAGTTTGGGAGGGCAAACAGCAACTTACCTGTGCTAGCAATCTGGTTGTGCTGGATTCTCCTCTCTCATGTTGTTTGGGCAAACAACAATCTGCTTGTTGCTTCTCTGCTAGCTGTTCAGGTGAACAGTGTTCTGCCTTTGTTGTTTGTTTGGGGGCTGGTTCTGGAATTTTTTTGGTAAAAATTTCTGGTTTTTGGGCTGATTCGGTTACAACAGCTTGCATATTGGATTCTGCCATATCAGCAGTTGTTTGGGCAAACACAGTAGTGGGCTGTGCTGGTTCAGCAGGGGGCTGGTCTGTTTCAGAAATTTCAACAGGTTCTGGTTCAGTTGGGGCACTTCCAGTAGTTGCTAGTTTATGGACAGCAGCAGGGGATGTAACAGGTACTTCGGCTGGTGCTGATTTGTGGGCAGCAGTGGTTGTGGCAGTTTGACAGCAGTTGCTGTCTCTGTTTTTAGCAACTTGGACAGCAGTAAATTCTGTAATTTCTGGTGTAATTTTGGCAGTTTCAGGGAGTGGACAGCAGTTGCTGTCTCTATCTTCAGCGGCTTGGACAGCAGCAAAGTCTGAATTTTTTACAACAGGTGCTGCAATATTTTCAGCAGGTGCTGCAATATTTTCAGCAGCAGCAGTATGTATTGCTGTCTCTTGGATGGCAGAAGCTTCTACAAGTGTTGTTTGGATAGCAGCTGGTTCAACAATTTTGCAGCTCGTTCTTGTGACAGATTCAACAGGTATAGCAGCAAGTACTGCAGTGTTTTGTGCACCAAATAAAGTAACAGATGAAGCAAATTCAGCAGCTAGTTCAGCTTCAAGTGCAGTGGCGATTTGTGTAGCAAACTCAACAGCTCGTTCTGTTTCTTGGAAACTTTCATCATCAGCCTTGACATCTTGAACCTCTTCCTCTCTTCTCAATATATGTGCATTCACTGAGTTGACCATTTGATCCACTTGCTATTGGAGAATTTGCCCAGAAATTTCCAATGTCCTCATCATCTCTTCAAGTTGCATATTGGAGTTTTGAGGTGTTGCTTGGGCTTGATAGTTTTGGTAGTAGTTAGCCCTTGCATAGCCATAATTCGGATGGTCCCTCCAACATGGATTATAGGTATCAAGGTAGGGATCATGTCTTGGTTGGCTATTGAATCCTCCAAAGGTATGTACTTGCTGGTAATCCTCATAAAGTGTAGGACATCGATCAGTTGGGTGTCCTACATATGTGCAAATCCCACATGGTCTAATTCGCTGAAGTTGTTGAACTTGTTGAGCTTGACCTATACCATAATTTCTCACAATAAAGGTTAGTTCAGAAATTTGAGAAGAGAGAAAAGACATACTTACCGTAGCCATGCTTGTAAGGTCTTGGCAGTGCATTCAATTTCTGAATCGTAAAGAAGAGCTTCTTTACGATCAGCCCTGGTCATAAAAGGAAAATACGTTAGTTAGATCAAATCCTCTGCTACAGCGCCAATTTTTGATAGCGGTTGTCGAAGCCGTAAAAAATAAACCTATTAAACAATCAACAATTAACTTATAGATAGTGGCAATAGGGTCGAACCACAGAGATTTGACACTACGGTTTTTTCTAATAATGACTTGGACAAGTAAATGACAAATAATTAAAAAAATGGAGGGTTTGATTTGATGAATTAATACTAAATAGCAAGAGAAAGCAATAATTTAAAAGGATAAGAATTTCAATGGGAAAAGGATTCTAGTTGAAGCATGGATGAATTCCAGTTTGTTTAGAATTGATTATTGACTTTTTGATACTCTTATTTATTTCAATAAGTTAGTTTAGGACGTGGAAGACGCTTCTCACAATCAAAATTCCTCCTTAGTTTTAGTTTGATTAGGAAACGTTCGGTAATCAAACTCTAGTTAACAAGTTGCCAAGGAACGTCCTTGGGGCTTTTAGCATCGAACAACTGTTAACTGCATTAGGACTTAGAGAAACCCAACTCTAACCTAGCCAACCGTGTGGTCAAGTTCAGATTATGCAACTGATTATACTTGTGTTTAAATAATCTAAGCAATTACAGACCTAAATTATTCAAACAATATATTACTCAAGCAATTAAAAACAACAGGCCTTAATTGATTCTAAAAGCAAAGCAATAATTATAGAAAGATCAGGTTGCATAAATATTGAAGGTAAATAAGAGTTTAATAATGGAGTATTAAATCTCCCAATTCATCACAAATCTGAAATTTCCAACTTCAACTAGAAAGGAGAATTGTTTAGCCACTCATGGTGGACAAAAAACACAAAAAGAGGAGAAGAAAGGAAGATGGAGAGTGGCTGCTGAATTTCTGCAGTGATTCCGAAGAGATTCTGCAGAGGAATTGATGGCCCTGCAGTGTTGCCGATGATTGTAACAGCCCGGACGTGATCCCCGGCACTGTTACTGTTCACGGCCCAGGGCTATCCCTCGCCTGGCCTCTTGCCACCTCGGGCTTTCCACTGGCGTCGTGAACAGCTCTTAACATCCATTCACCCTCACGGGTTCCTGGCAGGATTTGTCCCCTTGGGTTATTGCATCGAATGCATCCTTCCCCAAGTGGATTTGGCCCAAATTTCCCTTTGGAAATTAGGTCGCCTCCCCCACTACTCGAACCCTTGACCTCCCACTTTAAGGGAATAGTCTTGGGAGAGTGAGTACCAAGTGTTCCATACTTTCGGCTGCCGAACCTTCTTGTGGAGGCAGCCTTTGGCTGCCGAAGCTTGCCCCCGAAAGGAGACTTTCGTCTCTGTCTGGGAGTTTCGGCCGTCGAAAGTGTCGCCGAACATGCATGAGTTTCGCCTCTGTCTGGGAGTTTCGGCCGCCGAAGGTGCCGCCGAACCTGCCTGACTTTCGGCTCTGGAGGGACTTTCGGCCGCCGAACCTGCCGCCGAAAGTGCCCTGTCCAGCCTTCCTTTGCATGTTCTTGCATGGATGTTTTGTGATGTTTTAGGGGGTTTTTGGGGGATGTTTTTAGAGTTATGTTATAGTATGTTGGTCCCTCATTTGAGTCCACCTATGTAGGTTTGGACCCGAGGAACCGAGGACCCCAGCAGTGAGTCAGCTGCTTTAGTCAGTGTCAGAGCTAGCCAGAGGTGAGTGGAATAACTCTTATGCTTTTAAATAAATCAGTTTTGAGCATATTCATGCATCACGGATGCCATGTGATATTCTAGGATGCTTGCATTAGAAATCACGAATATGTTGCATTGCATAATATGTTGTTGATGTGGATGAATGTTGAATGATCCATTAGCCCTCATATGTTATGACATGATGATATGATATGGAAGTCCAAGTGTGGCCTGCACTACGCCCCTGGCACTATGTAAGAGAAAGACCGGATGTGGCCTGCACTACGCCCCCGGCATCATGGATTATGTATGTTATGTTATGTTATGTTATGTATAAGAGGAAGACCAGGTGTGGCCTGCACTACGCCCCTGGCATGATTGGATTATGTAGAGGGCTAAATGGTGACAAGTTCATCCTTGATATGATTAATTGTGATGTGATGCATTTCATGTTATCATATTATAAATGCTTTACTATTCTGCTCACTGGGCTCTAGTAGCTCACCCCTCTCCCAAATTCCCCAGGTTTGCAGGTACGGGTTAGACAGAGAAGTCAAGAAGAGTAATGAAGTCTTTTGTATGTAATAGTTAGAAAGTGGACATGACAGATTGTATAATGATGTATAGATATGTAATGTAATGATATTGAGGTTAGAAGTGTGCTTGACCATGGTATGAGGTAATCCCTTTTGAAACATGATCTTAATGTTGTTGATGTCCATGTTTAGTCAACTCAACATATGTATTGCCACCCTTTGGGGGCATTGATGAGATCCCACTGAGGGGTCAAGTTTATGATTATGTATGTGTTCAGTGCATGCACAGGTTGAGTTTGGTATGATAGAATGTATGAAAGAAAAGTTTCAAATTTTTATGTATGTTGTTGATCATGTATGGGATTAAACAGGTTTATAGGTTGTATGTTAGGCTTGCTACGGGTCCCGGCGGCCTTAAGTCGACCCGGATCCTAGCGCCGGTAGCGGTCCGATTTTCGGGTCGTTACAATGATATTCTGCAGAAAATCTGATGGCCCTTTGCTGGTTTGGGGCTGCCTCCTTTTATAGGTGAAGAATCCTAATCCACTTAGGATTTGGAATCCTAGTGTGGATTGGTCTTTTTGTAGTCTTTAATCTCCTCTTTGCTTTTGTATTTACTTGTGAATAAATCTTCTTCTTGAGGGAGTCTATCTTTGGGAGTGACTCTTAGAGATGTCCTGGAATTGATCTTGAAGTGTTTGAAGTAGGATATGACTTCAATGCTTTTGAAATTTGAAATTTGCCTCTTTCTCGCGCTGCTGTCTGCCTCTGCTGTCATTTTGATTTGGGCAGTGATTTGCCCAAATCGCTTGCCCCAATCGCTCCCTGTGAGTCAGTCCCAGTTTTCTACTTTAGCTTGATTTGGGCAGTGATTTGGCCAAATCACTTTAACCCAATCACTTTTCCAGCTTTTTCTGCACTTTATCTCCAACTTTCTATTTTCTTCCTTTTCTGTAAAAACATGACAGAAACCATAAATTAAGCTGGAAAATGTGTAATTAAGCAGTGATAAAGATAATAAAGATGTGGCTAAATTATGTTTGATCATGTTCAACAAAACAGGAGGATGAGACGCAAAGGAGGAAGATTTTCCAGGTAAAGTGTCGAGTAGGAGAGGCAATTTGCAGGCTAATCGTAGATAGCTGCAGTTGTGAGAATCTGATAGCTAAGCAATTGGTGGAAAAATTGCAGTTGCCTACACAGCCGCACCCTTCGCCATACAAAGTCGGATGGATTAAGGAAGGTCCGACAATTGAGATCAATAAAATTTGCAGCGTGCCTATCTCGATCGGTAAATCTTATGCTGAACCTGTTAATTGTGATGTTGTGGATATGGATTGCTGTGGAATTTTGCTAAGTCGCCCTTGGCAGTTCGATGTTGATGCGTTGCACAAAGGAAAAGAGAATTCATACATGTTCATGTGGAATCAAAAGAAGATTACTATCTTGCCTTCCGATTCTGCTAAACATTCTAAAGTGGAAGGGAAGAATGTTATTGCTGTTTCCACGGGAGTACAGAGGCTATCAGGCACAGTTGAGAAATCTGAAGGCACACTGGCCTTATTAGTGAGAGCAAAAGGTACAATGGATGATACACCATCTTTAACACCACCCGTCAAAGAGCTGTTGAAGGAGTTTTCGAAGATAGTGAAGGAATCATCCAAGCTTCCACCTCTACGGGATATTCAATATCAGATTGATCTCATTCCTGGATCAAAACTACTGAATCTGCCTCATTACAAGATGAGTCCAAAGGAGAGTGAAATCCTCTAAGACTAGGTGGAATTTGCTAACAACAGTGTTGTCCATAGCTCCGCAAAGATGTCACCGTTTATTGTTGTGTACAGGAAAGTCTCAGCGCATACAGTTGACCTTATTGCCCTTCCCACAGGTTCTCACAACAGTATTGCAGCAAGCAACTTGGCAAAACAGCACGTTGATGTTTTCAAATAGGTACAACAATACCTTACAGAAGCCAATGACAAATATAAAGCTACAGTTGATAAACATAAGCGTTTCAAGTCTTTCAATGTCGGTGACCAAGTTATGGTGTATTTACGCAAGGAGCGTGGTGGAGGACAGAAAAAGTTTGAAGCCAAGAAGATTGGTCCATTCCGGATCATTCAGAAGATCAATGACAATGCCTATGTTCTTGACCTCCCACATGAGATGAAAATTTCCAAGACGTTTAATGTGGCAGATCTATTTTAGTACTACTCTGCTGATGACAACTCGAGGTCGAGTTCTTTACAAGTGGAAGGGAATGACATGGAGCAACTAGCCTTGGATTTTACGGCAGACTTGAACTGGGGTTACTTTTGTATTTTAATTATTTTTTTTGGATATTTTGGGTATTTTCATAATTTTGCATATTAGGGTTTTGTTTCTATTATAAATAGCCTCCCTTGACTATTGGCTATTAGAAAGACACTTTTCAATCTTTGAGGAATTTCAATAAGACTTTTAGTCTTCTAGCCTATATTTTCTCTTATTTTGTCTTAGCCAAACGATATTGGTTAAAATTCTTGACGGAGTCTAAATAGTCTTTTATCAATATATTTTATTTTGTGGTTATATTGGATTATTTATGTTCAATTTTAAATTCAAAATAATTTTTAGTTTATTATATTTAATGCACAGAATATGCAGTTGATTGTATTATATTGCACATTTTACATGTTGATTCTGTCATATTTATAATTATTTTGGATCAATGACATGAAAATTACAAATAAAATCATAAGCTAGAAGTCTTTGTAAATTTACAAACAAACATTTTGTTACATTTATGAATAGATTGATTCGTGTATAATTTAGCAAATAATATCCATTAACGGACATGCAATTTGAATCACAAAAGAAATTACAAATGGATTAGTCGTTTGTATAGTTAATAAATTTACAAATGGATTAGCTATTTGAATAACAAACAAATTTGCAAATAAATATTCTGTTGCATTTATAAACAGATTAAGTCGTATGTGATTTATAAATGAACATTGTTTTGCATTTACAAACGAACAGACCATATGAATCATAAATATAATTACAAACAAAATTAGTCATTTGTATCATTAATGGATTTATAATAAATTATCCATTTGATTTATGATAAAATATAATTTCAACACATATTTCATACTGTTCTCGATATGGAAGTGAGTATTTTTCTGATTAATTTTGTATTTGTTGGTGATCTTTCATAGAAAAGCAAAGAAGAGATGAACTTTATGAAAAGGGTGAAAAAGTATTGAAATTGACTTGACCAATGATTTAGGCAAATCTATCATATGATCGTTCTTCGCAGAACCAAGACTTGTCCAAATTCTCTAGCTGAGTTGACTATATTCTGGATGAGAGATTAGAGCAACGGTTTGCCCAAACCACTGGGCAAATCAAAATTCTGCACTGAGACCTGACAGTGAGCAGAAAATTAATATGAAGAATATAAATTTATATATAAATTTGTTGGTATCACAAACATATTTATAAACAGACTAATCATTTATATGATAAATGGATTTACAAATAGATGAGTCATTTGTATCACAAACAAATTTATAAACGGATTGTCCGCTTGTATGTGAAATTTCATTTGTAAATAAGGGAGAATATGCAAACGAAAAATACAAATTGATACCAAAAATCCATTTATATAACAAAAATTTATAAAGAGGCTAATTATTTGTATTAAAAATAGATTTACAAATAGACGAGTTGTTTGTATCACAAACGAATTTACAAGTAGATTGCAAGTGAAATTCCATTTATAAATAAGAGAGCACGTAAACGAAAAATATAAACGAAAATTTAATCCATTTATATTACAAACAAATATTTTGTTTGTGAATCCATTTATAACGTAAATGGCTTATTTTCTGTTTTAAAAGGATTTACATATAAGATTTTGTCCATTATGATCCGTTTATAAGTCATACTACAAACGAAATTTCATAAATCCGTTTGTAAATTCAAATTTTTTATAGTGTATGATACATCAAAGTTGAAATTTTTCTAGAAGTTGATCAAAAAAATTCTATTTGCTTAAACAATTTCTTTTTCTTTTGTTTGTTCACTACTAAAAATTTTTTTATATGTAATTTAATCAATCGAATTTATACGTATAAAATTAAAAAAAGATTAGATATCTCCTATAATTAGCACATTATATAAGTAAAATAGATTCAATAAATTTGAATTAAAAAATAAAATATGTGCAACTAAAATATTCTACCAGTCCAATGGATCACATAATATGGGCATGAGATCAAAGTAAAATAATAATGACATATTGCCATGAGATATTAATGGGCCTAAATAAAAGATAAAAATAAATCACTAACTCCATTATATTAAATATTAACTAAAAAGGTTTAAGTGTTGGACTTTTAATTAATATAAATATAATTGGTCTTATTAATAAATTAGACTCAATTAATTAATTAAATGGGTGCCTGTTTAGGAGTTAATTTAGGGCTATAATAGAAGAGAGATTCAGTCAAAAAGAGGTTATAAAAAATCCTTAGTGGCCAATAATAATATGCGCCAAACATAATAAAAAATTCATTCTCTCCCAAATTTCTCTTAAAAATAATCAATTTGCAACAATCTAGTTTAGAAGAAAATCAAAAAAATAAAAAAATTTTAATCGTCCAAGGATAAAAATTCTGCACCTTTATTCAATAAATCAAAATTTTAATGGTATTTTTGCCTTTGTTTGGGTTTCAAGACTATTGATTTCCGTTTATGATCTTGAAAGTACTAAGTTTTCAATTGTTTCCAACCTATAATACTGTGTATCCTAGGCTAATCTTAATTGTCAATAAACATGATAAGGTAAGTCATAACATCGAGCAAGGGAAGGAATTTAGCCTTTCTGATGAGATAATAAATGTATGCAAGTTTCATATAAAAAAAAATTATGTTACATTAGTGGCGGCGAGAAAGAAAAAGAAGAAGATGAAGATAAAGTTATACTGCTTTGGTATAACATGATCAAGTTTTTGGTGTAAGCCACTAGGCTATAATGCTATGTAAACATGTAACTTGCTTGCTTGATTTGCATTTGCTTGAAGTGGTAAAATATGTATATAGATTAGAAAGCGTTTGGGATAGACTCTAATTACAGAATTTAGTACTGAATACAATAAGTTAGGGGTATAAACGAACCAAACTGTTCGTGAGCTATTCGAGACTCGACTCGATAAAAACTCGATCGGGCTCAATTCGTTTTCTAAACGAGTCGAGCTCGAGCTCACTTTTTAGACTCGTTTAATAAATGAGCCGAGCTTGAGTTTAGCAGTATTCGGTTCGTTTAGGCTCGCGAGCTCGGCTCATTTTTAAATTCATGAACAAGCTCGTGAGTTGACTCGTGAACAGACTCGCGAACAAGCTCGTGAGCATGCTCGTTGGCCAATACTAATCCCACATCGAAAGTTGAAAGAATATGGAGAATTGTGGCTTCCCTATAAAAGGACAACCCTTCTGCATTCTTTTTCATTAGTTTTGGGTTTGAGAGATTCAATTAAATAAAAAAATTTATTTTAAAAGTCTCTTAATAATCTTATAATTTAAATTTTATTTTTAATTTAAATTTCTTTATAATTTAAATGAATTTGAATTATATTGATCTTATTTATAATATAATCGAGTTCAAATTCGAGTTTAAATGAGTTTAAATTTGAGTTTTTCGAGTGGAGTTTAAATTGGCTCGTTAATATAATAAATGAGTTTATTACGAATCGAGTTCGAGTTTAATATTTATTTTATGAATTCAGCTCGAGTTTATAAATAAAACTCAAGTCGAACTCGAACTCAAATTTATTTTCTAATCAAGTCTAAATTTATCAAAACTCGACTCAATTCGGTTCGATTACGGCTCTACAATAATAGGGTAGATATACATGTGCACCATAATATCTAGATAATGATAGACTTCATTCAACATTTTATACACACGAACAGAACCCATTTCGTGACAACTTGTCCATTTGCACTATCCCTTGCCAACAAGTCCCTTTTCATGACCAAAACGACATTTTTCTATTTTTACATATTCTCTATTTAAGGCTTTATTTATTTCACCAAAAATATTTTTTATACTTATTTACTTTTTAAGATAATCGGATAAATTAATTAATAAATATATTTTTTTATCAAAAAAAATAAATCATTTTAAAATAAATCTGGAGATAAAGTTAACAAACGTTTTTTTTTTTTTTTCAAGCGGTTTTGCCGCAATATAAATGTTAGAAATAAATGAGTTGGATATTGTGGACGTTAAAGAATGAATATCATACCTGTTACCTCATATTTCACCGAATATACAATTTTTACTAACCAATAAAATTGTGCCAAATATTATGTTAGTGCAGGTTTGTTATTAATGTAGCCTCTGATTGGATGTCTCATTTTTGGATAATTCTCTTGACTTATGAAAAGATGGCGATTATAGGGAAACCCATTTTAGGTTATAATAGACATAATATGGGCCTACAGAGCTCCCAATCATTGAATGTGTGCAGTCGATTGCTTAATCTCTATCCAACTCGGGCAACTTGTTAGGCAAGGGATTTGCCAAATGTTAAGAGCCATCATTGAATAACTCCATGCATCTCAGATGAATTAATTAAGTCAGAATTATGTGACATTGCTTGTGGGGACATACAAATGAGTCATCCCTTTGCTCGTCATGGGCCTATACACACAGTGTTGCATGCTCCTAAGTTTTAGGGTTAGATAACACGATTATAAAATTATTATTTTAATATTATTAAAATAATAATTTAATATAAATTTAAATAAATTATAATTTTAATCACGTTTTTTATTTATTATGAAAAATAAATAAAATTATTGTCCGTCGTAGAAATTATTGATATATACGGTTATAAATATAAGATAAAAATATGAGATATATGTGACTATGTTGTTTTTATTAATCAATATGTCACTGTAAGTTATCGAGAGGGCACATGTCATCATTTTTTTTTGTGGACGTGGTGGGTTGTGACTCTAATTACAACGAGCACCTAATTAGGACTGTTAGCATCGGCCCGCAGCTGTGGAAGTAAAGTCCCCGATATCTAGTTCAGTAGACCCAGACTGGCAGAAGTATTTATTTGAGGCATACTTCCTAACACGTGCTTGGATGTTATAACATCGTCAAAGCTCATTTAAGGCTTTTCTTTACTGGGCTTTATGTTAGAGAAAATCTAACCTGTAGCAGTTCATCATACTGAACCCACTTCTACTCCTTGTCTTAACTGTTTGTTTTCCTTCTTAATTCCTTTGGTGACTTTGATCTTATTGCATTTGACCTGACAGGATTCATGACTCCTATCTCGTTCCTTGCGGTTGAAAATTTTAAGTCCGGTATTAATTTCCTCTGTCCTTACCAAGCATTCCTTGTCGCCCCAACAGAGTCTCTTGACTCTCTTCCATATAGAGTATTAAGTTCCATCAGAGGATAGCTCTTTCATTTGGTGTCGACGAAGAGGGTTCTGGACATGGTTAAGCATCTGAAGGTTATATAGCAATTTACCTAAAACAGCAGGAGT
The DNA here is from genome assembly GCF_001659605.2 of Manihot esculenta. Classification (NCBI taxonomy): domain Eukaryota; kingdom Viridiplantae; phylum Streptophyta; class Magnoliopsida; order Malpighiales; family Euphorbiaceae; genus Manihot; species Manihot esculenta. The sequence goes on from NC_035171.2 coordinate 22,044,649, forward strand.
TGAGGTTGACATTATTGCTCTCAAATTTCTTTATAGCCTTTTTACTCGCTTTTGTCTAGATCTTTACATGGTAGTTCCTAATTATTTCTTCTTTTCTTCTTATACATTTGGCTCCGATCCTCAAGACTATTTCAATATCAATGAGTTAAAATTTGTTGGTCTTAATTCTATTCTTTTGGTGGATTGCTTCAAGCTGATATGCTGCTCTTAGGGTTTTCACCCTCCTGTGAATCTCTTCCATATTTTACTTCCACTGCTTCAGAAAAATTCTAGATTTCATGTTTTCACTAGCCTTCCTGGTATGCGGCTCTTTACTAGATATAAAGATTCTATTTTCTGATGAGCTGAGCAATTCATCATCATGGAGCTTAAAGATAACACCAACATTTTAGACAGGGTTTTTGATTTGCTTTGGAGAGAGTTGTCCCAATATTGCAACAATCACAACTCTTTACCTCGGAGGAATTTCTTTTCATTTTCTTATCTGTCTTGAAGGCTAAGGAAGATGTCATGTGTTGTTCGTATAGACAATTCTATATAAGATGGTAATTAAACTAATGAAAGTTTAATAAATAAATAGATATATTTTACAAGTATAATACTAAATCCTAAAAAGATGGTAATATTATTTTAATAAAAATAATTATTTTTACATAAATATCTCTATCCTATTAATTTGTCATACATAAATACTGTAAATTTTTCTTGTAGACGTCAGTTGCCCCACTAAGCAGGGATGTTGGGCAAATTTTTACAAATTGGTGTTGATGACAAAAAGAAAAATTATCAAAGAGATTATCAATCGCGTTTGAGATGTCATTCTGTCTAGCAACTGGAAGCGACTGACAGCCACAACCACTCATTAAAAATTTTCTTGGTAAATTCAGCTACAAGTTTTATTTTAATTTGGTGCACTCAAATTTTATTTTATTTTTTTAATAATCTAAAATTTATTTATAAAAATAAAATATAATTTTTTTAACAAATAAAAATAAATAAAATGGTGAATTAATATTTAATCCTTGTATTTTAGTGAAACATCCAGTTCAGTCCCTCTATTTTTAATATCCATTGTTAGTTCTTAATATTTAAATAAAACTACAATTATTTTATGTGAAAATTTACAGTTAATAAAATTTCTAAAATACCTTATTATATTTTTAATATAAAACACCAACTCCTTGAAATTTAGAAAATATATCGTTTAGTTTATTGATTTAAGTTTTATAGTTTTTTTACAATTCACTCTAATATTTTATAAATTGATATCTAAATATTACAATAATTTATGAATAAATACCTACAATTATACAAGTTGATCCTTGAATAATTATAATAAATAGGTTTCGACTTGTAAAAATAAAAGTGCTTATTCATAAAAAGTTATAATGTTATTAACAGATCAATTTTAAAAAGTATAGAATTTTTTTGCTAATAATTATAATATTTAAAAAATCAATTTATAAAAATATATGAATTTATTAATAAATTATAATATTTAGTATATCAACTTGTAAGAGATTATTCGTAAATATTTATGATATTAGAAATCAGTTTGTAAAATTGTTGGGCTTATTTATAAATATTTCTAATTTTTAGGGATCAATTTATAAAAAAAGATTTATTTTAAACTATTATATTTAGAGATTATTTTATAAAATACAAGGGTTATTTACAAATAATTATAATATTTATAAAGATGTGTAAAAATATGTCTATAAATAGTTAAAATATTTAAGAATTTATTTGAAAAAACATAAGATTATAATATTTAGGAATGATTTATAAAATGTATAGACTAATTTGTGCATGAGTATAATATTTAGAGACCAATTTATAAAATTATTTTTATTTATTTATAAATAATTATAATATTTATGATTAACTTATTAAAAATATATTTGAGTGAATTATAAAAATATATAATATTAATTTTGAGCAACTGAACTATAGATTTTACTAAATTATATATATTTTTAAAACTATAATAAATTAGTTGTTTTATATTAAACATGTAAATAGATTTTAAAAATACAACCACGAAAATTAGAGACTTTATTATGAAAGAGCTTAACTTGAAGAGAATTTATTGATTATTAACAGCGTATTATACATGTATTTATAGGGCTACAATGACTGGAAGTAATCTACAACAATACGGTTTCTAGAGGCTAACTATGGACAGCTGTATAAGATAACAAACGTAGTTGTAACTAACTCTTATGCTTATCATCCTTATCAGTAACTAACTCTTATGCTTATCATCCTTATCAGGCCCCCTCAATTCAAGCGTTCGTGGGAAAGCTTGGATTGTTAAAAGACGCATAAGAGTTTGATGTCGAGCTTTAGACAATGGCTTTGTTAAGATATCAGCAATCTGATCTTTAGAGCATATGAATTGAACTTTAACCTCATGTTTGTGTACTTTGTCGCGAACGAAATGGAAATCGACCTCCAAAAGCTTGGAACGAGCATGAAAAACTGGATTCACAGAAAGATATGTCGCACCAATGTTATCACACCATAAATTTGGGATAGTGGAGGAGGAAAACTTAATATTTTGTAAGAGAGACTGAATCCAGGTCAATTCAGTAACTGCAAGACCGATGGCACGATACTCGGCTTCTGTAGATGATCGGGCCACAGTCTGTTGCTTCTTAGAGTTCCACGAAATAAGATTATTGCCCATGAAAATAGCATAGCCAGTAGTGGATTTTCTATCTGCAACATCACTGGCCCAATCTGCATCCGAATAAACATTAAGTGCAGTATCTTTAGACTTGGTTATTAATAACCCATAGCTGGCAGTATCTTTAAGATACCGTAAAATGCGCTTTACAGAACTCCAGTTTTCGTCTGTTGGAGCATGTAAGTATTGGGAGACTTTATGGACCGAGTAGCAGACTTCTGGACGAGTTAAGCTCAAGTATTGTAAACCCCCTACTATGCTCCTGTACAAGGTTGGATCAGTAAATTGGTGGCTTGCTATAGAAACTGGTGTCTTAGTTGCTGCTGGTGTAGAGATGCCACGGCAATCCAACATGTTAGCTTTTTGAAGTAAATCAGTAATATACTTCTGCTGGGTTAGTAGTAAACCAGATTTAGTATGTACAGCCTCCATGCCCAAAAAATATTCAAGCTTCCCTAAATCCTTCAACAGAAATTCAGAGTGCAGAGACACAATAATGTTATTCAATGTAACAGAACAGCTTCCAGTCATAATTATGTCATCGACATAAACTAAAGCAAAAATGATGACATTATTATGGACATAACGAAATAAGGAGGAGTCAGCAGGGGAGACTTCAAAACCATGCTTAACCAGAGCTTGATGTAAGCGTTTATACCATTGTCTTGGAGCTTGTCGAAGTCCATATAGAGATCGGCGAAGACGACAAACAAAATCAGGTTTATTTTGATCACAAAAACCTGGTGGTTGCTCCATGAATACTTCATTGTCCAAATCACCATGAAGAAAGGCGTTAGAAACATCTAACTGCTTAATCATCCAGTCATTAGAAATAGCGATAGACAAAATAATGCGAATGGTAGTCGGTTTCACAACTGGTGAGAAAGTTTCAAAATAATCAATACCCGGTCGTTGGTGATAGCCTTTGGCCACGAGACGGGCTTTGTAGCGATCAATAGTGCCATCAGATTTATATTTAATTCTGAAAACCCACTTACATCCCACAATATTCTGAGCTTTAGTCCGCGGAACCAATTCCCAAGTACCAGTTTGTAATAAGGCATTAAGTTCTTGTATCATGGCCTCTCGCCACTGTGGAGTTTTAATGGCTTGACTGTATGATGTTGGAACAGAATCTGCAACACTAGCAAACCGGGACTGAGGGGACCAAGGGCGGAGTGGCTTAAGACTGCCAGTTTGTTGCCGTGTGATCATTGAATGAGTTTTAATGACTGCTGGAGATGGAACTAGTGCTTGTTCATTAAAATCAGGTACTGAAACTTGAAGAGGACTGGGAGAACGCAAGTTAGGTGATACGGTGCGTTCTGATGAGGGGGAATTAATCGGTTCGGTTTGGGGAAAACTGAGTAATTCGGCTTGATTAGTGTTGAGAGGAACACCTTGCGTTGAGCCGGTTTGAGTTGATGGGGAGCCAATCTGATTTGCGTTTAATGAAAAGCTGCGGTGAGAAGTGGGGCCCATTATTTCTTCATGCTGCTGGTTTAAAGCAGTTTGTTCTTCATCTGTTTGTAAAGAATTTTGCACAAATGGTTGAGCAGTATGGGGTGAGGCACCAAGAATCCCAGATTGTGTATGATGGAAAACTGGTACTGGTGGTAATGGCACTGAGGTCGGAGTTGCTGCTGGAGTAGACATAGCCGAATTATCATTTAACTTCTTGAATGGAAACTCCTGCTCAAAAAATAAAACATGGCGTGAGATAAAGATTTTACCGGAAGAAAAATCTAAACATGTATACCCTTTATGAAGTTTGCTGTATCCCAGAAAAACACAAGAAGAAGATTTTGGTGCTAATTTGTGAGGAGAGTAGGGTTGCAACCAAGGGTAACACAATGAACCAAAGACTCTCATTTCATCATAATTGGGTAACTCCTTGAATAAAGCTTCATATGGTGTTTTACCATTTAACATTGATGATGGTAACCTGTTGATAGTGTACATGGCAGCACTAAAGGCATATGTCCAATATTCATAAGGTACTGCAGCATGATTTAACAGTGATCGGCCAAGTTCAACGACGTGTCTGTGTTTGCGTTCAGCACAACCGTTTTGCTCAGGAGTGTAAGGGCAAGACACTCGTTGAGTGATTCCATTTTGTCTCAAATAACTAGTTAAGGATTGAAACTCCCCTCCCCAGTCAGATTGAAAGTTTTTAATGGGAAGACCAAAATATTTTTCAACAAGTGTGCGAAACTGAATAAAAATAGGAAGAACATCAGATTTTTGTTTTAGAAAATAAAGCCAACTATATTTACTATAATGATCATAAAAGATCACATAGTATCGGTAACCATCAATGGAAACAAAAGGAGCAGGACCCCAAACATCTGAGCAAAGTAATTCGAGAGGCTGTTTCGCATGATAATTGGATTCAGAAAAGGGCAGTTTATGTGATTTACTCACATTACAAGCATGACAAAAAGTAAACTGTTTATTGGAATCAAAAGATATATTATTTTTCCTAAGAATATCATAAACAAGTCTGATGTTTGCGTGACCCAATCTCTCATGCCACAAGGAAACAGTTGCAGGAAAAGCTTTAGGTTGAAATGATCGAACTTGTTGCTTTGGAAAAGGGTAGAGCCCATTCCTACTCAGGCCGTGGTAGAGCACCTGTCTCGTGGGGATATCCTTCACAAAATATTGGTCAGGAAAAAACTCAATAGAAGCATTATTATGTGAGGTGAAAGCAGAAACAGATAACAGATCATTAGTAATGGAAGGAGAATAAAGAATATCTTTAAAATGAAAATCACGACCATTAATAGAAGTAACTGAAGACCCACGAGAAGAGATTGAAAGGTTTTTACCATCAGCAATTTGCAGAGTAGTGCCATCAGTGACTGGGGTAGAACGAGCAATAGTTTCCGGATTGGAAGTTAAATGATAATTCGCGCCGGAGTCCACCAACCAAGCTGCTGACATATTAGGTTCAGTCTTTGCCATATTCGCCTGAGGATTAGTTTTTGGTGAAGGACACTGTCGAGAGACATGGCCTGTTCCATTGCAATTAAAACAGACCACCGGAGATGAAGAAGACCCTCGGCCAGAAGTAGAATTATTGTTCCAGTATCCTCCTCGACCAGAATGATTGCCACGACCTCTTGAATTTCGTCCACGACCTCTACTACCTCGTCCAGTACTAACATAATGAGCAGTGGGTGCTATTGTTGCAGCAGCATTTACAATTAAGGAATCAACCTTAAGTTGTGTTTCTTCACTAAGCAATAATGCATACAATTCATCAAAAGATATTTTCTGATTACGTGCCTCAATTGCACGAGTGAAAGGGCGATACTCCGATCCTAGCCCTTGGAGAACATCACAGACCAAATTATCTTCCGTAATGGAGCCGTCTTCTAGCGCACAAAGTTGATCAAAATAGGACTTTGCTTTGCGCATGTAATCGTCAACGGAATCAGTACCTTTGGTTAAATACTTCAATTGTTTTCGCAGCTGCTGTACCTGTGTTTTAGCACCAGTAGAATAAATTACAGCAAGCTTGTCCCAAGCTTCTTTGGCTGTTTTGCATCGAGTAATCTGATGAAAAATTGATTCAGTGACAGAACAATTTATCCAGCTGCGAACAATTTGGTCTTGACAAAACCAATCAGCATGAGCAGGATTAATTTCTCCAGTTGACGAGAGTTCTGGTGGTGCCGAACTAGTGCCGTCAATATGAGAGGCCAACCGGTATCCATGAAGGAGAGGCATTATTTGTGCATGCCATAACAAGTAATTGGCAGAGGTGAGTTTGATGGGCAAAAATTGGGTAACATTGGGAATGGACATGGTAGAAAAAGAAGAGGATGAGAGAGCAGCAGAGGTAGAGGAAATTAAGGCAGTTTCAGTGGTCATGATGCAAGAATCAAGAGTAGAAAACGAGAAGAGAAAATTTGCTGTTAAGCCGTGCAAAGCTCTGATACCATGAAAGAGCTTAACTTGAAGAGAATTTATTGATTATTAACAGCGTATTATACATGTATTTATAGGGCTACAATGACTGGAAGTAATCTACAACAATACGGTTTCTAGAGGCTAACTATGGACAGCTGTATAAGATAACAAACGTAGTTGTAACTAACTCTTATGCTTATCATCCTTATCAGTAACTAACTCTTATGCTTATCATCCTTATCATATTAAACTACAAGATCTAAATTATAATTTGTTTTAAATAAACATATTAAATAAAAAATTATACTTGATAGATAAAATTTAAAATGATAAAAATTAATTAATTTAATAATTAATACATATGTAATTTTAAATTTATTTACGAAAATAAAATATTATTTTTTAATAAATTAAATTAAATGATTTTGAATTGTAAATAAAAATACAGCAAATTTTTTACATTAAAAAATTAAGAAAATAATAATTTTAATATTTTGAATTGTAGTTATTAAAATTGTTATATATCTTTATATGTAAATAATAATAATCCTAGCAAAATCCAATAAGTAGTGACAAATGATATGAGGTATCTATATTGTACCAATTTGTAAAATTTTTTAACTTGTGAACTCTTTAACTACATAAGATAAAGTAATGACTGAACTAGTTATTCGTAAAAATAATATTTTAGGACGTTGTGATTAAAGCCAAATTTATTTATTATATTTGTATTTTATGATTTAGTAAAAATAATTTAATTTAATTTAATTATTAAATAATATACATCTTCTTTTATAAAAAAAATTTTAAAATATACATGTATTAATTATTAAAGTAAACATAAAAATTTAATAAAATAAATAAGATTTGAATGAATAAATTGAAATAGAAATTATAGCTGAATTTATAATCTTTAATATATTAATTGTTAGTTTATTAATTTTTTAGATATTTTAATTTTAGAATAATTTACAAAAGAAAAAAATATATATCCAGTATTGAGTTGCCTTAAACAGCAAACCTGATGAGACTGCCATTTGCGTTTGAATATTTTTCCATAAAAAAAAAATACACATACGCAAATTTATAGTAGATTTTATTAAAAAAATAACTATTTAAAAATTAAATTGTCACTTAATTATTATTTTTTTTCTCAACTAAGGTTAATTTCTAAAAAGATTTAGATTTTATTTAATTTAAATATTTTTTTTTTTAGAATTTCACTCTCGAAACAGTAAATAAATTGACAAATAATCTCATCAACTTGCATAGCCCATAAAATAATCCCTAGGTAAATAATTTAGTATCAGAGCACAAGGAAAAAATATAAAATTAAAAAATTATTATTTAATTTTTATAATATGAAAACTCTCATAATTTTAAAAAATATATTAAAAATATTTAAAATTTTAAAAAATTTATTAATTAATTTCTCATTTAATTTTAGTTATTAAGTGTTTATTTTTTTAATCTATCTATTATGAAAAAATAAAATAGTAGTTTATCTATTAATTTTGAAAAATATATTAAAATATCTTAAAATTTTAGAAAAATTTATTAATTAATTCCTACCTATTAAAGGTATTTAAGAATTTTTATAAATATTTAACTGTTAATATTAATAAAAAAACTAATTAAAAGATCTTTTTAAACTTTAAAAATATTTTAATATATTTATACCAAATAATGAGTTTTCTATTTTACAGGAACTAAATAACTTTTGTAAACTTTATAGCTATCTTGCAAAGAATATTTGTGTCACAATTGCTAAAGAAATCCTCCAAGTATATTGTAGGTAGAGTTTTGAAAATGTCAATGTTGGGATTAAGGTTAAGGGAAGGCTGGGATTTTCAGCAGACATGTAAGGAGCCACCATGACGGGGATGATGGGGAAGGGTATTAGGGTGAGGGTTTGAGGAAGGGGTTTAGTTATGGTGGTATGAGGGAAGGTTAGAGGACTTAAAAAGAGAGTCAAGAAGCTTTAGGTGTCAAGTTATATATATATATAAGGATTTCATTAATGAAGATGGGAGGTGTAATGGTCCAAAAATTGGACCGCTATCGATTCTAAGGTTCAAATCGACTTAAGATTTTCAGAACTCATAGCAAGCCTATTATATATTCTATTATATCTGATATAATCTCAAACATGATCTTAAAAATATAGATAAACATTCCATTATATGAACCAAAATTCGACATGTGCATACATACATAACTGAAAATATAAACTCATATTAGAGTCATCATCAAATGCTCTAGTATGGTTATCATTACATACCTCAGTTTGGTTCAAACATACTTTAAATTTAAAAATTTTAAATAATAAGATCATTTAACAAAGAGATCATAAAAGAAAATTCGGACAAAATACAATTCTAATTCACAATACATTATGTATTCCACTACAAAAATGTATCGGATTAGTAATGTAAAATAGTAACGGATATTTTTCGTGACTGATTAGTAACGGATTAATAACGGATATTATATAAAGAACAATAACAGTAACGGATTAGATAATCCGTTATAAATCCGTTACTAAATTTTGTAACGGATATAAATCCGTTATAGAATCGATTTAATTTGCAAATATTACTAATGGATGTACACATCCGTTACCAAATTGTTTTTTACCCTGTCATTTAGTAACGGATTTATTATCCGTTATAGAAGTTAAACTTAGTAACGGATGTTTCCGTTACTAATTTTAAAATCCCTAACATAATAATTCACGAATTCCCCTTTCTCGGTTGCATGACCCTTTTTTCTCTTTCTCAGCTTCACGTAATTCCCCTTTTCCCTCTTTCCTTCACCGTTGAAGCTACCGTCGGTGTCGACGTTGAAGGCATTGTTGCTGTCCCTGCCGTCTTTCCCTTTTCCCTCTTTCTCAGCTTCATGTAATTCCCCTTTTCCCTCTTTCTCAGCTTCATGTAATTCCCCTTTTCCCTCTTTCCTTCACCGTTGAAGCTACCGTCGGTGTCGACGTTGAAGGCATTGTTGCTGTCTCTGTCATCCTTCACCGCTGAAGCTATTGTCGGTGTCGACGTTGAAGCTACCGTCTGTTTTTAGTGTGGAGTTATCAAATTTACGGTAAGTCAAGTATTTTCCAAATTAGAATGTTCTTCAGTTTCAGTCTCTTATTAGTCAAATCTTATGATTCTTTTCTAGTCAGTTTCAAGATTAGATCCTCCCTCAATTAAGTAGGAAATTTTATGTATATTGCACATTCAAACCCTCAACAAGTGGAAGTTATTGACAGAAAAACTGGGTAAAACCCAAAATAAAATTCTTGAAATCTGTTCCTGTGTCAAAGAAAATTGCAGTTGCATTTACCCTAATCCTATAACTCCTAGCTTTCTGGCGGGCTTTTGAACTCCTGGATACCACACCACCTGACTTTTGAAGTTTCACAACATCGACATTGGGTTTGTTCCTTAATACATCCCTGAGCATGCTAAAAAGTTTCTCCTGCATAAAAGGAACCCGTAAAATTTAATAAAACAATTGGGAATCAAGAGATTAAAGAAAAAAAAAACAAAACAAAAAGCAAACTATCACACATGATAGGTGTTACTTGACCCATATTCCTGAGAAAAATAAGGATAGAATTGCCTCCAATGACTAGTAGCATTAGGATTTAGGAGTAATAACATAGAAAGGCAAAATTAGCCCACAAATGTTTCATGTGAATAATTTGTAGTACAACAGAAGCACAGTTTTCTCCCCTTTCTGTTGCTAAGGTGGGGCTGCAGTACACAACCCCATGAGTATGATAAAAGAATAAAGAATTAAGGTTCATATTAAATTCGAGCCAGGTCAAGGTTCCCATGATCAAATACTTGCTAGGGAGATCCCCAGCTATTGGTGTAAGGTAAGTAATTTTTCTCCTGTAAAAATTTGGATTTGTTAGAACTAAACTAAACAGCATTGACAACAAATGCCTCTTGTAAAATATGAAAGCTAGAAAAATCTAACCTCTGAAGGTCAATGTCCGTGATATAGATCAACCCAGCAATATTACTACACCAAAAGGAACATAAAGTGATTAGTGGAAGAGAGAAAATTTCAATGCTTTAGATGGTGTCCAGTTAAATATTTCCATGCTTTAGGTGGTGTCCAATTCACAGGCAATAAACACATGCCTTTAGTCAGGAAATTCCAAACATGGTAAATAGTTTAAATGGACAGTTATAAACAAATAGGAGAAATTTGCGGGAGGCAATTTGAACATTTAGGTCAGAAAGTCAGGTGTGTGTTGTATGTGATCCAATTGCCAGCCAAGTGGTCAATTCACAAAGTCAATTGCAAATGCAAACATTAAAGGCATTCTTATATTCTGAAAACATCCAAGAACCATTTAAATCCAAAAAACAATTGGCATTCTAATGTTAGAATATTACCTTGAAATAATTTGATCAGAAAATTTGAATATTTAATAAGGAAGATTCTATTCCAAAAATGACCCACTTCTTCAATTTCTCAGAAAACTCAAACCAAACTCAAAATGTCTGTTTTATTAATATTAGAAAATGAAAAGGCCAATAGTTTTTAGCAAATCAATGTTCTGATAATCCAACCGATCATTGCATTCTAAGCTCACATGAAGTGCATTTAGATTTGTGCTAATAAGAGACAAAAGCCTAGGCCTAGCTCATCTCTATCTCTCTCTTTCTATGTGAGTGAGAAAAGGAAAAGAAAAGAAAAGAAAAGCAAAATGGGGTCACATGGTGGAAGAGAGGGAGAGAGAGTTCATGTGATGCAAGACATAAGTTGTCCACTGTCAAATTTTTTAATTTAGTATTTAGATGTTTGTGATTTACAATTTTGGCTGTTTTATAAATATTTACTTATTTCTTTTTTTATATATAATTAAAAAAAATATAATTATAACATTGTATAAGTTGCATCGAAATTTTAAAAAAAAACTACAGGTTTTGATACCAGAATCAATATCAACATCTGAAACCATGATTTTTCAGGAAACTTACAAAATTCTTCAACCTGTTGTTTATGATTCCCATATGATGGTCCCATCACATGTGCATAGCTTTTATTTGTAGTTCTCACCAACCCCAACACTTCTTGCAATTACCGCTACTGTGAGACCGCCATTACTCAATTTACGTTCTGATCACCTATTTTCTAGGTACAATAGGTACAATATGCATTCTGAAAGAGGTTGGATGTATGCAAGACTAAAAGATGGTCTACTAAATCCTTTATTCCTTGAAGGATTAAATGAATTCATATCAGCTGCCAAACAGTTTCCAGACTGTTTGAATGGAGAACTAATTAGGTGTCCATGTAATCGATTTAAGTGCCAAAATCGCAGTTTTGAAGATGAGAATACAGTTAGGTTTCATCTGATGAAATATGAGTTTGTTAGAGACTATTATGTATGGTATTTGCATGGGGAAATTCAAAACTACAATGCGGTCCATAGAAGAAATAATGATTCGACTGACAACACTTGCAATGTGGAATATCAACATGGTGAGTTCTCTAATGCTTATGAGCAACTAGTTGCAGATGCAGCAGGGCCTAGTTTCTCCCCATCAATAAGTACTGAGCCTCCAAACCAATCTACTCAGAGATTGTATGACATGTTGGCCGCTGCTAATTAGGAATTGTGGCCAGGTTGTGAAAATCATTCACAGCTGTCAGCTGTGGCAAGGATATTGAATATCAAATCTGAACATCATTTGTCCGAACGTTGTTTTGATAATATTTGCCAATTAATCAAAGAAATTTTACCTACTGATAATTTGTTTACTGATAATTTCTACTCTACAAAGAAATTGCTTGAAGGCTTGGGATTACCAATTCAGAAGATTTATAGTTGCTTAAATAGTTGTATGATTTATTGGGGTGAGGATAATGAATTGCTCAGGTGCAAGGAGTGTGATCATCCGAGGTACAAACGATTGCAAGATAGCCAAAGCTCTAGTAAAACCCAAGTTGCTTATAGTAAAATGTATTACATGCCAATCATACCTAGACTACAAAGGTTGTACGCATCTAATGCTACAGCTAAGGATATGACTTGGCATGCCAATCATGGGACTAATGATGATTTAATGCATCATCCAGCTGATTCGCATGCATGGAAAGCTTTTGATAATAATTGGCCTCATTTCAGTGCTGAGAAACGTAATGTCCGTTTGGGAGTGTGTACCGATGGTTTTCAACCCTTTGGACAATCTGGACAGCAATATTCATCATGGCCTGTCATATTGACACCGTACAATTTACCCCCTGGTTATGTGTAACGACCCGGAAATCGGACCGCTACCGGCGCTAGGATCTAGATCGGCATAAGGCCGCCGGGAACCGTAGCAAGCCTGACATAACCTGTAATCCTGTTTAATCCCATACATGATCAACAATACTCATAAACCTGTAAACATTCTCATATAACAACCAAGCTCAACCTGTACATAAACATAAACATAACATAAACCTCCACTGGAGCCCTCATCAAAATGCTCCAATGGGGTATCTCATCATACATAAGCTTGGCTGAAACATAACCTCATATCTCATATCATAAAGACCATGTACATACAAGTGGGATTAACAATCTGTATTGGTCAAGCACAACTCTATCCTCAATATTCAAATTACATAACATAACTTAAAACACTTTTACATTACATCATAATACAATTGTCATGTCCACAATCTAACTATTACAAAAAACATGCTTCAAAACTCTGGCTAACCTCCTGGTCTACCCTGTACCTGCACATCTGGGGTTAGGGGAGAGGGGTGAGCTACAAAGCCCAGTGAGCAGAATAGTAAAACATTTAAAACATATGATAACATGAAATGCATCACATCACAGCTAATCACATCAAGGATGGATTTGTCACCAATAGTCCCCTACATGGACCAACTGTGCCAGGGGCGTAGAATGGGCCTCACTGGTCTTTCTCTTACATAACATAACATAACATGGTCCAACTGTGCCAGGGGCGTAGAATGGGTCTCACTGGTCTTTCTCTCACATAGTGCCAGGGGCGTAGAATGGGCCTCACTGGTCTTCCGTATCGTATCATCATCATCATAGCATAGGGGGACTAATGGATCATTCAACATCCATCCACATCATCAAACATAATATGCAATGCACATATTCGTGAGTCTAATGCAACACCCTATTATCTCATGGCATTTATGATGCGTGAATCATGCTAAACTGATTTATTTATTTAAAAGCATAATAGTTATTCCACTCACCTCTGGCTGAAGCTCTACAGACTCTGAAGCAGCTATCTCACTGCTGAGGTCCTCGGTTCCTCGGGTCCGAACCTACACAGGTGGACTCCAATGAGGGACCAATCATACATAAACATAACTCTAATAAACTCCCCAAAAACCCCCTAAGAACATCAAGAAACAACTTCATAAAAACATGCAAGAAATGGCTGGACAGGGCACTTTCGGCGGCAGCTTCGGCGGCCGAAAGTCCCTCCAGAGCCGAAAGTCAGGCAGGTTCGGCGGCACCTTCGGCGGCCGAAACTCCCAGACAGAGGCGAAACTCATGCATGTTCGGCGGCACCTTCGGCGGCCGAAAGTCCCAGACAGAGACGAAAGTCTCTTTTCGGGGGCAACTTCGGCAGCCGAAAGGCCTGCCTCACCAGCCATGTTCGGCGGCCGAAAGTGCCTTCGGCTGCCGAACCTGGTTTCTGCCAAAGGGCAGAAACTTGGCTCCTTTGTGCATTTTCGCCTCCAAACTCACCAATCATGCATATACCTCAGTTAAATCATGCATACAAGTTCCTAGGGGCCTCAAACAAACAATTGCCCCAACTACAACACTTCAAGCATACTCAAACATGCCACATTGTTCAAGAATCACATAAAACCTAACATTTGCTTAAAAAAACTCATACAACCCTATACATGCCATTCTACCCCATAAAATCACTTAAAACTTACTTAAAACACATGAGGAGCTTAAGATCGGCTCTTACCTCTTGAAGATCGAGAGGGAGACGACCTAAACTTGGAGATCCACGAAAATGAGCTCCTGAGTTCCCAAAGCTCCAAAACTTGTTTCAACAGTTCAAAACCTTCAATGCAAGCTTAAAACTCAAGAAAAATGGTGGGGATTTGGAGGAAAAACACTAGATTTGCAAAGGGAAGGTCGGAAGCTTGCTGTGGCCGAAAATGGGAGAAAGCTCGCCCATTTCGGCTAAGTGCCCCTTTTATAGGCGGCTGGCCAGGCCACGTTCGGGGGCCGAATATGCCTCCGCATCCATGAAATGTTCGGCGGCCGAACTTGACTTTCGGCGGCCGAACCTGGACTGCCCTCACTCATGCTTTCGGGGGCCTAACATGCCTCCAAAACGCATGCACGTTCGGCGGCCGAACTTGACTTTCGGCGGCCGAACCTGGGTTTTCCTCCAAAGACTTTTCATGCAAAAACTCATTTAATTTCATACTTAAAACTATTAAAACATGAAAACATTTTTATAAAACATGATTCTACCCTTCTAGAGATCTCCGACATCCGAGATTCCACCGGACGGTAGGAATTCCGATACCGGAGTCTAGCCGGGTATTACATTATGCAGGAAAGGTGAGTATATGTTTCTCACTATACTTGTCTCAGGGCCTAGAAATCCAAAAGATAAGTTGGATGTGTATTTGCAACCCCTAATAACTGAGTTGAAAGATTTATGGGAGAATGGAGTTGAAACATATGATGCATTCAATAAAGAAAATTTCAACTTGCGAGCTGCTTTAATATGGACTATAAGTGATTTTCCTGCTTATGCAATGGTATCTGGATGGAGCACTACAGGACGGACTGCTTGTCCTTATTGCATGGAAGATAGTGATGCATTCACATTGACAAGAGGAGGTAAGCAGTCATGGTTTGATAATCATCACAAATTTTTACCTCCTAGCCATTCTTTTAGAAGAAACAAAACAGCTTTTAGGAAGAATGTATCTGTTACTAAGAAAGCTAAACCACCTATTTCCAGTGAAGAAATACTGAAATAGATTAATGAATTGGGGTTTAAGAGGGTTATAGATGAGGATGCATTTGAAATAAATTCTCGTCTATCAAAGCAATGCGGTTGGCGAAAAAGAAATATCTTGTGGGATTTACCGTATTGGAAAAGTAATTTGATTCGACACAATCTTGATGTAATGCACATTGAGAAAAATTTTTTTGAAAATATAATCAACACTGTAATGAGTGTGGAGGGAAAGACAAAGGATAATGCTAAGTCAAGGGCATACCTCAATGTGATCTGCGATCGACCAGAGTTAGAAATGGATTAAGTCACTGGGAGATATCCCAAAGCTTGTTATACTCTAGATAAACAAAGTAAGCAGGTGTTATGTGATTGGCTGAAAAATCTCAAGTTTCCTGATGGATATATTTCCAATATGGGCCGATGTATTGATATGAAGAGGCTGAAGATGTTTGGGATGAAAAGTCATGATTGTCATGTTTTCATGCAGCGGATTATTCCAATTGCATTTCGTGAGTTGCTTCCTTTGAATGTTTGGTAGCCTTTAACAGAGTTGAGCAATTTTTTTAGGGAATTAACATCTACCGCTATAAGTGAGAGTGATATGTTGCGGTTGCATGGTGAAATTCCTTTGATCATATGTAAGCTTGAGCGTGTTTTCCCTCCAAGTTTCTTTGATTGTATGGAACACCTCCCCATCCATCTAGCATATGAAGCATGGCTGGCAGGTCCAGTGCAATATCGGTGGATGTATCCCTTTGAACGGTAAGTTCTTTTAACTTCACTTTAATTAAGTTATTTAATAATGTTTACTAATGTTGGTCATATATTTTATAGATATCTGCGACGGCTTAAAAATAATGTCAGAAATAAAGTTAGAGTCGAGGGATCAATATGTAATGCGTACCTAGTAGAAGAAGCCACTTCATTTTGTGCGCATTACTTTGAGCCGTATGTTCAAACTAGACATCGAAAAGTGCCAAGAAATGTTGACATTTTAGAAAGTACTGAAAATTATGAAGGCAACCTATCAATTTTCATGCAGTCCGGTCGACCAATAGGAAAAGGGACAATAAGATACCTTATGGAGGATGAGTATAAAGCAGCACAAATGTACATATTATTAAATTGTCCAGAAGTGAAACCCTACATTGAGTAAGTTATCGTTAATAAGTAATTTATATATTATTTTTTTAAATTACTTTTTCTAATGAAGTTGAGATTTTTCCAGCATTTACATTGATCAACTGCGCTCAAATGATCCGTTAGTCAATGATTCTCATATTGACATCAAATTGGAGAGTGAATTTGCTATATGGTTCAACAATTTTGCTCATGATTCGTGCAGTAATATATCCAACAAATTTATCATATTGCTTGCAAAGGGTTCATTACGAAGTGTGACATCATACAATGGATATATGGTGAATGGATATAAGTTTCAATCAAAGTCATACTGTACAAGTAGAGCAACTATGAACAGTGGGGTGTGTATTAAGGGGTCAAATTACAACAACGAAGAGAGCGATTACTATGGACAATTGCTTGAAGTTATACGTTTGGAGTATCCAGGTCTTCCAATCAAGCGAGTTGTACTTTTCAAATGCAATTGGTTTGACCCCACTCCAAATGTAGGCACAAAGATCCATAGTAAATATAAACTTATCGATGTAAATCATAAACGATCTTTTAATAGATATGAGCCTTTTGTGCTGGGAGTACAAGCAATACAAGTTATATATACTTCGTATCCTAGTCTAAAGCGAGATAAAATTGAATGGTGGGCTGCTGTAAAAGTCAAAGCACGTTCTATGATTCAACTTTCAACACAAGAAAATACACAACCTCATGAAGAACCATTTCAACAAGATGAAATGGAACACACTGCCATTGTTATTGAAATTGATGATTCAACACAACAATTAAATGATCCAACTGGGGATGTTATTGAAATTGATGATGGTGAAGAAAATGATGAAGATGAAACTATCATAGCAACAGAAACGGACGATGATGATAATGATGATGATAATAATGACTTAGATGTAGATAGTGAATAAAAGGTATAAAATAATTGATATCTATTTTTACTTTCAGTTATTAAATATATTAACTATATGTGATTTGTTTAATGTTAATTTATACAGGATGAGAGGACGAGGACGTGGATCTTCATCACGGGGTCGAGGAGACCATGGCAGGGGTAGTGTCCACACAAATGAATCAGAAAATATCAATCAAGATTTGGTACAGCACACTGCTTTGATTCCTAGACCAGACCAGGGTGAGAGATCCACACAGGGTGCTGCATCATCCACTCCCGCTTCAGTGCACACATTTGCTACTGCCTCAGCTCCCATAGGTTTGCCACCTATTCCATCGATGGCTACATCTGCATCTGCATCTATATCTGCTTCTGGTAGTTGTGGACCTACAGGATACAGACCATATATTTCCTTAGTAAACTCAATGTGAGTAAAATTTATAAGTATTTTTAAATATGCTTTTAATTTCTATACTTATTTCAATATAATTATTTTGTCAATTATTCTTCTACAGCATGCAGCCTTCTGATCCGATTGCTAGGCGGATTACCTTGATCTTCAAGGAAAAGTTAGTAGCATATGGTTTTTATTGAAAAAATGTACCAGAAGAGGTTAAAGAATTCTATTGGCAAGAATTTAAGGTAATACAAATTTTACAGTACATGTGATTATTTTTACTGTGCATTATTTGTCACTAAATATGAGTAATTACAGAAATACTTCTTATGGGAGGAGGCAATAGAGCAGCTTATGAAGATAGCTTGGAGGAAGAAAGCTGCCGAGCGGTATCGTAGCCTTATATGTAGCGTAAGGAATGGGAAGGAGAAGAGGCTATCACTGACAAAAGGAGTAATGGATGCATGGCAATCCGCTTGGGGAGCAACTGAGTATAAAGAGAAATGCAAAAAATTCTTAAATAACAGAAAGAGTGAAACAGGTGGGCAAGGTGCTGGCCCATTAAGACATTGTGGAGGATCCATATCTCAGTATAGGCATCAACAACAGATGGTATGTACTATTCATTTTCACTTAAATTTTTTCAAATGCTTTAAATTTTATTCAATTTGTTGTGAATTTATATTGAAGCATGTTACTACTATTTATATTTTACTTGTAGCGCGAAAGACTAGGCAGAGATCCTCTACCTCATGAGTTATTTGAGGCTACTCATAAAAAGAAGGGTACCTCAGAGTTTGTTGATGCACGCTCAAAGGCCATTCATGTGAGAAATTAAATAAATTTATAGTAAAGTATTTGATTTGTATTTTATACTGTTATATCACATGGTATCTTTTTTTGAAGGACCGCTTTCTGACTTTGAAAGAGCAAGCATCATAGACAGATAATGACAGTAGTCAGGCATCCCGCATTGATGAGGCTCAGTTATACTTTGAGGCAGTAGGTAGAGAGAAAAAAAGAAGGGTGTATGGTCTTGGATCACAGGCTTCAGTTTTCTTCCCAAACAAGACTTCTGCTAGTACATCCTTCACATCAGCTCAGCAAAATCAGGATCTTCAAAATGAAGTGGCTGATCTCAGACGCAAGATACAGGAGCGTGAGGATAATGAACAAGTATTGCGTGAGGATAATGAACAAGTATTGCGTGAGCAAAATGTGCGGATTACCTCTGAGCTCTCACAGGTGAAAGATTTACTTATGCAGCTTGTGAGTCAAAGGCAAGGCAACCAGCCTTCAGCTCCCGGTGAGGGAACTTCTGAACAGCCTCCTGATCAAGCAGATGAAGCTAATGATGAGGACGAGGACGATGATGAGAATACTACACATTTATAGTTTCTTTTTTCCTTACACATATGTACTAGGATAATAAATAATTTGTTAATTTTTTTAGTTTAAAATTGCACAACTTGATACTTGGATATATGTTTGATTTTATTTATATAATATATGATATTGGATTTGAGTGCATTCATAATAGGTATGACATTTGGTTTTTACATTTTGTTATTGAGATGAGTTGTAATAGGTGAGTGTATTTACAGGTTAAATTGTCTGATTAGATTATATAATTCATACTATTTTATTGTAATTTTATAAATAGTAACGGATTAAGTTGTTACTGATCTGTTAAAAATAATAACGGATTAGTAACGGAAAAATCTGTTATTACCTTTTCACAATTAGTAACAGATTTCTGTAACAGAAAATTCCGTTACTAAAAAAATCCGTTACTAAAACCAACGAAAAGGAAACCACATTTAGTAACGGATTTTCCGTTACAAATCCGTTACTCATTTAGTAACGGATTAGAAAATCCGTTACTCATTTAGTAACGGATTAGAAAATCCGTTACTCATTTAGTAACGGATTAGAAAATCCGTTACTAATGCATTAGCAACGAGGTTTGCTGTAATGGAAACCACATATTAATCGTATCATCTAAAAATTAATTATAAAAGCACAAACAAAATAAAATCATGATGAAAATAATTAATATTTATAAATTAAAATATTATGTTAAAAATTTTTAAAATAAGGAGTTGTATAAAAATAATAAATAAATTATTCTAAATAAAATTTAATTTAACACATTAAAAATAAGTTATACTAATATAAACTATTTTTTATGGCTCTTTTAAATATATAAAAAAATAATTATATGATTGCTTTATTATTCTATTCTTTTTCTATAAAAATTAATATTAATATCATAAAATTTATTAATTTTGATTGTTATCCAATATATATGTATAAAATGAAATTTCACTTTTTTATCTAATAATTATCATTTTGTAAATTTAAATTTTTTATTTTACAATTATGTTATAAGTATTAGTTTAATATTTTAATATTTTTAAATAAATATGGAGATTATATTATCATATAACTGAGTTATATTATGAATTTATCATATGATAATCAATGTTTTAACTTAAAATTTTTATTTACTACAGAATTTATTTTAAAAATCTTATCTCAAAATATCTATTTTAATATTTACATATATTCTCAAATTAAAATATTTATTATCAACTTTAAATTAATTAAGATAATAAAAATTAGTATTCACTTTAAAATTTTAATATAATGGTTAATATCTAATAATATAAATAACAACTTATTATCTCATAACATAATATTCCTAAATTTATTAATTTGTTTATAATTATCAATATATGCATATAATTAATTTTTAGAAAATATTAAAATAGTTAACATTTAAAATTAAGTTAATTGTTAAAATTATAATCTATAACTTTTATGACTTATTTTTTTTATAATTTTGGGTTAATTTTTTTAATTATATTTCAAAATTTATAAATATTTAAATGTGTTATTTTGATAATTCTACATTAAATTTTTTATTTTTTAATATATATATATCACATAATTTAAATATTTATTTAATTAATTTAAATAAATTGAGGTAATAAAAATAATTGTCCACTTTAAAATTTAGATATAATTATACAAAATTAAACCAACAGCTTATTATATAATACTTTTATATAATAAAAAATATTAATCTTTTATAATTACATAAGGAAGTTTTTAGATATTAAAATTGTTAGATTTTTTTATATATAATAGTTTATTCTTCATTAATATAATTAATTTGATTATTATTTTATAATTTTAACCTTATAAATTTAACTATATTATAATTTATTATTATATAATTTCTTATATCAAAATTTGAATTTTCTTATAAGGAATTTATATCTTAAAATTTACGTACTTATTCATTAATTTTAAATTAATTTCGAAAATAAAAATTTTTTTACTTTAAATTTTAAATATAATTGTTATAATTAAAAGATCAATACAATATTTAATAATTTTATATTATTAAAACTATTTTTATATTATTTTTCATAATTAATTAATATTTAATTAAAATTTTCAGTGTAATTATTAATTATTAGAAGAACTATCGATTACCGAATAATTTAATATTAATAAAATTATTGTTTTATATTATTTTTCATAATTATCTATTTAAATGTATTATTTTAATAATATTTATCTCAAAATTTTTGATATTTTTTAAAATTTTAATTTTAAATTAATTTAAATAATAAATTCATTAATTGTTAAAAACTATAAGAGTATACTTAAAATTCCAATTATTCTCTCCTCTTATCACTTTTATATAGTATAGATAGATTATACATTATTATTCTCATGAGTTTTATTATTATTATTATTATTAAATTTTATTCATTGAGTTTTTAAAAAATAAAACTCATAATGTTATTAAATTAATCAAATAATAGTATAAACTTATTTATTAACTATGATGTATAATTTTTTAAATAAATTAAAAAAACCTTTTAAATTAAATACACTATTAAATTATTTATATTAATTAAAATAATAATTTAAATTTATCTAAACGTATAATGATATATTTTAAATTTTCTTTTTCATATTCAATTCATGCCATTCATTAATTTTAAATTTAATACTATAAAATATATTTATAATATATTTCTCAATTGTAATATAATTATATTACAAAACAAACTTCTATCTTTATTTATTTGCTTTAAATTTTTTAATATTAAATTTATTTAAGTACTTCTTTTTTTTAAACTTTATTTTATTAATACTTTTAATATCCATTAATTAAATTTCAGCTTATTATTTTAATTTATATTTTAAAATATGAATTTATTATTTTAATATTTATCTAATATTTCAACATATTATTTTGATAATCCTTATTTTAAAATTAATCTAATTGTATTTTCAATTTATTTAGGAATTTCTTTTAGATTTTCTTAGTAAACCTCAAAAATAATTTAAATCTTAAAATTATTATCTAACATATATCTTTATTTAAATAATTTAATCTTATTATATTTTTATATATTCTTTAAAAAAATTTTCACTAATTATAAAATTAATTTAAATAATAAAATTATCATTTATTTTAAAAATTAAATTTTAAGTATTAATATTATCAACTTCAAAATAATTAAAGATTATAGTAAATAAATAAAAAATTTAAAGACATTATCTATAATCTTAATATTCTCCGCTCTTCCAACTTTTATATATATAAATATGGATATATGAATAATTATTATATTAAAAAATATTACTTAACTAATATAATTTTCTTTTACAATAAAATAAAATGCGTACTTTCATTAAATCATAAATCGATAAATTTTTTAAATTATGTTTCAATGAAATTTAATTAATTACATATAATGATTGGTTTAACTTAAATTAATTTAGAAAATAAATATTACTTAATAATAAAAATTGAATTTAAAAAATTATTAATATAATCAATCCAAAATTTAACTTTTAATTTTTTTAATTGTTGACCAATCAAAATAAAGATAAATATGTTATTATCATATTCAACTAAAAATAGTTTAAAAAATCTCATTATTCCCTCTCTTTTCATTGTAATGCATATTTATAATTTCATTCCATAATAAAGTATTAAAATTATAATATTATATATAAATAAATAAATATAGAATTAACTCAATCAATTTTTAATTTATTATTTGTATATAATAAACTTGTTGAATCAAAGTGTTCTAATCCTTATTTTGATACTAATAAACCATTAGTGTGCTACTAATTATCTTTAAAAGTGTTTGTGTGAACTTATAGGCCCCTAATTTAAATAAATGGAATTGCTTTATTTTCAAGAATGAAAAGTGTTAAGATTGAAAGCATACTATAAGAAAGGGATCAAAACATAATTTTTAGTTTATGCATTGTGAATTTTAATTAATTAATTGGGTTGGTTCAAGTTCATTATTTCGAATTCTAAAACTTATAAATAATTTCAATTTTTTTAAAAAATTATTTTTGGGTACCAAAATGAAATTTGATATATGAAGCCTTTTTGAAGATACTTTTCTATCAAATAACATATTAAAAAATATACGCTACAACAATTCAAATAGAATAAAAATTGAAAGTTTGTAACTTGGGTTTTTGCTCCATAACTCTTTGAAGGACCAAAATGAAAATTTTCAAATAGAGTGCTTTTGAAATTATTTTTTATCAAACTAAAAGATCTTAAAATATAGGTTACAAGGATTCAAATAGATTGAAAATCAGAATTTTATAGTCTAAATTATGATTTCTCAAAAATTTAATGAAATATTTTTATAACTCTAAAGTCAATATTATGCTGCCGAAAATAGAGAAGTAGAGGCAAAACTTCCAACGTTCGACTGCCAAATATTGGACTTTAGGCTGTCAAATGTCTATTTTCAAGAAGTTGTGTTTCACCTCTAAAGGTTCGGCTGCTGAATTTTAACCTTAGGCCGTCAAATCTAAGTTTTTCTGAGCATGAAATAACAAATATTTCAGTATACAAATGGCTCTATTTACATTTAATATATTCCCAACAGTCATATTTATGTAAGAACTATAAATATAATGTATTTCTTATCTGAACAAAGTTACAACAATCATCTAAGCACACATTTATTGATATTCAAGCTTTTCACACTCTTTCTCTCTCTAAACCTTGAGTTATAGCATTAATTTCTTAAAAGCTAGTTTCGAGTTGTAATTGATTTATCTTTTGAGATTGAGTGAAGGTTGTCGAGTGAATTTATTGTATTGAGTGTAATTTTGAGCAAAGGATTGCTCTTATGAGAAAAAGAGGATTGTAATGAGCAAGGGTTTTACTCTAGAATTGTAAGGGGTTTTAATCTTCACCCAAAGAAGATTTAATAGTGGAGTTGAACTCTCAATAAGAGCTTTAAAGAGATGACATAGGCTTGAGATAGATGAATCTCTATAAATCCTTGTGTTCATTATCACTCTTCCTTCTTTATTCCTTTTCAACTTATATTTTTAGCCTTTAATTTTTATAAACCCAATTCACCCCCCTTTTGGGTTGCTTCAAGGGACAACAAGTGGTATAAGAGCAAGTCTCCTTTTCTAGAAAATTTAATCATCTTGGAGTAAAGATCAAATGGCAACCCTCAATGCTCAAGAAGGCCAATCGGTGTTGAGACCATCCTTCTTTGATGGAAATGACTTTCTATATTGAAAAAATAGAATGTACTATTTTCTCAAATCGAAAGGAGTTGATTTGTGGGATATTGTAAAGAATAATCCTTTCTTCCTAACAAAAGTGGTAGAGGAAAAGCAAGAGTAAAAACCAAAGAGTCAATGGAGTAAACTAAAGAAGAGAAGAGTAGCCCTTAATGACAAATCCATTCAAATTTTGTCCTGTGCTCTTAGTAGAAGTGAGTACAATAAAGTATGCATGAAGTCTACCACCAAGGAGATTTGAGATATTTTGGTTGTCACTCATGAAGGTACCAATCAAGTCAAATAAAATGAGATGGAATCCCTCATCTATCAATATGAGTTATTCAAAATGAAATTCAATGAAACTATTAGCCAAATGTATGATAGGTTCATTGAGATTATTGGAGGGATGAAATCTCTTGGGAAGACATTAACAAATGAGGAATTGGTGAAGAAAATTTTTAGATGTCTACCTAAGGAATGGCTACCAAAGGTGACCTCTTTAAAGGATGCTAAAGACTTAAATAAGGTACAATTGGATGAACTTTTGAGGAATCTCATTAATTATGAGATGACTTTAAAGAGAGAGAAAGTGGAGGAACCTAGCAAAGTGAAAAAGAATATTGCTCTAAAAGTATCCTCCAAAGACACTAGTGAGGAAGAAGAATAGCTAAATGAAGAAGAATTAGCCTCGGTGACTAGAAGGATAAGAAAGTTGCTCTTTCAAAATAAAAGTTCATCCCAAAAAAGAGTTTTAGAAAGGAGAAAGGTGAATCAAGCAAGAAGAAAGTGGTTATTTGTTATGAGTGCAATAAACCAGGTCACTACAAAGTAGATTGTCCCAAGTTGAAGAAGCCTACTAAAAATTTCAAGAAGAAGGTTTTCAAAGCAATATGGGATGAGTTAAATGATACCAAAGAGGAGAATATTGGCAATGAAGCCGCCACCATGTGCTTTATGGCTTTAGAGGAAAGCTTCAATGAGATAACTACACTTGATGATATTACAATATGTGATGATGTTGTTGAATTTTCATATGATGAACTTGTTAGTGCTTTAAAAATGATGAATGATGAACTTGAAAAGAGTCATAAGAAAAATAAAGTTTTGAAAAGTGAGTTAGTTAGCTTAAAAAGGAAAAGTGAGAACTAACCTAGGAATTTTTACTCTCAAATGATCATTTACAAAAATCCTTAAATGAGCTCTCATTAGAAAATAAATATTTGAAAAATAAAATTCTTGAGTTGAAAATTTCTCTTTCAAAACTTTCCAAAGGTAAAGACAAACTTGATAAAATATTATACTCTCAAAAGTCTCCTAACATCAAATATGGCATTGGCTATGAAATCAACTCAAGTAAATCCTTCTAAAACTATTTTTGTTAAAGCTATTAACTTAAATAAACCTAAGGTTTCTAGCCCTAATGGAAATGTACCTAAAGCTTCTAGTAGTAATGTACCTAAAAATAATGCACATATACACTAATCCACTAATCACAATATTTATATAAGACATACACCTAGGCAATTTACATGTAAAAGAAATCATTATTATAAAGTACATATTTCTAGTTCACATAATCATCACACTCATCATACCTCTTACTCACATGCTTATCATGGACAAAGGAGAAATGGTTACATGAGAATATAAGCACATTCATTCACCTATGGACTTAGAACAAGAAGGTTCAATGGTCATTGTCACTATTGTGGCAAGTTTAGTCACACCAACTGTAAGTGTACTATTAGAAAAGTACATGTTGGATATGAAAGTATTTGAAAATCAAAAAATGAAATAATAACTCCCAATGATCCAAGTACATTTGGGTACCTAAAGTTATTTGAATCTCTTTTTGTAGGTATGCTTAAAATCATTGAAGTTTGAAAGCAAATGATATTTAGATAGTGGATGTTCAAGGCACATGATTGAAAATTCAAGTCAATTTATCTCTCTTAAAAAGAAGGATGGTAGTGGACAAGTAACCTTTGGAGATAATAGAAAAGGTAAAATTGTGGGAATAGGTAAGGTTGGTAAAGAAAACTTTCCTATTCTTGATAAAGTTATCTTAGTTAATAGTTTAAAGCATAATTTATTAAGTGTAAGTCAATTATGTGATAAAGTAGCAGAGTCATCTTTGAACCAAAATCATACTTTGCCTCTAGAATGTCGAATAACAAAATATTGTTTGTTGGTAAAAGAGTTGAAAATATTTATGTTATTGATTTATAAGTATGTCTAATTAAGATATGAAGTGTTTTGTGTCCATAAGTGATAGTGCTTGGGTTTGGCATAAGAGGCTCTCTCATGCTAGCATGGATCTTCTAAAAAATTTGAGTAAGGATGAGCTAGTTAATAGACTTCCAAAGATTAAATTTGAAATGGACAAAGTGTGTGATGTTTGTCAAATGGATAAGCAAGTTAAAAGCTCTTTTAAATCTATTAATAAAGTAATTACCTCTAAACCCCTACAATTTTTTCACATGGATTTGTTTGGTCCAACTAGAGTATCTAGTCTTGGTAGTATGCATTATAGTTTTGTCATAGTAGATGACTATTCTAAGTACACTTGGATTGTATTACTTGCTCATAAGGATGATTATTTTGATGCTTTTAAAAGTTCTACAAAGAAAGTTGAAAATAAAAAAGGTTTTTAAATTTCTTCAATAAGGAGTGATCATGGTAGAGAATTTGAAAATGAAAAGTTTGAAGTTTTTTGTAACAAGTTAGGAATCACTCATAATGTTTCATCTCCTAAAACTCCCCAATAAAATGGTGTTGTTGAAAGAAAATGTATAACTCTTTTAGATATGGGGAGGATTATGTTAAGAGAATATAACCTACCTACCTATTTTTGGGCAGAAGCCATTAATACAGCTTGTTATATTTCAAATCGAGTTTTAATTAGAACTCTTTTAAATAAAACCCCTTATGAGTTTTGGAATAGAAGAAAACCTAGAGTTAGTTATTTTAGAGTTTTTGGTTATAAATGTTTTATCTTAAACAACAAGGATAATTTGGGTAAATTCGACTCTAAAACCGATGAAAGTATCTTCTTAGGATACTCTACATCTAGTAAATTATATAGAGTTTTCAATAAGAAAATCTTGATAGTTAAAGAGGCAATGCATTTTGTTTTTTATGAATATAATCCTTTTGCTCCTAGAAAGGAAATGGTTTGTAATGATGATCTTATAGGTAACATTGATAAGTTGATCTTTGAAAATCCTTAATCTCATGGAGATCAAAGTCAACCCAAAGAGGATACTATAGAGGCAAAAAAAGATAAGAGTGAACTCCAAGAGCAATAAATGCAATCTACACAAAGTCAAAGAGTCCAACATGACTTGCTAAAGGAGTGGACCTACAAGAAGGATCATTCCAAGGACCAAATAATTAATAATGTATCATAAGGGATAACAATTAGATCATCTATTAGACATGTATATAATAACATTGCTTTCATATCTCATATAGAACCTAAGTCTATAGACAAAGCCAAGGAGTCCAACATGACTTGATAAAGGAGTGGACCTACTAGAAGGATCATTCTGAGGACCAAATAATTGGTAATGTATTATAAGGAAAAACAACTAGATCCTCTATTAGACATATATATAATAACATTGCTTTCATATCTCATATAGAACCTAAATCCATAGATGAGGCTATTAGTTATGAGAGTTGGGTTCTTGCTATGCAAGAAGAACTCAATCAATTTGAAAGGAACAAGGTTTAGTCCTTAGTTCCTAGACCTAAACATCACCCTACAATGAGCATCAAATGGGTGTTTAGAAATAACCTTGATGAAGATGGCAATATCACTGGGAACAAAACTAGGTTGGTAGCTAAAGGCTATAACCAAGAGGAGGGTATAGACTATGATAGATGTTTGTCCCCGTAGCTAGACTAGAAGCCATTAGAATCTTGCTTGCATATGCATCTTACATGAATTTTAAGTTTTTCCAAGTGGATGTGAAAAGTGCTTTTTTAAATGGTTTTATTGAGGAGAAGGTTTATGTTGAGCAACCTCCCGTTTTTGAAAATCATGACTTTTCAAATCATATTTTTAAATTGTAAAAAATTTTATATAGTTTAAAACAAGTTCCAAGAGCTTGGTATGAAAGATTAAGTAATTTTCTTTTGCAAAATGATTTTTCAAAAAGTAATGTAGATATAATCCTTTTTGAAAAAAATCATGAAAATGATATCCTTGTAGTGTAAATATATGTTGATGATATTATATTTGGTGCTACTAATGTGTGTTTGTGTGAAGAGTTTTCAAAAGTAATGAAAAGTGAGTTTAAGGTGAGTATGATGAGAGAACTTAAATTCTTCCTTGGACTTTAAATCAAACAAGCTAAGGATGATATCTTTATCAACCAAGCTAAATACACAAAGGAGCTAATCAAAAGATTTGGGATGGAGAATAGCAAGCCTAGTAGAACTCTAATGAGCACAAACACCAAGCTTGATAAGGATGAAAAGAGTAAACAGGCTGGTGAAAAGCTCTATAGAGATATAATCGGAAGCTTTTTATATCTTACTGTATCTAGACCGGATATCATACTTTTCATATACTTATGTGCACGTTTTCAATCATGTCCTAAAGAGTCACATTTGCATACCATTTGCATGGCGTTAAACACATTCTTAAGTATTTGAATAATACATTGCATTTGTAGTTATGGTACCTTAAAAGTGTATCTTCTATTTTGTATTCCTATTCGGATGTCGACTTTGCCAGTAGTATCCTTGATAGGAAAAGTACCTTAGATACTTGCCAATTTCTAGGACAATCTTTTATTTCTTGATGTAATAAGAAATAAAATTCGGTTGCACTTTCAACTGCTGAAGTTGAATATGTGGCAATGAGTCTTTGTTGCAGTTAAATCCTTTGGATTGAGCAACAATTGAGAGATTTTGAAGTGTCTCTTAATTAAATTCTTATTAAATGTGATAATACAAGTACAATCAATTTGACTAAAAACCACATTCAATATTCTAGAACTAAGTATATTGATATTAGACATCATTTCATTCGTGATCATGTGTTAAATGGTGATATTATTCTTTACTTTTCGGATAAAAAGAATCAACTAGCTGATATTTTTACTAAACTTTTAAATGAAGAAATATTTAACTTCATTAAAAGAGAATTGAGAAAGTTAGATGGTGTTATTTGTTCAGTATGTGCTTTTTTTTGTGTTCTTAATACCTTTATTTATTGTACCTTATTTGAGAGTATGTTAAATGTGTTTAATATCTTTTTTATTGTTATAAAATGCAAGTTTATCATGGTTTATATACTTTAGTGAATAGTAGTGTGAATAGAGCTGTAACTTAGTAAATTTTTTATTTTAAGAGTTTTGGTTAGTTTTGAAAGTGTTTTTAGTCTTTTATCAAATTTAAGCATTATATATAAAAATGGTTATCAAATTATTTTTCTCCAAAATGTGAGTTTATTATGATTTTTTATTTATTGTGAATAGTATTTTAAAATTGCAACATTTCATTTTAAGGTTTTGATACAATTTTACTATACTTAAAGTTTTTTTTCAAAATTATTTAATCTATTTTATATATATGAAGTTTTTGAAAATATATTTGGAATGAAACTCTTTGTTAAAATACATATTTGCTGAATATCGAAACTTTATGAATGCAGTGAATAATATTTTAAAAATTGACAATTTTACTTCAAATATTTTGATTTATTTTTATAAATATCTTGTATTATTTTCAAATTTATATTAATTATCTCAAATGATTTTAAAGTTAGTCTTATTTAAAAAAATAAATAAGTACTTTTAAATTTGAGAAAAGTGAACGATTTTGAAATTTTTAAAATGTTGATTCTGCATAAAAATTTCTAGTTTCGGAGGCACTTTCGGGAGCACACTGAAATATGCAAGAAAATTTAGTTTTTCACATTTTTTGACATTTACCTTTGAATATTTTATATTTTTATCATTTTCTCCTTATTTTTAGATATATTTATGATTTTTCTTTTATATTTGGATAATTTTTTGATTTTATCATTTGATTAAAATTTTTTTTATTAATATACATTTTCTTACTTCTCCTTTATACATTTATGGTACTTTTAGTTTTTTATAGTGTCAAAAGGGGAGATATATACATATTGGTTTATGATATTTTTATTGAGCCATAATTGATTTTTTTTTTTTTTTGAAAAGGAAATACTTTAAGGGGGAATAATTTTCTAAAATCTACATACTACACTTGTGATTATTATCTTATCATTTACCGATTGTTTGTCATCATAAAAAAGGGGAGATTGTTGGACCTAAGTGTTCTAATCCTTATTTTGATACTAATAAATAATTAGTGTGCTACTAATTATTTTTAGAAGTGTTTGTGTGAGTTTATAGGCCCCTAATTTAAATAAATAGAATTGTTTCATTTTTAAGAATAAAAAGTACCAAGATTAGAAGTATAGTACAAGAAAGGAATCAAAATGTAATTTTTAATTTATACATTGTGAATTTCAATTAATTAATTGTGTTGACTCAAGTTTTTTTTTTTTTTAATTCTAAAACTTATAAATATGGCCAAGTTTTAAGAAATTATTTTTGGAGATCAAAATGAAATTTGATATATGGAGCCTTTTTGAAGATACTTTTCTAGCGATAAGAGATTTTAAATTATAGGTTACAACAATTCAAATAGAATAAAAATTAGATGTTTATAACTTAGGTTTTGCTCCATAACTCTTTAAGGGATCAAAATGAAATTTTCTAAAAGGATTGCTTTTGAAATTATTTTTTTATCAAAATAAAAGATCTTAAAGTATAGGTTACAATGATTCAAACGGATTGAAAATCGGGAGTTTTATAATCTAAGTTATGATTTTTCAAATATTTTTGTGCCTCTAAAGTCAATACTAGACCTCCAAAAATAGAGAAGTAGAGGCAAAACTTTCAATGCTTGGCCACCGAACATTGGGACTTTAGGTTGCTGAAAGTCTGTTTTCAAAAAGTTGTGTTTTTACTTCCAATGATTCGACCGTCGAACTTTAACCTTAGACCGCCAAACTTGAGTTTTTCTGAGTATAAAATATTTCAGTATACAAACAGGTTTATTTGCATTTAATGCATCTCCAATGCCCATATTTATGTTAGAACTATAAATATAATGTGTTTTTATCTGAATAAAGTTACAACAACCATCTAAACACACATTTATTGGGATTCAAACTTTTCACACTCTTTTTCTTTCTAAACCTTTAGCCATGACATTAATTTCTTAAAAGTTAGTTTTGAGCTATAATTGGTTTGTCTTTTGAGGTTGAATGAAGATTTTGAGTTTATTTATTGCATTGAGTTTGATTTTCAGCAAATGATTGCTCTTATGAAAAAAAGAGAATTGTAATGAGCAACGATTTTACTCTAAAAATGTAAAGGGTTTTAATCTTTACTAAAAAAAAATTTGATAATGGAGTTGAACTCTTAAAAAGGGTCTTGAGGAGAGAACGTAAGCTTGTGATAGTTGAATATTTATAAATTCTTGTGTTTATTATCACTCTTCCTTCCTTATTTCTTTTTAACGTGTGTTTTTAGCCTTTAAATTTTATAAACCCAAATCACCTCTCTAGGATTGTTTTAAGAGACAACAAAACTAATTTATAACAATAAATTTTAGAAAAATATAAATCACAAAAAATTCACTAAAAAAATAACCAATGAAAATATAATCTCATATATTAGGATGATTTTAAAAAATATATATTTTTCTTAATTTTGTCGGAATATATAACTTTTTACTTATTATTCAAACTATTTTTGATAGTAAAAGCTATTTTTTTCGTATGCATTGTTCAGAGTGGTACAATAACAAAACTAATATATACAAAGATAAAAATAGACTTAATCTGATCATAAAATATGATTAATATAATCTAATCTAATCTATAGATTATAAAAATTACAATTGATAAATCTTTTCATATTTTTAAGATTAAATTAAAATATTAAATAATAGTAAATTTATTTTTAAATTTTTTATTTTATTAATATTTTTAATTCTCACTAATTAAATTTAATTTCATATTTTTCATTTCTACCTAAAAATATGAATTTATTATTTTAATAATTATCTAATATTTTAATATGTTATTTTAATAATTTTAATTTTAAAATAAATATAATTTTATTTTTATTAATTTAAGTACTTCTTTTAAATTTTTTAGCACACTCTAAAATTAATTTAAATAATAAAATCATAATCTAATTACATCCTTATTTAAAAAAATTTAATATAACTATATTTTTATCTATATCTTTTAAATTTTCTACACTAACTATAAAATTAATTTAAATAATAAAGTATTATTTATTTTAAATAATAAAATTATCAACTAAAAAAATTAAAAACTATTATAAATAAATAAATAAAAATTAAGCGTATTATAAAAAATTTTAATATTTTTCGCTTTCCACATCTATATATAATATAGATATTAATTTAAAGTTTGTTTAAATTTAAAAGTGGATAATAATTTTATAATTGAATTTAAATTTTAAAGTATATAATAATTTAAAAAAATAATTTTGATAATATGAAATTATGAGAGGCTAAGAATTATATTTTAAATTTAAAATTAAATATTAAATAATACTAAAAAAGTAATATAAAACTGTTAGATATAATGTTGTCCTTTTATTTTTTTACAATTACATCTAAATTTTAAAGTTAGTAAAAAAATATTTTTTTTTGAATTATACATAAGTATCAAAAAGTCAAATCTTGAAATAAGATTATTAAAATAAATTTTTATTTTGATAAATTAAATAATTAGATAACAGTGTTAATTTAAAAATAATAATAAAATTTCTACATTTAAAAAAGAAAAACTTATTAATTTTGAAAATATAATAAAAAATTCATTTTATTTTTCAATTAATTTTAATAAATTTAAATAAAATTTATAAACGTGAGGATCATATCTAATCATTGGTAAAGATAAATTACAATATCATTTAAGTTATTAAAATATAATAATAAAATATTAAATGATTTAATAATAAATTTAAATTTTAACATTTTTACTATTTTTTTGCCCGAATATATATATATATATATATATATAATTAACGTACATATTGAATAAAACTAATATATATAAAAGTGGGAAAGAGACGTTAATTAGATAATTATAAAAAATATATATAAGGACAATAAATTTATTTTTATTTTTAATTAATTAGATAATTATATTTGAGTTTTATTTAAAATAAAATTATTAAAAACTTAGTATTTTACAAAATTATTAACAACTTATGTTAACATTATAATCTAATATAACATTAAAAAAAACTAATTAAAATAAAAAATTTGTATTTGAAATATTTTAAAATTTTGTATTTTCAGATCTTATTAAAAAATTTGTTATAATATTTAATTTTGTCGCTAAATATTTTTTTTATATATAATTGTGTTATAACATTTTTAAAAAAATATATATACTCGATAATTTTATTATATAATAAGTATTATTACATAAATAAAAGTTTTGTACTTTACTATAAAATTTATAATACTTCATTTATAATAATAAATTGGCTGAAGTAATATACCTTATAATTTTATATCATGATAATCTTTTTAACTAATTATGATTAGATATAGTCATAATAATTTGGTACTATAACGATAAAACACCAAATTAATTTAATTGTTCTATAAACAATTAAATTTTAATATCAATAATTTTATGTAAAATAAAATTATTATTTTAATAGGATAAAGTTAATTAGTAATACATGATTTATTGTACTTATAAAATAGATTATGATTATACTATAAAAATAATAATATTTTACTGTATTAAAAAATAATTGTAAGTAAAGTAATTAATAATAAAAATTTTGTCAATGACTAAATTTAAAATCAATAAATTTATGCAAAATAAAATATAAATTATTAATTTAAAATTTGTATTACATTAAAGTAAAATTACTCATTGATACACTATATATTCCTTCCGTACTATCTAAGAAGGACGTAGACCGTTTACACGATCAATATCACATCTCTTGAGAGATCTTTCGCGTCTTTACTCCATCTCTGAGCGTTCGAGTAGATGACCATATCCCTGCGGAGGATACCATCATGGTGTATGAAGAACAGTTGAAGGCGGATCTTCAGTTTTCCATGGACTCATTTTTTACTGAGATCCTTCTATTCCACAAGCTTTTAGTCACCCAGCTGCACCCCAACAGCTGGAGGATCTTGGTAGCATTCCAGTTTGTTTGTTTAAATAATAATATTGAGCCAAGTGTTGCACTGTTCTCCCAGCTATACTAGCTAGGTACCCGAAGAAATGAAGAATTTTAGTACTTTAGTGGGAAAAAACGTCATAAGCTTTTCAATCGGATCCCCCACCGGGTGTCCGGGAGTTTCGATCCCCTTCGAACGAGTTGGAGTTGGAACATATGGGTGGAGCTGAGAAAGGATGGAGTCCAACCACGGAGGAGTGAGGAAGAGGCTTTAAACTTCCTCTGGACGATGGCCATGTCCCAGAAAATAAACATCACTAAGGCGGTGAGGAACACCGTTTTATCATGGCAGAGCCATCTCCAAGCGAGCCAAGCACGGGGTCCTCACCCGCCCAACCTTCCTAGCCTTGGGTAAAGCACCTCCCTAGCTAGCGAGCAATGTATTTTTCTTTTCGACTTCTTGTGTGCTTCAAACTGCCTCACTTACTCACTTTTTGCTCTATGCAGATATGGTCAGATCAAGGAACAAGTTCATCAAGGTGACTTGTGTTGCCCGCAAGGGCAAAACTGTCGCCGGAGCATATAGTCCACCTCTCAAAAGGACTTGCCAGGCAAAGGGGATAATCATGCTTCCTCCTCCACCCCCTCCACCTGCTCCCGAGAAAACAGCCCCCTCTCAGCCCTAGTCTTCTTCTTGGGATACCCCTGCTGCAATCCTCAGAGCTAGTAGCCATTTGAACAGGTGACCAATTGAGTAATCGGGGGTGGGTATCACAGATATGCATCTTCCCGTCAAAAGGTTGGTGATTTTTTCAAATAAGGATAAAAGTGCAAAAAGCTGAAAAGAAAAGAAAAGTATTGCAAATAAAGGGAAAGTCACTCCAAGAGCTATAAAAGCCTAACTAAATAGAATTTGTGCATGAATAAGAAAATATGTCTCTTGATGAAAGCAACCCTCAATCATGGTAGATAAAAGGAAACGAGGAAAGAGGGAAGTAACCTTGGTGCATGCGTACTTCACTACAATGCTTCAAATTAGGGGTCTAGGGTAAGAGTTTAAGTGGAAATAAGGATCAAATAGTAAAAAAAAACTTGTTTAACTAAGTTTATTTGCGTGAGGACAAGCAAAAGGCTAAGTGTAGGGGTATTTGATCAAACCAAAATTAAGCCCATTTTTCATGTTATTATTTATGTTAAATTACACATTTTCTATCTAATTTTGTGGTTTTGATCTTGTTTTACAGAAAATGGGGTAAAATGATGAATTGATAAAAAAATGATCTAAAAGTGCTCAAAAGATGGTTTGGCCAAAGATGCTTGATCAAACCACTCTCAAGGAATGGCCAAGAAAGCTATTTAATTGAATGGAAGGAAAAGTCAAGAAGACAAGCTGGTGTGTCCAGAGCTGTTTGCCCAAACAACTGGGAAAACAATCCTTTAAAGCTGAAACCCGAAAGTGGTCCAGAAGACAAAAATAATTGAAACCCAGAAGTGTCTTGTTGTTTGCCCAAACAACTGTCCAAAAAAACTTCACAGCATAAATTGAGAAGGATAAAGAACAGTGCAGTCTTGTTGTTTGCCCAAACAGTTGTCCAAACCAGATTCCGCAGTTCAGAAACAGAGAATAGATAGCACAGACTGGCTGTTTGTTCGACAGTTTGCCCAAACAGCTGGACAAACAGATTTTGCAGTAGAATTGTGCAGAAACGTGGGAAAGCTAGAAATTTGAATTTTCAGAGTTCTATCCTATATCAAACACATCAAGACATATCAGAAGCATATCAAACACCTACCTACACCAACCCTAGCTGCCAGTTAGTCCCAATCACAAAGAGATACAATTTCAAAAGGAATTAAAGTCCCAATTGTAGAAGAATTCTATCTAATCAAGGGCTGACCTAGGGTTTTCCATTCAGCTATAAATACATAGCCTTTCAGCAACCAAAGTATGACTGAATTTCGAATCATCACCATACAGCATCCTTACCACAGCTGCCTCAGCAGGCCGAATTGCTTTTCTTTGCTTTCTTTCTTTATTTTGATATTAGTTTTAGCCATGAGTGGCTGAAACCCTAATTTCTAGTTAAAGATTAGGTGAAATTTCAGTTTGTTAATGGATTAGGAGATTTGAAACTATTGTGTTCATCTTTTATTTATCAATATTTATGTAATTTTATGCTTAATTCTATTGTTACCTTGCTGTTTAGATCAATAGGGCCCATTAATTCTTGATTGCAAAGTAATAATTTGTTAGTTTGAAGAGTTTAAGTCCGTAATTGCTTGAATTGTTCAAATACAAGTAACTATTGGTTTAAAAACTAAGGAAATTGCATAACCTAGCTCAAGATCACCATACATTTGGTTAGCTAGAATTAGGTCTCTCTATTTCTTAATGCAATTAACGGTTGAAAAGTAAAAAATTCTAAGGACGTTCCTTGGCAACTTATTAATTAGTAATTAATTAGCAAATGTTTCCTAATTAATCTATGCTTAAGGAGGGATATGATTGTGAGAAACGTCTTCCATAACCATAACTAATTTATTGAACCAAATAAAAGAATTTTAGTCTCAATGATCAATCCCAACAACTGAAATAGATCCTATACTTCAACTAGAATATTCTCATCATTGAATCTCTTTTATTTCATTTATTGCTTTTCTTTATTGCTTTCAATTTTAGTTTAGTTCATTAATCTACAAAACCCCTCTATTTTTACTTTTTAGTTTATTTTCTTGGTCGTTGATTGAAGAATCGGTAAGTATCAATTCCCTGTGGATACGATCCTTTTGCCACTATCTACAGCTGTAAAATTGTTGATAACTAAAAAGGTTATTTTTGACCGGTCTTGACAACCGCATAGTCAGTAAGCCATTCACTTAGGTCATCCCCAGAGTAGCGTGGAAACTTAAGTTTCGCTAATCGAGATGAGAATAGTGGATGTCCCCCTTCAATCACTTCTTTTGTGCTTTGTGGACGTATCCCAGTAAGTGTACTTCCTTCATTGGAAGATGGTTCTTGCTTATTGAGAAGAATTTTAGTAGTCTTGGTGATGGTGAGTTCAAGTTGCCGCAGCTTTTCGGTCAAGCCTTGTTCGAGCTTGTTGAAATTTTTCTGGAGTCCACCCAAGGCAGCCTCCATGTTCTCAATCCTCTCTTTATTAGTGGCCATCGCGGCTCTGATACTAATTGATAGGATCCTAAATTATATTATTCTATATAGGGTGAGAATAAAATCTCAGAATTTGATTCAAATTCAACTTTTCCTTTCATTCGATGACCCAACAGCTTATATACACATGTGGATAAAGTCGGCTATCTACCACTCACACACTCAGCTACTAACTAGTAAGATAATTGCAACAACAAATAGAAATAAAAATTAATTGCAGTACAGAACATCCATGTTTCATGTCTTGCATGTGTATGTGTCCACTAAGTATCCACTTCTGCATATATGCACGTTTTGCCTATTTCTAACTCAGAATACCACATATTCATGGTATTTTGAGTGCATGGTAAACTACTGTAAAGACCATCGAACCTCATCATGGAGCTACCACAAATCGAGTTAACTCCACACAAGTTGCTACAAATCGAGTTAATTCTACACAACACAAGCACATACTTCTGAGTATAAGAAGCACGATCTCTAGTTATTTGTACTTTTGCATTTCATAAGGGTAATGGGTGGTACAATGGCTTCACGAAACCCATTTATCTATGAACGAAGATATAAGGACAGAATGAAGCATGCAACAACCTTAAAAAACATGTGGATATAAGTAGCCATGCATTTGATTGTATGAAAAATATTTATTTGGGCTTGATTCATCGTAGAACAACATATTTTTAAGATATAATAAATTTCATCATAAAAAATAGATGAGACCACTTTAATATTTTTTGGGTCCATTATAGACCAGGTCTATTTAAGAATTTCTATTAATTGTAAATCCATCTTACAATATTATAAATTTTTTTCTTTGTAAAAAGTTTTATTCTTTTTAATAGCTAATATATTTTCTTTATTGTGAGAGTAATTTTGAAAAATGGATGTATTATTGGTTTATTTAAATTCAATAATTTAATAACGAGATCTTACGCTTGAATTTAAACTTTATTCTATATGTTTTATAATTATATTAACATGTTATACTTTAAAAAGAATCTTACCATGAAAATAAAAATAAAAATAAAAATGATAGGAATAAAAATAATTTCTCAAGTCATAATGTTATGAATTTTATTTCTTTTACCCATTGGACAATCCATGTAAATATATTAATTTACATTATATTCTGAACTTTAAATATTATAATAAAATTAAATTTTTTGAATTTATTATGAGTATTAAATTAAAATTTGAAAAATTAACGGTAAATTACAATATAATTTTAAATTTTTATTTAATTAATAAAATAATTTTTAAATACATATTTTTATTTCAATAATATTATTTTATATAAGCTAATATTTTGAATATATATTGTACATTAAAAACTGCTGATCAAACTTTATTTAATTTTTAGTGTCAAAACTATATTGCTTTTATAAAATATATTTATCACATCTAGCATCTTATTTCCCAAAAAAAAAAAAATCAATAACGAAAAAGTGGATATAGAAAGTAGCTTTACATGCATAAAGTTCATATAATACAGTTTAAGGTAAAGCAACAAATCTGAGATGTCTATTTAACTAACATGATAGGGGTGAGCAGTATTCGGTTCAAATCGAAAAAATCGATCGAACCGAATCGATTTGAAAATTTAGTTCGGTTTTTTATACATTTCGGTTCGGTTCGGTTTGATTTTTAATTTTAGAAATTTCAATTATTTCGGTTATTTCGGTTCGGTTCGGTTTTGATCAGAAAAAACCGAAAAAATCGAACCGAACCGATTAGTGATAATAATATGTTTTTTCAATAATATAGAGAAATTAAATCATATTAAGGTTAAAATATTTTAATTAAATTTTAAAATATTAAAAATAAAGTGTAAAAAATAAAAAATTTATTAAAAATTGAAACCGATCAAACCGAACCGAATCAAACCGGTTCGGTTCGATTCAATTTCTGACCAAAATCGGTTCGGTTTTTATAAACACTAAAATTTTGGTTTTCGGTTTATTCAGTTCGATTCGATTTTGAATCGAACCGACCGAATGCTCACCCCTAAACATGAAGAAGGGTAAAAAAGGAGAGGATTGAGGAAAAACATGAAAACATGCTTAGGAATTATTTACTTTCAAAAGATAGAAAAAAAAAAATTGAATCATACAACTGGAGTTAAAAATAATTAGCACAAGAATTTTGCTAAAAGATATAATATAAAAAAGAAAACAATGAGCATATTGTTTCATTTTAATTATTTTTCTCAATTTATTTTTCTTATAGAAATACTAATTATAATACTTTAATATAAAATCAATCATATTTAATGTTTAATTAAATCAATTATATTTTAATTGAAATACAATTATTAATTTTACTTATTTCAATTTCAATTCAATTGATGTATTGATTAAAATGTTTTTGTACATAATTTATTATTATTACTTTTTGATATACATTTTTAAATTAGTATTCATAGGTTTAAAAACTAAAACTCTTTTTTATACATTTTCTTTATAAATGACGTAGAATTTTAGTTTAAACGAGTAGTTATAGATTTAATTCTAACATTTTTTTTTTGCTATTAATTTACTTATTTCATGTCTTAAAATTAAGAATTTTAATTTTATTATAATAGAATAGAATTTAAGTGTAAGAACTATCAATTATAAATTTATACAAACTCTAATATCAATTTAAATAATTAAAATAAAAAATAAATTAATTTAATAGGCAATTAAAATTTAATTATTTATTATAATTAAAACTAAACTTTAATGGGTAATTTTCGGAAGCCCAATATTTCCCCTTCCCTTATCAACTTATTATTCTCAACGTGCAACGTTTTTATATATCTATATATTTATTTACTTATATATATAATAATTATTATATTTTAACTTTATATATATTTAATTGAATTATAAATATCTACATATTTATTATATATATAATTATTATTCTCTAATAATTTTATATTGTCACCTTTTATTTTTTAATATATGTAATATTTAAATGTGTTATTTCAATAATTTTATACCATAAATTTATATTTTTAATATTTATATATAACTCAAAATTTAAATTTTTATTGGTGATAAATTAATTTAAATAATAAAATTATTACCCGCTTTAAAATTTAAATTCAATTATAAAATCATCATCTATTTATATATATAAAGTTGAAATTTTATTAACTTTAAATTAATTTAAATAATAAAATCATTATCTATTTCAAAATCTACATTTAATTATATGCGCATAAATAGTTAAATAAATATTGATTACATAATATGTATTTATAATTGAAATTTTTAAATGTTAAAATTTATTCAAATTCAATAACTTATTATTATAATAATAAGTAATTTAATTGTGTAAAATTTAAAATTAATTATGAAATTAATTTCACTTATAATATTACAATATTTTTTACTCTAACAAAATATTATAATAAAATATAATTGCTATAAATTATTAATATTATTTTCATATTTTATATCTTATTTGTAAAATTTAGTTATTTTATTACAATAAATTATTATTAATTATTTTCATATAATCATCTCATAATACTAATAGAAATAATAAATATTAATAAATTAAATTAAATTAATTATAAATTTGTCAATAGAATAATTATTTAAAATCTAATGGTTAGTATAATAATTAATGATATGGCCGAAATATAGTTATATGTTAGGATTTATGTTACGATAGGTTAATCTGTAAGAAAGAGAATGTGAGGTGGTTGGTACTTACAGCAGACACTCTGACACTCAATTCGGTAAGCTGAAGAATAGAGCGAATATAAAGAATTGTATAAGTAGTTGTATAAGAATTGCATACCTTTGTCTCTATTGTCATTAGCTTTTATATGTAAGAAGATGTAGTTAATTATAATATTCCTTAAAAATTCAGCTAGTACTGGCTAATTGATGGGAGATTCCACCGACTAATTGATCGGTAATTTCGTGATTGCAGGCGTGATGGGGATCTGCTAGATTGTTGTAATACCCGGCTAGACTTCGGTATCGGAATTCCTACCGTCCGGTGGAATCTCGGGTGTCGGAAGCCTCTAGTAGGGTAGAAACATGTTTTCATAAAATGTTTTAAGGTATTTCATGGTTTTAAGTATGAAGATTTAATGAGTTTTTGCATGAAAAGTCTTTGGAGGAAAACCCAGGTTCGGTCGCCGAAAGTCAAGTTCGGCCGCCGAACATGCATGCGTTTTGGAGGCACGTTAGGCCCCCGAAAGCATGAGTGAGGGAAGTCCAGGTTCGGCTGCCGAAACCCAAGTTCGGCCGCCGAACATGGCATGCATACGGAAGCACTTTCGGCCCCCGAACGTGGCCTGGCCAGCCACCTATAAAAGGGTCACTTAGCCGAAATGGGCGAGCTTTCTCCCATTTTCGGCCATAGCTAGCTTCCGACCTCCCTCTCCCCAGATCTTGTGTTCTTTCTTCAAATCTCCTCCATTTTTCTTGAGTTTTCACCTCTCATTGCAAGTTTTGAGCATTTAAGACAAGTTTTGGAGCTTTGGGAACTCAGGAGCTCATTTGCTTGGATCTCCGAGTTTAGGTCGTCTCTCTCTCGATCTTCAAGAGGTAAGAGCCGATCTTAAGCTCATTGTATGTTTTAAGTAAGTTTTAAGTTGTTTTATGGGGTAGAATGGCATGTATAGGGTTGTATAAGTTTTTAAGCAAATGTTATGTTTTTGAACAATGTGGCATGTTTGAAGTGTTGTAGTTGGGGTATTTGATAGTTTGAGACCCCTAGGTGTGATGTATGGTGTGTATGCATGTTTTAGAACAAGTTTATGCATGATTGGTTAGTTTTGGAGGCATAAATGCATTAGGGAGCCAAGTTTATGCCATTTGGCAGAAACCAGGTTCGGCAGCCGAAGGAGCTTTCGGCCGCCGAACATGGCTGGGGAGGCAGGCCTTTCGGCTGCCGAAGTTGCCCCCGAAAAGAGACTTTCGTCTCTGTCTGGGACTTTCGGCCGCCGAAGGTGCCGCCGAACATGCATGAGTTTCGTCTCTGTCTGGGAGTTTCGACCGCCGAAGGTGCCGCTGAACCTGCCTGACTTTCGGCTCTTGAGGGACTTTCGGCCGCCGAAGGTGCCGCCGAAAGTGCCCTGTCCAGCCATTTCTTGCATGTTATTATGTAGTTGTTTTATGATGTTTTAGGGGGTTTTTGGGGAGTATATTAGAGTTATGTTTATGTATGTTTGGTCCCTCATTGAAGTCCACCTGTGTAGGTTCGGACCCGAGGAACCGAGGACCCCAGCAGTGAGCCAGCTGCTACAGAGTTTGTCAGAGCTAGCCAGAGGTGAGTGGAATAAACCTCAAGTTTTAAAATAAATGAAATATGAATTTCGAGCATGATCCATGCATCACGAATGCCATGAGATATAGTAGGTTGTTTGCATTAGTATTCACGAATGTGTTGCATTGCATTTATAATGTTGATGTGGATTGGTTATTGGATGATCTTTTAGTCCTCATATGGCATGATGATGTTACGGCATGATATGGTATGGAAGTCCAGGTTGTACCCATTCTACGTCCCTGGCATATTGGTATGTTATGATATGTTATGATAAGGGAAAGACCGGTTGTACCCATTCTACGTCCTGGCACAGTTGGACTATGTAGAGGACTATTGGTGACAATACCATCCGAGATGTGATTAGTTGTGATGTGTTGCATTACATAATGGCATGAAATTTTTATATATGATTTCACTATTCTGCTCACTGGGCTTTGTAGCTCACCCCTCTCCCCTAACCCCAGATGTGCAGGTACATGGTAGACCAAGAGGTTAGCCAGAGTTTTGAAGTATGTTTATGTAATAGTTAGATTGTGGACATGACAATTGTACTATGATGTAATGTAAGAGATTAC
Organism: Manihot esculenta; assembly: GCF_001659605.2. Taxonomy (NCBI): domain Eukaryota; kingdom Viridiplantae; phylum Streptophyta; class Magnoliopsida; order Malpighiales; family Euphorbiaceae; genus Manihot; species Manihot esculenta. The sequence continues at coordinate 22,088,534 of NC_035171.2, forward strand.
AGTATGTTATGTAATGAGGTATATTGAGGTTATAGATGTGCTTGACCCTATGTGTATTGTAATCCCTTGTTGATGCATGATCTTAGATATTTGATGATATAGATGTTAGCCAAACTCAACACATGTATATCGCCCTTTGGGGCATTGATGAGATCCCATAGAGGGGTCAGGTTATGATGATGATTATGTTTATGCTCAGTGCATGCACAGGTTGAGTTTGGTGTATGAGAAATGAATGAAAGAAAAGTTTTAATTTTTATGTATGTTCTTGATCATGTATGGGATTAAACAGGTTTCCAGGATGTATGTTTGGCTTGCTACGGGTCCCGGCGGCCTTAAGTCGACCCGGATCCTAGCGCCGGTAGCGGTCCGATTTTCGGGTCGTTACAATTGTATCTGCTAACGGTAATTTTATGTGAAGACTCGACCTGTTCAGGAGATGGTGAGTGCGGTGTCTGGGTTTTTCTTTCCACGGATGGAACCACGTATCGGCTTATCAAACCCTTGTCACGTGGTCCTGTCTTATGGTGATAGCTCATGGTTTGCTTTGGACGATTATTATGTAACATCAGAGGTCCTTTTGCTGGACTTCGATTTTTCATATTCAAAGGTGATAATTCTCTTCCCGTGGCATATCTAGATTGGCTTTCCACATTCTCGTCACTTTGCCTGATCCTGATCATAAATGACTATTGCTTGGTGACTAGGGAGCAAATAACTTGAAAATAATAAACCGAACCTAACACTCAGTCACGATAACAACTTACAAATTTTATTAATCAAGACTGAAACCTGGTTGTTAGCCTAGCGAATAATCGGTTTGTGGCACTTTTAGGTAAAAACTCAGCTTTACCTTTTGGGACGAACACCCGAAAACTTATCTAGCAGTTACCTGCCTTGTGGCTTTTTGGTAGAAAGTTGCTTATGCTTTTTGGGGCTAACACCCAAAGACTCACCTAGCGGTTAACCGCCTCATAGCGCTTTTTGATAGAAAATTGCCTAGCGGGACTAATACCTGAAGACTCGCCTAGTGGTTACCCACCTTGTACCGATTTTTGGCAGAAACTCGCCTCTATTTAGTAGGAATAATACCCAGTCATTTGGTTTGGTAGATATTCGCCTTGTGGCCTGGCATAAAATGCCTTAGAGACTTTTTATGAAGGAGGACTAACATTCCGTCATGTGGCTTGGCGAATACCAGGCTAGTGGCCTTGGCATTGGAGGCCTTGTTTAGCGGGACTAACATCCAGATTATGGCCTAGTGGAACCTATCCTATGGGCTGGTATAAGATATCTTATTTAGCGGGACTAACACACGGATTATAGTCTGGTAGAATCCGCCTTGTAGCCTAACATCAGATGCCTTGATTAGCGGAATTAACACCTAGATCATGGCCTGGTGGAACTTGCCTTATGGCCTAGCATTAGATGCCTTGTTTAGCTGGACTAACACTTGAATTTTGGCCTAGCGAAACCCGCCTTGTGGCTTGGTATTAGATGCCTTGTTTAGTGGGACTAACACTCGGATTATAGTTTGGCAGAACCCGCCTTTTGGTCTGGCATCAGATGCCTTTATTTAGTGGGACTAACACCGGATTATAGCTTGGCAAAACCTGCCTTGTGGTATAGCATCATATGTCTTGTTCAGCTGGACTAACACTAAGATTATAGTCTGGCAGAACCCGCCTTATGGTCTGGCATCAAATGCCTTGTTTAGTGGGACTAACACCGGGATTATGACTTGGTGGAACCCGCCTTGTGACCTGACATTAAATGCCTAGTTTAGCGGAATTAAGATCCAGATTATGGCCTGGCGGAACTTGTCTTATGGCCTAGCATCAGTTGCCTTATTTAACGGGATTAACACCTGGCATCAGATGTCTTGTTTAGTGGGACTAACACTTGAATTATGGCATGGAAGAACCCGCCTTGTGGCCTGGCATCAGATACCTTATTTAGTGGGACTAACACTCGGATTATGGCCTGGCGGAAGCCACCTTGTGGCCTGACATCAAATGCCTTATTTAGAGAGACTAACACTAGAATTATGGCCTGGCAAAATCCGCCTTATAGGCTGGCATCAGATACTTTGTTTAGTGGGACTAACACTCAGATTATATCCTAGCAAAATCCGCTTTGTGGCTTGGCATTAGATACCTTGTTTAGCGAGACTAATACTCGAATTATGGTCTGAAAGAACCCGCCTTGTGGCATGGCATCAGATGCCTTATTTAGCGAAATTAACATCCGAATTATGACCTAGCAGAACCTGTCTTGTGGCCTGTCATCAGATACCTTTTTTTGTGGCACTATCACTCGGATTATGGCCTGGAAAAACTAGCCTTGTGGCCTTCTCTTATCTTTTCTTGTCTCCTTCCTATCCTCGCCTCTCTGACTTTTGGTTTTGCTTTTGACTCATACTTTCATCTTCTCTCATTGCTCGGACTTCATCATCCAGCCTTATGTACTTTCAGGCTTTGCCCATTAGATATTGGTATATAGCTGCTGAGCTCTTGATTATAGAACCCATGAATTTGATGTTACACGTTCCTTTTTTCAATGCTTCACATGCTATTTCATTATTTAATTCTTCCACCAGTATCGCTTCTGTATTGAACCGTGAGATAAAACTCCTTAAATACTCACCCTCTTCTTGGCAGATCTTTTGCAAGTCAAAGGATAGCTTTTTAGGAGGTATACAAATAATAAACCTGGATTTAAATAACATAGCTAATTGTGTAAAGTTCTGAACTAAACCTGGACTCAAATGTTGATACCATTTCTGAGCTAAACTTATGAGTATTGACGGAAACACTCGGCATAATATTAAATCATTGACATCCTAAAGCTGCATGGTTATCCTAAAGATCATCAAGTGACTTATGGGATCTACTGTTCCATCGTATTTGTCCAAAATTAGAAGTTTAAACTTAGCGGTAAATGTTTCTGCTAGTATTCCTTCTGACAAAGGTGAGGCATCGTCCAGGCCAAAGTCCTCTACCTGCTCTTTTGGGTACCTTTGCACGGCCCAAACTAGCTTCCAGTCGACGTTCTGCAGAGCCTCCTCCGAAGACTTCTCCAATTTGCTCTTCCCTTTGGACTACGCTTAAATCACTTCTGTCTGAGTCCTTGGAGTATCAATGGAAACATCCTCTCTTACCCAGGGAGCCACAACTGAGACCTCCTCCGGAGTCTTATACTGCTCGAGAGTGGCCTATAGCCTTTTAATATATTGGAGTATTTGCTTTTTTTTTTTTTTTTTTTCAGATTATTGAGATCTTCCTTGTTGACCATCCATGGGGTGTTTTGTCCACTGCTAGGAGTAGATGAAATGATTATGCCCTTGCTGGCAACTACTCTAGTAGCGAATCATGAATTGTCAACCATTTTAGAGAATAAAAAAGGGAATAAGAGACTGATTTTAATCCAAATGAACAAGGATAATCCAATGGACCTCTTGGTAGTGGAACCAAATAATGTGGTCGAAATAGAACTATACTGCGATTGGTCAATCCTACAAAAAAGAGAATGTGAGGTGGTGGACGCTTACGGTAGCCACTCCGACGCTAAACTTAGTAAACTGAAGAATATGGCTAATGTAAAAAATTGCTTAAAATTCAAGAGTAGTTGTGTAAGAATTGCGTATCTTTGTCTTTGTGGTCATTAGCTTTTATACCATAAGAAAATGAAGTTAATTATAACATTTTCTAGAAATTTGGCTGGTGTTATGTGAAGACTTGACCTGTTCAAGAGAGGTGAGTCTTATAAAGAGTCGGGTGTTGCAATGTTTATACTTTTTTTTTATGGGTGGGACTGCGTATCGACTTATTAGACCCTTACTACGTGACTCTGTTTTATGATAACAACTCATGGTTTACTTTGGACAATTATTCTATAACATTAATTAAGAAAATTAATTTTAAATATTATTGAACAAATAAAATAAACTACAAATAATATTAGAATATCAACCACTGAACTATTAGTATTATTTATGAGCACAATAATATTTCAAAATAATGGAAAAAATGGATAAAGTCATAAAAAAATTCTTGAACAATTTCACTATACAATTCTTTTTATGTTACAAATCTTTTAAGTATTAACAATTTAAATTCTATAGAAAATATGTGATGGTGCAAAATTTTAAATTTCTCTTTACAAAACCTTTTTCAACCATGCCGTCCAAATCTTGAAAGAAAAATACAATTGAGTAGATAAAAAAAGACACGAATTAAATTTTACTGTTAAACGATAGTATAATTAAGAAATAGAAAGAAAATATGAGATAAAATAAAGAAATTTTGTAGTTTTTTATAAACAGTAGAATATGAATTCTATAGCACTTGAATTAAAATTTTATTGGTCAATAATAATTTATTATCATACGTTAGATCTAAATATTTTCAAATTTTTCTAATATTCATCTAATATTAAATATGTTATTTTAATAATTCTTTTTTTAAAATTTAATATTATTATGTTTTTAAATATTCTTTTAGATTTTCTTAACAAACTTTAAAATTAATTTAAATAATAAAATAACTATCTAATTTATATCTTTATCTAAATTATATCTTATATATCTTTGTTATATAAATAATTTAAATTATAAAGTTATCATCTATTTTAAAAATAAAAATTTAAATAATAAAATTATCAATTTTTTTAAAAAAAAAAACTAAATACTATTGTAAATAAGCAATGTCCCTATATTATCCTACCTTTTTTTTTTACTTTTATATATATATATATATGTATATATATATTAATAACAAGTTAAAATATAAAAAATATAATTTTATAAATAAAATATATAATATTTCATTTTATTTAATTTTATTAATATGAAGTGGTATTTAATTTTCATATATGAAAAATATGCACATATGATATAAATGAATAAAACCATTCGTAAATTATTTGAGATTCTCTTTAATAAAAACTCGATTAATCTAAGTTCGTTTTCTAAATGAGTTAAGTTTAAACTTAGTTTTTAGATTAATTTAGTAAATGAGCTGAACTTGAGCTCCATAGTATTAGATTTATTAAAACTTATGAATTCAATTTTTTTCTAAATTTATGAAGAGACTCGTGAACTAACTCATAAACATGTTCGGTAAACAGGATGAACTTAATGTCATAAGAGAATTAAACTCAGAGACTACATAAATTTTTATGAGTTAAACCAGAATTTTTTAAATTTGAATTTTACTCAGTTTGACTATACTTCTAAAGTTTGCATATATTCAGCTCGTTAATATTTAAGAACTTATTATTTTACAAATTTATGAGCTAACTTTGTATATATTTTTTCTAGAAATTTTTTCATTTAACATGCCACTAGTTAAGTGGGTGTATAGAGTTTTGGGTTAATATTTAGTACACATTATAAGTTTTTTCTATTTTTAATAATAATAATGATTTTTGTTTATAGAAAAATCTAAAATTTATTATAATAACAAATAAATTGAATAGTTGGTATCTATTTGAGATTAGATTCAATAAAAGTTTAGTTTTTCTAACTTGTTTGTTAAACTAACCAAACTTGAATTTTTTAATATTTGACTCGAGTTTAAAATGAACTGAACTAGAGATCGAGTCAAATTTAAAAAATTTTAATGAGTCAAACTTAAACTTTTTAAATTTTGAATTACCTCGGTTGATTTATATTTCAATACATAATTTATAATGTTGAGCAAAACATTTAATGAAATATTTTAATATATAATATTTATATGTGATATTTTACATAATAAAATTGTTAAAATTTAATTTTATCGTATAAAAGTAATATCTATAAAATTTTGCTGGGTTCTTTTTGAAGTAAAAATAGATTTCAAAAATTATTCAGCTAGCAAATAAAAAATTTAGTATACTACTAATTAAGAAAACATTACTCCTTTCGGGGAAAAAAAAAATTAAAATTTTAGTCCCTCTTCTTATTCCAGCAACTAAAGTAGACGTGCAAGATATATATATATATATATATATAGAGAGAGAGAGAGTCACTAAAAAATGACATTAGTTAAAATCACGGTTGATCTCATATTAAAATTTAAAATAATAAAATCTTATTAGCAAATTTTTTTTTTTCTAATGCTGAAGGAGCTAAACATAATTGAGTGAGTTTCCATTAATATTAGGGTTAATATTCAATTGGTTCAGTTTAAAATTAAATCGAACCGAATAAACTGAATACTAAATTTTAAAAAATTTATAGAAATTCAATCGAATTGAACTAAGAAAAACCAAATCACTCTTGTTCAATTCAGTTTAATTTTATTAAATTTTTAATGAGTTTTTAATTTTAGATTTTAATTTTTAGTATTTTAAAATTTAGTTGAAATATTTTAATTTTAATTTTTTGTTTGCTAATAATAACTATTAAACAACATAAATAGAAAAAAATAACAACCCTTAAATTGAAAATTATAATACTTTAAGAAAATGCTTCAAGTTTATTTACCTATTCATACAAATTCATAAAGAATAATTATTTTATTCAGTTTAGTTTTGTTGAAAATTTTTAATTAAAATTGAGTCAAATTAAATTAAAATAATAAAATTTTTTAAAATTTAAAATTAAATCAAATTTAAAAAATAAAATTAAATTAAAATTTTTATTCAATTCAGTAAATTATTTTTATTTAAACAAGAATGTTGCTCAACCCAATTAATATGAGCAAACTATATATATTGTGATAGTATGGAAGCTATGTACAACTTAAAGATGAGTGTTATCCAAAGGATAAAACATGATTACAACATATCATATAGACATACAATTATCTGATAAACTTTATTTATCGAACACGCCCCCCACAATTATCTAGCCAGGAGTTGGCAGAATTGACAGTTGTTGGCTGTTGCTTCATTTGATGATGGCGCTGCTGTCTAGGTAAAGCTTTTGTGAGACTATCAGCCAATCGTTCCTTTACTCGCTACATCTCTCCAACTCCAGCTTAATTTATCTATTGTACCCACAATCGGTCGCGGAGCCACGATTGGGTTTAACGAGACCATAGTTACTCTGAATTTTTTTTAAATTTTTTAATATTTTTTATGTAATTTTATTTTAAATTTAAATAAATAAAAAAATTATTATTAGATCTTTAAATTTATAAAAAATTCATTAATTCATTTTTATTTTAAAAATATATTATTAAATTTTCTTTTTATATTTTATAATATCAAAATTTTTAATTTTTTTATCAAAAACTTTAATAATCTATTTTAAATATTTATATTATTTAGTTTATACAAGTTTAACTATTCAGTATTTATAAATTTAAATATACATAGCAGTTAGTGCTCTATTTAAAATGACTAATAGTTTTTTAATAAATTATTAAATATTTAATTAATTTTATAAAATATGATGATATTTTACTAAGTAATTCTGATATAGAAATGAACTTATAAATTTTTAAAAAACGTAACAACTTTGATAATAATTTTATCATATATAAAATTATAACCCTAAATATTATTTTTACTGAATTCACCCTACTTTCTATTATTTTTTAAATTCAGAAAATTTATTTTTAATTTTCAAGATTCACTTCAAGTATTTTAACCATTTTTTTCTTTTCGAAGTATTTATAAGTTAAGTGATTCCCTCATTAATTTACCTTACAAAACTTTATGAATTTAAATTTTTTATAGTTACTTTAAAACTCAACTCGAGAACTTTATCTTTACTATTTATATAGATATAATTTTTTCTGTCATGTTTTCTAATTTTAAGTGGTCTATGAATCAATTTACTCATTTATTAGTTAGAACAATGTTTCTATGTTAGGATCGAATGTTTAGAGTGATTCTCCTCCTGCATTTTTTCAAGATGTACTTCCTTTAGATATATAAATATAATTTCTGTGTGTTTTTAGAAAAAAAATATAATTTTTTTTTAGAAAAAGAGTGAAATTGAAAATCTTATTAAAAGATAAAATTAGACCCACAACTTAAATTTATGGATCCATCTCTACCAACAATGATCTCTATTCTTTTGCTTCCTCAATCCCTTTCCCAAACCCAAAATATGACACTTATTGAAGAAATGTTCTCTTATGATAGTCTTTCTTCCTCCTTTGAGGTTTGGCAAGCTCTTGCCTACGCTTTCACTTCAATCTCTCAAAATTCCCAGCTATAAATTTATTTTGAACTATATAAACTAAAAAAAATTTGAGGTTTCTAGATAATCTTGAATAGTTTTGGATGTTATCTGATGCTACTAAACAACTCTTGAGACAATAGTAATAGTGCATAATCAATTTTTAGTATCTAACCAAAACCCAGGTTTCACTGTCAAGCTTGCACTTTGCATAACCTAGTTGTGGAAATATAAGGTGCTTCCTAAACTAGATTTTAAGCTCTGTAAGGGGACTTTAAACTACTAAAGATGCTATCAAAAGTTTCATGTTCAATCTTTTTTAGTATTTTTTATTATATGTTTTTTCAGTTATGTTTACAAGATTTTCTTGGGATAGTTCTAGAAGTGCTTTAGTTAAGATAAAAGTCATGTATGGTTCCTTATTCAAGTGTGCCATTGCAGTATTAGACTTAAAAAATTGAGGCCTAATTTTTAGCAAAATGATATTTTGGCTTACAAGATATAAGTATAACTAAAACTTAAATTGATTTTTCTTTAAAAAGAAAAGATTAGTATATCCATACATCATGAATGTCATATGTTATTCCAGAATGTATGCATCTAGAAACATGAATACATGAAATATATTATTTAACCATTGGTGAATGGTAAGCATGACCTATTAGCCCCTTTATAATATATTCATGTTATGATCAGTATGATAAGACTAGTTCAATATTCATTCTATGCTATTTACATTATGTTAAAAGAAAGTCTAGGTCGATACTCCTATATCTTGACGCTATAAAATGCTATATATGACTAAAAGAAAGTACTGAGGAACTCTAGTGAAAGCCGGGCATATTGAATATTTGAGGATGTAAATAACTTTGGACTTTTTTCTACTTGGCTGAAAATGATTAAACCAAGTTGTTAGTAGTTTTGAGCTAGCTATTATATTTAGCCTTATAATCTATTAATGATTCAATATGGGAATCATTTCCATATTGTTGTGCTGGGCATGACAATTCTCTCCCATAATTATAACATACTCATAACAACTTTGTTGTGCTCCACTAGTAAAATTACTAAGTCAAAATAAGACCCTTATGTATTATGGTTCGTTAGTATCTTATACAGCTCCATCCCGTCCCCATGATAGTCATTTTCTCACAGGCTCATTGGATCCATATAATTTATTACCCAAGTTGGTTGTAGCATCAATCATAATAGTCCTTCTAAAACTGTCATAAATAATTTTTGCACCCTTTTTCCACTTAACTCAAAATGATTAACTCAACTTATTTAGTAGTTTTATGCTAGCTATTATATTTAGCCTTATAATCTACTAATGAATCGATGTGGGTAACTCAACTTGTTTAGTAGTTTTATGCTAGCTATTATATTTAGCCTTATAATCTACTAATGGATCGATGTGGGTATTACTCCCACATTGTTGTGCTGGGCATAAGAATGCGTTTATCTTTTTAAGTTTGCAACTAAGTATTTTTGTATACTCCCAACCCCAATATGGTTACTCGCAAATTTTTGAATAAATGAAAAGGAACTTTAAATTACAGCTATGTAAATAGCCCATAACAGTAGTCTATAAATGCGTCGAATAGATAAATAACTTTATGATATATGGTTTATTTTCAGCTTAGCAAATATTTATATTATTTTTGCGCAACGTTTGATATACACATAGTCCTTGGGGCATATATCATATGGTCACCCTTCTAGGAGTAGCTTTGCACATATTTATAATCAATATTTCTATTTGCTCTTAGGCTAATAGTGTCATTATGAAGTCCAAAATACTAGCATTACTCTCATGCTACTATTTATTTTATTACACCTAAGAAACTAATATTATTTATAGGAAACATACTATAGTTGTATCCAAAATTTTATAATACTTATGATTTTGGATATTATTTTAGTGATATTATCTCAGCAAAATTTTTATTTTAGATTAATTATATTATTTGAGATAAATTATGTAATACTCGGCTAGACTCCGGCGTCGGAATTCCAACCTTCTGACGGAATCCTCGTTGGAATCCGGAATTTCGGATGTCGGAACCTCTTAGAAGGGTAAAATAAGTTTTTCACAAAATGAATTTTATGATTTTTACTATTGGTTTTTGTGTGAAAGAAATTTTTAAAAGGAAGAAAAGCCTAGGTTCGGCCGCCGAACCTCATGTTCGGCCGCCGAACATGGTGCTGCCGCGGGAGCTCCTTTCGGCCCCCGAAGGTGGTCTGGCCAGCCATCTATAAAAGGCCTCCAGTCCGAAAATGGGAGAGTTTCTCTCTCCATTTTCGGGCAAAGGTGAGTTCTTGCCCTTCCATAGTTGATTTTGTTGTTTTTCCTTCAAAATATTCATGAATTCTCCCTCGTTTTTGAAGATTTGAGCTTAAATCTGAGTTTTGAAACCTTGGAGACCTTCGGAGGCCATTTGGACTCATCTCCACGTTGGGGTTGCTGTCACTCCTAGATCTCCAAGAGGCAAGCCTAGATCCTTGCTTTCCTTATGTTTTAAATGAGTTTTAAGAAGGGGTAAAGGGCTATGAATGCATGAAATATTTAGATCTAAAGTTTTAGGGTTTGAGTTGAGTTTTTGATGAATGTTTGCTCTTATGAGTTTTTATTGTTGTTTCTTTGGGGTTTAGGCTTGTTTTATGCCCCTTATGCTTGATGAGTGTGTATGCATGTTTTGAGGAGTTGGATGTGAGGATTTGGAGAGTTTTGATGGCTGAGTGCATAAGGCAGTATTGGGTTCTACCATTCTGGAGAACCCAGGTTCTGCCGCCGAAGCAGGGTTCGACCGCCGAACCTACTTATGGAGGCAGCCTTTGGCCGCCTAACCTGCCCCCTAAAGGATGGACTTTCGGATCTGTGAAGAGGTTAGGCTGCCGAACCTGCCCCCGAAGGTTAGTGACTTTCGGATCTGCGGAGACCTTCGGCCGCCGAACCTGCCCCCGAAAGTGTCTGACTTTCGGATTTGTGGGGACCTTCGGCCGCCGAACCTGCCGCTGAAAGTCCCCTGCCCAGCCTTCCTTGCTCGTTTCCTATGCATGTTTTGGAATGTTTTAGGGGGTTTTTGGGAGTTGTTTAGAGTCATGTATTAACAATGTTTGGTCCCTCATAGGAGTCCATCTGTGTAGGATCGGACCTGAAGACTATAGAGGCCAGCAGTGAGTCAGCTGCTACAGTTTTAGTCAAGCGTCAACCAGAGGTGAGTAGAACTAAACTAATCTCTTGTTTTAAAGTAATTAAACTTTTTGAGCATGTTCATGCATCATGAATGCCATGTTACGTAATAGGTTGTTGCATTAGAATTCACGAATATGATGCATTGCATAATTTACTATTGTTGTGGATGGATATTGGATGACCCACTAGCCCTCGAGCAGGTTATGTTATGATGGATACGGCAGACCAGGGCTGCCCATTCTACGCGCCCTAGCACTATGTAAGAGAAAGAGCTGGGCTGCCCATTCTACGCCCCTGGCATTTATGGATATGTTATGTTATGTTTAAGAGGAAGTTCTGAGGAGCTCCGTCGAGGGCCGGGCACTACTTGGAATATGTAGAGGGTTACTAGTGACAAGTCCATCTTGTTGTGATTTGTTTGTGCTGTGAAGCATTTCATATGAGCATATGTTTATTAAACTGTTTTTATAGTTCTGCTCACTAGGCTCTTGTAGCTTATCCCTTTCCCCTAACTCCAGGTTTGCAGGATCGAAGATAGCTTGAAAAGTCGGCCTAGTAGCTGGTATAGTTAATGTAATAGTATAGTGTGGACATGTAAATTATTTAATGGATTAGAAGTGTGCTTGGCCTTAGTATATGTTTTTGTAAATCCCTGTTGTTCATGATCTTTATGTAAGAGTATTATGTATATGTTATGTTGAACCAAGTTGAGGCATGTATGTTAACCATACTAGAGCATATGATGAGGACTCTAGTATGGGTTTTATGTTTTCAGTTTATGATACATGCACAGGTTAAGCTTGGTTTCATGAAATGTTTAAGCATGTTTAAGTTTTCTTGAAAATGTATGATCATGCATGGGATCTTATCAAGTACACAGGATGTTTAGTAGGCTTGCTACGGGTTCCGGCGACCTTAAGTCTATCTGAATCCTAACGCTGGTAGCGGTCCGGTTTCCGGGTTGTTACAAATTACATTTGTTCAGTTGACTTGTTTTACCATATTATATGATATTATTAAGTACTAAAAGTTTGTTTATTGTCCCTTTATTATTTATGTATATACTCACTGAGTATAGAGTTGTGGTGACTCTTTATACTTTTAATGTTTCAAATTCTTTTTGATGATTCATTCTTAACAGCATATATTTACTAGCCATCCTTTCTTTCATTTAAATAGTTTTAGAATCTAATAGAGGTCGGGCTAATAATATGTCTTTTGTAAACTTTTATTATCTTGAATCATTGTACATAAATTTATATATATTGATATTTCGAGATCCAGAGAAAAGGATTTACAATAGTTGTGTAAGCTTGGGTAGAGAGGAAGGGGTTTTTCTCTTTTTATCTCCTCCTTTGTCTGCTAGTGACGCGTAACGGCTTCCCTGCTATAGTACCTCTTGCCTCTGTCATGTAAGTCCATATGTACGAAAGCGTCAGACATCCTCTCCACGCCAGGCGACCATTTAATTCCCCCCGACGCACGAGAAGGCAGGACTGCAAAGTGACTGGGCTTATTGTCCCTCCCACGTCACATCACTGGGCTGAGGCTGTAATGTGTGGACCTGGGTTTATGAGTGGCTCGATCTGTTGGGAGGCTTCATGGGCTTTGGTCCAGAACTACTTTTTGAGGCCCGGCCTCATACTGAGATGGTGAAGCCCAGCGGTCATCATATATGCTTCGGCTGTTAGATATATCTGAGTGGGTGTGATTGTTAACTTTCTCCTATGTAAAACTCTATCAATTCTTCGGGTCATATCTATCTCTATAGATTAGGGAGTGGATGTTATATTTCATATTGTAATTTGTTTGTATTGTGTTGTATACATGTTGCATGGAATATAAATTTAAAAGAAATTTTTATCTTCTACTCACTAAGTTATTCCCAACAGTTTACATCTTTCCCTAATCCCTACATTTGCAAGTTCAAGTTCTTAGAACTGAGAGCTCCTTGTGATAATTTTTCGTTTGATGTAATAAGTATAATAGTTTTGTATTTTAAGTGGAAATATAATAAATTAATGGCTTAGAATATTATGCTTAGCTCAGAGTTTAAATTGTTAGTAATATGTTTTACAGTCAATCTATTGGTTGTAATTGAATATTATTTTTCATGTATTTTAAGTATTTAAATACATTATATAAAGGATGCTATTTGGGCTTCGAGGCGAAGATAGATCCCAGGTCCTCGCGATTTCTATGAATCACGAGCTCATCAATGAGCTGTTGGTGTTGGGGATGGTCTTGCCAGAAGGAGCGCAAGCGTTGCACAGCCTCTGATGACCTGTGCTGACGGCAGGAACTCAGGTTGGCGGCAGCATCTAGAGATCATTGGCGTGCGGCATGAGAGGGGCGGCGGCTAGGGCATCCTTTTAAGATAGAAGATGAAGTTTTAATCAAATTATGAGTTAGTCCCTATAAGTTTTTAAAAAGTTTCAAAATAGTCCTTTTGGGCAGAAAATAAATTTAAAAATATTGTTAGTCTATAAATTAAATAGCTATTTAATTTAAAATAGTTTTTATTAATTTGGGCCATTTAAATATTTTAACAGTAGTTAAAATTAATTTTAGTGAATTTTCTAATTTGATTAGAAATATAAATAAAATTATTTTATTTATTAAACTAATTCTGAAAATTAATGATATTAAATTTAATTTTATAATTTACTATTAAAATTAAATTTTAATATTCCAATATGATTAGAGGTCTGAATAAAATTATTTTGTTCATAAATTAGTTTTTTATTGATACCAAAATTAAAATATTAAATTTTTTAATTTTAATTTTAGCACACAAAATCAATAATAAATATAATATAAATTAATGGTTAATTTTATTTGCATTTTTTACATAATGGATGATTATGGACAAATTTTGAAAACCTCAATGTGTATGGATGACTCGTAGTTGTCGAAGCCGGTAAAAAATAACCTTTCCGGTTATCAACAATATTACTACTGTAGATGGTGGTGAAAGGATCGAATTCACAGGGATTTGAAAACTTACCTATTTTCCTTATCAAGACCAAGAGAATTAATTGAAACAAAAATAAATTGAACGAGAAGTAAACTGAAACAAGATAAACTGAAAGCAAATAAACTGAAAGTAAAATGGGGAGGGGTTGAGATTGATTCAATTGATCTAAAACTGAAAGCGAATAATAAAAATAAAGAGAAATCAACAATGAGAAAGGTTTAGTTGAAGATTTGGATCCACTTCAGTTGTTCGGATTGATCATTGACACTATGTTTCATCGGTTGTTTCAATAGATTAGTTATGGAGATGGAAGATGCTTCTCATCACCATGTCTCTCCTTAATCATTAACCAATTAAGGAACGTCCTCTAATTAATTACTAATCAACAAGTTGCCAAGGAACGTCCTTGGGCCTTAGGCATCAAAACAACTGTCAATTGCATTAAGAAATAGAGAGATCCAATCCTAGCTACCCAAACGCATGGATGTTGCTAGATCATACAATTTCCTTGGTTCTTACACCAAGTGTTCTTATATTTGAACAATCCAAGCAATTACGGACTTAAAACTATTCAAACTAACAATATATTACCTTGCAATCAAGAATCAAGTGGCCACATTGATCAAAATAACAAAGCAATAATGGAATCAAGCATGAAATTTTATGAATATTGAATAAACCAAAGACAAACAATGTATGTTCAGATCTCACAATCCATAAAACAACTTAAGTTTCAACCAATCTTCAACTAGAATAAAAGGTTTCAGCCACTCATGGCTGAAACAAAACAAGAAAATAAAGAAAGGAAGAAGAAGAGATGGTGCCACTTGCAATCCCGTAGGTGTGTCCAAGGGAGAGTAGAAAAAGCATGGGGAGGCTCCTTATATGTCTTTTTATAGTTGAAAGTGTTGCTCTAGGTCCTTACTTGCTGCCCAAGAGGCTGCTTGCTGCCCAAGTTGTGTCTAAAAAGGAAAGAAGCACGTTGCAAGGCTTTCAGAAGGAAGGAGGCGCGCGGATTGGCTCTTCAGAAGGAAGGAGGTGCGCAGATGGATTGTGCAGAGGGAAAGATAAGCTATCCAGACTTTCCTTTTTAGGTGGAGCCTTCGTTTGAATTTCAAATCTTGAATACTGAACGCAAGAGAGGCAAGTGCGTCTTCTTGAAACCTTGCTGCCTAAATAGGAAGATCTGACTGCTGAGGTTTCTGCACATCTTTAAACAAGGAAAGAAAGATCTGCGATTTGAATTTCAAATAATCTGCTGACTGCACTTTCCTTATCTGCTTTTGCTTCTGCACTTTTCTTATTTGAAAACTTTCCTTATCAGAAAACTTTCCTTATTTGAAAATTTTCCTTATTTGGCACTTTCCATATTTGGCACTTTTTGGCAGTTTTAAGAGCATTTTCACCAGATTGTCTTTTTACACTTATCTTCTGCAAAATAAGATCAAAACCATAAAATTAGGCAGAAAAGTTGTAAATAAATATCAATAATATCATGATAAAATGGTCTAAAATATGCTCTATCAATGGATGAATGATTGGATCATTTTTTCTTGGTAATTTTTAAATAGGGCCTGCGTGTCCTGCCCTTCCATCTTATTATGAATTGTAAAATTTTCTTCTTGTCTAACTCCCCTTGAATGTAACTCAAGGTTTCTTATTTATATTATGTAATAGTTATGATTATAATATATAGATAGAAATATTTTTGTAACTCAAGAAGAAAATGAGACATTGAAAAATTATAAGGAGCATTGGACGTGGTGCATTGGAGGAGCCATTTTTGACATCCGAAGATCAAAGAAGCTGCCACCTATGTTTTTAAACTATCAAGTTCACTTTATGCATCAATAGAATTGTTTTTAAAATACTCATAATCATCCAATTAAAATGAGATGTTAGGGGTGTATGTTTATGTATTTGATATGTAGGCTATACAACAATAGTGCCTATGCATAAAATCTTAATAGAAATCTTAGGATTAAAATTCCTAATTAAAATTTTAAGTATATGTTAAGAACATGATTAGTTACCATCCATTGTTATAGCATAAAACCAGAGTTTGATTCTTATTATATTGTTGAGAAAATTCAAGGTTAATTTCATCTGAATATGATTAATGCTATGAAATATTTGATATTTCTGAACAATGGTTCTACTTAACTAAATTTCTTGATTTGAATAGGCAAACCCATGATCATGTAAGTTTAAGGTAAGATTGAGGCATAACATATAAGATATGATACAGACAAAAGGTTGTCACTTAGCTGATCTAGGAGTCACATAGAGATGTGATTGATAAATTACGTTATCTACCTGATTTAATTTATAGTAATTTGTTGGGCAAATTCAAGATTATTTAAATTAAATGGGATCCTAGTGTACTAGAAAATCTACTACTGGATTTTCTGAATTGATAGATAGGGCTATTAATTTAAATAAAATAGTGGGAGACTAATTAAAGATTAAAAATCTTATCTAATAATTAGGAAAATATATAAGACTAATAATTATTATTTCTGCATTTGTAGATTTTTTTTCCATCATAAGTAATAACCTATCTGTGCATAGTATACTTGATGCTAACAAATTGATTCGATCGAACTTTTTGGATTGGTATTGCAATTTGAGAATTGCTCTCAAGTAAGAAAAGAGATTGTATGCTCTCGATCAAGACATACCTGATATTCCTAATGAGAAAGCTAGTGAAGATGTTAAGGATAAGTACGATCATCATATTGATGATGATGTCCAGGCTATATGTGTGATGTTAGCTAGCATGACTCCTAAGTTTCAAAAATAGCATGAGAATATGGATGCTCGCACTATTATCTTTCACCTCAAAGAGCTGTTTAGCTCTCAAAAGAGGACAGAAAGGTATGAGACCTCAAAATAATTGTTCAGTTGTAAAATGACAGAAGGTTCTTTAGTCTATGCCCATGGCTTGAAGATGATTGGGTACATAGAGAAATTGACCCGATTAGGTTTTGTCATGGACCATGAGTTAAGTGTTGACTTGGTCTTCTATTCACTGCCACCTACCTTTACTCAGTTTATTATGAATTTTAACATGCACAAGCTAGATGCTGAACTACCTGAGCTGGTGAGTATGTTTATAACTGCTGAGAAATCCTTTGAAAAGGAAAAAGTATCAGTGTTCTGGTTCAATCTTCTAAGGCTAAGAAAAAACTCAAGAAGAAGCATGTAATACCCGGCTAGATTCCGGCATCGGAATCCCTACCTCCCGGCGGAATCTCCGTTGGAATCTGGGATTTTGATGATGCCAGAGTCTTCTTGTAGGGTAAAAGGTGTTTTCTAAAATGTTTTTACTGATTTCATGGTTTTAAATGAAAAAGATTTGAGTTTTGAAAAGAAAAGACCAATGAGGCATTTGCCAGGTTCGGCCGCCGAAAGTGAAGTTCGGCCGCCGAACATGGGAAGGTTTCGAGAGTGCCTTTGGCCTCCGAAAGCCTTGTTTGAAATGAACCAGGTTCGGCCGCCGAACCTCAAGTTCGGCCGCCGAACATGCATGAGTTTAGGGGGCACGTTAGGCTGCCGAAGGTGGTTCAGCAGGCCACCTATAAAGAGGCCTCAGATCGAAAATGGGCGAGTTTTCTCCCCATTCTCGAGCTCAGGTGAGTTTTGGCCCTCCTTTGGTCGTTTTCATGTTTTTCTCTACCCATCCTTCATGTTTTCATGAAATCTACCTTTGTTCTGAAGTTTTGAAGCCCAAATAGAAGTTGTGAAAGTTTGGAGGCTTTTGGAGCTTGGATCCTCCACACCTCCGAGTTAGAGATCGCACCACCTCTCGATCTTCAAGAGGTAAGTGTAGATCTTTGCCTTCCTAGTGTTTTAATGAAGTTTTAAGTTGGTTTAATGATGTTTTTGATGATTGAGTATGGGTAGATATGCATGTTAGGGTTTATGTGGGTTTTGTGCCCAATGTGTGTTTATGTGATGTTAGGTGGAAGATTTGAGCTAGTTTATGCTTGTGGGAGAGTGTATGCATGATTGGGAAAGAGCAAGTGAGATTATGGGTTGTTTGATAGTTTTGGCCTATGTGGGTCATAAACTATCTATATATGCTTTTGATGTTGTTTTTTGGAGTTTAATCTAGTTGTTAAGCTCCTTTATGCATGACTAAGGGTTTATGCTTGGTTTTGAGAAGTTTATGCATGTTTGAAAAGGTTGGATGCTTGTTTTGGGGGTTTGGGAGGCTTGTATGCACAAGGGCTGAGTTCTGGAAGAACTCAGGTTCGGCCGCCGAAGGTGGTTTCGGCCGCCGAACATGCCTATGGATGCATGGATTGGCCACCAAACCTTGCCCCCGAAAGTTGTGTTTCAGAGCTGAAGCAGACTTTCGGCCGCCTAAGGTGATGTTCGGCCGCCGAAAGTGCATGACTTTCATCTCTGGAGAAAGGGTTCGGCCGCCGAAGGCGCCCCCGAACCTGCATGACTTTCGTCTCTGGGAGGGACCTTCGGCCGCCGAAAGTGCCACCGAAAGTGCCCTTCCAACCTTTTCATGAATGTTCTGTATGCATGTTTCCTTGATGCTTTAAGGGGTTTTTGGGGAGTTCTTTATGAGTTGTTTAGGGTGTGTTTGGCACCTCACTAGAGTCCACCTGTGTAGGATCGGACCCGAGGAACCGAGGTGTTTAGCAGTGTTAGCCATTTCAGAGTCGGCCCAGAGCTAGTCAAAGGTGAGTGGAACTAAACCTAATGCTTTAATTTAAAAAATTAAATGATTTTTGAGCATGATCCATGCATCATAAAATGCCATGATATGTATTAGGTTGTTTTGCATTAGAATCCACGAATATGATGCATTGCATAATATGTTGATGATGTGGATGGATATTGGATGATCCTTAGCCCTCAATATGATATGAGAGGATATGGTATGAGATAGAAAGCCCAGGTGTGGCCTAATCGCCCCTGGCATCATGTATATGTAAGGAAAGACCAGGTGTGGCCTGATCGCCCCTGGCATAGTTGGACATGTTATGATATGAGTTATGTAAGCGAATACTAGGTGTGGCCTCATCGCCCCTAGTATAGTTGGACATATTTCGATATGTAGGGGGCTAATGGTGACAAGTTCATCCTTGATGTGATATGTTTGTGGTGTGATGCATTCCATGATGGCATACTTGTAAATGAACTGTTCCGCTAGTGTGGTTTCCGCTCACTGGGCTTTATAGCTCACCCCTCTCCCCTAACCCCAGGTTTGCAGGGTCAGAGATATTCAGAAGACCAGCAGGTTATGTCTATGGTCAGATTCATGTAATAGATTAGTAGTGGACATGATGTAAGGTAAAGATATGTAATGTAAGTTTATGTAAAGATGTAAAAGAGTTGTTTTTTTAAAATGATATTATGTAATTTGTTCAGAGTTATAGTATTGTGCTTGGCCCGAGTTGGATAATCCCTTTGTACATGAGTTTTATTTTTATGTTGATGTATGTTTTGGACCGAGTTTGACATAGAGTATGCTGACCCTAGGGTGGTTCTATGAGTTCAGTCATAGTGCATACACAGGTCAAGCTGGTTAAAGGTAAAGTTTTAAATGTTTTCTGGAAATGTTTATTCATGTTTGGGGATTATACCGGTTGTTCAGAATGCATAGTAGGCTTGCTACGGGCCCCGGCGGCCTTATGCCGATCTGGATCCTAGCGCCGGTAGCGGTCCGATTTTCGGGTCGTTACAAAGCAGAACATGAAGAAAGCATATATACCATTGAAGACTATTAAAGGTGTCAAGAAAGATAAAGGTATTTGTCATTATTGTCTCAAAGAAGGACATTGGAGAAGAAATTGCAAGGAGTATCTCGCTACCATGAAGGCAAGGAAGCTTAGTGAAACTTCTACTTCAGGTATATTTATGATTGAAATTAATCTTTCTATATTTAAATCCTATAATTGGGTATTTAATAGGGATGTTCTTTTCATATTTGCAATAATATGTAGAAACTAAAGAGTAGTAGAAAGTTGAGGAAATGAGAGGTGGACCTACGAGTGGCAAGTGGAGTAAGGGGTTGTTGTATTAGCTGTAGGAACTTATTATCTACCTTTATCCTCAGGCTTAGTATTAGAGTTAAATAATTGTTATTTTATTCAAGACTTTGCAGAAATATTATTTCAATTTCATACTTAGTTTTGAATAATGGATTTAAATTTATTATTGAGAATAATACTTGCTCTTTTATAATAAAGATATTTATTATGGAACTAAAATTTATATAAATGGTCTATATAATATTTCTTCTGAAAGGCCTATTTTAAATATAAACAACAAGAAATAAAATGAATAATCAACTTTGGCTTTTGTAGACTTAGTCACATAAATAAAACAAGAATCACTAAGTTATATAAAGATTAATATCTTGATCCATCTATTTATGAATCATATAAAACTTGTGAAACTTGTTTAACGGGTAAAATAATCAAAATATTTATTAAAGAAAAGGCAAAAGATTATCTAAATTATTGGGCCATATATATACAGATGTATGTGGACCAATAAGTACCCAAACCATAGATAAACACTTATATTTCATTATATTAACTGATAACTTTATGAGACATTGTTATGTATTTAATGAAATATAAATTCGAATCTTTTGAAAAAATTCAAAGAATTCAAAATTGAAGTTGAGAAACAAACTGACAAAAATATTAAATCACTTAGATACGATCGAGGTGCTAAATACTTGAGTCAAGAGTTTTGTGATTATCTAACAGAGAATGAGGTTCTCTCAAAATAGACTCCACCTGGAACATCACAACATAATGGAGTTTCAGAAAGGAAAAATCGTATTTTATTAGATATGGTACGATCTATGATCAGTCTTGTAGACTTACTTTTGTCCTTTTAGGGTTATGCCCTGCAAAATGCGATATACCTTCTTAAAAGAATTTTATCCAATTCTGTTAATAAGACCCATATGAGATATCGACTAATAAAATGGCAGTTGATCAGTCCAAATTTAGACCATTTTATTATGATGTTATTAATGTTAATTTACACTTTTTCTGCCTAATTTTGTGATTTTGATTTTATTTTGCAGAAAATGGTGTAAAAGGGTAATTTGGAGAAAATGCTCTTAAAACTGCCTAAAATAGGATAAAAGAGAACAAGCATGTTGCCCAAGTCAAGTTGCAGCTGAAAGTGATAAATAAGAAAAGTGATAAATAAGGAAAGTGGTAAATAAGGAAAGTACATTCAGCAGAGTAATTTGAAATTCAAATTTCAAATCTTCAAGAAGTCTTTCCCTTATTCAAGAAGCCAAATCTTAAGAAGGACTTCTTATTCAAGAAGCCAAATCTTAAGAAGATGCACATTCAAAATTCAGCTTTTTTTGGAAGCAAAATCTCAAGAAGACATACTTGCCTCCCAAGTAATCAAGATTCAAAATTTGAAATTTAAAAGAAGACTCCACCTCATCAAGGAGACCTAGGGCAACGCTTTCAACTATAAAAAGACACATAAGGAGCCTCCCCATGCTTTTTCTACTCTCCCTTGGACACACATACGGGATTGCAAGTGGCCACATCTCTTCTTCATCTCTTTCTTTATTTTTGGTTTTGTTTCAGCCATGAGTGGCTGAAACCTTTATTTCTAGTTGAAGATTGGTTGAAACTTTAGTTGTTTTATGGATTGGGAGATCTGAACGTACATTGTTTATCTTTTATTTTTTAATATTTATGCAATTTCATGCTTAATTCCATTATTGCTTTGTTATTTAGATCAATAAGGCCAATTGAATCTTGATTGCAAGGTAATAATTTGTTAGTTTGGATAGTTTTAAGTCCGTAATTGCTTGGATTATTCAAACACAAGTAACTCTTGGTGTAAAAACTAAGAAAATTGCATGATCTAGCAATATTACCATGCGTTTGGGTAGCTAGAATTAGGTCTCTCTATTTCTTTATGCAATTGACAGTTGTTAGATGCCAAAGGCCCAAGGACGTTCCTTGGCAACTTGTTGATTAGTAATTAATTAGAGGACGTTCCCTAATTGATTTATGCTTAAGGAGAGATATGGTGGTGAGAAGCGTCTTCCATCTCCATAACTAATTTATTGAATCAAATAAAGGAACCTAAGTATGAATGATCAATCCCAACAACTGAAGCGAATCCAATTCTTCAACTAGAACTTTTCTTATATTTGAATCTTCTTTACTTTTATTATTTGCTTTACTTTATTGCTTTCATTATTAGTTTAACTGAATCAATCTCAAAACTCACCCTTTTATTTTACTTTCAGTTTATTTACCTTCAGTTTATTTTGCTTTCAGTTTATTTTCTTGGTCTTGATAAGAAAAATATGTAAGTATCAATTTCCTGTGGATTCGATCCTTTTGCCACTATCTATAGTTGTAAAATTGTTGATAACTAAAAAAGTTATTTTTAACCGGCTTCGACAACTGCACAGTCAACAGTCTTATCACAGATTAAGATTTAGGGATGTGATGTTTATGTGAAGCGTCTGGTATCTGATAAGCTGGGAGCTAAGTCAAATAAATGTAAGTTTATGGTATATCTAAAAGAAATTATAGGATACTACTCCTATCATCCATTGAGAAAAGGTATTTATCTCAAAAAAATGCTATATTTTCAAAAAAGCATTTCTTTTGAAAGAAGCAGTGGGAGTCAGATAGAACTTGACGAAGAAGTCCAAGAACCACAAATGGACATCCAAGTGGAACCGGAAACAGAGATTGTAATGTATGCTATGAAAACACAAGTTTCATGTAGATAGAACATCTATTTTGATAAAACGATCAAATAGTTTGATTTGATTAAAAATTATGGATGAACCTGTTAGTGTATTTACCCTAGACCATTATCTTGGACCTTTTTGTATGTCATTTTGTTTATTAATAAAAGAGGTTTTATTATCATTATTATTTGTTTGCATGTTACATAATAATGATTAACATTCCTAATTACTTATTATTATGGCGATAATAATAAAATATGACTAGTATAATTATTGATTGATAATCATGAGATGATATGTGTATATTGATATAAATAAATAATCATAGATACTTGTTAGAGAATAAAGTATTAGATGGATCCACATTGAGATCTACATGGGTTATTGTCATAAGTGAGTCTCAAGATAGTTATGTTTTAATCCTTTGACTTGAGATTGTCATAGTTTCCAACATAAGAACTGTTATGTTTTGACATAACCAAACTTGTCTTTAATCGGATAATCATAAAAGTTATGATTGAGCATAATAGAAATTATGTAGAGGATATTGAACAATCGAGATAGAATTTGTTCCTCTCTTTGAGAGAGATATCTTTTGTGCCCCTTGATAAGTGAGACTGAGAAATGCATGGTCGTGCTCAAATGAATTGATAGTGTGATCAATATCATTTGGTTTTATTAGTCTACTTAGAGATCAAGAAATCATAAGTTTGATATTGACCATGACTTATGTTCAAACTAGATATCTTATGACAAATGGATTAATACATATTCTGTTTATTAGACTTTATCGGACTATCGATTCTCATATTAATTGAATAGTCATAATTATCTTGCTAGAGGCTGTTTATGATTTATGGGCCTTGTGGGACTGGGCTTATTGCTAATTAATGTGAACCTATTGGGTTACATACAAAAGAATGCCGTTAATGTGCTATGTCATATTAATAGGCTAAAAACCCATTAATATAATTAAATAATAATAAAGATATTATTATTAATATTAATTATTTATTATTATAAGATAATAATATTTAAAAGATCTGCAGTCTATCTGTAACTGTTACAGATAAAGAATTTTTCCTTTTTTCTTTTCAAAAAGGGACTTATCACATATATATTTGAGTATCTGCGAGATTGTAATAGTGGGTTATAAACACAACTCTTTTACGAAAATAAGTGTGAAGAAACGAAAAAGACTAAAAAATGAATAAAAGACCTTCTTTGAATCGCGGGAGCAAGGTTCTTTGAGCGATCGTTTTTCTATGTTGCAAATTGGGGAGTACATAGGTTATCCATCCATTGAGAGAGGTAGCACTCCGGACAGAAACATTAATGTGAATACCATTGAGGGTGTTCGTTTCAGAAGCAGCACCATCAGTCCAGAACTGTCTCTTCTCATCAAGTATAAAAGGTTAGTCTCTTATACTTCCTTTCGAAATAAACGAACCACCCGGATCCTGAAAGGGAAAACAAAGATTTTCATTTTTCGCTGCGTAATTTTTAGGTTGCAGTAATCTCAACCTTACAGAACCTTGTATCAAAAAGGTTAGTAGGAGTGGAGTTGTATTTCTTATTTTATATATAGATGACATATTAATAATAGGAAATGATATTCTATCACTATAATCTGTAAAGATTTGGTTGTCCAAAAATTTCTTTATAAAGGATTTTTAAGATCTATAGAGATAGATCTAAAAGGTTACTTGGCTTATCAAAATCTATTTACACTGACAAAGTGCTAAAACGGTTTAGCATGGAGGAATATAAGAAAGGAATCCTGACTATGTCACTTCAAAGAACTGATGAACTCAAAGTTCATGGATATTCAGATGTGAATTTCTAATCAGATTTTGATGAAAACAAATCTTAATCTGATTACAATTTTACTCTAAATGGTGGAGTAGTGAGTTGGAATGGTTTTGAACTAGAGACCACTGCAGATTCTATAAAAACCAAGTACACTTCTATGTCTTAGGTTGCAAAGGAGACAATTTTGGATCAGAAAGTTCATTTCTAAACTTGGTGAGGTTTTTAGTATTATTGATCCAGTTACATTGAACTGTGATAACAATGGAGCTACTGCATAAGCAAAGGAACCCAAGTCTCATTAAAAATTCAAGTGCGTATTTAGGCGATTTCAAATAATTAGAGAGATCATTGAAAGAAAAGATGTGGAGATAAAGTGAGTTTCACTAATGAGAATCTTAAAGGTTCTCTTACTAAGGCATTGTTCCAGTAGAAATATAACTACTGCATATATACTTATGTGATAAGTCATATGGATGATTGGCTTTAGTGCAAGTGGGAGATTGTTAGTAACATACTCTATAGCTAAGGGTGAGCATTCGGTCGGTTTGGTTTAAACCGAACTGAACCGAAATAACCGAAAATCGAATTATAGAATTTTACATAAATCGAACCGAACAGAATAAGAGGAATAATCGAATCGAATCGAACCGAACTGATTTGGTTCAGTTCAGTTCAATCGGTTGAATCGATTTTTAAACTTTATTTTTTTTTTCACATTGATTTTTACTATTCTAAGAATCTGCGAAAGCAAGTTGCCATTAGTATTTCCTTTTATACGAAAGATAACCCACTCTAGAATATAACACAGTTAGTACAAAAAGTAAGTTCCAAATCAGCTCTTAGTTACAGTTTATGCTATAAGTCCACCCAAGTACTGTAAAATATAAATAAGAAAGCTATTGATCATTGATCAGTAAATGAGCCAAGTTCACAGTTCACTTACTTTCCATGGGCAATTTCTTCGGAAAGTATGACCGCATCAGAAGAATTTGAAAGGAATTAAGGAGATTTTTAGTAATAAATATAAAGTCTTTTTTCTTAGCTGTGTTAGATTTTGTCTTAGCATGTTGTCTATATTGTTTGTAGTGTTAGGATATTTAAAAAGATACCTCAAACAAGAAAGTTACACAACCAAACACTTTTCTCAATAGTGACTCAATACTTTTTATAAAAAAAATTTACTTACCTTCTACAGTTGCTGATGAGGATTGAGGACTGAGGAAGACTGAGGAAGATAGAGGACTGAAAACAACCAAGTTGCTGACGGTGCGGAGAGCCGATGGACTAGAGAGCGACGGCCAACGATTGCGTGGAGAGCGACGGCCGACGCCGACGATTGCGTGGAGAGAGAGACTAGAGAGCGACAGTGAGGTGAGGAGAAGTCGGCGTTGTTAAGTCGCGCATCTGCAACGTAGTGAAGAGCAACGACCCGAGTTAGCCGCAATGGTTAATCAGTCGATGCCGGGAGGAGAGTGGAGGTTGGACGGTGGACCCGCTGGAAGTGGTGGAGCTTAGTGCTCAGAGAAGAGACACAGGCATTGTGTTATGTGACATGAGGCAGCGTGGAATGGAGATTAGCGTGAACTCTACTCAGTGGCACGGCTTTTAGATTTAGGGCAAATAAGGGTACATTTCAAAACGACGTAGTATAGGTGATTTCGGTTCGGTTCGGTCTAATCGAAATTTTTGAATCTAAAACCGAACCGAACCGAAATCACCAATTTTTCAGAAAATTAAACCCGAACCGAATCGAATAAAAAATAAAACCAAACCAAAATTTTGAAATTAATCGGTTCAGTCAGTTATTTTGGTTTAAACCGAATACTGCTCACCCCTACCTATAGCCAATCTTTTGATTGTAATTTGATATTATTTTATATATATTTTAAGTATTTAAATATATTATATAAAGACTGTTATTTATCTTTAGTGTTAATTTAATTGAATCTCGAGTAAAGAAAAAGTCCATGAGACTATATTATTGTGCAAAGGTAATTATAATATGGTTATAATTGTGAGATTTCTATTGTATTTAAATAATATCTCCAAATATTTCTTGTCGATATTTTTATCATGATTAGACAATGATTAGAGTTATTGAGAGCAGTACATATTAGGTTGTTTCCTTTTAGAGAAAGCAATTGATCTCATAGGTTAAGATATATGAGATATCTAAAACTAATATGTAGGTGCTTATTTTATAAATAAGTGCAATGAACTGACCCACTTGAGAAATCTATATGAAAAATAACTTATGTCTATAGATTACTCAAGTGATAATCGTGTAAGTGATCATTTGACTTCAAATCAATAAACAATCTTATATAGGAACTTCTATGTTTCAATTCATCTACACATTACTTGGTTTATGAGTAACAAATGAGGATGAAGTGAATATATTAGAAACTGTATGAAGGTATTTATGTGATTGAGATAGTATTCATCACTCTAGGTTAAATTAGGGAATGTATCATTTATTCTCTACTAGTATTGATTATGAAATCCTTGCGTAAAGTAGAATGAATTAGCAAATAAAATTTGAAATTTCATTCAATAAGTCAATGACTAATAGATGAGATCTAATATGATTTAAAATTGCAGACATGTTCCATGTATTAAATTTTAAATCAGGACATTTGTGATGAAGGGATATTAGTTACACTGACAAACCATGCACTGAAAGATTAAGTCAGATCATTTTTAACATTTTGAATATTTGGATAGTCTTGACATGTTGTTAGATAATATTCTTGACCTTCAAATTAATTAATTAGTTAATTATATTTGTTGGCAACATATTTAAAACTTAATGGGTCATATACATAAAGAATTGTATAAGAAAATAAAACGAGAAGTTAAATCAAGAAGGACTTGATTGCATATAAATTGATAATGTGATAAAATTATAATTGGAAAAAATTATGATTTTGATCTAATTAATTAAGTAGGGACTTAATTGAAATTATCTAAAATTTATATGATTTGTTTATTAAAGTTTTGAATTATAGTTGTAATTTATGTATTTAATTAGTTAAATAAATAAATATTGTTATACTAAAACTCTAGGTTTCAGTGTAGAGGGGTCTCTTATGAGAGGCTGTTCTCTCACAGCAAAGACAACTTTTTGAGAGCCTTCAAATTTTGTAGGAAAAGCAGAAAGCGAACATTCAAAACCTATTCCCTTCTTAAACACTTAGAACATTTTTCGATTATCATTCTATGCGGACATCTTAGAGACCGAATAGTTAGATGGTTTGTGGTTTGCGACAAACTAACCAAAATTGAATGATCTCGTATTTTTACTATAAAGATATTAAAAGGTATTTATTTTCTCTTTAATATTATTATTTTATTCATTTAAACGTGATTTATGTTAAATTTTATTTTTTTATTCCTCTCATTACATTTAATCTGATTGAAATTTAACATAAACTTAATATTCCACGTAATTTAAAGATCCCTAAATGCTTGTTTATGAACATGGTTGTGTATTACTAAAAGACAGAAATGCTCTGTGCTTTTATGTTTAGATCTTTTGCAATATAATAACTTAAATAGAATATTTTAGTAAAATTGCTATGGATTCCGGTTATGTCTAATCGATCTAAACCTTAACACTATCATTAATTATGATTTGAGATAGTTACCTTTTCTTTGTATAAATAAGGCCTTAGTTTATTGAATTGGGGGAAGAAAAAGAAAAACAATTGTTTTTCTGTAAAGAAAAAGATCAACTTCTATGAAGTAAAGAAGTCCTTGCAGAAATATTCTTATGAGTTATCCCCACGCCTTTCTTTTATGTTCTTTGCTCAAGTCGATCGTTCTCATTGTTAAAGTTATTTTCTTCAGAAATTGTAAGCAGATCAGAAAGATGACTCGGAAAATTATAATGTTTTCAAAATTACTTTTAATAATTCGAAAAATCCTTAATATAAAATATATTTATTTAACTTATAAAAATTTCTTCATATATATTATTTTCTGAAAAATTATTGGCTATCATATCAATTAAATAGGCATTTTAAAAAAATTAAAAAAGTAATTCTAAATTATAGTCATAAACTATTATTTTTATTGATAATTTTAATTAAATATATGAAATGAAATTAACCGTATTTTAAAACTATTAATAATCATGTGCTATTCTCACAAATTTAGTCTGGTGGTAAATATATTTAAGTAAATTTGGAAAATTTTAAATTCTACTATTCAATCTTCAATCTGGTAAGTGCTCATGTGTGGTTATATTTTCGAGTGAATTTAAAGGGGAGAGGCAGAAATAGACATTTGTCATGTAACGAATACTTTAAATCATATGAATCTATGATTTAAAAGAAAAAATATAAAATAAAATAAAATAAATATATATGCCCCATCAGTATAATCAGACATCTGTGTTCTTTCTAGTATAATAATAATAAAAAAAATACTTATGTGGCTAAAACTAGAGAAAAAAGCTAGCAAGGTGCATATATAAAATTAATATATATAGACATACAATAACTTGAGTGTTACGTTTAATTATTTTTGTAGCTTTGATTTCATTCCATTCTCTTCCCTAATATTTAATTATTAATTAATTATTTAATTCATAAATAACAGACATGTGGAGCTGCAGGGAAATCCATTTCAACTAACAAATTAATTAATCTTGTTAATTATACTATTAATTTTAAATTAATAAAGAAATTATAAATCATTAGAATAAATGAATTGACCCAAAATGTTGTAAATGTATAGCACATATATTATGAAGAATATAATCATAGGTTAAGCACACTAACAAAGTTCCTTTTGATATGCTTCACGACCAAACCCATATTAATGTTTGACACGTGGATGACAGCAAGTGCATGATATAAGCATGAAGTAAGATTCCCACAATTTTTAATTTAATTATTTAATAAAACTTGAAATTAAAACAAAAATCTATTGCAGCATATAACAGATAACCGTTACTTAAGCACATATCAGGCTTCCGTTATCTGTTATCCGCCGCCTATAGAGGTTGAGAGAGAGAGAGAGCTAAAGGCTAAAGCCCATCAAAACAATCACCTCACCACCTCCATGTTTGATGATTTGTTTTCGTCTATATGTGAAGATACCTTCTTTTTCACGTCTCTTGTCTTTCTTTCTCATCCTATAAATTAAATGTCACCCATCTCAACATTACTCCACCATCATAGCTGCTGCTGCTTCTCCTTCTTCTTCTTCTTCTTCTTCTTCTTGTTCTTCTGGTATTGATTATTTTTGTGGTGCTGTTGGCGACAGAAATGAGTGGTGGGAATGTTAGTCTTCCTCCTGGTTTTCGATTTTATCCAACTGAGGAAGAACTCGTTGTTCATTTTCTTCAGCGTAAGGCAGCTCTTCTACCTTGTCATCCTGATGTGATCCCTGATCTTGATCTATATCCTTATGATCCATGGCAACTTGATGGTATGTACATACAGAGTTCCTTCCTTTTTGGGCAAGTGAATAAGTTTGGTTTACACTTTGCAATCACTAGCTAAATAAGTATTAAGAATTCACAGTTTATACTAATGGATTTTAATTCATTGAAATTAGAGTTGTATCCAGGTTAAAGATGTTTCGAGTTTCAGGCCAACTCCATCAAAAACAAAAAACCTCCAGAATTTATATATTGTATCTTTCACTACTTATATTTCCGAGTGGCATTTCCTATTTAATCTGTAAGTTTTATCACTAATATTGATTTATCACTAAAATTATGTAGCCTCTTGGTTTTACTTTGGAGACATCCTAAGTCATTTTGTTCATTTCGCCTATTAGTTTTTAAAATTTAATTATTATTATTAATTCTTGAATATTTAAATTATTTATGATTTCATCCATCAATTTGATAAATAATTATAATTTCATTTGTCTCTCTAATATTTGTCTCTCTTTTATGCCAAAGAAGAGGTGAAAAGACAATAAATAATAGCAAAATTGAGATATATAATTGCAAAATAATTTCAATATTTAGGGAATAAATAATAATTTATATTAAAATACTAATAGTATAATAAATGGAAGGACCTAAATATGTGATAAAAATAAAACCGATTGGCAAAATAGTGTAATCTTCGACGCAAACGTAAAAGAATAAATTTTCATCCACCATAAAATTTAGAAACTAAATAGTAAATTTCAGCAATCTAAATGGAGAAATATTTTTATTGATGTATTTGGAAACATGCAGGCAAAGCACTAGCTGAAGGGAAGCAATGGTACTTCTACAGCCGGAGGACACAAAATAGGATTACAGAAAATGGGTATTGGAATCCAACTGGCATTGAAGAATCAGTGGTTACAAGCGCAAATAGAACAGTTGGAATGAAGAAATGTTTAGGGTTTTACATAGGAGAAGCTCCAGCAGGAATGAAAACAAGCTGGATAATGGAAGAATATCGATTATTATCATCGGATTCCTCGTCTAGCAGTAGAAGAAAATCATCCAAAACACGAGCAAATCCAAAAACAGTAAGCTTTGCAAAGTTTTCTTTTATTAAGAATCATCATCATGCATAGGAACTGCAGCTTTTGACTTGATGGTTTTTTTGTATTTTGCTTTTAGGACCATAGTAAGTGGGTTATTTGCAAAGTGTACGAGCGAAGCTGTGACGAAGATGATGATGATGGAGCAGAACTGTCATGCTTGGACGAAGTTTTCTTGTCTTTAGATGATCTTGATGAAATAAGTTTGCCAAATTAATTAGTGTAATTCTATTCAAATGATCAATATAATGTAGGGTTTTAATTGTATATTTCAATTAAGTAATATTATTTTTAGTTAAAAATTTGATAATATTAAAGAAAATAATAAGAGACGGTCACGTGCAAGGATGATTGGTGGGAGTGTGAAAACGTGAGGAAGAGGTGGAGCCCAGGGAGCACTGTGAGTGTGAGGTTGCTGGAGAGATGAAGAAGAGAGCAATTGAGCATTTTCCCAATCTGCTGATAGGCTTTTTGGCTTTATAGCTTTTAACTAGTCTGATGGAATTTGGTAGTTGTCTTGTATCACAAAAACGAAGAAGCACATCTTCTTTCTATCCTTTTATATTGGGTGCCTGCTGATTCAAGCATTGAGTCACTTCTGATGCAAGCCTTCTTATTATTCTTATAATAATTTCCCACATCGACTATATATATGTTTTTATTACTGGGAAAAAAAATATATATATATAAACGATGTGATTTTGAACGTTCATATTTAATGAATATATAGTTTAATTAATAAATGCGAATAGTGATATACACAACTATATAAAATTATCTCAAATAATATAATTTAATAATGAATAGAGTATTATATGTATAGGAATTAGAAATTAAATATCGAAATGTATATAAATCTAATAATTATTTAAACTATCGGATGTGGAGATTATTAAAAATATAAAATTTAAAATAATTAAAATAAAATATTTTCGCATGTTAAAAATCATTGAATAGAATTAATATTATACATTAGATACTTTTATTTAAATTAGATCTAATTCAATTAAGTCATTTAATTAATAATCCAGTTCTAATTACTTAAAATTAGAGTAAAAAGTTATAAGCAATGGATTATCTCTTTCAAATAAAATTAAATTAATTAACTAAAAATTATCACTTATTTTTCAATGATTTGATAAATTTTTAAGATTTGTTTAAATTTTCATTTTCAATCCAATTAATATTTATATGGTATTCAATTCCATATTTGATCCTAAAACTTTCCCTTTTAGTATTAATATTAGGATAAAATCATTTAAGTATACACAAAGATACTGTTGTCCCAAGATAAGTGACTAAAATGGGTTGAATGGGTCGCTTTTCAATTTTTCAATCCTTGCTCAAACCTTTAATGAAAAAAATTGTGACTCCTAATTTCGAGAGTGAAAAGATTATATATTCAAATAGGTTTTTTAAATGCTTTCCTGGAAGATTTTGAAACTCAACTAGAATAAGATACTCAGGTAAACAGCAGAAATAATTAAATGATAGCAGAGATCAAAATAGTAAGCTAATTTTATCAAACTCTTATCAGCTGTAATTCTAACTTGTAAACAAATATCTCAGATTAATAAGAAAAGTTTAAAAGTAAGGAGATAAGGCATAAAAATATCAAATACAGAGATTTTATAGTGGTTTGCCAAATTTAGCCTACGTCCACCCTCCCAAGATTTTTTCTTGAGTTTCACTCTACTAAACCTCTTTTAATAGACAAAAGAATAGCCTCTCATACAAATAGCAAGTTTCTCAGTGCTTGTGGACCTTTACATATTTGATTTACACTCAAATTCTCACTTAAGTTTTAATAGGTGTTTAGGACCTCTATCAAGTGGCCACACACTTGATCAATCTTATATAGGTTTAGGTTCAGAAGAAAGACACTCTTAACAACTCTTATCAACTCTTATCAGATACAACAATACAATAAAATTGCTATTAAGATGAGAGAGATAAGATTTGCCAATGAAGATTAGACATGAGAATGAAAAAGCTTTAAAGCACAGGTTACAAAATGCTCTCAGAGATTCAGTGCTTTCATTACTAATCTGCGAAGAGATTTAATCTCTTAAATAGATGTTTGAAAATTTTTTCTTTCTTGGCTGCGGAAATAGTTCAACGGTAATAATTCTGAAAAACTAGCCATTAAACTGTTTAAAAATCGCGCATATTGAAATTAGATACTTTCATAACTTGAAAGTAGTTAACTAAAATAAGTACGGACAAAAATTAAATATCTAAATTTAAACTGTTTTTAAAAGTAAATGTCTAATTTTAGCCTTTCAGAACAGTTTGAAAAAAATAACTTAAAAAGTTTTCTTAGCATTTCAATAAATAAAATGAGATGGATAATTTCATTATTGGCATATCAACTCACTTACTCTTTTACAATAAATCCTAAAGATATCTTTCTATACTTCTGCATTTTTTTATTCATCTTGTGTAGTAATATGAGTGTTCATTTTCTTCGATGTGCAGAATTTCTTTGTGTCTCCAATGCTCCTAATATTTCGCTTTTCAGATATTCTTCTTTTAATATTAAAAATTGATTAGATAAACATGATTTATTAAGTTTTGATATCATCAAAATCAAGGTTTTCCAATACTTATGAGATCAACAGATACTCAAACAGTATTAAATACAAGAATTGAACAATAATTTAAGTAAATAAAATTAATTCAAATAAATTAAATAAAATAAAAAATTCCATGAGAAAATTGCTCAAAATAATTTTAAAACAGTTCTAAAAAATAAATCAGAAAAGTAGAAAAGGAATAAAAACTCTAGATGGCTGCCTTACAGTTTTTCAGATCTTATTCCTCGACTCTTTGGCGATCTCTATAAAGTAGAAGTATGAAAAATTATTTATATCCCTTTGACCCTCTCTAATTATTGCTTTAGGGAAACTTAGAATTTTCGATTTCTCTAGCAAAACACGAGTCTGACAGCATATTTTATTCCAAAATACAGAGCAGACATGAAAAACATTGGTCTGTTTCATGTTCTTTTTTATTTCTTTACTTTTCTATTCTTTGCCAACAACGAAACATGAAAAAAAAAAAGACAGAGCATTCTTAAGAAACATGGAGCTGCCCATGTTCTTTATAATTTCTCTTACATTATTTTGCTTCTTAATATTTTTTTTTCTTGTCAAACAGAAGTAAAAGCCATAAATAGGGGCTACTAATGAATTACTCGATTTGCCCTATATTCTTCTTGTCTCATGCTCAGAAGGTATTCTGAAATTATCCAAATTTTCTCAAAACATGTCTAGTTCATGTCTTGACTGACTGTAACCTATAAAACAATAAATATAAAGAAAAATACTGAATAAAAGCATAATACTAAAAATTTCACAATTTAATATAAAACATCTCATAAACAAGAGAACAAATACATTAATAATTAGTGAAATTACCACCATATTAAGGAGAAAATTTAAGTTCAATACGTAAGAATAACCTTGTTGGAAGGAACAATCCCGGATATTAAAGTAATTAATTTTTATATGATGAAAATGCCTTAATAAATCACAATGGACTGTAGTTTAATTTATATAAAAATAATATTTTGAATGTCTTCCAAAACAATGAGGGTTTTCTTAACGAATGAGCCAGTTGTAATAATGTTGATTTCAATAGATATTAAAGAATATTTTCTCTTTATAAAAAAAATAAATTTTTTATTTTTCGTTATTGAATTTTGAAGATTAGAGTCGAGGCTATAAAATTTTAAAAAAATATGAGCTGATTGTGCATTCAAGGTCTAGAATTATAGGAAGAAAAGTATTTTTCATTTTCTTGCTTTCTGTGTAATAGAATACAAGGATTATATAGTACAAGATATGATCAATTATGCCTATAATTATACTATCAATTATCACCTAGAATTATGTTAGGATTATGCTAATTATGGTAATATTAATCACTGATTAATTACAATTATGGTAGAATATTCTTTTCAACACTCCCCCCAAGTTGGTTCATATTGATCCAACATGCTCAACTTGTCCAAAATATCATGGAATATTCATCCAGCAACTGCTTTAGTTAGGATGTTTGCCCACTGATCTTCCGATCGAACAAACGGTAATGATATCAAACCATTGTCCAACTTTTCCTTGATGAAATGTCGGTCTATTTCAACATGTTTTGTTTGATCATGTTAAACATGATTTTCAAAAATGCTGATTGCTGCCTTATTGTCACAACGAAGTTCAGCTGCGTCCCCTGATGGAAATCCAAGCTCAAACATCAACTTTCTTATCCATAGTAGCTTTGCAAACCCTTTTGCTATTCTCCTGAATTCTGCTTCAGCACTCGACAGTGCCACCACCTTTTACTTTTTACTTTTCTATGTCACTAAGTTACCTCCAATGAAGGTAAAATATCCTGAAGTGGATCGTTTGTCGACACGGTCTCCTGCCCAATCAGCATCTGTATATCCACTGATACTGAGATGACCATTCTTCTTGAACAACATGCCCATCCCAGCTATTCCTTTCAGATATCGAACGATCCTCAGTGCTGCCTCCATATAGTCTTGTTTTGGATCCTACATGAACTGACTTACTAAACTCACAGCATATGCCACGTCTGGTCTAGTGTGTGATAAGTAAATCAGCTTTCCTACCAGTCTCTGGTACCTCCCCCTATCTGTTGGTCCTTCTTCTGAATCTTTGCTCAACTCACGATTGACCATTATTAGAGTATCAACCGGCTTGCAGTCTATCATTCATGTTTCGACTAACAGATCAAGGATGTATTTTCTATATGATATCAGGATTCCCTGGTCTGACCTGAGAACTTCAATCCCAAGGAAGTATTTTAACCCCCCTAGGTCTTTCATCTCAAATTCTTGGAATAAGTTGTCCCTCAGTCGTTTGATCTCGTCCACATCGTCTCATGTTATAATCATGTCGTCCATGTATATAATCAAACACGTGATTTTTCTTTCTCGTCTCTTCAAGAACAGGGTGTGATCGGAGTTACTCTGCCGATATCCATATTTATTCACTGCTTGGATAAATCTCCCAAACCATGCTCTGGGAGACTGTTTCAACCCATACAAGGCTCGCCTTAATCGACACACTTCTCCCCATCTACATCCACTCGTGAACTCTGGTGGAGCAGCCATGTAAACTTCCTCTTTCAGGTCACCGTGTAGGAAAGCATTCTTCACATCAAATTGGTGAAGTGGCCAGTCTAGGTTTGCAGCAAGAGAGAATAGGACCCGTATTGTATTAATTTTTGCTACTGGAGAGAACGTTTTGGAGTAGTCGACTCCATAGGTCTGAGTGTATCCTTTTGCTACCAGTCGGGCTTTATATCTATCCATCGTTCCACCCGGCTTATACTTTACAGTAAATACCCATTTACATCTCACTGGTCATTTTCCCTTGGGTAGCCAGCATTTCTCCCAGGTTTTATTTTTCTCCAAGGCATCCATCTTGATCTCCATTGCTTCAATCCATCTCTTATCCTTCTGGGCCTCTGTGGCATCCTTTGGTATCCATTCTAAGCAAATATTTTTCTGTAGTGTGATAAACTGAGGTGATAGATTATCTCCTCTAGTAATATTTGCCATAGGATACTTAGATCTGGCTGCCTCAAATTCTGGATCATATCTCTTGGGTGGAACTCCTCTGTTACTCCGAGGGGGTAGTACATAGTAGCCTGTTTCAAGAGACTCAAGGAAGATGGGTTCAGTGGTAAAGTTATAAGAGGAAGGAGAGGGTTTAGATTCATATCCCTCAGTGGCATATTCCTCAGGATATTCTACGGTGGCAGGTTCTGGTTGTGGCATTGAGATTGAGGACTGTACTAGATGATCAGTGTCTCCAAGTTCTGGTGTAGACTCAGGAAGGGAAAGTGGATGGATAGTCTCTGACTCCCTCTGAGGATTTTCTAACTCTCCCTGAGGATAGCTAAGCCAACTTGGAAGTGGTGGTTTTGCTGCTGTATTCTCCCCCTCACTGCCAATTGGCGAGGAGAAAAAATACTCGTCTTCAAGAAAAGTGCAGTCTGTAATACCCGGCTAGACTCCGGTATCGGAATTCCTACCGTCCGGTGGAATCTTGGATGTCGGAAGCCTTTAGTAGGGTAGAAACATGTTTTCATAAAGTGTTTTAAGGTATTTCATGGTTTTAAGTATGAAAATTAAATGAGTTTTTGCATGAAAAGTCTTTGGAGGAAAACCCAGGTTCGGCCGTCGAAAGTCAAGTTCGGCCGCCGAACATGCATGCGTTTTGGAGGCACGTTAGGCCCCCGAAAGCATGAGTGAGGGAAGTTCAGGTTCGGCCACCGAAACCCAAGTTTGGCCGCCGAATATGGCATGCATGCGGAGGCACTTTCGGCCCCCGAACGTGGCCTGGCCAGCCACCTATAAAAGGGTCCCTTAGGTTCGCACGGGCGAGCTTTTTCTCCCCCGTTGTCGGCCAAGGTGAGTCTCCGCCACCCCTCCCTCGATCTTGAGTGTTTTCCTTAGATCTTCCATGATTTTCACGGGTTTTAACTTCTGTTTTGAAGATCTGTGAGTAAAGAGCAAGTTTTGGGTACTTGGAGGTTCAAAGAGCTCAATCTCTCCATCTCCAAGCTAGGATCGCCTTTCCTCTCGTTTCTTCAAGAGGTAAGCTCGGATCCACCCTTATTATGTGTTTTAAACAAGCATTTAGTGGTTTTATGGGTAGAGATGCATGTTTAGGCTTGTTGATGAGTTTATGGGTTTTGATGTTTTGATGAACAATGTATGTTGATTTTTGTGTGTTTGAAGTGTTGTAGTTAGGGTATTTGCTAGTTTGAGACCCCTAGGTGTAATGTATGATGTGTATGCATGTTTAGAACAAGTTTATGCATGATTTGAGGTTTTGGGAGGCAAGAAGCTCATGAGAGCCAAGTTTCTGCCCTTCGGGAAGAAACCAGGTTCGGCAGCCGAAGGAACTTTTGGCCGCCGAACCCCCTTGTGGAGGCAGCATTCGGCTGCCGAAGTTGCCCCCGAAAAGAGACTTTCGTCTCTGTCTGGGACTTTCGGCTGCCGAAGGTTCCGCCGAACATGCATGAGTTTCGCCTCTGTCTGGGAGTTTCGGCCGTCGAAGGTGCCGCCGAACCTGCCTGACTTTCGGCTCTGGAGGGACTTTCGGCCGCCGAACCTGCCGCCGAAAGTGCCCTGTTCAGCCATTTCTTGCATGTTTTTCTATGATTGTTTCTTGATGTTTTAGGGGGTTTTTGGGGAGTATATTAGAGTTATGTTATGTATGTTTGGTCCCTCATTGGAGTCCACCCGTGTAGGTTCGGACCCGAGGAACCGAGGACCCCACCAGTAAGCCAGCTGCTACAGAGTTTGTCAGAGCTAGCCAGAGGTGAGTGGAATAAACCTTAAGTTTTAAATTAAATGAAATATGAATTTTGAGCATGATCCATGCATCATGAATGCCATGAGATATAGTAGGTTGTTTGCATTAGTATTCACGAATATGTTGCATTGCATTTATGATGTTGATGTGGATTGGTTATTGGATGGCCCTTTAGTCCTCATATGGCATGATGATGCTACGGCATGATACGGTATGGAAGTCCAGGTTGTACCCATTCTACGTCCCTGGCACGATGTAAGAGAAAGTCCAGGTTGTACCCATTCTATGTCCCTGGCACAGTTGGACTGTATGATATGTTATGTTAAGGGAAAGACCGGTTGTACCCATTCTACGTCCCGGCACAGTTGGACTATGTAGAGGACTATTGGTGACAATACCATCCGAGATGTGATTTGTTGTGATGTGTTGCATTCCATGAAAGCATTAAATTTTAATATATTGTTTTCTACTATTCTGCTCACTGGGCTTGTTAGCTCACCCCTCTCCCCTAACCCCAGATGTGCAGGTACAGGGTAGACCAGAAGGTTAGCCAGAGTTTTTGAAGTATGTTGATGTAATAGTTAGATTGTGGACATGACAATTGTATTATGATGTAATGTAAGGGATTTCAGTATGATATGTAATGAGGTATATTGAGGTTATAGATGTGCTTGACCCTATGAGTATTGTAATCCCTTGTTGATACATGATCTTGATGTCTATTGATGTTTATGTTTAAGCCAACTCATCTCATGTTGTATCGCCCGTTGGGGCATTGAGGAGATCCCACAGAGGGATCATGATTATGATCATGACTATGTACATGTATGTTCAGGTTGAGTTGGATGATAAAGGAAAAGTTTAAATTTTTATGTATGATTGTTGATCATGTATGGGATTAAACAGGTTTACAGGTTACATGTCAGGCTTGCTACGGGTCCCGGCGGCCTTAAGCCGATCTGGATCCTAGCGCCGGTAGCGGTCCGATTTTCGAGTCGTTACAGAATGGTATCAGAGCCCTAGGTTCATATGGTCGGACCTAGAGTGTCGGGCTCATAGATGTTATAGAAGGTCAAGCACAATAGGAAGGTCATGTCCACTAGGATAGGATGTTGAGTCCTCTCTTGTATGATGATGTGAAATGCCATGATTTTGTACATGTGCATTAATGATATGCTATGCTATGTGATGTATGTGATGAGGGTTCATGTGTGCCCACATGAACCATATGATGCTAATGTTTGCTTGTTATGAGCTGTTTTTCAGAGAATAGGATGAGAGGAACTCGTCGATCTGCACGATTGACTGGAGTGCCACCTGAGGATGAGGGCACGAGCGCCCGTCCTCCTACATTGCCTAGGGCAATGTCTTGTAGAGCCAATAGAGAAAGAGTGTCAAGGGACCCTAGAAGGTCTTTTGATGCTAGCAGAAGGGGGACAGATAGAGGAGGAGATTCTTCAGATGTGAGGGAGGTTACAGGAGAGGATCAGAGGAGGGATGGGAACCTGGATGTGAGCATGGAGGAAGAAGGGACAGGGGAGTTACAGGGAGGCGTTCAGGCCTCGGGGTATGGTTTTCCACCCCATTATCCACCCTTCCCACAGGGTTCAGGGTATCCGATGGGAGGTACATCGGATTACTCCAGCTTTAACCCCTACCCTACCTACATGCCTTATCCACCTTTCTATCCACCCTACACACAGTACCCAGCTTATCCACCCTCACCCTTCTATCCAAACCCGGCAAACCCCACCTCGGGGAATGCTGCACCTCCACCTCCACCACCTACAGAACCAGCAGTCCCAGTTACTCAACCTCCTAGACCTGGCTCAGTCGATGGGAGCAAGGTAAAGATGACGGATTACCTCAAGCTGGATGCTCCCAAATACAAGTCAGGGGATGACCCCTTTGAGTATCTGAGAGTGGTGAAGACAATAACTGATGAGCTAGGGGCAAGTGACAGCAGGGCCATTCAGATGGCAGGGTTCACTTTAAAGTGCAAGAAGGCACGGGAATGGTTCAAGTGTTATGTGGACCCGAGACTAGACGGTATGACATGGGAAGAATTTGCGAATGAGTTCGCTGGATGGGCTTTTCCAGACAGTTCCAGAGAACTGAAGATGATTGAGTTTGAGCAACTGAGGCAGTCAGAGCACATGGGTGTAGAGGAGTTCACGGATAAATTCTTGGAGCTATTGCCTTTTTCAGGGCAAGCTCTAGATACAGATACGAAGAAAGCCAAGAAATATGTTATGAAGCTGCATTCCAGGTACTCCTCGTTGGTTCAGTCAGCTGAGAGAGAAAGTTTCCACACTGTGGTAGATATGGCTCGAAGAATGGAGGCAAGTGCTATAGTTGAGGGGTCAGTGAAGCAATCAGTGACCCAGTCTTCAGGGGTTAAGACCCCAGGCAGAGGAGGACCAGGTTTCTCTTCTCAGAGCTCAGGTAAGAAGAGGTGGGATAGTACCACCAGGAAGCCGAAGAAGAATAAGTTTTGGAACAAGTTGAAATCCGGTCTGGGATTTGGCGGTGGCTCGAGTTCAGGCTCAGATGGTACAGAATGCCAGAGATGTGGAAGACCGCACAGGGGAGTGTGTCGAGCTGGGACTAATGCATGTTTCAGATGTGGACAGGAGCGACACATAGCTCGGGATTGTCCTAGAGCGCCTTTTATGGGCCAGCCCCAGTAGACAGCTTCTGGTAGTGTGGCACAGCCAGCAGTTCCAACCACAACTCAAGGCAGTGGCAGAGGTAGAGGGAGAGGGGCAGCCTCTTCTTCTGGTTCCCGAGGTGAAGGTCCATCAGCTCCAGCCAGGATCTTCACCATGACACAGCAGGAGGCTAACACATCCAACACCGTGGTGTCAGGTAATCTCGTCATTGGGTGTTCTGATGTGTATGCATTAATGGACCCGGGTGCATCTCATTCATTTATTGCTCCGAGAGCCGTTGAGAGGTTGGGTCTGATAGTCTCTGGGTTAGAGTGTCTCCTATGGGTCAGTGGACCCAAGTGTGACCCGTCAGTGGCAGTGTCAGTCTGCCAGTACAGTCCAGTTTTTGTTGAGGGAAGATGCCTCTTCGCCGACCTTGTGGTTCTAGATTTGACAGACTTTGACGTCATTCTAGGGATGGATTGGCTATCTACCCATGGTGCTACCTTGGACTGCAGAGACAAGGTAGTTAAGTTCAGAGATCAGGACGGGTCAGAGGTCGTCTTCAGAGGAGACAAAAGGGGCACACCTAGAGGTCTGATATCAGCTCTTCAGGCTCGTAGGTTGCTTAGGAAGGGATGTCAGGGGTACTTAGCTCATGTGAGAGAGCTAGACAGTCAGGTCAGGGAGCCGGCCTCGGTGCCAGTTGTCCGAGAGTTTCAGGATGTCTTTCCAGATGAGCTTCCAGGTTTACCACCTGCTAGGGAGATAGAGTTCGAGATAGAGTTGGTGCCTGGAGCTAGACCGATCTCTATCCCTCCCTAC
The DNA here is from genome assembly GCF_001659605.2 of Manihot esculenta. Classification (NCBI taxonomy): domain Eukaryota; kingdom Viridiplantae; phylum Streptophyta; class Magnoliopsida; order Malpighiales; family Euphorbiaceae; genus Manihot; species Manihot esculenta. The sequence continues at coordinate 22,130,683 of NC_035171.2, forward strand.
AGGATGGCCCCAGCCGAGTTGAAGGAGTTGAAAGAGCAATTGCAGGAGCTGGTAGAAAAGGGCTTCATCCGACAGAGTACCTCACCTTGGGGTGCTCCGGTCTTGTTTGTGAGAAAGAAGGATGGATCCCTTAGACTTTGCATCGACTACAGACAGTTGAACAAAGTCACTACCAAGAATAGGTACCCTCTGCCAAGGATCGATGACCTATTCGACCAGCTAGCAGGAGCGGGTTGTTTCTCCAAAATATATCTGAGATCGGGGTACCATCAGCTAAGGATAAGGGATGAAGATGTGCCGAAGACAGCTTTTAGGACCAGATATGGGCATTTTGAGTTCCTTGTAATGCCGTTCGGGTTAACCAACGCCCCTGCAGCATTCATGGATCTCATGAACAGAGTGTTTAGCCAGTACCTGGATCACTTCGTTATTGTCTTCATAGATGATATCTTGGTGTATTCCAGGAATGCAGAGGAGCATGCCCATCATCTGCGGTTGGTCTTGCAGACTTTGAGGGAACATGGCTTGTATGTCAAGTTCTCAAAATGTGAGTTCTGGCTGAGGAGCATTTCGTTCTTGGGGCATGTAGTGTCAGAGAATGGGATTGAGGTAGACCCCAAGAAGACAGAAACTGTGGCTAACTGGCCTAGACCCACTTCAGTGACAGAGATTAGAAGTTTCTTGGGTTTGGCAGGTTACTACAGGAGGTTCGTTCAGGACTTCTCGAAAATAGCAGCTCCTCTAACCAGACTAACCAGGAAGAATCAGAAGTTTTTGTGGACCGACCAGTGCGAAGAGAGTTTTGAAGAGCTTAAGAAGAGGTTGACTTCAGCACCAGTTTTAGCTCTGCCATCTAGTGATGAGGACTTTACAGTCTTTTGTGATGCTTCCCGTGTGGGACTGGGTTGTGTACTGATGCAGAAGGAGAGGGTGATCGCTTATGCTTCTAGGCAGCTAAAGAAGCATGAGTTGAATTACCCCACACATGACCTGGAGATGGGAGCAGTAATCTTTGCACTCAAGATGTGGAGGCACTACCTCTATGGGGTAAAATGTGAGATCTTCACAGATCATAAAAGCCTGCAGTACATCCTGAGTCAAAGAGATTTGAATTTGAGACAGAGGAGATGGGTGGAGCTGATGAGTGACTATGATTGCAAGATTCAGTACCATCTGGGTAAGGCGAATGTTGTGGTAGACGCCTTAAGCCGGAAATCACTCGGCAGTTTATCCCACATATCGGCAGAGAGGAGGCCAGTGGTGAAGGAGTTCTACAAGCTCATTGAGGAAGGTCTACAGTTGGAGTTATCTGGTACAGGTGCCTTAGTGGCCCAGATGAGAGTAGCACCCGTGTTTCTGGAGCAGGTGGCTCAGAAACAACATGAGGACCCGGAGTTAGTAAAGATTGCCAGGACTGTTCAGTCAGGCAATGATAGTGAGTTCAGATTCGACAGTATGGGGATCCTCCGCTATAGGAGCAGACTATGTGTACCATATGACATTGGGCTAAAAGGAGACATTATGAGAGAGGCTCATAATGCGAGATACAGCATTCACCCCGGAGCCACCAAGATGTATCAAGATCTAAAGAAGGTTTATTGGTGGCCAGCTATGAAGAAAGAAGTGGCACAGTTCGTGTCAGCCTGCGAAGTGTGTCAGAGGGTGAAGCTGGAACATCAGAAGCCGGCTGGAATGCTTAACCCGCTACCTATTCCAGAATGGAAATGGGAAAATATAGCTATGGACTTCGTAGTGGGGTTACCGGCGGCGTCCAACAGATTGGACTCCATATGGGTGATTGTGGACAGACTCACCAAGTCTACTCACTTCATCCCTGTCAGGAGTGGCTACTCTGTGGACAAGTTGGCGCACGTGTATGTAGATGAGATCGTCAGGCTGCATGGGGTTCCTGTTTCGATAGTGTCAGATAGAGGGCCCCAGTTCACCTCCAGGTTTTGGCGGAGTCTGCAGAACGCCATGGGTACTAGGTTGGATTTCAGTACTGCCTTCCACCCCCAGACTGATGGACAGTCAGAAAGGACCATCCAGACTATCGAAGATATGCTCAGAATGTGTGTGCTGGACTTTGGCGGTTCTTGGAGGCAGCATCTACCTTTGGTGGAGTTTACCTACAACAACAGCCATCATGCTAGCATCGGGATGGCTCCATATGAAGCTTTGTACGGAAGGAAGTGCAGATCACCTGTTTGCTGGGAGGAAGTTGGAGAAAAGGCCTTGGCAGGGCCTGAGCTAGTAGAGATCACCAGCAGGGTGGTACCCATAATCAGAGAGAGAATCAAGACTGCTGCCAGCAGACAGAAGAGTTATACAGACGTCTGCAGGAGACAATTAGAGTTTCAGGAGGGGGATCTGATATTGCTCAAGGTGTCTCCAATGAAGGGAGTGGTTCGCTTCGGGAAGAAAGGTAAACTAGCCCCACGATACATCGGACCCTTTGAAATCTTGCAAAAGATTGGGAATGTGTCGTACAAGCTGGATTTACCTGCTTCAATGGAAAGAATCCATCCGGTTTTCCATGTTTCAATGTTGAGGAAGTTTGTGTCAGATCCGAGCAAGGTTCTTAGTGAGCCTGATGTGGAGGTTCAAGAGGATCTCACCTATGTTGAACAGCCAGTACGGATCATAGACACCCAGATCAGAAAGTTAAGGAACAAGGAAATCCCGATGGTGAAAGTCCTGTGGAACCACCACAATTTAGAAGAATGCACTTGGGAGACACGGGAGTCTATGCTCCAGCAGTACCCTCATCTCTTTTAAGGTTAGAATCCCTATGTGTTTATGTGTTTTGCATGTGTGTTATGTTCTATGCCATGCTATGTGTGCTAGTTGAGGTACATTCGGGGACGAATGTTCTTAAGGGGGGAGAATGTAATACCCGGCTAGACTCCGGTATCGGAATTCCTACCGTCCGGTGGAATCTCGGATGTCGGAAGCCTCTAGTAGGGTAGAAACATGTTTTCATAAAGTGTTTTAAGGTATTTCATGGTTTTAAGTATGAAAATTAAATGAGTTTTTGCATGAAAAGTCTTTGGAGGAAAACCCAGGTTCGGCCGCCGAAAGTCAAGTTCGGCCGCCGAACATGCATGCGTTTTGGAGGCACGTTAGGCCCCCGAAAGCATGAGTGAGGGTAGTTCAGGTTCGGCCGCCGAAACCCAAGTTCGGCCGCCGAACATGGCATGCATGCGGAGGCACTTTCGGCCCCCGAACGTGGCCTGGCCAGCCACCTATAAAAGGGTCCCTTAGGTCCGCACGGGCGAGCTTTTTCTCCCCCGTTGTCGGCCAAGGTGAGTCTCCGCCACCCCTCCCTCGATCTTGAGTGTTTTCCTTAGATCTTCCATGATTTTCACGGGTTTTAACTTCTGTTTTGAAGATCTGTGAGTAAAGAGCAAGTTTTGGGTACTTGGAGGTTCAAAGAGCTCAATCTCTCCATCTCCAAGCTAGGATCGCCTTTCCTCTCGTTTCTTCAAGAGGTAAGCTCGGATCCACCCTTATTATGTGTTTTAAACAAGCATTTAGTGGTTTTATGGGTAGAGATGCATGTTTAGGCTTGTTGATGAGTTTATGGGTTTTGATGTTTTGATGAACAATGTATGTTGATTTTTGTGTGTTTGAAGTGTTGCAGTTGGGGTATTTGCTAGTTTGAGACCCCTAGGTGTAATGTATGATGTGTATGCATGTTTAGAACAAGTTTATGCATGATTTGAGGTTTTGGGAGGCAAGAGGCTCATGAGAGCCAAGTTTCTGCCCTTCGGGAAGAAACCAGGTTCGGCAGCCGAAGGAACTTTTGGCCGCCGAACCCCCTTGTGGAGGCAGCATTCGGCTGCCGAAGTTGCCCCCGAAAAGAGACTTTCGTCTCTGTCTGGGACTTTCGGCCGCCGAAGGTGCCGCCGAACATGCATGAGTTTCGCCTCTGTCTGGGAGTTTCGGCCGCCGAAGGTGCCGCCGAACCTGCCTGACTTTCGGCTCTGGAGGGACTTTCGGCCGCCGAACCTGCCGCCGAAAGTGCCCTGTTCAGCCATTTCTTGCATGTTTTTCTATGATTGTTTCTTGATGTTTTAGGGGGTTTTTGCGGAGTATATTAGAGTTATGTTATGTATGTTTGGTCCCTCATTGGAGTCCACCCGTGTAGGTTCGGACCCGAGGAACCGAGGACCCCACCAGTAAGCCAGCTGCTACAGAGTTTGTCAGAGCTAGCCAGAGGTGAGTGGAATAAACCTTAAGTTTTAAATTAAATGAAATATGAATTTTGAGCATGATCCATGCATCATGAATGCCATGAGATATAGTAGGTTGTTTGCATTAGTATTCACGAATATGTTGCATTACATTTATGATGTTGATGTGGATTGGTTATTGGATGACCCTTTAGTCCTCATATGGCATGATGATGCTACGGCATGATACGGTATGGAAGTCCAGGTTGTACCCATTCTACGTCCCTGGCACGATGTAAGAGAAAGTCCAGGTTGTACCCAATCTACGTCCCTGGCACAGTTGGACTGTATGATATGTTATGTTAAGGGAAAGACCGGTTGTACCCATTCTACGTCCCGGCACAGTTGGACTATGTAGAGGACTATTGGTGACAATACCATCCGAGATGTGATTTTTTGTGATGTGTTGCATTCCATGAAAGCATGAAATTTTAATATATTGTTTTCTACTATTCTGCTCACTGGGCTTGTTAGCTCACCCCTCTCCCCTAACCCCAGATGTGCAGGTACAGGGTAGACCAGAAGGTTAGCCAGAGTTTTTGAAGTATGTTGATGTAATAGTTAGATTGTGGACATGACAATTGTATTATGATGTAATGTAAGGGATTTCAGTATGATATGTAATGAGGTATATTGAGGTTATAGATGTGCTTGACCCTATGAGTATTGTAATCCCTTGTTGATACATGATCTTGATGTCTATTGATGTTTATGTTTAAGCCAACTCATCTCATGTTGTATCGCCCGTTGGGGCATTGAGGAGATCCCACAGAGGGATCATGATTATGATCATGACTATGTACATGTATGTTCAGGTTGAGTTGGATGATAAAGGAAAAGTTTAAATTTTTATGTATGATTGTTGATCATGTATGGGATTAAACAGGTTTACAGGTTACATGTCAGGCTTGCTACGGGTCCCGGCGGCCTTAAGCCGATCTGGATCCTACCGCCGGTAACGGTCCAATTTTCGGGTCGTTACACAGTCCATAGTGGTGAAGGGTTGTTTAGAGATTGGGTCAAAATACTGATAGCCCTTTTTATGGACACCATAACCAAGGAACACACACTTAAGAGCACATGGATCAAGTTTAGTGCGATGTGGTTTAGGAATGTGAACATAGACCGTGCAACCAAAAATTTTGGGTGAAAGGTTTAGATGGGAAGGGATGGTGTGATGAGAAGATAAGGTATACAGTGGAGATCAAAAATTAAGGACCCGAGATGGGAGTCTATTGATGAGGTAAATAGAAGTAACAACTGCTTCGGACCAAAACTTAGAAGGAACCCGGGCTTCAAACAATAAGGCTCGAGTGGTTTCAAGGATGTGCCGATTTTTTCTTTCGGCGACCCCATTTTGCTGTGGGGTATAAGGACAAGTAGTTTGGTGAATGACCCCATTTTCCCGAAAAAAGATTTGAAGATGATTATTGACAAATTCCCCCCATTGTCAGACCGGAGGACTTGAATAGTGCTGTGAAATTGGGTTTTAATCATATGAAAAAAGTTGCAAAATTTTTCAGCCACTTCGTATTTATGTTTCAACAAGTAGATCCAAGTAACACGAGTGCAATCATCAATAAAAGTAACAAAGTATCTATAATCATGAGAAACACTTTCTAAGGTAGGCCCCCATACATCAGAGTGTATTATTGAGAATGGAGTATCAGATTTATTTGCGGAAATATGATAAGTACTCTAATGACTTTTAGCAAGCACACATGAAGAACAAACAGAGATATCAATGGATTTAAATTTAGGAAACAAAGCACGAAGATATTCACTTGAGGGATTGCCAAAGCGCCGGTGCCAGAGCCATAACTATCGAGTTGAAGACCCTTGAGCTAAGTGAGCCGACCCAGTGTTCGAGACCTCCTCCATATAGTACAATCCATCTTTCTCAGAATCACGGCCCAGTACCGTGTCCATATGAATGTAACGACCCGAAATCGGACCGCTACCAGCGCTAGGATCCAGATCGACTTAAGGTCGCCGGGACCCATAGCAAGCCTAGCATACAACCTGTCATACCTGATAAATCCCATACATGATCATACATTTTCATAAAAATTTTAAACTTTCCATCTACCAAGCTTGACCTATGCATGCACCATAAGATTAAGCATACGAACCCCATACTAGAGCCCTCATCAAATGCTCTAGCTGGGTCAACATTACATACATCAAGCTTGGTTTACATCACATTAATAAATCATTATATAAAGATCATGTATCAAAAGGGATTAACCATACACTCTAGGGTCAAGCACAATACTAATCCTCAATACAAATTATACAATATCTTACAATACATTACATTACAATATCTTTCATGTCCACAACTAACTATTACATACACTATGCCTTTACTCTTGATGACCTCCTGGTCTATCCCGAACCTGCAAGCCTGGGGGTTAAGGGAAAGGGGTGAGCTACTAGAGCCCAGTGAGCAGAATAGTAAAACAATATATTAAAATCTATGCTTTCATGAAATGCATCACATCACAAACAATCCGCATCAAGGATGGACTTGTCACCAATAGCCCTCTACACATTCCAATGGTGCCAGGGGCATAGAATGGGCCTCACTAGTCTTTCTCTTAACATAACATAACATAACATTCCAATGTGGCAGGGGCGTTGTAACGACCCGAAAATCGGACCGCTACCGGCACTAGGATCCAGATCGGCTTAAGGCTGCCGGGACCCGTAGCAAGCCTAACATACATCCTGTAGACCTGTTTAATCCCATACATGATCAATAATTACATAAAAATTTAAAACTTTCTCATTTATTCATTCATTCGTTCATTCATTCATTCTTTCACCAAGCTTAACCTATGTATGCACAAATCATAACATAAAACCTCTCACTGGAGTCCTCATCAAATACTCCAATGGGGTATCATAACATACATTAAGCTTGGTTTACATAATCATCATTAAACATTTAAGATCATGTACTAAAAAGGGATTAACAACATACTATGGTCAAGCACAACTCTAAACTTCCATAAGCATCATTACATTACATTTCTATACTATACTTTTACATTACATCATATTCATGTCCACATCTATCTATTACATAAAACATGACTCTACTCCTGCTGACCTCCTGGTCTACCCTGTACCTGCAAACCTGGGGGTTAAGGGAGAGGGTTGAGCTATAAAGCCCAGTGAGCAGAATAAATAAACATTCAATTTAAATTTCATGCTTTCATGAAATGCAACACATCACAAAAAAATCACATCAAGGATGGACTTGTCACCAATAGTCCTCTACATAGTCCAATCGTGCCAGGGGCGTAGAATGGGCCTCACTGGTCTTTCTCTTAACATAGTGCCAGGGGCGTAGAATGGGCCTTACTGGCTATCCATACCGTATCATCATCATACCATAACATACAAGGACTAAAGGGTCATTCAACATCCATCCACATCATCATCAAGTTATGCAATGCAGCATATTCGTGAATTCTAATGCAAACAACCTAGTATATCTTATGGCATACGTGATGCATGTATCATGCTCAAAATTCATTTATTTGCTTTGAAACATAAAGAGTTATTCCACTCACCTCTGACTGAAGCTCTAACGACTCTGAAGCAGCTATCTCATTGCTGAGGTCCTTGGTTCCTCGGGTCCGAACCTACACATGTGGACTCAAATGAGGTACCAAACAAAGACTAACATAACTCTAAACTGCTCCCCAAAAACCCCCTAAAACATCTTAGAACAACCATAGAAATCATGCAAAGGAAGGCTGAACATGGCACTTTTGGCGGCAGGTTCGGCGGCCGAAAGTCCCTCCAGAGCCGAAACTCAGCCACTTTCGGCGGCACCTTCGGCGGCCGAAAATGGGTTCCAGAGCCGAAACTCATGCATGTTCGGTTGCCGAAACTCCCTTCCAGAGTCGAAAGTCCACTTTCGGGGACAAGGTTCGGCAGCCGAAAGTTGGCCTCCACAGGCAGGTTCGGAGGCCGAAAGTCCCTTCGGCTGCCGAACCTGAGTTCTCCCAAAGGGGCAGAAACTCAGCTCCAACATGCACAAATGCCTCCCAAACTTCCAAACATGCATCCAACCCTCTCAAATCATGCATACATACATACATCAACACATAGGGGTCTCAAACTAACCTAAACCCCAACAACAACACAAAACAAGCAACTCAGCAACCTACATTGTCCAAAACACACATAAAAACCTAACAATGTTCAACTAACCTAAACATGCATTTCTACCCCATGAACCCTCTTAAAACTTGTTTAAAACATAGAATGAGCTTAAGATCGACTCTTACCTATTAAAGATCGAGAGAGAGTGTGACCTAATGTAACGCCCCGAAAATCGGACCGCTACCGGCGCTAGGATCCGGGTCGACTTAAGGCCGCCGGGACCCGTAGCAAGCCTGACATATAACCTGTAAACCTGTATAATCCCATACATGATCAACAACATGCATAAAAATTAAAACTTTTCTTCATACATACTGTCATCAACTAACTCAACCTGTGCATACTCTGATCATATACATAACGTAGTCCCTCTGTGGGATCTCATCAAGCCTTAAAGGTAAAACAACCTGTGTTGAGTTAGTTTACATAAACATCATAACATAAGATCATGTATATACAAAAGGGATTAACAATACATTATGGTCAAGTACAACTCTATCCTCAATAACCTCATTACATAACATTCTGAATATTCTTACATTTCATCATAATACAATTGTCATGTCCACAATCTAACTATTACATACAATACGACTTATTCTCGTCTTGCCTTCTCTATCTATCCCGTACCTGCAAACCTGGGGGTTAGGGGAGAGGGGTGAGCTAGATGCCCAGTGAGTAGAACTATAAAAAGAATATTTAAAACATGCTATCATGAAATGCGTCACTGCACAAATAAATCACACCACGGATGGACTGATTCAAAAATCCCTCAACTCCATGCCCGGCCCTATTATGGGCACCACAGGACTTCGTATATAGAAGGCTAATGAATCATCCTAATGTCCATCCACTATCATCTATCACAACAATACAATGCGGCATAGTCGTGAATTCTAATGCAAACAACCTATAATATGATCATGATGCATGAAGCATGATAAAAGCATTTCATTTCTTAATTTAAAAGGTTAAGCTTAGTTCCACTCACCTCTGGCTGACTCTGACAAACTCTGTAGCAGCTGGCTCACTGCTGGGGTCCTTGGTTCCTCGGGTCCGAACCTACACAGGTGGACTCCAATGAGGGACCAAACATACATAAACATAACTCTAATATATTCCCCAAAAACCCCCTAAAACATGCTGAAAATATCACATAGAGATATGCATGAAGTGGCTGAACAGGGCACTTTCGGCGGCACCTTCGGCGGCCGAAAGTCCCAGACAGAGACGAAAGTCTCTTTTCGGGGGCAACTTCGGCAGCCGAAAGGCCTGCCTCCCCAGCCATGTTCGGCGGCCGAAAGTGCCTTCGGCTGCCGAACCTGGGTTCTGCCAAAGGGCAGAAACTCGGTTCCTTTGTGCATTTTTGCCTCCAAACTCACCAATCATGCATATACCTCACTTAAAAACATGCATACAAGATCCTAGGGGCCTCAAAACATCAAATACCCCAACTACAACACTTCAAGCATACTCAAACATGTCACATTGTTCATAAATCACATAAAACCTAACATTTGCTTAAAAACTCATACAACCCTATACATGCCATTCTACCCCATAAAATCACTTAAAACTTACTTAAAACACATGAGGAGCTTAAGATCGGCTCTTACCTCTTGAAGATCGAGAGGGAGACGACCTAAACTTGGAGATTCACGAAAATGAGCTCCTGAGTTCCCAAAGCTCCAAAACTTGGTTTAAATGTTCAAAACTTGCAATGTGGGTTTAAAACTCAAGAAAAATGGAAGAGATTTGGAGGAAGAACACAAGAGTTGAAAAAGGAAGGTCGGAAGCTTGCTGTGGCCGGAAATGGGAGAAAGCTCGCCCATTTCGGCTAAGTGCCCCATTTATAGGTGGCTGGCCAGGCCACGTTCGGGGGCCGAATGTGCCTCCGCATCCATGCAATTGTAACAGCCCGGAAACCGAACTGCCACCGGCACTAGGATCCAGATCGACTTAAGGTCGCCGGGACCCGTAGTAAGCCTGCTATCCTGTCTGTATACCTGTGAAATCCCATACATGATCATACATTTGCTGTAACAACATAAAACTTTTCTTCATTCCAAGGCTTAACCTGTGCATGCACTCTCTCTGTGCTCTACTAATCCCTACTAGAGCTCCTCATGGCTCTAGGCGGATCAAACTCATAATGTTAAGCCTGGTTTTTCTCATAAACATACAACAATAAAGAAACATACATAAATTGATCATGTGACTCCACAAAGGGATGACAACTCTTATAGTCAAGCACCATTCTATACACTATACATAAACCTTATCTCTTTACATTTACATGTCCACACTAGCTATTACAATACTCTGTACTCTTCCTGTACCCTGCTGAGTTCTCTCTGATCTCTGAACCTGCACAACTGGAGTTAGGGGAGAGGGATGAGCTACGATAGCCCAGTGAGTAGAATAGGCAAATACAGGTGATAAAACATGCTCTCATGGAATGCAACACATAATCACATAACCTCGGCCGGACGGATCAAAACTCCCTCTATCTCATCTGGGGTACCTAAGTACCATGTGCCTTGTCCCCGTAGGGCTGTTCCAGGTCTTTATATATGTGCCTGGTCCCCGTAGGGCTGTTCCAGGTCTTTCCTCTGAGGGCTAATGAATCCTCACGAAGTCCGTGCCGTCTCACATAAGCAATGTACAAGGAGCAGTGCCAAGTACAAGGATAAATGCAATGCATCATCTTTGTGTACACTAATGCACTCACCCTATAGCATATTCATGATGCATGAAGCATGATAAAATATTCAGTTCTCAGATTAAAACATTAAGTTAAATTCCACTCACCTGTAGTTCTCTCTGAACTGACTCTGCAGGTTCTGACTCTGGACTCACTGCTGAGTTCCCTGATTTCTCTGGTCCGTACCTACACAGGTGGACTCAAATGAGGGACTAAACTCACTCAAGAACATCTCTACGAAACTCCCCAAAACCCCTCTAAACAAACCTCAAACCATCACATAAAACATGCAAAAGAAAGCTGGACAGGGCACTTTCGGCGGCAGGTTCGGCGGCCGAAACCCCACTCCAGAGACGAAACTCATGCATGTTCGGCGGCACCTTCGGCAGCCGAAGGTCTCGTCCAGAGACGAAACTCACACACTTTCGGCGGCCGAACTCCCTCTTTCGGCGGCCGAAAGTCCCTTTCTAAACCGAAAGCCTAGCTTTCGGGGGCAACCTTTGGCAGCCGAACTGCCTCCACAAAGGGTTCGGCGGCCGAACCTTCCTTCGGCGGCCGAACCTGGTTTTGCCCGAAGGACAGAACCCTGCTCTGTTTCATGCAAACTGCCCAAAAACCTACAAACATGCATCTCAACTACTCCCAACTAGCATATACACATATATATGCACAAAGGGGTCTAAAACTATCCTAAAACCCCAAACAAACATAGCACATAACACTTAAACATGTTTGAACACCACAAATCACCAAAAACCTCACCTAAACCTACACATGCATACTACCCATACAAACTTCATAAAACCTTTCAAAATCATCAAAGAAGCTCAGGATCTTCACTTACCTCTTACACAACTTGAGGATGAAGGATCCTAACGTGGAGGTATGAAGAAAAGCTCTTCCAAAGCTCCAAGCTTCAAAACTTGCTTCTTTTGCTCAAAACCTTCATAAGTCACCAAAACTCTTAAAACTCTTGAAAGATTTGATGAAAATCATGGAAAACATGAAAGTCAACGTAGGAGAGGCTGAAACTCACCTCTGGCTGCAAGTGGAGGAGAAATAACCTCCTTCCACCGACCCTTGGCCCTTTTATAGGTGGCTGGCCAGACCACCTTCGGCAGCCGAACGTGAAGCCGCAACCATGCAATGTTCGGCGGCCGAAAGTGACCTTCGGCGGCCGAACCTTTGCATTTCTCCCTTGTTGCTTTTCTTTCAAAACTCAAGTCTTTTAACCCTTCAAAACATGAAAACCAGTGAAAATGCCTTGAAAAACATATGCATTACCCTTCTCGAGGGTGCCGACACCCGAGATTCCACCGGACTACAGGAATTCCGATGCCGGACTCGAGCCGGGTATTACATTCTCCCCCCCTTAAGAACATTCGTCCCCGAATGTCCCTAACACAACATAACCACATAAAAAAGGGGAAAACTAACCTCAAAATAGATATGGGTATTGCTGGAGCATGGACTCCCGAGTCTCCCACGTGCACTCTTCTAGGTTGTGGTGGTTCCACAAAACTTTCACCATTGGTATCTCCTTGTTTCTCAGCTTTCTGATCTGGGTGTCAAGGATCCGCACTGGCTGCTCTACATAGGTGAGATCACTTAAGATTTCCACCTCAGGTTCACTAAGAACTTTCTCTGGATCTGACACAAATTTTCTCAACATAGAAACATGGAATACTGGGTGAATTCGTTCCATAGAAGCCGGTAAATCTAGCTTATACGATATAGGCCCGATCTTCTGCAAGATCTCAAAGGGACCAATGTACCGTGGGGCCAGTTTACCCTTCTTTCCAAACCGAACCACTCCCTTCATCGGAGACACCTTAAGCAATACCATATCCCCCTCCTGGAACTCTATCTGCTTCCTACGGATGTCTGCATAACTTTTCTGTCTGCTTACAGCTGTTCTGATCCTCTCTCTGATGATAGGCACTAACTTGCTGGTTATCTCAACTAACTCTGGCCCTGCAAGAGTTTTCTCTCCTACCTCTTCCCAGCAAACAGGTGTTCGGCACTTCCTCCCATACAAAGCTTCATAAGGAGCCATCCCTATGCTAGCATGATGGCTGTTGTTGTAGGCAAACTCCACCAGAGGTAGATGCTGCCTCCAAGAACCGCCAAAGTCTAACACACACATTCTCAACATATCTTCAATGGTCTGGATGGTTCTTTCTGACTGACCGTCTGTCTGTGGATGGAAAGCAGTGCTGAAATCCAACCTTGTGCCCATTTCCTTTTGCAGACTCCGCCAAAACCTGGAGGTGAACTGAGGTCCTCGATCTGATACGATCGACACTGGAACTCCATGCAATCTTACTACCTCATCTACATACACCTGCGCCAACTTGTCCACAGAGTAGTTACTCCTGACTGGAATGAAGTGAGCAGATTTAGTGAGTCTATCCACAATCACCCAGATGGAGTCTAGTCTGTTCGACGTCGCCGGTAAGCCCACTACAAAATCCATAGCTATGTTTTCCCATTTCCATTCTGGAATCGGCAGTGGGTTAAGCATTCCAGCCGGCTTCTGGTGCTCTAACTTCACCCTTTGACAAGTCTCGCAGGCTGACACGAACTGTGCCACTTCTCTCTTCATTGCTGGCCACCAATACACCCTTCTTAGATCTTGATACATCTTGGTGGCTCCCGGGTGAATGCTATACCGCGTATTATGAGCTTCCCTCATAATGTCTGCCTTCAAACTGTTATCATCTGGTACACATAACCTCGTACCGTGCCGAAGAATCCCCTCACCGTCAAATCTGAACTCTGCACTGTTGCCAGACTGAACAGTCCTGGCAATCTTCACTAACTCGGGGTCTTCGTGCTGTTTCAGAGCCACTTGCTCTAGAAACACTGGTGTCACTCTCATCTGTGCGAGCAAAACACCTGTACCAGATAACTGCAACTGTAACCCTTCTTCCACGAGCTTATAGAAATCCTTCACCACCGGTCTTCTCTCTACTGCTATGTGGGATAAACTGCCAAGTGACTTTCGGCTTAAGGCATCAGCTACAACATTCGCCTTGCCCGGATGATACTGGATCTTGCAATCATAATCACTGAGCAATTCTACCCACCGTCTCTGCCTCAAGTTTAACTCTCTCTGACTTAAAATGTGCTGCAGGCTCTTATGATCCGTATAGATCTCACATTTTACCCCATAGAGGTAATGTCTCCACATCTTAAGTGCAAAGATAACAGCTGCCATCTCCAGATCGTGTGTCGGGTAATTCAGCTCGTGCTTCTTCAGCTGTCTAGAAGCATAAGCTATCACTCTGTCATTCTGCATCAACACACACCCTAATCCCACTCGGGATGCATCACAGAACACTGTGAAATCTTCATCACTGATCGGCAGAGCTAACACCGGTGCTGAAGTTAATCGTCTCTTCAACTCTGCAAAACTCTCTTCACATTCCTCTGACCACACAAACTTCTGATTCTTTCTGGTCAGTCTGGTCATAGGAGCAGCTATCTTCGAAAAGTCCTGAACAAACCTCCGATAGTAGCCTGCCAAACCCAGAAAACTCTTGATCTCGGTCACTGTAGTGGGTGTAGGCCAGTTGGCTACTGCCTCTACCTTTTTGGGATCTACTGCTATACCGTCCTTTGATACAACATGTCCCAAAAAGGAAATGCTCCTTAACCAGAACTCACACTTGGAGAACTTGGCATATAAGCCATGCTCTCTCAAGGTTTGCAGCACTATCCGCAGATGCTGGGCATGGTCCTCTGCATTCCTGGAGTACACCAAGATATCATCAATAAAGACGATCACAAAACGATCCAAGTACTCCCGGAAAACCCTGTTCATGAGATCCATGAATGCTGCAGGGGCGTTAGTCAACCCGAACGGCATCACAAGGAACTCATAATGCCCATATCTGGTTCTGAACGCAGTCTTAGATACATCTCCTTCCCTGATCTTCAACTGGTGGTATCCGGATCTCAGATCTATTTTAGAAAAACAACCTGCTCCTGCCAGCTGGTCGAACAGATCATCGATCCTGGGTAAAGGATACTTGTTTTTGATAGTGACTTTGTTCAACTGTCTGTAGTCAACACAAAGTCTAAGAGGTCCATCCTTCTTTCTGACAAACAATACTGGAGCACCCCAGGGTGAGGTACTCGGGCGGATGAAACCCTTAGCTACCAAATCCTGTAACTGCTCTTTCAACTCTCGCAACTCTGCTGGTGCCATCCTGTAGGGAGGAATAGAGATCGGTCTGGCATTGGGCATCAACTCAATCTCGAACTCTATTTCCCTATCCGGTGGCAACCCTGGAAGCTCTTCAGGAAACAAATCTGGGAAGTCTCTAACAACTGGTACTGAGGATGGTTCCCTAACCTGACTGTCTAGCTCTCTCACATAAGCTAGGAACCCCTAACACCCCTTCCTTAACATTCTACGAGCCTGGAGGGCTGATATCAAACCCCTAGGTGTCCCTCTCCTGTCTCCTCTAAAGACACACTCTGACCCATCCTGGTCTCTGACACTGACTACCTTGTCTCTACAGTTCAGGGTAGCATCATACGTAGATAACCAGTCCATCCCTAGAATGACATCAAAATCTGTCAACTCTAGAACCACCAGGTCAGCTGGAAGGTATCTACCCTCTATGCACACTAGACTGAACCGACAGACTAACTCTGCCAAAGATGGATCACATTTGGGTCCACTGACCCATAGAGGACACTCTAACTTAGACACCATCAGACCCAACCTCTCTGCAGCTCTAGAAGAAATGAAAGAGTGAGAAGCACCGGGGTCCATTAAAGCATACACCTCTGAACACCCAATGATGAGATTACCTGACACCACCGTGTTCGACGTGTCTGCCTCCTGCTGAGTCAGGGTGAAAATCCGTGCTGGGGCTGGCGGACCTGCACCTCGGGAACCCATCCCTGATGAAGAGGCTGCCCCTCTTCCTCTTCCTCTGCCACTGCTTGGTGGTATGGCTGAAGCTACTGGCTGTACTACACTGCCCGTACTCATCTGCTGGGATGGTGCAACTAAAGTCGCCTGAGGACATTCTCGTGCATAATGTCCCTCCTGCCCACATCTATAGCAGGCTGTGGATCCCAACTGACAAGCTCCTCTATGCTGTTTGCCACACCTCTTGCACACTGGAAACTATGCGCCAGAACTGGAGCCACTACTCATTCCCAGACCCGACTTAAGCCTGTTCCAGAACTTGCCTCTCTTTCCTCTGAATTTCTCCCATCTCCTCTTACTTGCACTTGCTGTACTCTGTGAGGAGGAACCGGGTTTAACACCAGAAGACTGTGCCTTGACTACACCTTGACTTATGGCACTGGCCTCCATCTTTCTAGCAGCATCCACAATAGAGTGGAAACTTTCCTTCTCCGCATGAAGAATCAAAGAGAAATACCTGGGATGAAGCCTTGTGGCATATCTCTTTGCCTTCTTCTGATCTGTATCATATGCCTGACCGACATATGGCAACAATTCCAGGAACTTATCTGTATATGCATCAACACTCATCTCCTCCGTCTGTCGCAACTGCTCAAACTCCACAACCTTTAGTTCCCTGGAACTGTCAGGAAAAGCCCATCCAGCAAATTCGTTGGCGAACTCTTCCCACGTCATACTCTCAAGTCTCGGGTCCACATAGTTCTTAAACCATTCTCTAGCTTTCTTGCACTTTAACGTGAACCCTGCCATCTCAATGGCTCTACCGTCATCAGCTCCCAACTCACTTGTTATCATTCTGACTGCACTGAGATACTCAAAGGGATCATCTCCTGTATTGAATTTCGGAGCATCCAACTTTAAGTACTCGATCATCTTCACCTTACTTCCCCCTGAAGAACTGGGTTGCTGTGCTTCCACAACAGGGGCTACTGGTTCAGGAGGTGGTGGTGGAGGAACTGGTTCCCTCACTACAGGCTGTACTGGACTTGGATGAACAGGTGGGGGTGGATACATGTGATATGGTGGATAGAAGGAAGGATAGGGCATATATGGCATGTAGGGTGGATATGGGGCAAAACTGGAGTAATCCGACGTGCCTCCCATCGGATACTCTGGGCCCTGTGGCAAGGGTGGATAGCCAAACCCCGAGGCCTGCATGCCTCCCTGGGACTCCCCCATACCTTCTTCTGACCTTCCTACACCCATGCTTATATCTCTACTCTGATCCTCTTCCATCACACCTCTTTCTTCTACTGACCTTCCCCCTCTGCTTACTCCTCTCCTGCTCTCGTCAGAAGACCTTCTAGGGTCTCGTGACGTTCCTTCCCTGCTTGACCTGTGAGATCTTGCCCTTGGCAAGGCAGGTGGACGAGCAGCTGTACCCTCACTTACAGGTGGGACTCCAGTCAATCTCGCGGATCGACGAGTTCCTCGCATCGTCACTCTCTGGAAAACAACATCACATAACACATCAGCAACACATCAAACACATGCACATGCATAACGCAGGGTATTGCACATCAGCATATAACGACAGGACTGACATCCTATCCTTGTGGACATGTTTTTCCTATGGTGCTTGACTTACTAAACCTCTCTATGAGCCCAACTCTCTCTCTATAGGTCCGACCATATGAACCTAGGGCTCTGATACCAATCTGTAACAGCCCGGAAACCGAACTGCCACCGGCACTAGGATCCAGATCGACTTAAGGTCGCCGGGACCCGTAGTAAGCCTGCTATCCTGTCTGTATACCTGTGAAATCCCATACATGATCATACATTTGCTGTAAAAACATAAAACTTTTCTTCATTCCAAGGCTTAACCTGTGCATGCACTCTCTCTGTGCTCTACTAATCCCTACTAGAGCTCCTCATGGCTCTAGGCGGATCAAACTCATAATGTTAAGCCTGGTTTTTCTCATAAACATACAACAATAAAGAAACATACATAAATTGATCATGTGACTCCACAAAGGGATGACAACTCTTATAGTCAAGCACCATTCTATACACTATACATAAACCTTATCTCTTTACATTTACATGTCCACACTAGCTATTACAATACTCTGTACTCTTCCTGTACCCTGCTGAGTTCTCTCTGATCTCTGAACCTGCACAACTGGAGTTAGGGGAGAGGGATGAGCTACGATAGCCCAGTGAGTAGAATAGGCAAATACAGGTG
Organism: Manihot esculenta; assembly: GCF_001659605.2. Lineage (NCBI taxonomy): Eukaryota > Viridiplantae > Streptophyta > Magnoliopsida > Malpighiales > Euphorbiaceae > Manihot > Manihot esculenta. The sequence continues at coordinate 22,148,937 of NC_035171.2, forward strand.
ATAAAACATGCTCTCATGGAATGCAACACATAATCACATAACCTCGGCCGGACGGATCAAAACTCCCTCTATCTCATCTGGGGTACCTAAGTACCATGTGCCTGGTCCCCGTAGGGCTGTTCCAGGTCTTTATATATGTGCCTGGTCCCCGTAGGGCTGTTCCAGGTCTTTCCTCTGAGGGCTAATGAATCCTCACGAAGTCCGTGCCGTCTCACATAAGCAATGTACAAGGAGCAGTGCCAAGTACAAGGATAAATGCAATGCATCATCTTTGTGTACACTAATGCACTCACCCTATAGCATATTCATGATGCATGAAGCATGATAAAATATTCAGTTCTCAGATTAAAACATTAAGTTAAATTCCACTCACCTGTAGTTCTCTCTGAACTGACTCTGCAGGTTCTGACTCTGGACTCACTGCTGAGTTCCCTGATTTCTCTGGTCCGTACCTACACAGGTGGACTCAAATGAGGGACTAAACTCACTCAAGAACATCTCTACGAAACTCCCCAAAACCCCTCTAAACAAACCTCAAACCATCACATAAAACATGCAAAAGAAAGCTGGACAGGGCACTTTCGGCGGCAGGTTCGGCGGCCGAAACCCCACTCCAGAGACGAAACTCATGCATGTTCGGCGGCACCTTCGGCAGCCGAAGGTCTCGTCCAGAGACGAAACTCACACACTTTCGGCGGCCGAACTCCCTCTTTCGGCGGCCGAAAGTCCCTTTCTAAACCGAAAGCCTAGCTTTCGGGGGCAACCTTTGGCAGCCGAACTGCCTCCACAAAGGGTTCGGCGGCCGAACCTTCCTTCGGCGGCCGAACCTGGTTTTGCCCGAAGGACAGAACCCTGCTCTGTTTCATGCAAACTGCCCAAAAACCTACAAACATGCATCTCAACTACTCCCAACTAGCATATACACATATATATGCACAAAGGGGTCTAAAACTATCCTAAAACCCCAAACAAACATAGCACATAACACTTAAACATGTTTGAACACCACAAATCACCAAAAACCTCACCTAAACCTACACATGCATACTACCCATACAAACTTCATAAAACCTTTCAAAATCATCAAAGAAGCTCAGGATCTTCACTTACCTCTTACACAACTTGAGGATGAAGGATCCTAACGTGGAGGTATGAAGAAAAGCTCTTCCAAAGCTCCAAGCTTCAAAACTTGCTTCTTTTGCTCAAAACCTTCATAAGTCACCAAAACTCTTAAAACTCTTGAAAGATTTGATGAAAATCATGGAAAACATGAAAGTCAACGTAGGAGAGGCTGAAACTCACCTCTGGCTGCAAGTGGAGGAGAAATAACCTCCTTCCACCGACCCTTGGCCCTTTTATAGGTGGCTGGCCAGACCACCTTCGGCAGCCGAACGTGAAGCCGCAACCATGCAATGTTCGGCGGCCGAAAGTGACCTTCGGCGGCCGAACCTTTGCATTTCTCCCTTGTTGCTTTTCTTTCAAAACTCAAGTCTTTTAACCCTTCAAAACATGAAAACCAGTGAAAATGCCTTGAAAAACATATGCATTACCCTTCTCGAGGGTGCCGACACCCGAGATTCCACCGGACTACAGGAATTCCGATGCCGGACTCGAGCCGGGTATTACAGCAATGTTCGGCGGCCGAACTTGACTTTCGGCGGCCGAACCTGAACTTCCCTAACTCATGCTTTCGGGGGCCTAACGTGCCTCCAAAACGCATGCATGTTCGGCGGCCGAACTTGACTTTCGGCGGCCGAACCTGGGTTTTCCTCCAATGCTATTTTCATGCAAAAACTCATTTAGTTTCATACTTTAAAACATTAAAATTCATGAAAACATTTTATAAAACATGTCTTTACCCTTCTAGAAGTTCCCGACATCCGAAATTCCACCGGACGGTAGGAATTCCGATACCGGAGTCTAGCCGGGTATTACACCTAACTTGGAGATTTGGGGAGGATGGGTTCCTAAGGTCTCCAAGCTTCACAACTTCGATCTAAGCTCGAAATCTTCAAAAACCAAGTGAAAACTCATAAGAAAATCATGAAGATTCGAAGGAAGAAGCTCAAAATCGACGAGGGACGGCGGAGAACTCACCTTGGCCGAAAACGGGGAGAAAAGCTCACCCGTTCGGACATGGGGACCCCTTTATAGGTGGCTGGCCAGGCCACTTTCGGGGGCCTAACATGCCTCCGCATGCATGCCATGTTCGGCCGCCGAACATAAGGTTCGGCGGCCAAACCTGGACTTCCCTCCCTCATGCCTTCGGGGGCCTAAAGCACTCCCGAAATGCATGCATGTTCGGCAGCCGAACCTGGGTCTTCCTCCAAGGTTATTTTCATACAAAACTCATTTCCTTTCTTGCTTAAAACCATAAAATACATTAAAACATCTTATGAAAACATGCTTTTACCCTTCTAGAGGTTTCCGACATCCGAGATTCCACCAGACTGTAGGAATTCCGATACCGGAGTTTAGCCGGGTATTACATTCTCCCTCCCTTAAGAACATTCGTCCCCGAATGTTCACCAAACAACACATGCATAGCGTAAAACATAGACATTCACATAAAACAAAGAACACTTACTTTAAAAGAGATGAGGATATTGCTGGAGCATGGACTCCCGTGTCTCCCAGGTACATTCCTCGATGTTGTGGTGATTCCAACGGACTTTCACCATCGGGATTTCCTTGTTCCTTAACTTTCTGATCTGAGTGTCAAGAATCCGCACTGGCTGCTCAACATAAGTGAGATCCTCTTGGACCTCCATATCAGGCTCACTAAGAACCTTATCCGGATCTGACACAAACTTTCGTAGCATAGAAACATGGAAAACCGGATGGATTCTCTCCATTGAAGCAGGTAAATCTAGCTTATACGATACATTTCCTATCTTTTGCAAGATCTCAAAGGGTCTGATGTACCATGGAGCTAGCTTACCTTTCTTCCCGAACCGAATCACCCCTTTTATCGGAGACACCTTGAGCAATACCAAATCCCCCTCCTGAAATTCCACTTGCCTTCTGCGGATATTTGCATAACTCTTTTGCCTGCTTGCAGCAGTCTTGATCCTTTCTCTGATTATGGGCACCACTCTGCTGGTGATCTCTACAAGCTCAGGCCCTGCCAAGGCCCTTTCCCCAACTTCTTCCCAGCAAACAGGTGACCTGCACTTCCTTCCATACAAAGCCTCATATGGAGCCATCCCTATGCTAGCATGATGGCTGTTATTGTAGGAAAACTCGACCAGAGGTAGATGCTGCCTCCAAGAACCACCAAAATCTAGCACACACATTCTGAGCATATCTTTTATAGTCTGGATGGTCCTCTCTGACTGTCCGTCAGTCTGTGGATGGAAAGCAGTGCTAAAATCCAACCTGATACCCATAGCATTCTGCAGACTCCGCCAAAACCTGGAGGTGAACTGGGGTCCTCTATCAGACACTATTGAAATAGGAGCCCCATGCAACCTAACAACCTCATCTACATACACCTGTGCCAACTTGTCCACATAATAGCCACTCCTAACAGGGATGAAGTGAGCAGATTTGGTCAGTCTGTCCACAATCACCCATATGGAGTCCAATCTGTTGGACGTTGCTGGTAACCCCACCACGAAGTCCATAGCTATATTCTCCCATCTCCACTCTGGAATAGGTAGTGGGTTGAGCATTCCAGCCGGCTTCTGATGTTCCAGCTTCACCCTCTGACAAATTTCGCAGGCTGACACGAACTGTGCCACTTCCCTTTTCATAACTGGCTACCAATAAACCTTCTTCAGATCTTGATACATTTTGGTGGCTCCAGGGTGAACACTGTACCTGGCATTATGAGCCTCTCTCATAATGTCTCCCTTCAGACCTACGTCATCTGGTACACACAATCTATTCCCATAGCGGAGGATCCCCTTACTGTCAAATCTGAACTCTTCATTCTTGCCTGACTGAACAGTCCTGGCAATCTTCACTAACTCTGGGTCTTCATACTGTTTCTGAGCCACCTGCTCCAAAAACACAGGTGCCACTCTCATCTGGGCTATCAAAGCACCTGTACCAGACAACTCCAACTGTAGACCTTCATTGATGAGCTCAAAGAATTGCCTCACCACTGGCCTCCTCTCTGCTGAAATATGGGACAAACTGCCAAGTGATTTCCGGCTTAAGGCATCTGCCACAACATTCGCCTTACCCGAATGGTTTTGAATCTTGCAATCATAGTCACTAATCAGTTCCACCCATCTTCTCTGCCTCAGGTTCAACTCTCTCTGACTCAAGATGTACTGCAGGCTCTTATGATCTGTGAAGATCTCACATTTTACCCCATAAAGGTAGTGCCTCCACATCTTGAGTGCAAAGATTACAGCTGCCATTTCTAGGTCATGTGTAGGGTAATTCAACTCGTGCTTCTTCAGCTGCCTAGAAGCATAAGCAATCACCCTTTCATTCTGCATCAGCACACAACTCAGTCCCACACGGGATGTATCGCAAAAGACTGTGAAGTCCTCATTACTGGTCGGCAGAGCTAACACCGGTGCTGAAGTTAACCTCTTCTTTAGCTCCTCAAAGCTCTCCTCACACTGGTCGGTCCACACAAACTTCTGGTTCTTTTTGGTCAATCTGGTCATAGGAGCGGTAATTTTAGAGAAGTCCTGAACGAACCTCCTGTAGTAACCTGCCAAACCCAAGAAGCTCTTGATCTCTGTCACTGTAGTGAGTCTAGGCTAGTTAGCTACAGCTTCCACCTTCTTGGGGTCCACCTCTATTCCATTTTCTGACACCACATGGCCTAAGAATGAAATGATCCTCAGCCAGAATTCACACTTGGAGAACTTGGCATACAAGCCATGTTCCCTCAAGGTCTGCAGAACTAACCTCAGATGATGGGCATGCTCCTCTGCATTCCTAGAGTATACTAAGATATCATCTATGAAGACAATAACAAAGTGATCCAGATACTGACTGAAAACTCTGTTCATGAGATCCATGAATGTTGCAGGGGCATTGGTTAACCCGAACGGCATCACAAGGAACTCATAGTGCCCATATCTGGTCCTGAATGCTGTCTTCGGCACATCCTCCTCTCTTATCCTCAGCTGATGGTACCCAGATCTCAGATCTATTTTGGAAAAACAACCTGCTCCTGCTAGCTGGTCGAATAGATCGTCGATCCTTGGCAACGGGTACTTGTTCTTTGTAGTGACCTTGTTCAACTGCCTGTAGTCGATACAAAGTATGAGGGATCCATCCTTCTTTCTCACAAACAGCACTGGAGCACCCCAAGGTGAGGTACTCGGTCGGATGAAGCCCTTATCTACCAGCTCTTGCAACTGTTCCTTAAGCTCCTTCAGTTCTGTTGGCGCCATCCTGTAGGGAGGGATAGAGATCGGTCTGGCTCCTGGCATTAGTTCAATTTCAAACTCTATCTCCCTAGCAGGTGGTAGTCCTGAAAGATCATCTGGGAAGACATCTAAAAACTCTCTGACCACGGGCACTGAGGCGGGCTCTTTAACATGACTATCCAGCTCTCTCACATGAGCCAGAAAACCCTGACAACCCCTCCTGAGCAACCTACGAGCTTGAAGAGCTGATACCAAACCTCTAGGTGTACTCCCCCTGTCTCCTCTGAAGACAACCTCTGACCCATCTTGATATCTGAACTTGACTACCTTGTCTCTGCAGTCCAAGGTAGCACCATGGGTAGATAGCCAATCCATCCCTAGAATGACGTCAAAATCTGTCAAATCTAGAACCACAAGGTCGGCTGAAAGGCATCTTTCCTCAACAAAAACTGGACTATACTGGCAGACTGACTCTGCCACTGATGGGTCGCACTTGGGTCCACTGATCCATAGGGGACACTCTAACCCAGAGACCATCAATCCCAACCTCTCGACGGCCCTTGGAGCAATGAAAGAATGAGATGCACCAGGGTCCATTAAGGCATAAACATCTGAGCAACCAATGATGAGATTACTTGCCACCACGGTGTTTGATGCATTTGCCTCCTGCTGTGTCATTGTGAAGATCTGTGCTAGGGCTGATGGACCTTCACCTCTGAAACCCGCTGAAGAAGAGGCTGCCCCTCTCCCTCTGCCTCTGCCACTGGCCTGAGTCGCAGCTGGAGCTACTGGTTGAGCCACACTACCAGAGGCTGTCTGCTGAGACTGCGCCATAAAAGCTGCTCTAGGACACTCCCGAGCCATGTGTCTCTCCTGCCCACATCTGAAGCAGGCTGTCGTCCCAACCAGACATACTCCCTTGTGCGGTTTCCCACACTTCCTACAAACTGCATTAACTGCACCTGAACTCGAGCCACTTCCTAATCCCAGACCTGACTTGATCTTGCTCCAGAACTTGTTCTTCTTTGAAGTTTTGGTGGTACTACTCCACCTCTTGCTGTCTGAAGCTGCTGCATTCAAGGTAGAAGGATCTAACTTGCCCCCACCAGGGGTCTTGGAACCAGAAGGCTATGCCTCAGACTGTTTAACTTTCCCTTCAATGATTGCACTAGCCTCCATTCTCCGAGCCATATCTATTATGGCATGGAAACTCTCACTCTCTGCTGACTGGATCAAGGAGGAATACCTGGAATGGAGCCTCATGATATACCTCCTTGACTTCTTCTGATCTGTGTCTAGATTCTGCCCAGCAAACGGCAACAGCTCCAAAAATCTATCTGTGTACTCATCTACACTCATCTCTTCTGTCTGCCTTAGCTGCTCAAATTCAATCATCTTTAACTCCCTTGAACTGTCAGGGAAAGCCCATCCTGCGAACTCATTCGCAAACTCCTCCCATGAAAGACTATTCAACCTCGGGTTCACATAGTTCTTGAACCACTCACGGGTCATCACCTGTTTCATCCGTATCTATGGTATTAAGTAAGCATGATTCAAATGCTTTGGATGATGTCTTCGGATACAGGGCGATCATTGAAAGTTTGCAATACTTATTGTTAACTAGACTGGATGTTGCTTTTGTTGTCAATAAACTCTCTCAGTATACTTACCGGCCTACGTTCAATCACTAGGCAGCAGTGAAGAGGTTACTTTGCTATTTGGTTGGAACAATTGATCATGGTTTGGTCTTGCATAAATAATCCACATTAAGTCTACATGCATTTTCAAATGCGGATTGGGCTAGTGACCGAGATGATCGAACATCAACAGGAGCTCACGTCATTTTTCTGGGGAGAAATCCCATCGCTTGGTCGTTGAAGAAACATAAATCCATTGCTAGATCTTCAATAGAAGCTGAATACAGGTCAGTGGCTACAACTACAACTAACTTGTTTTGGGTACAAAATCTGCTTCTTGAATTGAAAGTTTAAATTCTGGATAAACCAATGATTTATTGTGATAATCTGGGGGCGACATATGTGGCTGCCAAGCCAGTTTTCCACTCCAAAATGAAACACATAGCACTAGATTATCACTTTGTTAGACAGAAGGTTCAAGCTGGCCATCTACGAGTTACCCATGTTTCTTCTAAAGAACAAATTGATGATTTATTAACCAAGCCATTGCCAATTACAGAGTTTGCAAAGTTCAAGAACAAGATTGGTGTCGGAGCTCGACGACCATCTTGCAGGGGCATAATAGATAAGGATAGTACTAAACCTTCTTCGAGTGTTTTGTAATAGCTTTCTGTTGTATTTAGATGTGTATAACTCCCTTATTTATAGGATGTAAACAGGCTGTATGTATGTATTTAAGCTCATATGTTATTCATAATAATACACTTTTTCCTATTCTCTTAGGAATTATTATTTACAATGTGATTCCTGATATTATTAGTTATATTCATGCTGGTATACTGTTGTGCTTCAATCCAAAAGTCTAAATGAAATAGTGGAGTTGATGATCTAAATTGCTTGAATGCTTGAGGACAAGCATGGTTTAAGTGTGGAAGTATTTGATCGAACATAATTTTAACACATTTTTCATATTATTCTTAGCATTGAATTGAGTATTTTTCTGGCTAATTTTGTGTTTTTTGCTATATTTCACAGAAAAGTAAAAAGAGAAGAAAATTTGATACAAAGTGGGTTAAAAACACAAAAACTAACTTGACCAAACAATTTGGGCAAACCTTCTGAACGATCATACCACTTAGAAGCCAGAGATTGTCCAGACCTACAAGCTAAGTTAACCATTTTTCAGACAGTAGATTTAACCAAGCGATTTGCCCAAATCGGCTTAGAAGTCAGAGATTGCCTAAACCTGCGGCTAAGTTAATCATTTTTCAGACAGTTGATTTGCCCAAGCGAATTGTCCAAATCAACTGAGCAAATCGACAGATTGCACAGAATCGAACAGTGAGCGGAAAAAATCTAGATATGAAAATAAAAAGACATGGTCTTCTCATTAAAACCTGCGGAACTCACGTGAATTCTCCCCATCAATGCAGCATCAAGTAAGCTATGTTAAAGAAAATGACTTTCTCTTTTGAAAAAAATAAAGTTATTTTTCATATCTTGACATTTTTATTAAAGTCTCTATACATAAATTTCTAATAAATTTTATTTTTAAAAATAAAATTAATCAATGAAAAATAAGTTATCCCATTGAAAAATATTATCCACGAAAAATATTTTTTTAAAAAAATATTTTTCACGAAAATATTTTTTTAAAAAAATATTTTCCACGGAAAATATTTTTGCAAATACAAGTTATTTTCTACAAACAAACGAAACTTACATTTAATATGTTATTTTTAGACTTATTGGCTCAAAAGGATAATAATTTTGTGGTTTTTCATATTTATAGCCTAAACTTTTAATTTTGGATCAACAAACCCTAACTTTTTAATAAATTGTAATTGTAACAACTTTTTAAATTAATTTTAATCAGGTTTAAATTAATTTACACAATATGCTATATGAGCAAATCATTTGTGAAAGTGCCCCAAATGATGATAAATGTTTATCTTTATAAAAGTGGATCCCGGAGCTCTGCAACAAGTTTCCCTATTGAGGACATATTTGACATTAGCCAACCCTAAAATAGTCACTCGAAAGTTTTTATGTGCAAATCATTTGTGGTAGCATCCCAAATAACGATAAATATTTAACTATATAAAAGTGGATCCCAGAGTTTCGGAACAAGTTTGCCAACTAAGGACATATTTGACATTAGATAACTCCAAAATAGTCGCTCGCAAGTTTTTACACGCAAATCATTATTAAAAATTCCTTAAATAACGATAAATGTTTACCTTTATAAAATTGGGTCTCGAAACTCTGAAAAAAGTTTCAACTAACAGCATATTTGATATTCTCCAACCCAAAAATGGTCACTCGTAAGTTTTTACACGAAAATCATTTTTGAAAGTGTCACAAATGACGATAAATATTTTGTAATACCCGGCTAGACTCCGGTATCGGAATCCCTACCGTCCGGTGGGATCTCGGATGTCGGAAACCTCTAGAAGGAAAAAACCATGTTTTTATAAAATGTTTTAATGTATTTTATGATTTTAAGTGAAAAGGAAGTTGAATTTTAAATGAAAACAGCCTTGGAGGAAGATGCAGGTTCGGCCGCCGAACCTCAAGTTCAGCCGCCGAACATGCATGTGTTTCGGCTATGCCTTAGGCCCCCGAAGGCATAAGCGAGGGAAACCAGGTTCGGCCGCCGAACCTTATGTTCGGTCGCCGAACATGGCATGCATGCGGAGGCACGTTCGGCTCCCGAAAGTGGCCTGGCCAGCCATCTATAAAGGGGTCCCTTAGCCGAAATGGACGAGCTTTTCTCCCCATTTTCGGCCAAGGTGAGCTCTCCGCCGTCCCTCACTAATTTTTGAGTTCTTCCTTCAGATCTTTCAAGATTTTCATGAGTTTTCACTTTATTTTGAAGATTTTGAATATTTGAGCAAGTTTTGAAGCTTGGAAGACACAGGAGCTCTTTTCCTTTGGTTTCCAAGTTTAGGTCGTCTTTCTCTCAATCTTCAAGAGGTAAGAGCCGATCTTGAGCTCATTGCATGTTTTAAACAAGTTTTAAGTTGATCTATAGGGTAGAAATGCATGTTTAGGTTTTGGTTGGTTTTATGGGTTATGTTAAGTCTTTGAACAATGTATGATGTTTGTGGTTGCTTGATGTGTTGTAGTTGGGGTTTTAGGTAGTTGAAGCCCCTAGGAGCTTGTATGCTTGAGTATACATGTTGTAGATAAGGTTTATGCATGTTTGACTGGAATGGGAGGCTATTGTGCATGAAGAGTCGAGTTTCTGCCCTTTTGGCATAAACCAGGTTCGGCAGCTGAAGGACTTTCGGCCGCCGAACCTGCCTGGGAGGCAAGCCTTTCGGCTGCCGAACCCTGCCCCTGAAAGAGGACTTTCGTCTCTGGAGGGCAGTTTCGGCCGCCGAAAGTGCCGCCGAACATGCATGAGTTTCGTCTCTGTCTGGGAGTTTCGGCCGCCGAAGGTGCCGCCGAACCTGCTTGACTTTCGGCTCTGGAGGGACTTTCGGCCGCCGAACCTGCCGCCGAAAGTGCCCTGTTCAGCCTTCCTTTGCATGTTTTCCATGGATGTTTTGAGGTATTTTTTAGGGGGTTTTGGGGAGTATGTTAAAGTCATGTTCATATATGTTTGGTCCCTCATTTGAGTCCACCTGTGTAGGTTCAAACCCGAGGAACCGAGGACCCCAGCAGTGAGTTCAGCTGCTTCTGTGTCTGTCAGAGCTAGCCAGAGGTGAGTGGAATAACCCTTTATGTTTTAAAGTAAATAAATCAGTTTTAGCATGATTCACGCATCATGAATGCCATGAGATATAATAGGGTGTTGCATTAGAACTCACGAACATGTTGCATTGCATAATATGTTGATGATGCGGATGAATGTTGAATGATCCTTTAGTCCTCGTATGTTATGAAATGATGATGATACGGTATGGAAGACCAGGGAGGCCCATTCTATGCCCCTGGCACCATGTAAGAGAAAGACCAGTGAGGCCCATTCTACGCCCCTGGCACAGTCGGAATGTTATGTTATGTTATGTAAGAGAAAGACCAGTGAGGCCCATTCTACGCCCCTGGCACAGTTGGACTATGTAGAGGACTATTAGTGACAAATTCATCCTTGATGTGATATGATTGTGATGTGATGCATTCCATGTTACCATAGGTTTTAAATGTTTTATTATTCTGCTCACTGGGCTTTATAGCTCACCCCTCTCCCTTAACCCCCAGGTTTACAGGTACAGGGTAGACCAGGAAGTCAGCAAGAGTAATGAAGTCTTGGTTATGTAATAGATAGTGTGGACATGAATAATGTTGAGATGTTATGTTTAGTACAGTATTGAAATGTAATGTAATGATGTTCATGGATGATAGAGGTGTGCTTGACCATAGAATGTTGTTATCCCTTTTAATACATGATCTCAGATATTTTATGATGTTTATGTAAACCAACTCAACACATGTTATGTCACCCATTGGGGCATTGATGAGATCCCAAAGAGGGATCAATGTTTATGGTTATGTTTATGTTCAGTGCATGCACAGGTTGAGTTTGGTGAATGAATGAATGTAAGGAAAAGTTCAAAATTTTTATGTATGTTGTTGATCATGTATGGGATTAAACAGGTTCACAGGATGTATGTTTGGCTTGCTACGGGTCCCGGCGGCCTTAAGCCGATCTGGATCCTAGCGCCGGTAGCGGTCCGATTTTCGGGTCGTTACAGATTGGTATCAGAGCCCTAGGTTCATATGATCGGACCTAGAGTGTCGGGCTCATAGATGTTCTAGAAGGTCAAGCACAATAGGAAAATCATGTCCACTAGGATAGGATGTAGAGTCCTGTCTTGAAATGATGATGTGAAATGCCATGATTATATGCATGTGCATTGTTGATATGCTATGTATGTGATGCGGGTTCATGTGTTTGCACATAAACCATTTGATGCTAATGTTTATGTGATGTGTGCTGTTTTTCAGTAAACAGGATGAGAGGAACTCATCGATCTGCACGATTGACTGGAGTACCGCCCCAGGATGAGGGCACTGATGCCCGTCCTCCTGCATTACCTAGGGCAATGTCTAGTAGGTCCAGCAGAGAAAGAGCAGTAAGAGACCCTAGAAGGTCTTTGGATCTGGGTAGAAGCAGATCAGTGAGGGGAACAGTGCAAGGGGATATGTCAGAGGATGTGGGGGATCAGATGGATGTGGATCAGAGAAGGGATGGCAGTCTCGGAGTCAATATGTCGGAAGAGGGAATGGGAGAGTCCAAAGGAGGCACTCAGGCTTCGGGATTTGTTCAGCCACCCTATTACCCACCCTTTTCACATAATCCCAGGTATTCGATGGGAGGTACATTGGATTACCCCAGTTTTAACCCTTACCACTCTCAGATGCCATACCCACCGTACCCACAATACCCCATGTACCCACCCCCATCTTTCTATCCAGGTACAGCAAACCCTACCCCGGGGGATGCTGCACCTCCTCCACCACCAGCAGCACCTACTGTCCCAGAAACCCAAATGCCTAAACCTAGCTCATCTGGAGGGAGTAAGGTCAAGATGACCGACTACATGAAGCTGGGTGCTCCCCAGTTTGAAACCGGTGATGACCCGTTTGTGTACCTTGAGAGGGTCAAAACAATTACAGATGAGATAGGAGCTGATGACAGTAGAGCCATTCAGATGGCTGGGTTCACACTAAAATGCAAGAAGGCCCGAGAGTGGTTTAAGAACTATGTGAACCCGAGATTGGACAGCCTATCATGGGAGGAGTTTGCAAATGAGTTTGCAGGATGGGCTTTCCCTAACAGTTCCAGGGAGCTGAAAATGATTGAATTTGAGCAGTTGAGGTAGACAGATGAGATGAGCGTGGATGAGTATACAAACAGATTCTTGGAGCTGTTGCCATTCGCTGGGCAGAATCTGGACACAGATCAAAAGAAGTCAAGGAGGTATATCATGAAGCTCCATTCCAGGTATTCCTCCTTGATTCAGTCAGCAGAGAGGGAGAGTTTCCATGCCATAGTGGATATGGCTCGGAGGATGGAGGCTAGTGTTATCATCGAGGGAAAAGTCAAGCAAGCAGTGGCACAGCCTTCTGGTTCCAAGACCCCAGGTGGGGGAAGGACGGACCCTTCTTCTCTGAGTTCAGGTAGTAAGAGGTGGAGCAGTACCACCAAGAAGCCAAAGAAGAACAAGTTCTGGAATAAGATCAAGTCAGGTCTGGGATTAGGGAGTGGCTCAAGCTCTGGTGCAAATAATGCAATATGCAAGAAGTGTGGGAGGCCGCACAAAGGAGTATGTCTGGTTGGGACGACAGCCTGCTTCAGATGTGAGCAGGAGGGACACATGGCACGGGAGTGTCCTAAGGCAGCTTTTGGGGCACAGTCTCAGCAGACAGCTTCTGGTAGTGTGGCTCAGCCAGCAGCTCCAGCCGCGACTCAGGCTAGTGGCAGAGGCAGAAGGAGAGGGGCAGCCTCTTCTTCAGCGGGCTTCAGAGGCGAAGGTCCATCAGCCCCACCACGGATCTTCACTATGACACAGCAGGAGGCAAATACATCCAACACCGTGGTGTCAGGTAATCTCATCATTGGGTGTTCAGATGTTTATGCCTTAATGGACCCTGGTGCATCGCATTCTTTCATAGCTCCGAGAGCCGTCGAGAGGTTGGGATTAATGGTCTCTGGGTTAGAGTGTCCCCTATGGGTCAGTGGACCCAAGTGTGACCCGTCAGTGGCAGAGTCAGTCTGCCAGTGTAGTCCAGTTTTTGTTGAGGGAAGATGCCTTTCCGCCGACCTTGTGGTTCTAGATTTGACAGATTTTGACGTCATTCTAGGGATTGATTGGATATCTACCCATGGTGCTACCTTGGACTGCAGAGACAAGGTAGTCAAGTTCAGATGTCAGGATGGGTCAGAGGTTTTCTTCAGAGGAGACAGGGGGGAATACACTTTGAGGTTTGATATCAGCCCTACAGGTTCGTAGGCTTCTCAGGAGGGGTTGTCAGGGTTTTCTAGCTCATATGAGAGAGATGGATAGTCATGTCAGAGAGCCCACCTCAGTGCCCGTGGTCAGTGAGTTTTTAGATGTGTTCCCAGACGAGCTGCTAGGTTTACCACCTGCTAGGGAGATAGAGTTTGAAATTGAATTGATGCCTGGAACTAGACCGATCTCTATCCCTCCCTACAGGATGGCACCAGCAGAATTGCAAGAGTTGAAAGAGCAATTACAAGAGCTGGTAGATAGGGGTTTCATCCGACCGAGTACCTCACCTTGGGGTGCTCCAGTGCTATTTGTGAAAAAGAAGGATGGATCCCTTAGACTTTGTATCGACTACAGGCAGTTGAACAAGGTCACTACCAAGAATAAGTACCCGTTGCCAAGGATCGACTATCTATTCGACCAGCTAGCAGGAGCAGGTTGTTTCTCCAAAATAGATATGAGATCGGGGTACCATCAGCTGAGGATAAGGGAAGAGGATGTACCGAAGACAGCATTCAGGACCAGATATGGGCATTATGAGTTCCTTGTGATGCCGTTCGGGTTGACCAATGCCCCTGCAGCATTCATGGATCTCATGAACAGAGTGTTTAGCCAGTACCTGGATCACTTTGTTATTGTCTTCATAGATGATATCTTAGTGTACTCCAGGAATGCAGAGGAGCATGCCCATCATCTGAGGTTAGTTCTGCAGACCTTGAGGGAACATGGCTTGTATGCCAAGTTCTCCAAGTGTGAGTTCTGGCTGAGGAGCATCTCTTTCTTGGGGCATGTGGTGTCAGAAAATGGAATCGAGGTAGACCCCAAGAAAGTGGAGGCTGTAGCAAACTGGCCTAGACCCACTACAGTGACAGAGATCAAAAGCTTCTTGGGTTTGGCAGGTTACTACAGGAGGTTCGTTCAAGACTTCTCTAAGATTGCAGCTCCCATGACCAAACTGACTAAGAAGAACCAGAGGTTTGTGTGAACCGACCAGTGTGAAGAGAGCTTTGAGGAGCTTAAGAAGAGGTTGACTTCTACACCAGTGTTGGCTCTGCCATCTAGTAATGAAGACTTCTCAGTCTATTGTGATGCGTCCCGTGTGGGACTGGGTTGTGTGCTAATGCAGAATGAAAGGGTGATTGCTTATGCTTCTAGGCAGCTAAAGAAGCACGAGTTAAATTACCCTACACATGACCTAGAGATGGCAGCGGTAATCTTTGCACTCAAGATGTGGAGGCACTACCTTTATGGGGTAAAATGTGAGATCTTCACAGATCATAAAAGCCTGCAGTACATCCTGAGTCAGAGAGATTTGAATTTGAGGCAGAGAAGATGGGTAGAACTGCTCAGTGACTATGATTGCAAGATCCAGTATCATCCAGGTAAGGCGAATGTTGTAGCGGACGCCTTAAGCCGGAAATCACTTGGCAGTTTGTCCCATATTTCAGCAGAGAGGAGGCCAATAGTGAGGGAGCTCTTCGAGCTCATGAATGAGGGTCTACAGTTGGAGTTGTCTGGTACTGGTGCCTTGATTGCCCAGATGAGAGTGGCACCTGTGTTTCTGGAGCAGGTAGCTCAGAAACAGCATGAGGACCCAGAGTTAGTGAAGATTGTCAAGACTGTTCAGTCAGGCAAGGATAGTGAGTTCAGATTTGACAGCAAGGGGATCCTCCGCTATGGGAGCAGACTTTGTGTACCAGATGACGTAGGGCTGAAGGGAGACATTATGAGAGAAGCTCATAATGCCAGATACAGCGTTCACCCTGGAGCCACTAAGATGTATCAAGATTTGAGGAAGGTTTATTGGTGGCCAGCTATGAAGAAAGAAGTGGCATAGTTTGTGTCAGCCTGCGAGATATGTCAGAGGGTGAAGCTGGAACATCAGAAGCCGGCTGGAATGCTTAACCCACTACCTATTCCAGAGTGGAAATGGGAGAACATAGCTATGGACTTCGTGGTAGGGTTATCGGCAAAGTCCAACAGATTGGACTCCATATGGGTGATTGTGGACAGACTCACCAAATCTGCTCACTTCATCCCTGTCAGGAGTGGCTATTCTGTGGACAAGTTGGCGCAGGTGTATGTTGATGAGATCGTCAGGCGGCATGGGGTCCCTGTTTCAATAGTGTCCGATAGAGGGCCCCAGTTCACCTCCAGGTTTTGGCGGAGTCTGCAGAACGCTATGGGTACCAGGTTGAATTTTAGCACTGCTTTCCATCCACAGACGGACAGACAGTCAGAGAGAACCATTCAGACAATAGAGGATATGCTCAGAATGTGTGTGCTGGACTTTGGCGGTTCTTGGAGGCAGCATCTACCTTTGCCGGAGTTTGCCTACAACAACACCCATCATGCCAGCATAGGGATGGCCCCATTGTATGGAAGGAAGTGCAGGTCGCCTGTCTGTTGGGAAGAAGTAGGAGAAAAGGCCTTGGCAGGGCCTGAGCTAGTAGAGATCACCAGCAGAGTTGTAACGACCCGAAAATCAGACCGCTACCGGCGCTAGGATCCAGATCGGCTTAAGGCCGCCGGGACCCGTAGCAAGCCTAACATACATCCTGAAAACCTGCTTAATCCCATACATGATCAACAATATACATAGAAATTAAAACTTTTCTTTCATTCATACACCAAACTCAACCTGTGCATGCACTGAACATAAACATGATCATAACCTTGACCCCTCTGTGGGATCTCATCAATGCCCCCAATGGGTGGCATAACATGTGTTGAGCTGGTTTACATCTACATCATAAAACATCTAAGATCATGTATTAAAAGGGATAACAACATCCATAGGGTCAAGCACAACTTCTAATCCTCAATATCATTATACATAACATTACTATTCAAACTTTACATCATCTTACAATTTATCATGTCCACTTTCTATCTATTACAAACACATGACTTTACTCTTCTTGACTTCTCTGTCTAGCCCGTACCTGCAATCCTGGGAGATTAGGGAAAAGGGGTGAGCTACTAGAGCCCAGTGAGCAGAATAATGAAAAACAACATTTAAAATCTCATGCCATCATGTAATGCAACACATCACAATAAATCACATCTCGGATGGTATTGTCACCAATAGTCCTCTACATTCCAAAGTGCCGGGACGTAGAATGGGTCAACCGGTCTTTCTCTTAACATAACATAACATAGCATTCCAATGTGCCAGGGACGTAGAATGGGTACAACCTGGACTTTCTCTTACATCGTGCCAGGGACGTAGAATGGGTACAACCTGGACTTCCATACCATATCATGCCGTAACATCATCATACCATAGGAGGACTAAAGGATCATCCAATAACCAATCCACATCAACATCATAAATGCAATGCAACATATTCGTGAATTCTAATGCAAACAACCTAATTCATCCCATGGCATTCATGATGCATGAACATGCTCAAAACTTTATAATTTATTTGCTTTAAATCGTAAAGGTTTATTCTACTCACCTCAGCTAGCTCTGACAAAGACTGATGCAGCTAACTCACTGCTGAGGTCCTCGGTTCCTCGGGTCCGAACCTACACAGGTGGACTCAAATGAGGGACCAAACAACTAGAACATAACTCTAAAAATATCCCCCAAAAACCCCCTAAAATACCTCAAAACAATCATGCAAAAACATGCAAAGGAAGGCTGAACAGGGCACTTTCGGCGGCAGGTTCGGCGGCCGAAAGTCCCTCAAGAGCCGAAAGTCAGGCAGGTTCAGCGGCACCTTCGGCGGCCGAAACTCCCAGATAGAGGCGAAACTCACGCATGTTCAGCGGCACTTTCGGCGGCCGAAACTCCCAAACAGAGGCAAAAGTCCTCTTTCGGGGGCAAGCTTCGGCAGCCGAAGGCTGCCTCCACAAGCATGTTCGGCGGCCGAAAGTTCCTTCGGCTGCTGAACCTGGTTTCTCCCAGAATGGCAGAAACTCGGCTCTTCTATGCATATACGCCTCCCATTCCATCCAAACATGCATAAACCTATTCTACAACACACATACACAAGCATACAAGCTCCTAGGGGCTTCAAACTATCTAAAACCCCATCTACAACACATCAAACATGCATTTGCAAGCCACATTGTTCAAAAACACAACATAAACTCATAAACCTAACCATAAGCTAAACATGCATTCTACCCCATAGATCTTCATAAAACTCACTTAAAACATGCAATGAGCTTAAGATCGGCTCTTACCTCTTGAAGATCGAGAGAGAGACGACCTAATCTTGGAGATGGGAGATTTTCAACCTCCTTGGGTCTCCAAGCTCAAAACTTGCTCAAAACTTGAAAATCTTCAAAACAAGATGAAAACTTGTGAAAATCGTGAAAGATTTGAAGGAAGAACTCAAAGATTGGTGAGGGACGGCGGAGAGCTCACCTTGGCTGAAAATGGGGAGAAAAGCTCGCCCATTTCGGCTAAGGGACCCTTTTATAGTGGCTGGCCAGGCCACGTTCGGCCCCCGAACGTGCCTCCGCATGCATGCCATGTTCGGCGGCCGAACTTGAGGTTCGGCGGCCGAACCTGGGTTTTCCTCCAAGGTTATTTTCATGCAAAAACTCATTTCCATCTTGCTTAAAACCATAAAACACATTAAAACATTTTATGAAAACATGGTTTTACCCCTTCTAGAGGTTTCCGACATCCGAGATTCCACCGGATGGTAGGAATCCCGATACCGGAGTCTAGCTGGGTATTACATTCTCCCCCCCTTAAGAACATTCGTCCCCGAATGTTCCTCAACTAGCACATAGCATGGCATACACATATCATACATACAAAGCACATAAAACTCACAAGGAACAAACCTCAGAAAAGGTAAGGGTATTGCTGGAGCATGGACTCCCGTGTCTCCCAAGTACATTCTTCCATATTGTGGTGGTTCCAAAGGACTTTCACCATCGGGATTTTCTTGTTTCTCAGCTTTCTGATCTGGGTGTCTAGGATCTGTACTGGCTGCTCAACATAGGTGAGATCTTCTTGGATCTCCACATCAGGCTCACTAAGAACCTTGCCCGGATTTGACACGAACTTCCTCAACATGGAAACATGGAAAACCGGATGGATTCTTCCCATTGAAGCAGGTAAATCCAGCTTGTACTACACATTCCCAATCTTTTGCAAGATTTCAAAGGGTCCGATGTATCGTGGGGCTAGTTTACCTTTCTTCCCAAAGCGAACCACTCCTTTCATTGGAGACACTCTGAGCAATACCAGATCCCCCTCCTGGAACTCTACTTGCCATCTGCGGACATCTGCATAACTCTTCTGTCTGCTTGCAGCAGTCTTGATCCTTTCTCTGATTATGGTTACCACCCTACTGGTAATCTCTACTAGCTCAGGCCTTGCTAAGGCCTTCTCTCCAACTTCCTCCCAGCAAACAGGTGACCTGCACTTCCTTCCATATAAAGCTTCATAAGGAGCCATCCCGATGCTAGCATGATGGTTGTTATTGTAGGCAAACTCCACCAAAGGTAGATGCTGCCTCCAAGAACCGCCAAAATCCAGCACACACATTCTGAGCATATCCTCGATAGTCTGGATGGTCCTTTCTGACTGTCCGTCAGTCTGGGGGTGGAAGGCAGTACTGAAATCCAACCTGGTACCCATGGCATTCTGCAGACTCCGCCAAAACCTGGAGGTGAACTGAGGCCCTCTATCAGACACTATTGAAATAGGAACCCCATGCAGCCTGACGATCTCATCTACATACACCTGCGCCAACTTGTCCACAGAATAGCCACTCCTGACAGGGATGAAGTGAGCAGATTTGGTGAGTCTGTCCACAATCACCCATATGGAGTCCAATCTGTTGGACGTCGCTGGTAACCCCACTACGAAGTCCATAGCTATATTCTCCCATTTCCACTCTGGAATAGGTAGCGGGTTAAGCATTCCAGCCGGCTTCTGATGTTCCAGCTTCACCCTCTGACACACTTCACAGGCTGACACAAACTGTGCCACTTCTTTCTTCATTGCTGGCCACCAATAAACTTTCCTCAGATCTTGATACATCTTGGTGGCTCCGGGGTGAACGCTATATCTTGCATTATGAGCCTCTCTCATAATGTCTCCTTTTAGCCCTATGTCATCTGGTACACACAATCGACTCCCATAGCGGAGGATCCTCTTACTGTCAAATCTGAACTCACTGTCCTTTCCTGACTGAACAGTCCTGGCAATCTTTACTAACTCTGGGTCCTCATGCTGTTTCTGAGCCACTTGCTCCAGAAACACAGGTGTCACTCTCATCTGGGCCACTAAAGCACCAGTACCAGACAACTCCAACTGTAGACCTTCATCAATGAGCTTGTAAAACTCCTTCACCACTGGTCTCCTCTCTGCCGTAATGTGGGATAGACTGCCTAGTGACTTCCGGCTTAGGGCGTCTGCCACGACATTCGCCTTACCCGGATGATACTGAATCTTGCAATCATAGTTACTCAGCAGCTCTACCCACCTTCTCTGTCTCAAGTTCAAATCTCTTTGACTCAAGATGTACTGCAGGCTCTTATGATCTGTAAAGATCTCACATTTAACCCCATAGAGGTAGTGCCTCCACATCTTGAGTGCAAAGATTACTGCTGCCATCTCCAGGTCATGTGTGGGGTAATTCAACTCATGCTTCTTCAACTGTCTAGAAGCATAAGCAATCACCCTTTCATTCTGCATTAACACACAACCCAATCCCACACGGGACGCATCACAAAAGACTGTAAAATCCTCATCACTAGATGGCAGAGCTAACACTGGTGCTGAAGTCAACCTCTTCTTAAGCTCTTCAAAACTCTCTTCGCACTGGTCGGTCCACACAAACTTTTGATTCTTCCTGGTTAACCTGGTCAGAGGAGCTGCAATCTTTGAAAAGTCCTGAACGAACCTCCTGTAGTAACCTGCCAAACCCAAGAAACTCCTGATTTCCGTCACTGTAGTGGGTCTAGGTTAGCCACAGCTTCTACCTTCTTGGGGTCCACCTCTATCCCATTCTCTGACACTACATGCCCCAAGAATGAAATGCTCCTCAGCCAGAACTCACACTTGGAGAACTTGGCATACAAGCCATGTTCCCTCAAGGTCTGTAGAACCATCCTCAGATGATGGGCATGCTCCTCTGCATTCCTGGAATACACTAAGATATCATCTATGAAGACAATAACAAAGTGATCCAGGTATTGGCTAAACACTCTGTTCATGAGATCCATGAATGCTGCAGGGGCGTTGGTTAACCCGAACGGCATTACAAGGAACTCAAAATGCCCATATCTGGTCCTGAAAGCTATCTTTGGCACATCTTCTTCTCTAATCCTCAGCTGATGATACCCAGATCTCAGATCTATTTTGGAGAAACAACCCGCTCCTACTAGCTGGTTGAATAGATCATCGATCCTTGGCAAAGGGTACCTATTCTTGGTAGTGACTTTGTTCAACTGCCTGTAGTCGATACAAAGCCTAAGGGATCCATCCTTCTTTCTCACAAACAAGACTGGTGCACCTCAAGGTGAGGTGCTCGGTCGGATGAAGCCCTTTTCTACCAGTTCTTGCAACTATTCCTTCAATTCTTTCAACTCAGCTGGAGCCATCCTGTAGGGAGGAATAGAGATCGGTCGGGTTCCAGGCATCAATTCAATTTCGAACTCTATCTCCCTAGCAGGTGGTAAACCTGGCAGCTCGTCTGGGAAGACTTCTAGAAACTCTCTAACCACTGGCACCAAGGCGGGCTCTCTAACCTGACTGCTAAGCTCTCTCACATGAGCCAAATACCCCTGACATCCCTTCCTAAGCAACCTACGAGCCTGAAGAGCTGATATCAGACCTCTAGGTGTACCCCTCCTGTCTCCCCTGAAGACAACCTCTGACCCATCCTGACCTCTGAACCTAACTACCTTGTTCCTGCAGTCCAAGGTAGCACCATGGGTAGATAACCAGTCCATCCCTAGAATGACGTCAAAATCTGTCAAGTCTAGAACCACAAGGTCGGCGGAAAGGCATCTTCCCTCGACAAAGACTGGACTGCACTGGCAGACTGACTCTGCCACTGATGGATCACACTTGGGTCCACTGACCCAGAGAGGACACTCTAACTCAGAGATCATCAACCCCAACCTCTGGACGGCTCTCGGAGCAATAAAAGAATGAGATGCACCAGGGTCCATCAAGGCATACACATCTGAACAACCAATGACTAAATTACCTGCCACCACGGTGTTAGATGCGTCTGCCTCCTGCTGAGTCATTGTGAAGATCCATGCTAGAGCTGATGGACCTTCACCTTTGAAACCCGCTGACGAAGAGGCTGCCCCTCTCCCTCTGCCTCTGCCACTGGCCTGAGTCACGGCTGGAGCTGCTGGCTGAGCCACATTACCAGAAGCTGTCTGCTGAGACTGTGCTCCAAAAGCTGCCCTAGGACACTCCCGAGCCATGTGTCCCTCTTGCCCGCATCTGAAGCAGGCTGCTGTCCCAGCTCGGCAAACTCCCCTGTGTGGCCTACTACACTTTGCACAAACTGCATTATCCGCACCAGAGCTTGAGCCACTCCCTAGTCCCAGACTGGATTTGACCTTATTCCAAAACTTGTTCTTCTTGGGCTTCCTAGTGGTATTACTCCACTTTTTGCTACCTGAAGCTGCTGCACTCAGAGAAGAAGAGCCTGGGGTCTTGGAACCAGAAGACTGTGCCACTGACTGTCTGACTGTTCCCTGAACGATGGCACTGGCCTCCATTTTCCGGGCCATATCCACTATGGCATGGAAGCTCTCCCTATCTGCTGACTGGATCAAGGAGGAATATCTGGAGTGGAGTTTCATGATATACCTCCTTGACCTTTTCTGGTCCGAGTCAAGATTTTGCCCTGCAAATGGCAACAGCTCCAAGAATCTGTCTGTGAACTCTTCTACACTCATATCGTCGGTCTGCCTCAACTGCTCAAACTCTATCATCTTCAGCTCCCTTGAACTATCGGGAAAAGCCCATCCTGCAAACTCGTTTGCAAACTCCTCCCAAGACATGCTGTCCACTCTCGGGTTCACATAATTTTTGAACCACTCTCGTGCCTTCTTGCACTTAAGCGTGAACCCAGCCATCTGAATGGCTCTACTGTCATCAGCCCCAATCTCATCTGTGATCACCTTAACCCTTTCAAGATACACAAATGGGTCATCCCCTTTTTCATACTGAGGAGCACCCAGTTTCATGTAGTCGGTCATCTTGACCTTGCTCCCACTGGCTGAGCTAGGTCTAGGAGGTTGAGTAACTGGGGCTGCTGGTTCTGTAGGTGGTGGAAGTGGGGGTGCAGCATTCCCCGAGGTGGGGTTTGCCGGGTGAGGATAAAAGGGTGAGGGAGGATAAGCTGGGTACTGGGGGTGAGGTGGATAGAAAGGTGGATAAGGCATGTAGGTAGGGTAGGGGCTAAAGCTGGAGTAATCTGATGTGCCTCCCATCGGATACCCTGAACCCTGAGGGAAGGGTGGATAATGGGGTGGAAAACCATACCCCGAGGCCTGAACGCCTCCCTGTGACTCCCCTGTCCCCTCTTCCGTCATGCTGACATCCAGATTCCCATCCCTCCTCTGGTCCTCTTCCATAACCTCCCTCACATCTGAAGAACTTCCTCCTCTATCTGTCCCCCTTCTACTAGCATCAAAAGACCTTCTAGGGTCCCTTGACGTTCTTTCTCTGCTTGATCTACATAACATTGCCCTAGGCAATACAGGAGGATGGGCGCTCGTGCCCTCATCCTCAGGTGGCACTCCAGTCAATCTTGTTGATCGACGAGTTCCCCTCATCCTGTCTTCTGAAAGGCAGCACATAACAAGCAAACATTAGCATCATATGGTTCATGTGGGCACACATGAACCCTCATCACATACATCACATATCATTAATGCACATGCATATAATCATGGCATTTCACATCATCAACCAAGACAGGACTCCACATCCTATCCTAGTGGACATGATCTTCCTACTGTGCTTGACCTTTTATAACATCTATGAGCCCGACACTCTAGGTCCGATCATATGAACCTAGGGCTCTGATACCATTCTATAACGACCCGAAAATCAGACCGCTACCGGCGCTAGGATCCAGATCGGCTTAAAGCCGCCGGGACCCGTAGCAAGCCTAACATACATCCTGAAAACCTGCTTAATTCCATACATGATCAACAATATACATAGAAATTAAAACTTTTCTTTCATTCATACACCAAACTCAACTTGTGCATGCACTGAACATAAACATGATCATAACCTTGACCCCTCTGTGGGATCTCATCAATGCCTCCAATGGGTGGCATAACATGTGTTGAGTTGGTTTACATCTACATCATAAAACATCTAAGATCATGTATTAAAAGGGATAACAACATCCATAGGGTCAAGCACAACTTCTAATCCTCAATATCATTATACATAACATGACTATTCAAACTTCACATCATCTTACAATTTATCATGTCCACTTTCTATCTATTACAAACACATGACTTTACTCTTCTTGACTTCTCTGTCTAGCCCGTACCTGCAATCCTGGGGGATTAGGGAAAAGGGGTGAGCTACTAGAGCCCAGTGAGCAGAATAATAAAAAACAACATTTAAAATCTCATGCCATCATGTAATGCAACACATCACAACAAATCACATCTCGGATGGTATTGTCACCAATAGTCCTCTACATTCCAAAGTGCCGGGACGTAGAATGGGTCAACCGGTCTTTCTCTTAACATAACATAACATAGCATTCCAATGTGCCAGGGATGTAGAATGGGTACAACCTGGACTTTCTCTTACATCGTGCCAGGGACGTAGAATGGGTACAACCTGGACTTCCATACCATATCATGCCATAACATCATCATACCATAGGAGGACTAAAGGATCATCCAATAACCAATCCACATCAACATCATAAATGCAATGCAACATATTCGTGAATTCTAATGCAAACAACCTAATTCATCCCATGGCATTCATGATGCATGAACATGCTCAAAACGTTATAATTTATTTGCTTTAAATCGTAAAGGTTTATTCTACTCACCTCAGCTAGCTCTGACAAAGACTGATGCGGCTAACTCACTGCTGGGGTCCTCGGTTCCTCGGGTCCGAACCTACACAGGTGGACTCAAATGAGGGACCAAACAACTAGAACATAACTCTAAAAACATCCCTCAAAAACCCCCTAAAACACCTCAAAACAATCATGCAAATACATGCAAAGCAAGGCTGAACAGGGCACTTTCAGCGGCAGGTTCGGCGGCCGAAAGTCCCTCCAGAGCCGAAAGTCAGGCAGGTTCGACGGCACCTTCGGCGGCCGAAACTCCCAGACAGAGGCGAAAGTCCTCTTTCAGGGGCAAGCTTCGGCAGCCGAAGGCTGCCTCCATAAGCATGTTCGGCGGCCGAAAGTTCCTTCGGCTGCCGAACCTGGTTTCTCCCATAATGGCAGAAACTCAGCTCTTCTATGCATATACGCCTCCCATTCCATCCAAACTTGCATAAACCTATTCTACAACACACATACACAAGCATACAAGCTCTTAGGGGCTTCAAACTATCTAAAACCCCATCTACAACACATCAAACATGCATTTGCAAGCCACATTGTTCAAAAACACAACATAAACTCATAAACCTAACCATAAGCTAAACATGCATTATACCCCATAGATCTTCATAAAACTCACTTAAAACATGCAATGAGCTTAAGATCGGCTCTTACCTCTTGAAGATCGAGAGAGAGATGACCTAATCTTAGAGATGGGAGATTTTCAACTTCCTTGGGTCTCCAAGCTCAAAACTTGCTCAAAACTTGAAAATCTTCAAAACAAGATGAAAACTTGTGAAAATCATGAAAGATTTAAAGGAAGAACTCAAAGATTGGTGAGGGACAGTGGAGAGCTCCTCTTGGCCGAAAATGGGGAGAAAAGCTCGCCCATTTCGGCTAAGGGACCCTTTTATAGTGGCTGGCCAGGCCACGTTCGGGGGCCGAACGTGCCTCCGCATGCATGCCATGTTCGGCGGCCGAACTTGAGGTTCGGCGACCGAACCTGGACTTCCCTCACTTATGCCTTCGGGGGCCTAAGGCACACCCGAAATGCCTGCATGTTCGGCGGCCGAACTTGAGGTTCGGCGGCCGAACCTGGGTTTTCCTCCAAGGTTATTTTCATGCAAAAACTCATTTCCATCTTGCTTAAAACCATAAAACACATTAAAACATTTTATGAAAACATGGTTTTACCCCTTCTAGAGGTTTTCGACATCCGAGATTCCATCGGACGGTAGGAATCCCGATACCGGAGTCTAGCCGGGTATTACAAGAGTGGTGCCCATAATCAGAGAAAGGATCAAGACTGCTGCAAGCAGACAGAAGAGTTATGCAGACATCCGCAGAAGGCTAGTAGAGTTTCAAGAGGGGGATTTGGTATTGCTCAAGGTGTCTCCAATGAAAGGGGTGATTCGGTTTGAGAAGAAAGGTAAGCTAGCTCCACGGTACATCGGACCCTTTGAGATCTTGCAGAAGATTGGGAATGTATCGTATAAGCTAGATTTACCCGCTTCAATGGAGAGAATCCATCCGGTTTTCCATGTTTCTATGTTGAGAAAGTTCGTGTCGGATCCGGGCAAGGTTCTTAGTGAGCCTGATGTGGAGATCCAAGAAGATCTCACCTATGTTGAGCAACCAGTACGGATCCTAGACACCCAGATCAGAAAGCTAAGGAACAAGAAAATCCCGATGGTGAAAGTCCTTTGGAATCACCACAACATCGAAGAGTGTACTTGGGAGACACGGGAGTCCATGCTCCGGCAATATCCTCATCTCTTCTAAGGTGAGTTTTATGTGCTTAGTATGTATGTTATGTGTATGCCATGCTTGTGTTTGTTTAGTGAACATTCGGGGATGAATGTTCTTAAGGGGGGAAGAATGTAATACCCGGCTAGACTCCGGTATCGGAATCCCTACCGTCCGGTGGGATCTCGAATGTCGAAAACCTCTAGAAGGGAAAAACCATATTTTTATAAAATGTTTTAATGTATTTTATGATTTTAAATGAAAAGGAAGTTGAATTTTAAATGAAAACAGCCTTGGAGGAAGATGCAGGTTCGGCCGCCAAACCTCAAGTTCGGCCGCCGAACATGCATGTGTTTCGGGTATGCCTTAGGCCCCCGAAGGCATAAGCGAGGGAAACCAGGTTCAGCCGCCGAATATGGCATGCATGCGGAGGAACGTTCGGCTCCCGAAAGTGGCCTGGCCAGCCATCTATAAAGGGGTCCCTTAGCCGAAATGGGCGAGCTTTTCTCCCCATTTTCGGCCAAGGTGAGCTCTCCGCCGTCCCTCACCAATTTTTGAGTTCTTCCTTCAGATCTTTCAAGATTTTCATGAGTTTTCACTTTATTTTGAAGATTTTGAGCATTTGAGCAAGTTTTGAAGCTTGGAAGACACAAGAGCTCTTTTCCTTTCGTTTCCAAGTTTAGGTCGTCTTTCTCTCGATCTTCAAGAGGTAAGAGTCGATCTTGAGCTCATTGCATGTTTTAAACAAGTTTTAAGTTGATCTATGGGGTAGAAATGCATGTTTAGGTTTTGGTTGGTTTTATGGGTTATGTTAAGTCTTTGAACAATGTATGATGTTTGTGGTTGCTTGATGTGTTGTAGTTGGGGTTTTAGGTAGTTGAAGCCCCTAAGAGCTTGTATGCTTGAGTATGCATGTTGTAGATCAGGTTTATGCATGTTTGACTGGAATGGGAGGCTATTGTGCATGAAGAGCCGAGTTTCTGCCCTTTTGGCAGAAACCAGGTTCGGCAGCCGAAGGACTTTCGGCCGCCGAACCTGCTTGGGAGGCAAGCCTTTCGGCTGCCGAACCCTGCCCCCGAAAGAGGACTTTCGTCTCTGGAGGGCAGTTTCGACCGCAGAAAGTGCCGCCGAACATGCATGAGTTTCGTCTCTGTCTGGGAGTTTCAGCCGCCGAAGGTGCCGCCGAACCTGCCTGAGTTTCGGCTCTGGAGGGACTATCGGCCGCCGAACCTGCCGCCGAAAGTGCCCTGTTCAGCCTTCCTTTGCATGTTTTCCATGGATGTTTTGAGGTATTTTTTAGGGGGTTTTGGGGAGTATGTTAAAGTCATGTTCATGTATGTTTGGTCCCTCATTTGAGTCCACCTGTGTAGGTTCGGACCCGAGGAACCGAGGACCCCAACAGTGAGTTCAGCTGCTTCTGTGTCTGTCAGAGCTAGCCAGAGGTGAGTGGAATAACCCTTTATGCTTTAAAGTAAATAAATCAGTTTTAGCATGATTCACGCATCATGAATGCCATGAGATATAATAGGGTGTTGCATTAGAACTCACGAATATGTTGCATTGCATAATATGTTGATGATGCGGATGAATGTTGAATGATCCTTTAGTCCTCGTATGTTATGAAATGATGATGATACGGTACGGAAGACCAGGGAGGCCCATTCTATGCCCCTGGCACAGTCGGAATGTTATGTTATGTTATGTTATGTAAGAGAAAGACCAGTGAGGCACATTTTACGCCCCTGGCACAGTTGGACTATGCAGAGGACTATTGGTGACAAATTCATCCTTGATGTGATATGATTGTGATGTGATGCATTCCATGTTACCATATGTTTTAAATGTTTTATTATTCTGCTAACTGGGCTTTATAGCTCACCCCTCTCCCTTAACCCCCAGGTTTGCAGGTACAGGGTAGACCAGGAGGTCAGCAAGAGTAATGAAGTCTTGGTTATGTAATAGATAGTGTGGACATGAATAATGTTGAGATGTTATGTTTAGTACAGTATTGAAATGTAATGTAATGATGTTCATGGATGATAGAGGTGTGCTTGACCATAGAATGTTGTTATCCCTTTTAATACATGATCTCAGATATGTTATGATGTTTATGTAAACCAACTCATCACATGTTATGTCACCCATTGGGGCATTGATGAGATCCCAAAGAGGGGTCAATGTTTATGGTTATGTTTATGTTCAGTGCATGCACAGGTTGAGTTTGGTGAATGAATGAATGTAAGGAAAAGTTCAAAATTTTTATGTATGTTGTTGATCATGTATGGGATTAAACAGGTTCACAGGATGTATGTTTGGCTTGCTACGGGTCCCGGCGGCCTTAAGCCGATCTGGATCCTAGCACCGGTAGCGGTCCGATTTTCGGATTGTTACATATTTACCTTTATAAAAGTGGATCACGGAGCTTCGGAATAAGATTCTCCACTGATGACATATTTGACATTAGCCAACCCTAAAATAGTCACTAGCAAGTTTTTACGCGCAAATCATTTAGGGAAGCATCCCAAATGACGATAAATACTTACCTATAGAAAAGTGGGTCTTAGAGTTTTGGAACAAGTTTGCCAACTAAGGACACATTTGATATTAGCCAACCCAAAATAGTCATTCGCAAGTTTTTACGCTCAAATCATTGTTAAAAGTTTCCAAAATGATGATAATAGTGGGTCTCAAAGCTCCAGAAAAAGTTTGATAACTAATGACATATTTGATGTTCTCAAACCCAAAAATGGTCACTCGCAAGTTTTTACGTACAAAATCTTAGTAAAAGTGCCCCAAATGATGATAAATATTTATTCTTATAAAAGTGGGTCCTGAAACTCCGAAATAAGTTTACCAACTAAAGACATATTTGATATTAGCCGACTCCAAAATGGTCACTTGTAAGTTTTTATGCGCAAATCTTTTATGAAAATACCCCAAATGACAATAAATGTTTATTTTTACAAAAGTGGGTCCTAGAGTTCCCGAACAAGTTTTTCCACTTAGGACATATTTGATATTAGCCAACCCTAAAATGGTCAATAAATGTTTACTTTTACATTTAATAGTTTACTTTTACAAAAGTGGATCCTAGAGATCCGAAACAAGATTTTTGCGCAAATCATTTGCGAAGGTGCTCTAAATAACAATAAATGTTTACTTTTACAAAAGTGGGTCCTGGAGTTCCGGAATAAGTTTCTCTACTTAGGACATATTTGATATTAGCCAATCCCAAAATGGTCATTCATAAGTTTTTACGCAAAAATCATATGTGAAAGTGTTACAAATGATGATAAATGTTTACATTTACGAAAATGGATCTCGGAGATCCGAAACAAGTTTCCCCACTAAGGACATATTTGACATTAGCCAACTCCAAAATAGTCACTAGCAAGTTTTTACGCACAAATTATTTGTGGAAGCGTCCCAAATAACGATAAATATTTACCTATACAAAAGTGAGTTCTTGAACTTTGAAATAAGTTTACCAACTAAGGACATATTTGACATTAGTCAATCCCAAAATAGTCATTCACAAGTTTTTACGCCCAAATCATTGTTGAAAGTTTCCAAAATGACGATAATAGTTTACCTTTATAAAAGTGAGTCCCGGAACTCCAAAAAACATTTGACAACTAATGGCATATTTGATATTCCCCAACCTAAAAAGGTCACTCATAAGTTTTACGTGCAAATCATTAATAAAAGTGCCCCAAATGACGATAAATATTTATTTTTACAAAAGTGTGTCCCAAAGTTCTGGAATAAGTTTACTAACTAAAGACATATTTGATATTTGCCGACCCTAAAATGGCCACTCGCAAGTTTTTATGCTCAAATCATTTGTGAAAGTATCCCAAATAACGATAAATGTTAACTTTTACAACAGTGGGTTCTGGAGCTCCGGAATAAGTTTCCCCACTTAAGACATGTTTGACATTAGCCAACCTCAAAATAGTCACTTGCAATTTTTTACGCATAAATCATTTGTGAAAGTACTCCAAATAACGATAAATGTTTACTTTTACAGAAGTGGGTCATGAAACTCCGAAATAACCCCCACTAAGGATATATTTGACATCAGTCTAACTCCAAAATGGTCACTAACAAGTTTTTATGCGCAAATCATTTGTGATAGTGCCCCAAATAACAATAAATATTTACTTTTACAAAAGTGTGTCATGAAGCTCCGGAACAAGTTTCCTCATTTAGGACATATTTGATATTACCCAACCCAAAATAATCACTCGCATGTTTTTATGCATAAATCATTTGTAGAAGTGTCCCAAATAATGATAAATATTTACCTATAAAAAAGTGGGTCCTGGAATTCCAGAAGAAGTTTGCCAACTAAGGACATATTTGACATGAGCCAATTCCAAAATTGTCACTCGCAAGTTTTTGCACGCATATTGTTATTGAAAGTGTCTCAAATAATGATAAATGTTTACTTTTACAAAAATAGGTCCTAGAGCTCCGAAATAAGTTTTTCCACTTGATGCAAAACTCAAAATCAATTCGTGATCAAAAACCTTATCGCACAACTTTACAAAAACGAGGTAAAGATATCTTCCAGAATGTTGCTCTACTACACCTCTAACCAACCAATGTGATTAGTAACATAAATAATCAAGCTATTTAGCTAAAAAACGCCACTAAAAATTCTTGATATGTTAATCATGTATGGAGAAAATTCATATTAGAACGTCACAAGATTGAGCCTTGATAATTTGTTAAACAATAGAGAAAAATCAAAATTCTAAAAATAAATTTTCACTATAGAGAAAATTCAATTTTTTTTATCTTATTAATCAATAAAATAATTCGTGAATGCCATCTTAAAGGTATTTTTATGGCCTGTAAATTCTAATTTTAGTGTAGGAAGATTTAATTACAATACAGAAAAGGTATATAGTCAAATAATCAAACCTAGATTATATGAAATATAATTTTTCTAAATTGTCTTGGAGAAATCTTCTTTCTAATAGAGCCGCACGAATTCAGCTTTTAAAGTAAGTCAAATTAATTTAAAATAAATCATACAAAATACTAAAATATCAAAATAACAAAATTGGACTAAGCACAATTCGACTATACATGCATTATGCAATCTGAAATTATGTTGCGGGTTCACATGTATTGATGAAAATGTGACTTATTTTCTCATTATCCATACAGTTCTCATCTTGTAAGCTTGAATTAAATAATGGTAACTTAATTTGTCATAATTTAAACCTTTTCATATTAAATTTTCAAAGGGTATGAAAACTTAAATGCACGATTTAATCATTTCCGTGCATCCAACACTTCTAGCCTCTGCATTTTATATATGTTATATAGCCAGCCACAGTATCAATTATAAAGGGAATATTATTTCTTCAAGCATAAAGTTCTTTAACAAGTTTTGCTTAACAGTATCAAATAAAATCATCATCCAACCAGGTAAAATACTTGCAATTATCAACCAGCGAAACCACACGCTAACGCTCTCAATTTTCAACATTAAAATCCTTAATCAGTTTAATTATACTTGGAATGGCAATTGGACAATCAAACTATAATTTTTTAATTTTAAGTAAAAGATCAACTGATCGCAATGTTAAGCCAATTAATCCAAAATTTATACATTTGGATTAATCTTAAATTAAAAATTAAGAAGCAAAAGATACAAGCACTGGGCTTTTTTTAAGACACTTGGACTTTATTAAATCAAAAAGCTAAGGAGGAAGTTAATATACAAATTACTAAACCACCAGATAACCCTGAAACAGATTTCTCGACATTTTCCAACTGCTAAGGAAGACTGAAAAGGCGCGAGGAACTAGCTATCTCCAAAATGACATCATTTAGCCTGAATATAATAATTCCTTCTACATCAAGCCAAGCTGTAAACTCCAATAAAAGGCATCAGAACACTCCCCATCCACAGTTTCCCATCCTTCTCTTCTATTTCGCTGATTGCTTTAACAACCTTCCCCTGACTGTCCTCCAATACCTGCAACAGCTTACCTTCTGGGCTGTATTTAACAGCCACTGCATGAGGCCGCCCACCAATGTGAAGCAGGTACTGGATCTTGGTTGGAATTGGAAGCTTGAGCAAAAACATCCTCAGTTTAGGGTATATTGCACACAAGTAACTATAAAAGTTACGGCGACAGTGAACTGCTACCCAAAAGTTGCCCTCTGCATTTGTTCTGACATTGTCGGGAAATCCTGGTAAGATGGCAAATACTTCTGAGGTCCCTGCTTTCTCACCCTTCAGCCAATACTTGAGCAATCTGCATTTACAGATAATGAAGCGAGTATCAATAGAGAATGAGGAAAGTAGCTGTATTTGTTCCTGACTGATGAATAATAATTGTTTCAGATAACGAAAGAGGATTTCTGATGGCATAGAGCATGGAGAATAGAAAAATTTCTCCTGAATTCCATCAAGAATCACAGCTGAATGCTGACAACTGGACAATGAACTCAATTTGTCTTGCATAAATTACAGATATTTATTGTGCAAAAACGGTATTGCTCAGTGCAAAAATTTAAACAGAAACAGAAATATCTCCACTGAAAGTTGAGTTTAGAGAACATAACTATATTTGAAAAAGGAAAAATATGAAGCTAGAAAGTCTGGCACATTAAACTGCAACATCTAATGTCCTCACAAAAAACAAATCTTATATATTGTTATTAATGGTATATTTACATGTTTGTATCTATACTAATATACACAATCTGAGTTTGACCTCATACTCAAATAGCCATTCATGTCGCCCATAAAAGTTATGGATTCATCTACGGTAGATCCTGCCAATTAAATGGATTCAGAGAAGATGGACAAACCTTCATGTGTATGCTCAATCATATCACATGACATCCCTCGTCACATTTCTTTCTTAATAAGTTGTTCCATGCTCAACATGTTGATTTCCTAAGTGGATGATTTAATGAACTTTTCTAATCTTATATTCTCCTTTGCAGCAAAATTTCATAACTTGAGAAACCTTACTCGGAATAAAAAAATAAAAAATATATTGTAAGGGTTAAGACAATTTAGAGGACAACAAACACAGTTTATTGGCATTGTATAATAGCATAGATAAAAAAAGCGAAGCAGACTCACCTTCCCATGGATCCTTCACAGAAAACAAAGAAGGTACCATCCTTGCTTAAGGACAAACCATTTGGAAATTGAAGATCCCTTAGAAGGACAGTGGTTTCCTTTGTAATTGGATTGTACTTTAGAACCCTTCCACTATCCTCCCCAGAAAAAACCAACTGCATGAAGTTCCTGAAAGATTATATTTGTTATAAGTAATGCATGGTAACCACACAATAGCACTTAACGTGAGGAAGACAATATGCAATACCACAAGTTCAATATAATGGTATTAAAGCAAGCTTAAGAAAGGGCAACCCTTTTATGATTTGCTTGTAGTTTAATTGGATCAGAATAAAAGACAGACTATAAACTTGTGGCGCTTGATGTAATAGAAGCTACGTTACTTGAACTCGGATATGTGTGTCAAAAATTAGTGCATATCCCTCTTGTCAACTTTCTAAATATAAAATATGGGGATATGGATTTAAATTTAGACACAGATGCTTGAATACATTATATTATATAAAATAAACTAGAATAAAGAAATATAAAGTTATATAGTAATAATTATAATTTAAATAGATGATTAAATATAACCTAATATATCATTCAAAAAATAACCAAATAATTATTTTTATCTAAATACATACTCTTCATATTAAGAGAAAACAATAGCTCTATTAACTATGCATAGAAATATGTCAATCAAGTGCCTGAGTACACAAATATGTGTTGGAGACATATTGCACGTCGTATCCCATGAAATATCGTGTTGACAAAGTACGACAAGGCAAAATGAAGAGTCAAGGTATAAGAGAATAGAAGTGAAGAATATGATAGACACAAGGTTAGGGAACCTGTGGGAACAAGGTCTGGCAATCCAATTTGAGGAAAAGAGTAAGCAGGAACTACGAGTTAGGGATTAGAAACCCCCCCCCCCCCCCAAAAAAAAAAAAAAATGAAAGAAAGAAAATCAGGTTGTGTCGTACTATGATTACATATCTGGATGCTTTATAATGGGTCACCCTCTTTGGTAAAAATTATGACTTCTCAGCAACATTTTAAAATCCATACCACAGCTCATGTGGGCATCTTATCATATAGCATCTTCAATATATAAATGAGAAGAAATTTCTCAATAAACTGTTTCCTGTCAAAAATATTGGGGCATTGGGATGGTCCTGATATAGTTACAGAATATAGTTGTTCTCGGCATTCTGTTACTGTTATGTGCACTTGGAGGGAAATAAAATACTTGCAACTTCATCAAATGCATTGATTGACTAAAAGCATCAAAAGCTTACCTCCTCTGGTATCGAGTACTGCTATCTGTAAAGTAAATGTTCCCTTCGTCATCCATGTCTAGATCATTGGTAAAACGCAGTGGGATCCCTTCTGCCTCAGTTGTTAGTGATGTTGCCAAGCCACCTTCTGGCCCCACTTTCAACAGCCCAAAATATGCATCAGCAATATATAAATCACCAGTTTTCTTATCAAATCGAAGCCCCAAGGGCCTGCCACAAATGTGCTCGTTCTTCAAATAACTCAAAGGTGATGGTTTTGGATCACATAGTCCTGACCTGAAACCCAAAATAAATTTGCCAAATAAAAAGGGGAAAAAAAAAAGGAGGATTAGTCAAGAGCACATTTCCAAAGATAAATAACCAGCAACCTTGAACACAGCTACAATGATTTATATATATTCTAAATGTTATCCTCTTTCACTGTTCATGCTACAGTGCCAAGAGCTTTTTTTTTCCTTTTTGGTTTCTAGTTATCTTTCTATAATTTCTTTAATACTATAATATTAACAGTTATTTTGGCCGTGCTTTTTTTTTTCCTAAATTGTTTGCAAAATTGTCTTTGTAGAAAAGTGTCAATCCACTCAATACTTTTCCTTTATAATTTCACGGCACACTTTATCCCACTTTTAAATACCCTTTTTCTTTAAGTGTTTTTTTAACTATTTTCTAAAAATATTTTAGTCTAAAATAACCACGATATGGTTCGATTATTTTTTCACTCTTCCAAAATTGTTTACCCTTTTTGTGAAAGAGTATTAACTCATTTATAAGCTTATCCAATTAGAGAGAATAATCCATAGTAGTTTCATTAATTTTTTTAACCTTTTTGTATCTTATTCACAGAGGTTGTCAGCCCATCTATTGTATGATGCAATTTCAGTACCTTTAAATTTTATTTTGATATTTTATTTTATCAGTTGAATTTTCAAATTTCTACTTTTTGTTTGTTTTAATTTTTAAAGCACATAAGTGTTTATACAAGAATTCAAATTATTTTTTTTTACTATTTTAATTTTCTATTATTGACATTTTAATTTTGAATTATTTTATTACTAAATTTGCATTAATTATTATTTCTTTACTAAAACAATTTTAAGATGAATTTTATTTAATGTAAAATGAATTTTATTTTATAAACCAATATTATATTGATGAATATCACACTATTATCTCATTATAAGATAATTATAATAACAAAAAACTGTTAATCTATTTAGAAATAATTTTTGTGCCCATCATCATCAAATTCAAAGTAAAATCTATATGCTTTCTCACAGTAGTTATTTAGAGTTGTTAGTCTACCAATTGTGTAAATTTCATTTACAAGTAACAAATAATTAAAATTGACTTGCTCTTAAATTCCAATTTGATTAAATATATTTATTTTCCTTTTAAAAAATATTTTAAAACAATGTGCATATACATTCTTTTTACATTCTCTCGCTATTGTCATAAGAATAATATTGCTCTCTTTCTTTTAGACATCAAATTATATTTCATTCAAGGTAGTATAATAAGTAAATGACAAATATTATATTATCAATATTAATTGGTCTTGAACTAAACTATATGCAGATAATATATAAAGTGAGTGATTAAAATTTTATTTCAATTAAATTGACTAAATGAATTTACTAAATATTAATAGATAATAATTTTATTTATAACATGCAGATATACTATTTCATATTGTTATAGATCAAAATTAGACATGTTTTATTATAATCTTTTATTTATTAATTATATTAACATAATAAGCAAAAAAAGCCTGCAGTTTCGAGCAGGTTTTAAAACTTGTTTTTGGCTAAAAGCAAAAGCCAAATATTGGAACTAAACCTATATAATTCAAACAGCAGTGAAATATAATAGTTCATTAGCTGGTCAGAGAAAATTCAAGTAGCATATCGAATTATATATTTGTTTTTTCCAAACATTATTACTAATTCAATTTACAAATGAGTAGGTAAAGAACCGTGAAAAATATAAGAACTTGCAACATAGACAGGTTTAGTTAAATATCATATTCGCCATGCGATTAATTCAAATAGCAAATTTTTCAAATGATTATATTAGCCCTTGCTCATTGTAGATAATTTGCTTTCACACATAGTAATTGATAATTGGTAATAATCTACAAGATGAAAGCACATTTGAGTTAATCAACAAGTAAATTTTTCAAAATTTAAACAATTGAACCTTAAACATTTCTGAAAACAGCCAGAACTAGGGCAATTAAACATCAAATTGAGCAAGAAATGAGGGACCTCAATTTCAGTTAACAATTCGAATTGTGTTTATCAAATATCAAAACTAAACCTGCCAAAATATGAACACCATAACAAGACTAAAAAATTCTGCAGCAAAACAAAAATCCACATAACAATTCCCTAATAGTTCTAAATGCACAACCTAAAGAACCAACTTGCAAAAATCAAACCCTTCAACAAGTGATGAACTCCTAATTAGAAAAACACAAAACAAAAATTATTAAGGAGCATTTCACGTATATCCAAAATCATCCACTTTTAACTACTTCGCAGCACATAATTCAACAAAAATTCCACAAAAACTGACCTATTCGGTGAAGTATAAGCAAAATCGATCCATTTATGACCATCCCAGAACACGATTCTCCCATCAGCAAGACCAGTGTAAGGCCCACGGCCAAGAGGGTCAAAGGCGATACTCTCAGGGCCTTGAACTTGATTGAGAAATTTAATTTCAGATCTTTGCAGTAAGTTATCTTTATCTTTCTCGGCAGGCACCAGAGACCCGTCAGCCAGGTCAACTTTGAAGGCCTTGAAATCTGGGAATTCAGATATTGCACTGTGCTTAAAAGGGTCAATACCACAGTACAAGGCTAAAAGGAGGAAGAGACCGGCGAGAATTCCAGTGGGAGTCATTGCAGGAAGGTGGGGTTTCCGGTAGGACAGAGGAAGGTTAGATTGGGTCTGTAACCAGTTTGGGTGTAAAGAGCTAAATATGAATGGAGGCGTGGAAATTGGAATGGGCGTTTGAAAGTAGGATTTGAATGCAAAGATCGCATTCACGCCTCACCCACCCATCCTCCACCCAGTTTTTGCTTTAAAGGTAGTTGGTCATCAAATTGGCGTCATTTTCTATGGATCCGCGAATACCTAAATCTTTCTTGGAAAAAATTAAATCGCTTTACACCCACCTGGTCATTAAATCGGTGGCAATTAAACTAATGATGGGAATTTAAATTTCAAACAATGTCACAACTAGAGTTTAACCGATATATTATTTAATAAATATTATAATATTATTAATAATACTTTTATTATAATTAATACTTTATATATCATATAAATAATTATTAAAATA
The DNA here is from genome assembly GCF_001659605.2 of Manihot esculenta. Classification (NCBI taxonomy): domain Eukaryota; kingdom Viridiplantae; phylum Streptophyta; class Magnoliopsida; order Malpighiales; family Euphorbiaceae; genus Manihot; species Manihot esculenta. Next base: position 22,187,405 of record NC_035171.2, read on the forward strand.
ACTTCAATTAAATTATAAAATAAATTTTTTTAAAAAAGTAAATAATATTTAATTATATGTAGTTGAGAATACTTATAATTAAAACATTATAATAGAAAATGTGAATAAATTTTAATGATTGAAATTATATAATAAAATATAATTATCCCTCTATTTTATTTATAGAGAGATTTTTCTCTCAAAAAATGAATGTTTCTAACTTAAATCTCTTTTTTATTGCTATTAGTAAATTTTTTCCTCACCTGAATTATATCTTTATTCTTTTCAATCAGAAAGTAGGTTCATCCTCCCTATTTTTAAGTGATTTTTTTGGTTCTTTAGGTTTTTTAGTTTTTTTTTTTTTATTTGTGGTAGAATAGAAATGAATTTTATGATATGCACCTATCTTAGTTTTATTTGATTTGTGTTTTGAAAGAATTTTGCATGCAATTTCTATTGTTGGCGGTAGATAACCAGATGCTAAGCTTATCTTCACACCAATATTTCTCTCCATCACTAGGTGATTGGAGATTTTGAGATACTAATGGTGTTTATCTCTTGGGTTGCTTTAATCCATTACTCCTCTACCAAACCTCCTTTCTCTCGTCTCGTTAACCACGGTGAAAATGCTCTAAATCTAGAAATTATTTAGGCTACTTCTTCTCTCCTTGGATTTCTAGGTAACTTGTTTATCAATATTAAGTCATGATTGGTCTCTATCCTTTGTCTCCACATAATGATTACACTCCCAGCCAGACGCCACAACATCACTTGCAGAGGGTAGATTCTCCTGCAACTCAAATCCAACTAATTCTCTAGGTTTTCTATTCTAAGCTTTAGAAAAAATGCATCCTTCTTCATCATAACCTATGAAACTTTTTATATATGTATTTAAGTCAAAGTTATAAGACACTTGATTTTAGTGCACCAAGTGCACTAAAAATAAGTACAACTTATTAAATCATCAGTTAAAGATTAGTTTAAGTTAGTTTTAAATATATTTAACTGATATATTTGAGTTATCAATTCTTATCACTTGTAACTGCTTTGCGATAAGAATAGTTAGGTTATACTTGTGTGTAAATTTATCTCTGTACATTACAGAAAAGACACTTTAAATAACAATTTTGTTCTTTCTTTTTATGGTATCAGAGCTGCAAAACCTTTTTGGTTTTGATCCAATTTGTTCTTTTTCAACATTTTCCATTTTATCTTTTCAATCAAATGTCTTCTGCATCAACAGTTTCAAATATGATTCATTCCTCAGACGTTGATTTCCTTTAATGCTTCTCAGTTTTCCTTAAAACTCACACCTCAAAATTATTAACCTGGTGTGCTCAGCTTGTCCCTAAGTTTCGAGGGCATAATTTCATGGGGTATATTGATCGAACACTACCATGTCCTTCTCCTATTGTTCAGCAAAAAGATGGAAAGGATGTGTCTACATGTCCTTCTCCTGTTGTTCCGCAAAAAGATGAAAAGGATATGTCTAATAGTGATTATGAATTCTGGATTTGCTAAAACCAGTTAATCTTGGTAGCCATCATAGTTTCAACAAGTTTTTCGGCAATGCATCTTGTGTCATCAGCACCATCTTCTACTGATGCCTGGGACAAAATCCAAGTTTCTTGTGCTAATTGTTCTGCGACATGAATCCTTTCTCTTCATGAGAAGCTCGCCAATTTCAAACGTGAATCCAAGCCTGTGTCTGAATATTTGCAGGCTGTTAAAATCATGGCTGAGGATTTAGCTCTTTGTGGGAGCCCTGTTTCGGATATTGATCTTGTCATATATGTCTTACATGGTGTGGGTACTGAATTTAGAGACATTGCAGCTATTGTGCATGCTAGAGATTCAATTATTTCTTTCGAGGAGCTTCAAGATAAACTTCAAGCTCATGAACTATACTTGAACCGAATTGATCCTTTTTATGCTCCAACTCCAATGGTTTCCAATAACGTCAGGAAAGGGTCTGCTAGTCGCCAGACTAATCGATTTGACCATCAAAGATTTTTGAATGGAAATAATTCCTTTTCTGGTTCTCCATTTCCTTCTGCTCAAAATAATCATTATGATTTTGTGAGGAAAGCATCAGGTGGCTCGAAAATTTTGTGCCAGATTTGTGAGCGGCCTGGACATAATGCCAAAAAGTGTTATCGTGTAAAAGCCTTCTTCAAATATAATTTTCCATAGCCACGAGCTAATCATGTTACTTCTCATGAGTCTTCAAGTTGGGCTTTGGATACTGGTGCATCCCATCATGTAACGAATGACCTGCCAAATCTATCTTTACATGCACCTTATGATGGGCCTGATGAATTGCATCTTACTGATGGTACAGGTTTGAGAATAACTCATGTTGGTTCGCAATTTCTTTCTTTTCCATTAAAATCTTGCCCCTTGAATGATGTTTTGTGTATTCCTCGTGCGAAAGAAAATCTCATATCTGCTTCTAAATTTTGTCTTGCTAATAATGTTTTCATTGAATTCTTTTTTGATTATTTTTTTGTTAAGGGCCTGTCCACGGGGGAGGTAATTACAAGGAGGCGAATTGATATGAGCAAGGAAATAATACGATGCTTCAAAGATTTAAAATGAAAAACTCCAAATCATGACAAATCAAGTTACTATTGCTCAATTCAAGACTTACGAGATGCGAATTATAATTGGAAAGTATGGGAGAATAAGGAAACAAGCTGTAATACCCGGTTAGACTCCGGTATCGAAATTTCTACCGTCCGGCGAAATCTCGGATGTCGGAAACCTCTAGAAGGGTAAAATTATATTTTTATAAAATGTTTTAATGTATTTTATGATTTTAAGTAAGAAGGAAATTGAGTTTTGAATGAAAAGGACCATGGAGGCATTTCCAGGTTCGGCCGCCGAACATTGGATAGTTTAGGGGGGCAAGTTAGGCTTCCGAAAGTGCTTCAGGTTCGGCTGCCGAACCACATGTTCGGCCGCCGAACTTGCATGAGTTTTGGAGGCACTTTAGGCTGCCAAAAGGTGGTCTGGCCAGCCCTATAAAAGGGCTCCATGGCCGAAACGGGCAAGTTTTCTCCCCATTTTCGGCCAACGGTGAGTCCATGCTCTCCCATGGTTGATTTTTGATGTTTTCCTCCAATCTTTCGAGTTTTAACAAGTTTTATCTTGATTTGAAGATATTTGAGCAAAAAGAGCACGTTTTGAAGCTTGGGGATCCAAGGAGTTAGATCTCCCCCATCTCCAAGTTAGGATCATTTTTCCTCTAGATCTTCAAGAGGTAAGCTTCGATCCTACCACTCTTGTATGTTTTAAACAAGTTTTATGAAAGTTATGGGGTAGAAATGCATGTTTAGGTTATTATTGAGTTTATGGGTTAATGTTGAGTTGTTGAACAATGTGGGTTGTTTTTGTATGTTTGATGTGTTGTAGTTGGGGTTTAGGATAGTTTGAAACCCCTAGGAGCTGATGTATATGTATATGCATGTTGTGGAAGTGTTGGTTTTGAGTTGGAATGGATTGGGAGGTAATGTGCTATGTTGGAGGCTGAGTCCTGCCCTTTGGAAGAACTCAGGTTCGGCAACCGAAGGGACTTTCGACCGCCGAACCTGCCTGTGGAGGCCAGCCTTTGGCTGCCGAACCCTGCCCCCGAAAGTGGGCTTTCGGCTCTGGAAGGGAGTTTCGGCCGCCGAAGGTGCCGCCGAACATGCATGAGTTTCGTCTCTGGAGGGAACCTTCGACCGCCGAAAGTGCCGCCGAAGGTGCATGACTTTCGGCTCTGGAGGGACTTTCGGCCGCCGAACCTGCCGCCGAAAGTGCCCTGTTCAGCCTTTCTTTGCATGTTTTCTATGATTGTTTTAAGGTGTTTTAGGGGGTTTTTGAGGAGTATTTTAGAGTCATGTTCTTGTGTGTTTGGTCCCTCATTTGAGTCTACCTGTGTAGATTCGGACCCGAGGAACCGAGGACCCCAGCAGTGAGTTAGCTGCTTCAGAGTCTTGTCTGAGCTAGCCTGAGGTGAGTAGAATGACTCTTTATGTTTTAAAGCAAATAATGAAAGTTTTAGCATAATTCACGCATCATGAATGCCATGAGATGTATTAGGTTGTTTGCATTAGAATCCACGAATATGTTGCATTGCATATTTTGCTGTTGTTGTGGATGAGCATTGAATGATCCATTAGCCCTCGTATGGTATGATATGATATGATGACGATACGGTATGGAAGTCTAGAAAGACTCATTCTACGTCCCTGGCACAATGTAAGAGAAAGTCCAGGAAGACCCATTCTATGTCCCTGGCACATTGGAATGTTATGATATGTTACGTAAGAGAAAGACCAGGACCCATTCTACGTTCTGGCACTATTAGAAATGTAGAGGGCTATTGGTGACAAGTTCATCCTTAGTGTGATTTGTTTGTGATGTGATGCATTTCATGAAAGCATGAACTTTAAATATAATGTTTTATTATTCTACTCACTGGGCTCTAGTAGCTCACCCCCCTTCCCTTAATCCCCCAGGTTTGCAGGTACGGGATAGAGTAGGAAGTCAAGAGTAAAGTTATGTTCTATATAATAGTTAGCTGTGGACATGAGAATGATGTAATGTATAGTACAGCTATGTAATGTAATGATGAGTATTGAGGTTTAGAATTGTGCTTGACCCTAGTATGTTGTTAATCCCTTTTTGATTACATGATCTTTTAATGAAATGTTTTATGATGTTATGGGAACCAAACTTATTATATGTCATGTTACCCCAGTGGGGCATTGATGAGGACTCCAATGTGGGGTTGACGGTTATGTTTATAAGTTGTGCATGCACAGGTTAAGTTTGGTAAATGAATGAGAAAGTTCAAAATTTTTATGTATGTGTTGATCATGTGTAGGATTAAACAGGTGTACAGGTTGTATGTTAGGCTTGCTACGGGTCCCGGCGGCCTTAAGCCGATCTGGATCCTAGCGCTGGTAGCGGTTCAATTTCTAGATCGTTACAGATTGGTATCAGAGCCCTAGGTTCATAAGGTCGGACCTAGAGTGTCGGGCTTATAGATGTTCTAGAAGGTCAAGCACACTAGGAAAATCATGTCTACTAGGATAGGATGTAGAGTCCTCTCTTGAATGATGATATGAAATGCCATGATTTTATGCATGTGCATTGATGATATGCTATGTATGTGATGTATGTGATGCGGGTTCATGTGTTTTCACATGAACCATTTGATGCTAATGTTTTACGTGATGTGTGTTGTTTTCCAGTAAGCGAGATGAGAGGAACTCGTCGATTTGCACGATTGACTGGAGTGCCACCCCAGGACGAGGGCACGGATGCCCGTCCTCCAGCATTGCCTAGGGCAATGTCCTGCAGGTCTAGCAGGGAAAGAGCATCAAGGGACCCTAGAAGGTCTTTTGATGTGAGCAGAAGGGGAACAATGCAAGGTGGAATGTTGGAAGATGTGGGGAATGATGTGGATGTGGATCAGAGGAGGGATGGAAGTCTCGGAGTGAGTATGTCGGAAGAGGGTATGGGAGAGTCTCAAGGAGGCACTCAGGCCTCGGGATTTGTTCAGCCACCCCAATACCCACCTTTTTCACAGAATCCCGGGTATTCGATGGGAGGTACATCGGATTACCCTAGCTTTAACCCTTACTACTCACATATACCATACCCACCTTTCTACCCACTATACCCACAGTACCCTATGTACCCACCCCCATCTTTCTATCCAGGTACAACAAACCCTAACCCAGGGGATGCTGCACCTCCTCCACCACCAGCAGAACCTACTGTCCCAGAAACCCAAGTACCTAAGCCTAGCTCATCTGGAGGGAGCAAGGTCAAGATGACCAATTACATGAAGCTGGGTGCTCCCCAGTATGAGACAGGTGATGACCCGTTTGTGTACCTTGAGAGGGCCAAGATGATTACAGATGAGATAGGAGCTAATGACTGTAGAGCCATTCAGATGGCTGGGTTCACATTGAAATGCAAGAAGGCCTGAGAGTGGTTTAAAAACTATGTGAACCCGAGGTTGGATAGCCTATCATGGGAGGAGTTTGCTAATGAGTTGGCAGGATGGGCTTTCCCTGATAGTTCAAGGGAGTTAAAGATGATCGAGTTTGAACAGTTAAGGCAGACGGAGGAGATGAGTGTAGATGAGTATATAGACAGGTTCTTGGAGTTGTTGCCGTTTGCTGGGCAAAATCTTGACACAGACCAGAAGAAGTCAAGGAGGTATATCATAAGGCTTCATTCCAGGTATTCTTCCTTGATCCAGTCAGCAGAGAGGGAGAGTTTCCATGCCATAATGGATATGGCCCGGAGGATGGAGGCTAGTGCAATAATCGAAGGAAAAGTCAAGCAGTCAGTGGCACAGCCTTCTGGTTCCAAGACCCCAGGTGGGGGGAAGTTAGATCCTTCTTCTTTGAGTTCAGGCAGCAAGAGGTGGAGCAATACCACCAAGAAGCCAAAGAAGAACAAGTTTTGGAACAAGATCAAGTCAGGTCTGGGATTAGGAAGTGGCTCGAGCTCAGGTGCAGATAATGCAGTATGCATGAAGTGTGGGAAGCCACATAAGGGAGTGTGTCGGTTTGGGACGACAGCCTGCTTCAGATGTGGGCAAGAGGGACACATGGCACGGGAGTGTCCTAGAGCAACTTTTGTGGCACAGTCTCAGCAGACAGCTTCTGGTAGTGTGGCTTAGCCAGCAGCCCCAGCCGCGACTCTGGCTAGTGGCAGAGGCAGAGGGAGAGGGGCAGCCTCTTCTTCAGCGGGTTTCAGGGGTAAAGGTCCATCAGCTCCAGCACGGATCTTCACCATGACACAGCAGGAGGCAAATACATCCAACACCATAGTGTCAGGTAATCTTATCATTGGTTGTTCAGATGTTTATGCCTTAATGGACCCTGGTGCATCTCATTCATTCATTGCTCCGAGGGCGGTCGAGAGGTTGGGTTTGATGGTCTCTGGGTTAGAGTGTCCCCTATGGGTCAGTGGATCCAAGTGTGACCCGTTAGTGGCAGAGTCAGTCTGCCAGTGTAGTCCAGTCTTTGTTGAGGGGAGATGCCTTTCAGCCGACCTTGTGGTTCTAGATATGACAGATTTTGACGTCATTCTAAGGATGGATTGGCTATCTACCCATGGTGCTACCTTGGACTGCAGAGACAAGGTAGTCAGGTTCAGATGTCAGGATGGGTCAGAGGTTGTCTTCAGAGGAGACAGGAGGGGTACACCTAGAGGTTTGATATCAGCCCTACAGGCTCGCAGGCTGCTCAGGAGGGGTTGTCAGGGTTTTCTAGCTCATGTGAGAGAGCTGGATAGTCATGTCAGAGAGCCCGCCTCAGTGCCCGTGGTCAGAGAGTTTTTAGATGTCTTCCCAGATGAGCTGCCAGGTTTACCACCTGCTAGGGAGATAGAGTTCGAAATAGAGTTAATGCCTGGAACCAGACCGATCTCTATCCCTCCCTACAAGATGGCACCAGCTGAATTGAAGGAGCTTAAAGAGCAGTTACAAGAGTTGGTAGATAAGGGCTTCATCCGACCGAGTACCTCACCTTGGGGTGCTCCAGTGCTGTTTGTGAGAAAGAAGGATGGATCTCTCAGACTTTGTATCGACTACAGGCAGTTGAACAAGGTCACTACCAAAAATAAGTACCCGTTGCCAAGGATCGACGATCTATTCGACCAGCTAGCAGGAGCAGGTTGTTTCTCCAAGATAGATCTGAGATCCGGGTACCATCAGCTGAGGATAAGAGAAGAGGATGTGCCGAAAACGGCATTCAGAACCAGATATGGGCACTATGAGTTCCTTGTAATGTCGTTCGGGTCGACCAATGCCCCTGCAGCATTCATGGATCTCATGAATAGAGTTTTCAGTCAATATCTGGATCACTTTGTTATTGTCTCCATAGATGATATTTTAGTGTATTCCAGGAATGCAGAGGAGCATGCCCATCATCTGAGGTTAATTCTGCAGACCTTGAGGGAACATGGCTTGTATGCCAAGTTCTCCAAGTGTGAGTTCTGGCTGAGGAGCATTTCATTCTTGGGGCATGTGGTGTCAGGAAATGGAATAGAGGTGGACCCCAAGAAGGTGGAAGCTATAGCTAACTGGCCTAGACCCACTACAGTGATAGAGATCAAGAGCTTCTTGGGTTTGGCAGGTTACTACAGGAGGTTCGTTCAGGACTTCTCTAAGATTGCAGCTCCTATGACTAGAGTGACTAAGAAGAATCAGAGGTTTGTGTGGACTGACCAGTGTGAAGAAAGCTTTGAAGAGCTAAAGAAGAGGTTAACGTTGGCACCGGTGTTAGCTCTGCCAACTAGTAATGAAGACTTCACGGTTTTCTGTGATGCGTCCCATGTGGGACTAGGCTGTGTGCTGATGCAAAATGAAATGGTGATTGCTTATGCTTCTAGACAGCTGAAGAAGCACGAGTTGAATTACTCTACACATGACCTAGAAATGGCAGCGGTGATCTTTCCACTCAAGATGTGGAGGCATTACCTTTATGGGGTAAAATGTGAGATCTTCACAGATCATAAAAGCTTGCAGTACATCTTGAGTCAGAGAGAATTAAATCTGAGACAAAGAAGATGGGTAGAACTGCTTAGTGACTATGATTGCAAGATTCAGTACCATCCGGGTAAGGCGAATGTTGTAGCAGACGCCTTAAGCCGGAAATCACTTGGCAGTTTGTCCCATATTTCAGCTGAGAGAAGACCAGTGGTGAGGTAGTTCTTTGAGCTCATTAATGAAGGTTTGCGGTTGGAGTTGTCTGGTACAGGTGCCTTGATTGCCCAGATGAGAGTGGCACCCGTGTTTCTGGAGAAGGTGGCTCAGAAACAGCATGAGGACCCAGAGTTAGTAAAGATTGCCAGGACTGTTCAGTTAGGCAAGAACGAAGAGTTCAGATTTGACAGTAAGGGGATCCTCCGCTATGGGAATAGATTGTGTGTACCAGATGACGTGGGTCTGAAGGGAGACATTATGAGGGAAGCTCATAATGCTAGATACAGTGTTCACCCTGGAGCCACCAAAATGTATTAAGATCTAAAGAGAGTTTATTGGAGGCCAGCTATGAAAAGAGAAATGGCACAGTTCGTGTCAGCCTACGAAGTTTGTCAGAGGGTGAAGCTGGAACATCAGAAGCCGGCTGGAATGCTTAACCCACTACCTATTCCAGAGTGGAAATGGGAGAATATAGCTATGGACTTTGTAGTGGGGTTACCGGCATCGTCCAACAGGTTAGACTCCATATGGGTGATTGTGGACAGACTAACCAAATCTGCTCACTTCATCCCTGTCAGGAGTGGCTATTCTGTGGACAAGTTGGCGCAGGTGTATGTTGATGAGATTGTCAGATTGCATGGGGTTCCTGTTTCAATAGTGTCTGATAGAGGACCCCAGTTCACCTCCAGATTTTGGCGGAGTCTGCAGAATGCTATGGGTACCAGGTTAGATTTTAGCACTGCTTTCCATCCACAGACGGACGGACAGTCAGAGAGGACCATCCAGACCATAGAGGATATGCTCAGAATGTGTGTGCTAGATTTTGGCGGTTCTTGGAGGCAGCATCTACCTTTGGTGGAGTTTGCCTACAATAACAGCCATCATGCTAGCATAGGGATGGCTCCATATGAAGCTTTGTATGGAAGGAAGTGCAGATCACCTGTTTGCTAGGAAGAAGTTGGAGAAAGGGCTTTGGCAGGGCCAGAGCTTGTAGAAATCACCAGCAGAGTGATGCCCATAATCAGAGAAAGAATCAAGACTGCTGCAAGCAGGCAGAAGAGTTATGCAGATGTCCGCAGAAGGCAAGTAGAGTTTCAGGAGGGGGATTTGGTATTGCTCAAGGTGTCTCCGATGAAAGGGGTGATTCGGTTCGGGAAGAAAGGTAAGCTAGCTCCATGGTACATTAGACCCTTTGAAATCTTGCAAAAGATCGGGAATGTATCGTATAAGCTAGATTTACCTGCTTCAATAGAGAGAATCCATCCGGTTTTCCATGTTTCCATGTTAAGAAAGTTCGTGTCAGATCCGGGCAAGGTTCTTAGTGGGCCTGATGTGGAGATCCAAGAAGATCTCACCTATGTTGAACAGCCAGTACGGATCCTAGACACCCAGATCAGAAAGCTAAGAAATAAGGAAATCCTGATGGTGAAAGTCCTTTGGAATCACCACAACATTGAGGAGTGTACCTGGGAGACACGGGAGTCCATGCTCCAGCAATATCCTCATCTCTTCTAAGGTTAGTTCTATGTGTATGATATGTTGTATGCTATGCATGTGTTGCTTGGTGAACATTCGGGGATGAATGTTCTTAAGGGGGGAAGAATGTAATACCCGGCTAGACTCCGGTATCGAAATTTCTACCGTCCGGCGGAATCTCGGATGTCGGAAACCTCTAGAAGGGTAAAATCATGTTTTTATAAAATATTTTAATGTATTTTATGATTTTAAGTAAGAAGGAAATTGAGTTTTGAATGAAAAGAACCATGGAGGCATTTCCATGTTCGGCCGCCGAATCTCAAGTTCGGCCGCCGAACATTGGATAGTTTAGGAGGGCAAGTTAGGCTTCCGAAAGTGCTTCAGCCGAACCTAAAGTTCGGCCGCCGAACATTGGATAGTTTAGGGGGGCAAGTTAGGCTTCCGAAAGTGCTTTAGGTTCGGCCGCCGAACCTCATGTTCGGCCGCCGAACTTGTATGAGTTTTTGAGGCACTTTAGGCTGCCGAAAGGTAGTCTGGCCAGCCCTATAAAAGGGCTCCATGGTCGAAACGGGCGAGTTTTCTCCCCATTTTCGGCCAACGGTGAGTCCATGCTCTCCCATGGTTGATTTTTGATGTTTTCCTCCAATATTTCGAGTTTTAACAAGTTTTATCTTGATTTGAAGATATTTGAGCAAAAAGAGCAAGTTTTGAAGCTTGGGGACCCAAGGAGTTAGATCTCCCCCATCTCCAAGTTAGGATCATTTCTCCTCTAGATCTTCAAGAGCTAAGCTTCGATCCTACCACTCTTGTATGTTTTAAACAAGTTTTATGAAGGTTATGGGGGTAGAAATGCATGTTTAGGTTATTATTGAGTTTATGGGTTAATGTTGAGTTGTTGAACAATGTGGGTTGTTTTTGTATGTTTGATGTGTTGTAGTTGGGGTTTAGGATAGTTTGAAGCCCCTAGGAGCTGATGTATGTGTGTATGCTAGGAGCTGATGTATGTGTGTATGCATGTTGTGGAAGTGTTGGTTTTGAGTTGGAATGGATTGGGAGGCAATGTGCTATGTTGGAGGCTGAGTTCTGCCCTTTGGAAGAACTCAGGTTCGGCAGCCGAAGGGACTTTCGGCCGCTGAACCTGCCTGTGGAGGCCAGCCTTTGGCTGTCGAACCCTGCCCCTGAAAGTGGACTTTCGGCTCTGGAAGGGAGTTTCGGCCGCCGAAGGTGCCGCTGAACATGCATGAGTTTCGTCTCTGGAGGGAACTTCCGGTTGCCGAAAGTGCCGCCGTAGGTGCATGACTTTCGGCTCTGGAGGGACTTTCGGCCTCCGAACCTGCCGCCAAAAGTGCCCTGTTCAGCCTTCCTTTGCTTGTTTTCTATGATTGTTTTAAGGTGTTTTAGGGGGTTTTTGGGGAGTATTTTAGAGTCATGTTCTTGTGTGTTTGGTCCCTCATTTGAGTCCACCTGTGTAGGTTCGGACCCGAGGAACCGAGGACCCCAGCAGTGAGTTAGCTGCTTCAGAGTCTTGTCTGAGCTAGCCTGAGGTGAGTAGAATGACTCTTTATGTTTTAAAGCAAATAATGAAAGTTTTAGCATAATTCACGCATCATGAATGCCATAAGATGTATTAGGTTGTTTTTATTAGAATCCACGAATATGTTGCATTGCATATTTTGCTGTTGTTGTGGATGAGCATTGAATGATCCATTAGCTCTCGTATGGTATGATATGATATGATGACGATACGGTATGGAAGTCCAGGAAGACCCATTCTACGTCCCTGGCACAATGTAAGAGAAAGTCCAAGAAGACCCATTCTACGTCCCTGGCACATTGGAATGTTATGATATGTTATGTAAGAGAAAGACCAGGACCCATTCTACGTTCTGGCACTATTGGAAATGTAGAGGGCTATTGGTGACAAGTTCATCCTTAATGTGATTTTTTTGTGATGTGATGCATTTCATGAAAGCATGAACTTTAAATATAATGTTTTATTATTCTGCTCACTGGGCTCTAGTAGCTCACCCCCCTTCCCTTAATCCCCCAGGTTTGTAGGTACGGGATAGAGCAGGAAGTCAAGAGTAAAGTTATGTTCTATGTAATAGTTAGCTGTGGACATGAGAATGATGTAATGTATAGTACAGCTATGTAATGTAATGATGAGTATTGAGGTTTAGAATTGTGCTTGACCCTAGTATGTTGTTAATCCCTTTTTGGTTACATGATCTTTTAATGAAATGTTTTATGATATTATGGGAACCAAACTTATTATATGTCATGTTACCCCAGTGGGGCATTGATGAGGACTCCAATGTGGGGTTGACGGTTATGTTTATAAGTTGTGCATGCACAGGTTAAGTTTGGTAAATGAATGAGAAAGTTCAAAATTTTTATGTATGTGTTGATCATGTATGGGATTAAACAGGTGTACAGGTTGTATGTTAGGCTTGCTACGGGTCCCGGCGGCCTTAAGCCGATCTGGATCCTAGCGCCGGTAGCGATCCGATTTCCGGATTGTTACACAAGCCACACTCTCCTTAATACATGTGAACACACAACGCAATTTCAAATCGCGTAATGCATGTATGGCCAAATTGCATTTAGGCCAATTTTGTTATTTTGGTATTTTACTATTTTGTGGGATTTGTTTTAAATTAATTTGGCCTATATTAGAAGCCAAATTCGTGCATCTCATTTAGGAAGGAGATTTCTCCAAGATAATTTAGGAAAATGACCTTTAATGTAATCCAGATTTGACTATTTAACTAGATACCCTTCCTATATTGTAATTACACATTCCTACAATAGAATTAGGGTTTGAAAGCTATAAAAACACTCTTAAGGTGGTAGCCACAAGAAGTCAATGAACAAAGATGATGTTATGAGAAATATTTTGGTTCTTCTCCATTATTTAGCAACTTATCAAGATTTAACCTTGTGGCGTTCTAATATGGATATCCTCCATGCTTAGTTTACTTATCAAGAAATTCTTATGGCGTTCTCGAAGCTAGAATCGCTTGATTATCTATGTTTCTAATCACATTGATTGGTTAGGAATGTAGTAGAGCAACCTTCATTCCATTATCTATGTTTCTAATCACATTCGTTGGTTAGGAGTGTAGTAGAGCAACCTTCTGGAAGATATCTTTACTTTTTTCTTTGTCAAGTTGTGTGACGGGATTTTTGATCACATATTGATCCTGGGTTCCGCATCACAAATTGAGAATTCTCTTTATCATCTTTCTTTGTTATCCAAAGATCATTCCTTGTCTCGACCTGCTGCTCATTCTTGTGTTCGTGATTCATCATCTGTTTGGCATCATCGTCTTGGTCATCCAGTGGCTAAAGTTTGACATTTTATTTTTTCTAAATTTCAATTGTCTGAGTCTTCTATTGCATCTTTCGAATGTAATTCGTGTCATTGCAATATGAGTCATAGACTCGCGTTTGGTGTGTCGTCTCTTCGTAGTTCTCGTCCATTAGAATTATTGTATTCCGACTTATGGAGACTTACTCCAGTTCAATCAATAGATGGTCTCAAATATTATTTAATTTTTGTTGCCATTTTATTAAATATATCTGGTTCTATCCCCTCAAAGCTAAATCTGATATTGCATCAATTTTCTCAATTTTTAAAAAGTTAGTCGAGAATACTTTTCGATCTAAAATTGTATCTGTTTATACAAATGGGGGAGGTGAATTTGTTGCTTTGAAAAATATTTTTCGTAATAATGGGATAAATCATCTTTAAACACCACCTTATACACCCTAGCATAATGGAACTACTGAGCGTCGTCATCGTCATTTGGTTGAGACAAGAGTTACACTTCTTCAGTTTGCGCCTTTGCCATCTAAATTATGGTCTTATGCTTTTCAAGCAGTTGCGTATCTTATCAATTGGTTACCTACGCCTGTTCTAAAAATGTCCTCTCTATTTTTTAGGTTGTTTAAATAGCAACCAAACTATACTAAGTTTAAAGTTTTCTGCTGTCTCTGTTATCTGTATCTTCGTCCGTATATTCATAATAGGTTTGATGCAAAATCAAAACCTTGTATCTTCTTGGAGTATTCATTACGTCAAAGTGCATATTTTTATTTTGATTATCAGCACCAAAAATTATATGTTTCTCGTCATATGATCTTTGTTGAGGACAAGTTTCCTAGTCAATTCTTGTTTAAGTCAGTGTCTTTAGTATCGAGTTCTTGGTATGACTATAAAACTGAAATAGCACAATCCCAAACGGTGTCGTTTCAGTCGAAAATCCATCTTCCACTGTAATACCCAGCTAGATTCCGGCATCGGAATCCCTACCTTTCGGCGGAATCTCCGTTGGAATCAGGAATTCTGTCGATGCCAGAGTCTTCTAGAGGGGTAAAATGTGTTTCTAAAATGTTTTCACATGATTTTTATGGTTTTAAATGGAAAAGAATTGAGTTTTGAAAAGAAAAGACCAAGGAGGCATTTGCCAGGTTCGGCCGCCGAAAGTGAAGTTCGGCCGCCGAACATGGGAAGGTTTCGGGAGTGCTTTTGGCCTCCGAAAGCCTTGTTTGAACGAACCAAGGTTCGGCCACCGAACCTCAAGTTCGGCCGCCGAACATACATGAGTTTAGGGGGCACGTTAGGCTGCCGAAGGTTGTTGACCAGGCCACCTATAAAGAGCCCTCAGATCGGAAATGGGCGAGTTTTCTCCTCATTCTCAAGCTCAGGTGAGTTTTTGTCCTCCTTTGGCCGTTTTCATGCTTTCTTTACCCATCCCTCAAGTTTTCATGTGTTCTACCCTTGTTTTGAAGTTTTGAAGTTTAAATAGAAGTTTTGGAGCTTGGGGGCTTTTGGAGCTTGAATCCTCCACACCTCCGAGTTAGGGATCGCACCACCCCTCGATCTTCAAGAGGTAAGTGTAGATCCTTGCTTCCCTTTGTGTTTAATGAAGTTTTAAGAGGTTTTAATGGTTGAGTATGGGTAGATATGCATGTTTAGGTTTATGTGGGTTTTATACCCAATGTATGTTGATGTGATGTTTGTGTTGGGAGTTTATGTTAGTTTATGCTCCTTTATGCATGTGGAAGAGTGTATGCATGATTGGGAAAGAGCAAGTGAGGTTTTGAGAAAGTTTTAAATTTTTATGTAATTGTTGATCATGTATGGGATTAAACAGGTATTCAGGATAAATGTTTGGCTTGCTACGGGTCTCGGCGGCCTTAAGCCGATCTGGATCCTAGCGTCGGTAGCGGTCCGATTTTCGGGTCGTTACAGATTGGTATCAGAGCCCTAGGTTCATATGGTCGGACCTATAGTGTGTCGGGCTCATAAAGGTTATAGAAGGGCAAGCACAATAGGAAAATCATGTCCACTAGGATAGGATGTGGAGTCCTGTCTTGTATGATGATGTGTAATGCCATGACTAAAGACATGTGCATTAATGATATGCTATGTATGTGATGTATGTGATGTATGTGATGAGGATTCATGTGTTCTCACATGGATCATATGATGTTAATGATTAAGTGTATGTGTTGTGCTTTTCAGAAAGCAGGATGAGAGGAACTCGTCGATCTGCTAGATTGACTGGAGCTCCGCCAGAGAATGAGGGCATGGATGCCCATCCCCCTGCTCTGCAAAGGGCAAGGTCTTGTAGGGCAAGTAGAGAAGGAACATCAAGGGACCCTAGAAGGTCTTTTGATGTAAGCAGGAGAGGATCAGTTCTGGGCAGAATGTCAGATGATGTGGGGGAATCAGAGGAGGATGATCAGAGAAGAGATAGTAGTTTGGGCATGAGTATGTCAGTAGAAGGTATGGAAGAGTCCCAAGGAGGCACTCAGGCCTCGGGTTTTGTTCACCCACCCCAGTACCAACCCTATCCACAGGGCCCAGGGTATCCGATGGGCAGTACATCGGATTATTCCAGTTACCACCCATACCCCACCTTCATTGTAACAGCCCGGAAACCGAACTGCCACCGGCACTAGGATCCAGATCGACTTAAGGTCGCCGGGACCCGTAGTAAACCTGCTATCCTGTCTGTATACCTGTGAAATCCCATACATGATCATACATGTGCTGTAAACACATAAAACTTTTCTTCAGTCCAAGGCTTAACCTGTGCATGCACTCTCTCTGTTCTCTACTAATCCCTACTAGAGCTCCTCATGGCTCTAGGCGGATCAAACTCAGAATGTTAAGCCTGGTTTTGCTCATAAACATACAACCATAAATGCAAACATAAACTGATCATGTGACTCCACAAAGGGATTACAACTCTTATAAGTCAAGCACTATGCTATACACTGTACATATATACTATCTCTTTACATTTACATTTACATGTCCACACTAGCTATTACAAGACTCTGTACTCTTCCTGTACCCTGCTGACCTGTCTCTGACCTCTGATCCTGCACAACTGGAGTTAGAGGAGAGGGATGAGCTACTATAGCCCAGTGAGTAGAATAGTAATAAAATAACAGGTGATAAAACATGCTCTCATGGAATGCAACACATAATCACATCACCTCGGCCGGACGGATCAAAACTCCCTCTATCTCATCTGGGGTACCTAAGTACCATGTGCCTGGTCCCCGTAGGGCTGTTCCAGGTCTTTGTGTTGTGCCTGGTCCCCGTAGGGCTGTTCCAGGTCTTTCCTCTGAGGGCTAATGAATCCTCACGAAGTCCGTGCCGTCTCACATAAGCAATGTACAAGGAGCCATGCCAAGTACAAGGATAAATGCAATGCATCATCTTTGTGTACACTAATGCACTCACCCTATAGCATATTCATGATGCATGAAGCATGATAAAATATGTAGTTATCATATTAAAACATTAAGTTAAATTCCACTCACATTTAGTTATCTCTGAACTGACTCTGCAGGTTCTGACACTGGACTCACTGCTGATTTCCCTGATTCCTCTGGTCCGTACCTACACAGGTGGACTCAAATGAGGGACTAAACTCACTCAAGACCATCTCTACGAAACTCCCTAAAACCCCTCTAAACAATCCTAAAACCATCACATAAAACATGCAAAAGAAAGCTGGACAGGGCACTTTCGGCGGCAGGTTCGGCGGCCGAAACCCCTCTCCAGAGACGAAACTCATGCATGTTCGGCGGCACCTTCGGCAGCCGAAGGTCTCGTCCAGAGACGAAACTCACATACTTTCGGCGGCCGAACTCCCTCTTTCGGCGGCCGAAAGTCCCTTTCTAAACCGAAAGCCTAGCTTTCGGGGGCAACCTTTGGCAGCCGAACTGCCTCCACAAAGGGTTCGGCGGCCGAACCTTCCTTCGGCGGCCGAACCTGGTTTTGCCCGAAGGACAGAACCCTGCTCTGTTTCATGCAACCTTTGCCCAAAAACCTACAAACATGCATATCAACTACTCCCAACTAGCATATACACATATATATGCACAAAGGGGTCTAAAACTACCCTAAAACCCCAAACAAACATAGCACATAACACTTAAACATGCTGGAACACCACAAATCACCAAAAACCTCACCTAAACCTAAACATGCATACTACCCATACAAACTTCATAAAACCGTTTAAAATCATCAAAGAAGCTCAGGATCTTCACTTACCTCTTACACAACTTGAGGATGAAGGATCCTAACGTGGAGATATGAAGAAAAGCTCTTCCAAAGCTCCAAGCTTCAAACCTTGGTTCTTTTGCTCAAAACCTTCATAAGTCACCAAAACTCTTAAAACTCTTGAAAGATTTGAGGAAAATCATGGAAAACATGAAAGTCAACGTAGGAGAGGCTGAAACTCACCTCTGGCTGCAAGTGGAGGAGAAATAACCTCCTTCCACCGACCCTTGGCCCTTTTATAGGTGGCTGGCCAGACCACCTTCGGCAGCCGAACGTGAAGCCGCAACCATGCAATGTTCGGCGGCCGAAAGTGACCTTCGGCGGCCGAACCTTTGCATTTCTCCCTTGTTGCTTTTCTTTCAAAACTCAAGTCTTTTAACACGTCAAAACATGAAAACAATGAAAATACCTTGGAAACCATATGCATTACCCTTCTCGAGGGTTCCGACACCCGAGATTCCACCGGACTACAGGAATTCCGATGTCGGACTCGAGCCGGGTATTACATTCTCCCCCCCTTACGAACATTCGTCCCCGAATGTCCCTAACACAACATAAACACATAGAAAAGGGGAAAAACTAACCTCAAAACAAATATGGGTATTGCTGGAGCATGGACTCCCGAGTCTCCCAAGTGCACTCTTCTAGGTTGTGGTGGTTCCATAGAACTTTCACCATTGGTATCTCCTTGTTTCTCAGCTTTCTGATCTGGGTGTCAAGGATCCGCACTGGCTGCTCTACATAGGTGAGATCACTTAAGATTTCCACCTCAGGTTCACTAAGAACCTTCTCTGGATCTGACACAAACTTTCTCAACATAGAAACATGGAATACCGGGTGAATTCTTTCCATAGAAGTCGGTAAATCTAGCTTATACGATACAGGCCCGATTTTCTGCAAGATCTCAAAGGGACCAATGTACCGTGGGGCCAGTTTACCCTTCTTTCCAAACCGAACCACTCCCTTCATCGGAGACACCTTAAGCAATACCATATCCCCCTCCTGGAACTCTATCTGCTTCCTACGGATGTCTGCATAGCTTTTCTGTCTGCTTACAGCTGTTCTGATCCTCTCTCTGATGATAGGCACTACCTTGCTGGTTATCTCAACTAACTCTGGCCCTGCAAGAGTTTTCTCTCCTACCTCTTCCCAGCAAACAGGTGTTCGGCACTTCCTCCCATACAGAGCTTCATAAGGAGCCATCCCTATGCTAGCATGATGGCTGTTGTTGTAGGCAAACTCCACCAGCGGTAGATGCTGCCTCCAAGAACCGCCAAAATCTAACACACACATTCTCAACATATCTTCAATGGTCTGGATGGTTCTCTCTGACTGACCGTCTGTCTGTGGATGGAAAGCAGTGCTGAAATCCAACCTTGTGCCCATTTCCGTTTGCAGACTCCGCCAAAACCTGGAGGTGAATTGAGGTCCTCGATCTGATACGATCGACACTGGAACTCCATGCAACCTTACTATCTCGTCTACATACACCTGCGCCAACTTGTCCACAGAGTAGTTACTCCTGACTGGAATGAAGTGAGCAGATTTCGTGAGTCTATCCACAATCACCCATATGGAGTCTAGTCTGTTAGACGTCGCCGGTAACCCCACTACAAAATCCATCGCTATGTTCTCCCATTTCCATTCTGGAATCGGCAGTGGGTTAAGCATTCCAGCCGGCTTCTGGTGCTCTAGCTTCACCCTTTGACATGTCTCGCAGGCTGACACGAACTGTGCCACTTCTCTCTTCATTGCTGGCCACCAATACACCTTTCTCAGATCTTGATACATCTTGGTGGCTCCCGGGTGAATGCTATACCGCGTATTATGAGCTTTCCTCATAATGTCTGCCTTCAAACTGCTATCATCTGGTACACATAACCTCTTACCGTGCCGAAGAATCCCCTCACCGTCAAATCTGAACTCTGCACTGTTGCCCGACTGAACAGTCCTGGCAATCTTCACTAACTCGGGGTCTTCGTGCTGTTTCAGAGCCACTTGCTCTAGAAACACTGGTGTCACTCTCATCTGTGCGATCAAAGCACCCGTACCAGATAACTGCAACTGTAACCCTTCTTCCACGAGCTTGTAGAACTCCTTCACCACCGGTCTTCTCTCTACTGCAATGTGGGATAAACTGCCAAGTGACTTTCGGCTTAAGGCATCAGCTACAACATTAGCCTTGCCCGGATGATACTGGATCTTACAATCGTAATCACTGAGCAATTCTACCCACCGTCTCTGCCTCAAGTTTAACTCTCTCTGACTTAAGATGTGCTGCAGGCTCTTATGATCCGTATAGATCTCACACTTTACCCCATAGAGGTAATGCCTCCA
Source organism: Manihot esculenta (assembly GCF_001659605.2). Lineage (NCBI taxonomy): Eukaryota > Viridiplantae > Streptophyta > Magnoliopsida > Malpighiales > Euphorbiaceae > Manihot > Manihot esculenta. The sequence goes on from NC_035171.2 coordinate 22,207,501, forward strand.
CATCTTAAGTGCAAAGATAACAGCTGCCATCTCAAGATCGTGTGTCGGGTAATTTAGCTCGTGCTTCTTCAGCTGTCTAGAAGCATAAGCTATCACTCTATCATTCTGCATTAACACACAACCTAATCCCACTCGGGATGCATCACAGAACACTGTGAAATCTTCATCACTGATCGGCAGCGCTAACACCGGTGCTGAAGTTAACCGTCTCTTCAACTCTGCAAAACTCTCCTCACAATCCTCTGACCATAAGAACTTCTGATTCTTTCTGGTCAGTCTGTCATAGGAGCAGCTATCTTTGAGAAGTCCTGAACGAACCTCCGATAGTAGCCTGCCAAACCCAGAAAACTCTTGATCTCTGTCACTGTAGTGGGTGTAGGCCAGTTGGCTACTGCCTCTACCTTCTTGGGATCTACTGCTATACCGTCCTCTGATACAACATGTCCCAAAAAGGAAATGCTCCTTAGCCAGAACTCGCACTTGGAGAACTTGGCATACAAGCCATGCTCTCTCAAGGTTTGCAGCACTATCCGCAGATGCTGGGCATGGTCCTCTGCATTCCTGGAGTACACCAAGATATCATCAATAAAGACGATCACAAAACGATCCAAGTACTCCCTGAAAACCCTGTTCATGAGATCCATGAATGCTGCAGGGGCGTTAGTCAACCCGAACGGCATCACAAGGAACTCATAATGCCCATATCTGGTTCTGAAAGCAGTCTTGGATACATCTCCTTCCCTGATCTTCAACTGGTGGTATCCGGATCTCAGATCTATTTTAGAAAAACAACCTGCTCCTGCCAGCTGGTCAAAGAGATCATCAATCCTGGGTAACGGATACTTGTTTTTGATAGTGACTTTGTTCAACTGTCTATAGTCGACACAAAGTCTAAGAGGTCCATCCTTCTTTCTGACAAATAATACTGGAGCACCCCAGGGTGAGGTACTCGGGCGGATGAAACCCTTAGCTACCAAATCCTGTAACTGCTCTTTCAACTCTCGCAACTCAGCTGGTGCCATCCGGTAGGGAGGAATAGAGATCGGTCTGGCATTGGGCATCAACTCAATCTCGAACTCTATTTCCCTATTCGGTGGTAGTCCTGGAAGCTCTTCAGGAAACAAATCTGGGAAGTCTCTAACAACTGGTACTGAGGATGGTTCCCTAACCTGACTGTCTAGCTCTCTCACATAAGCTAGGAACCCCTGACACCCCTTCCTTAACATTCTACGAGCCTGGAGGGCTGATATCAAACCCCTAGGTGTCCCTCTCCTGTCTCCTCTAAAGACACACTCTGACCCATCCTGGTCTCTGACACTGACTACCTTGTCTCTACAGTTCAGGGTAGCATCATACGTAGATAACCAATCCATCCCTAGAATGACATCAAAATCCGTCAACTCTAGAACCACCAGGTCAGCTGGAAGGTATCTATCCTCTATGCACACTGGACTGAACCGATAGACTGACTCTGCCAAAGATGGATCACATTTGGGTCCACTGACCCATAGAGGACACTCTAACTTAGACACCATCAGACCCAACCTCTCTGCAGCTCTAGAAGAAATGAAAGAGTGAGAAGCACCGGGGTCCATTAAAGCATACACCGCTGAACACCCAATGATGAGATTACCTGACACCACCGTGTTCGACGTGTCTGCCTCCTGCTGAGTCAGGGTGAAAATCTGTGCTGGGGCTGACGGACCTGCACCTCGGAAACCCATCCCTGATGAAGAGGCTGCCCCTCTTCCTCTTCCTCTGCCACTGCTTGGTGGTATGGCTAAAGCTACTGGCTGTACTACACTGCCCGTACTCATCTGCTGGGATGGTGCAACCAAAGTCGCCTGAGGACATTCCCGTGCATAATGTCCCTCCTGCCCACATCTATAGCAGGCTGTGGATCCCAACTGACAAGCTCCTCTATGCTGTTTGCCACACCTCTTGCACACTGGAAACTCTGCGCCAGAACTGGAGCCACTACTCATTCCCAGACCCGACTTAAGCCTGTTCCAAAACTTGCCTCTCTTTCCTCTGAATTTCTCCCATCTCTTTTTACTTGCACTTGTTGTACTCTGTGAGGAGGAACCAGGTTTAACACCAGAAGACTGTGCCTTGAATACACCTTGACTTATGGCACTGGCCTCCATCTTTCTAGCAGCATCCACAATAGAGTGGAAACTTTCCTTCTCCGCATGAAGAATCAAAGAGAAATACCTGGGATGAAGCCTTGTGGCATATCTCTTTGCCTTCTTCTGATCTGTCTCATATGCCTGACCGACATATGGCAACAATTCCAGGAACTTATCTGTATATTCATCAACGCTCATCACCTCCGTCTGTCGCAACTGCTCAAACTCCACAACCTTTAGTTCCCTGGAACTGTCAGGAAAAGCCCATCCAGCAAACTCGTTGGTGAACTCTTCCCATGTCATACTCTCAAGTTTCGGGTCCACATAGTTCTTGAACCATTCTCTAGCTTTCTTACACTTTAAAGTGAACCCTGCCATCTCAATAGCTCTACCATCATCAGCTCCCAACTCACTTGTTATCATTCTGACTGCGCTGAGATACTCAAAGGGATCATCTCCTGTATTGAATTTAGGAGCATCCAACTTTAAGTACTCGGTCATCTTCACCTTACTTCCCCCTGAAGAACTGGGTTGCTGTGCTTCCACAACAGGGGCTACTGGTTCAGGAGGTGGTGGTGGAGGAACTGGTTCCCTCACTTCAGGCTGTACTGGACTTGGATGCACAGGTGGGGGTGGATACATGTGATATGGTGGATAGAAGGAAGGATAGGGCATATATGGCATGTAGGGTGGATATGGGGCAAAGCTGGAGGAAAGGGTGGATAGCCAAACCCTGAGGCCTGAACGCCTCCCTGGGACTCCCCCATACCTTCTTTTGACCTTCCTACACCCATGCTTACTTCTCTACTCTGATCCTCTTCCATCACACCTCTTTCGTCTACTGACCTTCCCCCTCTGCTTACTCCTCTCCTGCTCTCGTCAGAAGACCTTCTAGGGTCTCGTGACGTTCCTTCCCTGCTTGACCTGTGAGATCTTGCCCTTGGCAAGGCAGGTGGACGAGCAGCTGTACCCTCACTTACAGGTGGGACTCCAGTCAATCTTGCGGATCGACGAGTTCCTCGCATCTTAACTCTCTGGAAAAACCACATATAACATAACACATAAGCAACACATAAAAAAAAAATGCACATGCATAACTCATGGTATTGCACATCAGCAGAACATCCTATCCTCATGGACATGTTTTTCCTATAGTGCTTGACCTGCTAAACCTCTCTATGAGCCCAACTCTCTCTATCGGTTCGACCATATGAACCTAGGGCTCTGATACCAATCTGTAACAGCCCGGAAACCGAACTGCCACCGGCACTAGGATCCAGATCGACTTAAGGTCGCCGGGACCCGTAGTAAGCCTGCTATCCTGTCTGTATACCTGTGAAATCCCATACATGATCATACATGTGCTGTAAACACATAAAACTTTTCTTCAGTCCAAGGCTTAACCTGTGCATGCACTCTCTCTGTTCTCTACTAATCCCTACTAGAGCTCCTCATGGCTCTAGGCGGATCAAACTCAGAATGTTAAGCCTGGTTTTGCTCATAAACATACAACCATAAATGTAAACATAAACTGATCATGTGACTCCACAAAGGGATTACAACTCTTATAAGTCAAGCACTATGCTATACACTGTACATATATACTATCTCTTTACATTTACATTTACATGTCCACACTAGCTATTACAAGACTCTGTACTCTTCCTGTACCCTGCTGACCTGTCTCTGACCTCTGATCCTGCACAACTGGAGTTAGAGGAGAGGGATGAGCTACTATAGCCCAGTGAGTAGAATAGTAATAAAATAACAGGTGATAAAACATGCTCTCATGGAATGCAACACATAATCACATCACCTTGGCCGGACGGATCAAAACTCCCTCTATCTCATCTGGGGTACCTAAGTACCATGTGCCTGGTCCCCGTAGGGCTGTTCCAGGTCTTTGTGTTGTGCCTGGTCCCCGTAGGGCTGTTCCAGGTCTTTCCTCTGAGGGCTAATGAATCCTCACGAAGTCCGTGCCGTCTCACATAAGCAATGTACAAGGAGCCATGCCAAGTACAAGGATAAATGCAATGCATCATCTTTGTGTACACTAATGCACTCACCCTATAGCATATTCATGATGCATGAAGCATGATAAAATATGTAGTTATCATATTAAAACATTAAGTTAAATTCCACTCACATTTAGTTATCTCTGAACTGACTCTGCAGGTTCTGACACTGGACTCACTGCTGATTTCCCTGATTCCTCTGGTCCGTACCTACACAGGTGGACTCAAATGAGGGACTAAACTCACTCAAGACCATCTCTACGAAACTCCCCAAAACCCCTCTAAACAATCCTAAAACCATCACATAAAACATGCAAAAGAAAGCTGGACAGGGCACTTTCGGCGGCAGGTTCGGCGGCCGAAACCCCTCTCCAGAGACGAAACTCATGCATGTTCGGCGGCACCTTCGGCAGCCGAAGGTCTCGTCCAGAGACGAAACTCACATACTTTCGGCGGCCGAACTCCCTCTTTCGGCGGCCGAAAGTCCCTTTCTAAACCGAAAGCCTAGCTTTCGGGGGCAACCTTTGGCAGCCGAACTGCCTCCACAAAGGGTTCGGCGGCCGAACCTTCCTTCGGCGGCCGAACCTGATTTTGCCCGAAGGACAGAACCCTGCTCTGTTTCATGCAACCTTTGCCCAAAAACCTACAAACATGCATATCAACTACTCCCAACTAGCATATACACATATATATGCACAAAGGGGTCTAAAACTACCCTAAAACCCCAAACAAACATAGCACATAACACTTAAACATGCTAGAACACCACAAATCACCAAAAACCTCACCTAAACCTAAACATGCATACTACCCATACAAACTTCATAAAACCGTTTAAAATCATCAAAGAAGCTCAGGATCTTCACTTACCTCTTACACAACTTGAGGATGAAGGATCCTAACGTGGAGATATGAAGAAAAGCTCTTCCAAAGCTCCAAGCTTCAAACCTTGGTTCTTTTGCTCAAAACCTTCATAAGTCACCAAAACTCTTAAAACTCTTGAAAGATTTGAGGAAAATCATGGAAAACATGAAAGTCAACGTAGGAGAGGCTGAAACTCACCTCTGGCTGCAAGTGGAGGAGAAATAACCTCCTTCCACCGACCCTTGGCCCTTTTATAGGTGGCTGGCCAGACCACCTTCGGCAGCCGAACGTGAAGCCGCAACCATGCAATGTTCGGCGGCCGAAAGTGACCTTCGGCGGCCGAACCTTTGCATTTCTCCCTTGTTGCTTTTCTTTCAAAACTCAAGTCTTTTAACACGTCAAAACATGAAAACAATGAAAATACCTTGGAAACCATATGCATTACCCTTCTCGAGGGTTCCGACACCCGAGATTCCACCGGACTACAGGAATTCCGATGCCGGACTCGAGCCGGGTATTACATTCATGCCCTATCCTCCCTTTTACCCACCGTACCCACAGTACCCCATGTTTCCACCCTCATCCTTTCACCCAGGTCCAGCAAGCCCTAACCCAGGGAATGTTGCAAACTCCTCCACCACCAGCAGAACCAATAGTTCCTGATGTCCAGGTACCCAAACCTAGCTCATCAGTTGGGGGTAAAGTAAAGATGACAGATTACCTAAAGTTGGATGCCCCCAAGTTTGAAGCAGGTGATGACCCTTTTGAGTATCTCAGAACGGTAAAGATGATAACTGATGAGTTGGGAGCAAGTGACAGTAGAGCCATTCAGATGGCAGGGTTCATATTGAAATGCAAGAAGGCAAGGGATTGGTTCAAACACTATGTGGACCCAAGGTTGGAGAGCTTATCCTGGGAGCAGTTTGCCAATGAGTTTGCAGGATGGGCTTTTCCAGATAGTTCCAGAGAGCTGAGGGTGATTGAGTTTGAGCAGCTGAGGCAAACGGAAGAGATGAGTGTAGACGAGTTTACCGACAAGTTTTTGGAGTTGTTGCCGTATGTGGGGCAAGCTTATGATGCGGATCAGAAGAAAGCAAGGAGGTATACCATGAGACTCCACTCCAGGTATTCCTCTTTAATCCAATCAGTAGAAAGGGAGAGTTTTCATGCTATAGTGGATATGGCTCAGAAGATGGAGGCTAGTGCCATCATTCAGGGGTCAGTGAAGCAGTCTATGGCACAGTCTTCGGGTTCCAAAGTCCCAGGGACAAGTGATGTTAATCTCTCCTCTCTAAACGATGCTACCATGAAAAGTAAAAAGGGTGACAGAGGCCTCAGAAGGTCGAAGAAGAACAAGTTCTGGAATCGGATAAAGTCTGGTCTGGGATTAGAAGGTGGCTCGAGCTCAGGCACGGAGGTTGCAGAGTGTGCGAGGTGCGGTAGACCGCACAAGGGGGTCTGTCGATTTGGGACTACAGCATGTTACAGATGCGGCCAGGAGGGACACATATCTCGGGAGTGTCCTAGGGTAGCTTCTATGGCACCGTCCCATCATACAGCTCCAGGCGGTACGGCTCAACCAGTAGCTCCAGCCATGTTTCAGGGCAGTGGTCGAGGCAGAGGAAGGGAGGCAGTCCCTTCTTCAGTAGGTTCCCGCGGAGAAGGTCCATCAGCTCCAGCTTGGATTTTCTCCATGGCACAGCAGGAGGCTAACACATCGAACATGGCAGTGACAGGTAATCTCACTCTCTTATGTTTTGATGTGTATGCTGTAGTGAACCCTGAGATTTCTCTTTCTTTGTTGTTCCGAGAGCCGTAGATAGAGTGGGTTGGATAACTTTTGGGTAAGAGTTTCCCCTTTGGGTCAGTGGACCCAAGTGTGATCCATCAATGGCAGAGTCATTCTGTCGGTATAGCTTAGAGTATGTTGTGAGTAGATGCCTTCCAGCCGACCGAGTGGTTCTAGATTTGACTGATTCTGAGGTCATTCTAGGGATGGATTGGCTTACTGCTCATAGTGCTACCTTGGATGGCAGAGACGAGGTAGTCAGGTTCAGAGTTCAGGATGGATCAGAGGTAGTCCTTAGAGAGGACAAGGTTGGGATACCTAGAGGTTTGATATCAGCCCCTCAGGCTCGTAGGTTGCTCAGGAGAGATTGTTAGGGGTTTTTAGCTCTTGTAAGGGAGTCAGTAGTCAGGTCAGGGAACTCGCCTCAGTGCCCATAGTCAGAAAGTTTTTAGATGTTTTCCCTGACAGGCCGTCGGGTGTACCATCTGCTAAGGGGATAGAGTTTTAAATTAAAGTGATAATACGGACCAGACCCGTCCCTACCCCTCCCTACAGGGTGGCACCTGCAGAGTTAAAGGAGCTGAAAGAGCAGTTCTAAAAGTTGGTAGCCAAGGGTTTCATCCGACTGAGTACCTCGCCTTGCGATACTCTAGTGTTAGTTGTGAAAATGAAGGATGGATCCCTAGGACTTTGTATCGACTACAAGTCGTTGAACAAAGTCACTATCCAGAACAAGTATTTGTTACCTTGGATTGATGATCTATTTTAAACTAGCTAGCAGGAGCTGGTTGTCTTCCCAAGATAGATCTGAAATCCAGGTACCATCAGTTAAGATCAAGGAAGAAGATGTACCGAAGGCGATGTTTAGAATCAGATATGGGCACTATGAGTTCCTAGTAATGTCGTTTGGGTTAATAAATGCCCCTACAGCATTCATGGATCTCATAAGCAGAGTTTTAGTCGGTTTCTGGATCGCTTCGTTATTATCTTCATTGACGGTACCTTGGTGAGTTCCAGAAATACATAGGAGTATGCCCATTATCTGAGGTCAGGATTGCAGATCCTGAGAGAACATGGCTTGGATGCCCCGTTCTCCAAATGTGAGTTCCGGTCAAGGAGCATATCTTTCTTGGGTCAAGGTATGTCGGAAAAAGAAAAGTGAGGTTGACCCCGAGAAAGTTAAAGTTGTAGCTGACTAGCCCAGGCCCATTGGAGTGAAAAAAAATCAAGAGCTTTTGGGTTGGGCAGGTTACCTACTAGAGGTTCATCCAGAACTTCTATAGAGTTGCCGCTCCTATGACCAGATGGATCAAGAACAACCAGAGGGTTGTGTGGTCTATTCAGTGCGAAGGGAGCTTTGAAAAGCCGAAAAAAAGGTTGACATCAGCACCAGTGGTAGCTCTGCCTACCAGTAATGAAGATTTTGTAGTGTTCTGTGATGCGTCCCGTGTGGGGTTAGATTGTGTGTTAATGCAAGAGAAGGGGTAATTGCTTATGTTTCTGGGTAGCTGAAGAGGCATGAGTTGAATTATCCTACACATGATCTAGAGATGGCAGTTGTAATCTTTACACTCAAGATGAGGAGGCATTACCTTTATGAGGTAAAATGTGAGATCTTTACAGATCATAACAGTTAGCAGTACATCTTGAGTCAGAGAGAGTTGAACCTAAGGCAGAGATGATGGGTAGAACTGCATAGTGACTATGATTGTAAGATCCAATATCATCCGGGTGAGACAAATGTTATGTTAGACGTCCTCAGCCGGAGATCACTTGGCAGTTTATCCCATATTACAGTGAAGAGAAGGCCGGTGGTTAGAGATAAAGTAGAACTGTTGTGAGTCAGCATAAGAGTTGTGTAGAGTTTCAGAAGAGGGAAGAGTTTTATCAGAGTGCGCAGTGAAAGCTTGTTAAGGTTTAGGAGAAGGTTGTGGAATTACTGGAGGTGTCTCCTTAGAAAGGGTGATTCGTTATGGGAAAAAGGGTAAACTAACTCTAAGATACATCAGACCCTTTGAAATCCTGCAAAGGATTGGGAATGTATCCCACGAGTTAAATTTGCCCACTCCAATGGAAGAGATCCACCCGTTTCTCCATGTTTCCACGGTATATGAGTTCGTGTCGGATCCGAGTGAGGTCCTTAAAGGAACCAGAGGTGGAGATCGCAAAGGATCTCACCTATATTGAGCAGCTAGTGTGGACCGCAGACACGCAAGTCATGAAGTGTGGAAACAAGGAAATCCCGATGGTGAAAGCCCCTTGGAATCATCTTCATATGAAAAGTGCACCTGGGAGATCGGGAGTTCATACTCCAGTGGTACCGTGTTTCTTTATAGACTAGAGTTTATGTGTTGTTATGATTGTGTTTATGTCATGTATTTGCATGTACTAGTTGAGGAACATTCGGGGACGAATGTTCTAAAGGGGGGGAGAATGTAATACCCGGCTAGATTCCGGCATCGGAATCCCTATCTTCCGGCGGAATCTCCGTTGGAATCAGGAATTCTGTCGATGCCAGAGTCTTCTATAGGGGTAAAATGTGTTTCTAAAATGTTTTCACATGATTTTTATGGTTTTAAATGGAAAAGAATTGAGTTTTGAAAAGAAAAGACCAAGGAGGCATTTGCCAGGTTCGGCCGCCGAAAGTGAAGTTCGGCCGCTGAACATGGGAAGGTTTCGAGAGTGCTTTTGGCCTCCGAAAGCCTTGTTTGAACGAACCAAGGTTCGGCCGCCGAACCTCAAGTTCGGCCGCCGAACATGCATGAGTTTAGGGGGCACGTTAGGCTGCCGAAGGTTGTTGACCAGGCCACCTATAAAGAGCCCTCAGATCGGAAATGGGCGAGTTTTCTCCCCATTTTCGAGCTCAGGTGAGTTTTTGTCCTCCTTTGGCCGTTTTCATGCTTTCTTTACCCATCTCTCAAGTTTTCATGTGTTCTACCCTTGTTTTGAACTTTTGAAGTTTAAATAGAAGTTTTGGAGCTTGGAGGCTTTTGGAGCTTAAATCCTCCACACCTCCGAGTTAGGGATCGCACTACCCCTCGATCTTCAAGAGGTAAGTGTAGATCCTTGCTTCCCTTTGTGTTTAATGAAGTTTTAAGAGGTTTTAATGGTTGAGTATGGGTAGATATGCATGTTTAGGTTTATGTGGGTTTTATACCCAATGTATGTTGATGTGATGTTTGTGTTGGGAGTTTATGTTAGTTTATGCTCCTTTATGCATGTGGGAGAGTGTATGCATGATTGGGAGAGAGCAAGTGAGGTTTTGAGAAAGTTTTAAATTTTTATGTAATTGTTGATCATGTATGGGATTAAACAGGTATTCAGGATAAATGTTTGGCTTGCTACGAGTCCCGGCGGCCTTAAGCCGATCTAGATCCTAGCACCGGTAGCGGTTCGATTTTCGGGTCGTTACATCCACTATAATACAAGAAAATGAAAATCCAATATTCATTCCCTTCTAAACGGTATCGTCTAGTGTTAGGGCTGGGACTGAATCTTCAATCAATCAGTCCGCTTCTTCTCCATTGTCTTCTCAATCATTATCTCCACAGTCACCTTCAACCCCTCAGTTTTCTTCATCTCTGTTGCCTTCAACTGGTTAGTCCTCTTCTCTGTTGTCTTCTCCTGTATCAGTTCCCAATGATATTCAATCTTCTGCGACTGCTTTCCAATTATCTTCTTTTGCATTTGTTCCTCCAATTCGCACTTATCCAATGACAGCACGATCCCAGAACAATATTTTCAAACTGAAAATTCTTCATTCAATCACAAAACATCCTCTTTCTCCTTCTGTTGAACCAACATGTGTTTCTTAAACTCTCAAAGTACCTGAATGGCGACAAGTAATGTATTAATGACTAATGGAACTTAGCTGCTTGTTCCTCCCTACAGTGATCAAAATTTGATAGGATGCAAGTGGGTTTTTCGGGTAAAAAAGAATGCTGATGGAACTATTGCAAAGTATAAAGCATGGCTAGTTGCTAAAGGGTATAGTCAGCAGCCTGGAGTGGAATATGGGGATACTTTCAATCCGGTGTTGAAATCAGCCACCATTTGAGTTGTTTTAACTCTTGTTGTAACAAATAAGTGGAGAATTTGTTAATTGGATGTGAATAACGCTTTTCTTCATGGTCCTTTACAGGAACAGGTGTTTATGAAACAACTGTAACGCCCCGGAAATCCGGACCGCTACCGGCGCTAGGATCCGGGTCGACTTAAGGCCGCCGGGACCCGTAGCAAGCCTGACATATAACCTGTAAACCTGTATAATCCCATACATGATCAACAACATGCATAAAAATTAAAACTTTTCTTCATACATACTGTCATCAACTAACTCAACCTGTGCATACTCTGATCATATACATAACATAGTCCCTCTGCGGGATCTCATCAAGCCTTAAGGGCAAAACAACCTGTGTTGAGTTAGTTTACAAAAACATCATAACATAAGATCATGTATATAAAAAAAAAAAGGGATTAACAATATATTATGGTCAAGCACAACTCTATCCTCAATAACCTCATTACATAACATCCTGAATATTTTTACATTTCATCATAATACAATTGTCATGTCCACAAACTAACTATTACATACATATGACTTTTTCTCTTCTTGCCTTCTCTATCTATCCCGTACCTGCAAACCTGGGGGTTAGGGGAGAGGGGTGAGCTAGATGCCCAGTGAGTAGAACTATAAAAAGAATATTTAAAACATGCTATCATGAAATGCGTCACTGCACAAACAAATCACACCACGGATGGACTGATTCAAAAATCCCTCAACTCCATGCCCGGCCCTATTATGGGCACCACAGGACTTCGTATTGCCCGGCCCTATTATGGGCACCACAGGACTTCGTATTGCCCGGCCTTATTATGGGCACCACAGGACTTCGTACTCGGAAGGCTAATGAATCATCCTAATGTCCATCCACTGTCATCTATCACAATAATACAATGCGGCATAGTCGTGAATTCTAATGCAAACAACCTATAATATGATCATGATGCATGAAGCATGATAAAAGCATTTCATTTCTTAATTTAAAAAGGTTAAGTTTAGTTCCACTCACCTCTGGCTGACTCTGACAAACTCTGTAGCAGCTGGCTCACTGCTGGGGTCCTTGGTTCCTCGGGTCCGAACCTACACAGGTGGACTCCAATGAGGGACCAAACACACAAAAACATAACTCTAATATATACCCCAAAAACCCCCTAAAACATCCTGAAAATATCACATAGAGATATGCATGAAGTGGCTGAACAGGGCACTTTCGGCGGCACCTTCGGCGGCCGAAAGTCCCAGACAGAGACGAAACTCAGGTAGGTTCGGCGGCACCTTCGGCGGCCGAAATTGCCAGACAGAGACGAAAGTCTCTTTTCAGGGGCAACTTCGGCAGCCGAAAGGCCTGCCTCCCCAGCCATGTTCGGCGGCCGAACGTGCCTTCGGCTGCCGAACCTGGTTTCTGCCAAAGGGCAGAAACTTGGCTCCTTTGTGCATTTTCGCCTCCAAACTCACCAATCATGCATATATCTCAACCAAATCATGCATACAAGTTCCTAGGGGCCTCAAAACATCAAATACCCCAACTACAACACTTCAAACACCCACAATCAACACACATTGATCAAAACATCAATATTAACCCATAACTCAACATATAACCTAACATGCATTTCTACCCATAGATCTAGCATAAAACTTACTTAAAACATATAAGGAGCTTAAGATCGGCCCTTACCTCTTGAAGATCGAGAGGGAGACGACCTAAACTTGGAGATTCACGAAAATGAGCTCCTGAGTTCCCAAAGCTCCAAAACTTGGTTTAAATGTTCAAAACTTGCAATGTGAGTTTAAAACTCAAGAAAAATGGAAGAGATTTGGAGGAAGAACACAAGAGTTGCAAAGGGAAGGTCGGAAGCTTGCTGTGGCCGAAAATGGGAGAAAGCTCGCCCATTTCGGCTAAGTGCCCCATTTATAGGTGGCTGGCCAGGCCACGTTCGGGGGCCGAATGTGCCTCCGCATCCATGCAAATGTTCGGCGGCCGAACTTGACTTTCGGCGGCCGAACCTGAACTTCCCTAACTCATGCTTTCGGGGGCCTAACGTGCCTCCAAAACGCATGCATGTTCGGCGGCCGAACTTGACTTTCGGCGGCCGAACCTGGGTTTTCCTCCAATGCTATTTTCATGCAAAAACTCATTTAGTTTCATACTTTAAAACCATTAAAAACATGAAAACATTCTATGAAAGCATGGTTCCACCCTTCTAGAGGTCTTCGACATCCGAGATTCCACCGGACGGTAGGAATTCCGATACCGGAGTCTAGCCGGGTATTACATTCTCCCCCCCTTAAGAACATTCGTCCCCGAATGTTCCTCACTAGCACACATAGCATGGCAAAGAACATAACACACATACAAGGCACATAAACACATAGGGATCTAACCTTAAAAGAGATGAGGGTACTGCTGGAGCATAGACTCCCGTGTCTCCCAAGTGCATTCCTCTAAATTGTGGTGGTTCCACAGGACTTTCACCATCGAAATTTCCTTGTTTCTTAACTTTCTGATCTGGGTGTCTATGATCCGTACTGGCTGTTCAACATAGGTGAGATCCTCTTGGACCTCCACATCAGGCTCACTAAGAACCTTGCTTGGATCTGACACAAACTTCCTCAACATTGAAACATGGAAAACCGGATGGATTCTTTCCATTGAAGCAGGTAAATCCAGCTTGTACGACACATTCCCAATCTTTTGCAAGATTTCAAAGGGTCCGATGTATCGTGGGGCTAGTTTACCTTTCTTCCCGAAGCGAACCACTCCCTTCATTGGAGACACCTTAAGCAATATCAGATCCCCCTCCTGAAACTCTAACTGTCTCCTGCGGACGTCTGCATAGCTCTTCTGTCTGCTTGCAGCAGTTTTGATTCTTTTTCTGATTATGGGTACTACCCTGCTAGTGATCTCTACTAACTCAGGCCCTGCCAAGGCCTTTTCTCCAACTTCCTCCCAGCAAACAGGTGATCTGCACTTCCTTCCGTACAAAGCTTCATATGGAGCCATCCCGATGCTAGCATGATGGCTGTTGTTGTAGGCAAACTCCACCAAAGGTAGATGTTGCCTCCAAGAACCGCCAAAGTCCAGCACACACATTCTCAGCATATCTTCTATGGTCTGGATGGTCCTCTCTGACTGTCCGTCTGTCTGTGGATGGAAGGCAGTGCTGAAATCCAACCTAGTACCCATAGCATTCTGCAGACTCCGCCAAAACCTGGAGGTGAACTGGGGTCCTCTATCTGATACTATAGAAACAGGAACCCCATGCAGTCTGACTATCTCATCAACATACACCTGCGCCAACTTGTCCACAGAATAGCCACTCCTGACAGGGATGAAGTGAGCAGATTTGGTGAGTCTGTCCACAATCACCCATATGGAGTCCAATCTGTTGGACGTCGCCGGTAACCCCACTACGAAGTCCATAGCTATATTCTCCCATTTCCACTCTGGAATAGGTAGCGGGTTAAGCATTCCAGTCGGCTTCTGATGTTCCAGCTTCACCCTCTGACACACTTCGCAGGCTGACATGAACTGTGCCACTTCTTTCTTCATAGCTGGCCACCAATAAACCTTCTTTAAATCTTGATACATCTTGGTGGCTCCGGGGTGAATGCTGTAATTTGCATTATGAGCCTCTCTCATAATGTCTCCTTTTAGCCCAATGTCATCTGGTACACATAGTCTGCTCCCATAGCGGAGGATCCCCTTACTGTCGAATCTGTACTCGCTATCATTGCCTGACTGAACAGTCCTGGCAACCTTCACTAACTCCGGGTCCTCATGCTGTTTCTGAGCCACCTGTTCCAGAAACACGGGTGCTACTCTCATCTGGGCCATTAAGGCACCTGTACCAGACAACTCCAACTGTAGACCTTCCTCAACAAGCTTGTAGAACTCCTTCACCACTGGTCTCCTCTCTGCCGCGATGTGGGATAGACTGCCTAGTGACTTCCGGCTTAGGGCGTCTGCCACGACATTCGCCTTACCCGGATGATACTGAATCTTGCAATCATAGTCACTCAGCAGCTCCACCCACCTCCTCTGCCTCAGATTCAGATCCCTTTGACTCAAGATGTACTGCAGGCTCTTATGATCTGTAAAGATCTCACATTTCACCCCATAGAGGTAATGCCTCCACATCTTGAGTGCAAAGATTACTGCTGCCATCTCAAGGTCATGTGTGGGGTAATTCAACTCATGCTTCTTCAGCTGCCTAGAAGCATAAGCGATCACCCTCTCATTCTGCATCAGTACACAACCCAGTCCCACACGGGACGCATCACAAAAGACTGTAAAGTCCTCATCACTAGATGGCAGAGCTAACACTGGTGCTGAAGTCAATCTCTTCTTAAGCTCTTCAAAACTCTCTTCGCACTGGTCGGTCCACAGAAACTTCTGATTCTTCCTGGTTAGTCTGGTCAGAGGAGCTGTTATCTTTGAGAAGTCCTGAACGAACCTCCTGTAGTAACCTGCCAAACCCAAGAAACTTCTAATCTCTGTTACTGAAGTGGGTCTAGGCCAGTTAGCTACAGTTTCTGTCTTCTTGGGATCTACCTCAATACCATTCTCTGACACTACATGCCCCAAGAACGAAATGCTCCTCAGCCAGAACTCACATTTAGAGAATTTGGCATACAAGCCATGTTCCCTCAAAGTCTGCAAGACCAACCGCAGATGATGGGCATGCTCCTCTGCATTCCTGGAATACACTAAGATATCATCTATGAAGACAATAACAAAGTGATCCAGGTACTGGCTAAACACTCTGTTCATGAGATCCATGAATGCTGCAGGGGCGTTAGTTAACCCGAACGGCATCACAAGGAACTCAAAATGCCCATATCTGGTCCTGAAAGCCGTCTTTGGCACATCCTCATCCCTTATCCTTAACTGATGGTACCCCGATCTGAGATCTATTTTGGAAAAACAACCCGCTCCGGCTAGCTGGTCGAATAGATCATCGATCCTTGGCAGAGGGTACCTATTCTTGGTAGTGACTTTGTTCAACTGCCTGTAGTCGATACAAAGTCTAAGGGATCCATCCTTCTTTCTGACAAACAAGACTGGAGCACCCCAAGGTGAGGTACTCGGTCGGATGAAGCCCTTGTCTACCAACTCTTGCAACTGTTCTTTCAACTCCTTCAACTTGGCTGGGGCCATCCTGTAGGGAGGGATAGAGATCGGTCTAGTTCCAGGCATCAATTCTATCTTGAACTCTATCTCCCTAGCAGGTGGTAAACCTGGCAGCTCGTCAGGAAAGACATCCTGAAACTCTCTGACAACTGGCACCGAGGCCGGCTCCCTGACCTGACTGTCTAGCTCTCTCACATGAGCTAAGTACCCCTGACATCCCTTCCTAAGCAACCTACGAGCCTGAAGAGCTGATATCAGACCTCTAGGTGTACCCCTTTTGTCTCCTCTGAAGACGACCTCTGACCCGTTCTGATCTCTGAACCTGACTACCTTGTCCCTGCAGTCCAAGGTAGCACCATGGGTAGATAGCCAATCCATCCCTAGAATGACGTCAAAGTCAGTCAAATCTAGAACCACAAGGTCGGCGGAGAGGCATCTTCCCTCAACAAAAACTGGACTGTACTGGCAGACTGACACTGCCACTGACGGGTCACACTTGGGTCCACTGACCCATAGGGGACACTCTAACCCAGAGACTATCAGACCTAGCCTCTCAACGGCTCTCGGAGCAATAAATGAATGAGATGCACCCGGGTCCATTAATGCATACACATCAGAACACCCAATGACGAGATTACCTGACACCACGGTGTTTGTAATACCCGGCTAGACTCCAGTATCGGAATCCCTACCGTCCGGTGGGATCTCGAACGTCGGAAATCTCTAGAAGGGTAAGAACATGTTTTATAAAATGTTTTCATGTATTTTAATGTTTTAAGTATGAAAGAAAATGAGTTTTTGCATGAAAATAGCATTGGAGGAAAACCCAGGTTCGGCCGCCGAAAGGCAAGTTCGGCCGCCGAACATGCATGCGTTTTGGAGGCACGTTAGGCCCCCGAAAGCATGAGTGAGGGAAGTCCAGGTTCGGCCGCCGAAAGTCAAGTTCGGCTGCCGAACATTGCATGGATGCGGAGGCACATTCGGCCCCCGAACGTGGTCTGGCCAGCCACTATAAAAGGGTCCTTTAGCCGAAAACGGGCGAGCTTTTCCCCATTTTCGGACAAGGTGAGCTTTCCGCCGTCCCTCACCCATTTTTGATGTTCTTCCTCTAAATCTTTCAAGATTTTCACTTGTTTTCACTTGGTTTGGAAGATTTAAGCTTTTGAAACAAGTTTTGGAGCTTTGGGAACTCAGGAGCTCATTTTCGTGGATCTCCAAGTTTAGGTCGTCTCCCTCTCGATCTTCAAGAGGTAAGAGCCGATCTTAAGCTCCTTATGTGTTTTAAGTAAGTTTTATGCAAAATCTATGGGTAGAAATGCATGTTAGGTTATATGTTGAGTTTATGGGTTATATTGATGTTTTGAACAATGTAGCTGGTTTATGTGTTGTTGGAAGTGTTGTAGATGGGGTTTATGCTAGTTTGAGACCCCTAGGTGTAATGTATGTGAAGTATGCATGTTGTAGAACAAGTTTTTGCATGATTTGAGCTTGGGAGGCGAAATGGGCATAAAAGAGCTGAGTTTCTGCCCTTCGGGAGAAGCTCAGGTTCGGCCGCCGAAGTGACCTTCGGCCGCCGAACCCCCTTTGTGGAGGCAGCATTCGGCTGCCGAAGTTGCCCCCGAAAAGAGACTTTCGTCTCTGTCTGGGACTTTCGGCCGCCGAAGGTGCCGCCGAAAGTGCCCGACTTTCGGATCTGTCCAGGACTTTCGGCCGCCGAAGGTGCCGCCGAAAGTGCCCTGTTCAGCCATTTCATGCATATTTCTATATAATGTTTCAGGATGTTTTAAGGGGTTTTTGGGGAAGTTTATTATAGTTATGTTTATGTATGATTGGTCCCTCATTGGAGTCCACCCGTGTAGGTTCGGACCCGAGGAACCGAGGACCTCAGCAGTGAGATAGCTGCGTCAGAGTCTGTAGAGCTTCAGCCAGAGGTGAGTGGAATGAACCTTAAGTTTTTAAATAAATGAAATATAACCTTTTTGGAGCATGTTCATGCATCATATATGCCATGATATATTTTAGGTTGTTTACATTAGTATTCACGAATATGCTGCATTGCATAATATGATGTGGATGCGGATTGGCTATTGGATGATCCTCTAGTCCTCCTATGGTATGATATGATGATGATGATACGGTATGGATTGCCAGTGAGGCCCATTCTACGCCCCTGGACTATGTTAAGAGAAAGACCAGTGAGGCCCATTCTACGCCCCTGGCATATTGGAATGTTATGTTATGTTATGTATGTAAGAGTAAGACCAGTGAGGCCCATTCTACGCCCCTGGCACGATTGGACTATGTTGAGGACTATAGGTGACAATACCATCCTTATGTGATATGTTTGTGATGTGTTGCATTTCATGGAAGCATGAAATATTTAATATATGTTTTTCTCTATTCTGCTCACTGGGCTTTATAGCTCACCCCTCTCCCCTAACCCCAGATGTGCAGGTACAGGGTAGATCAGGAGGTTAGCCAGAGTATGAAGTGATGTTATGTAATAGTTAGATTGTGGACATGACAATTGTATTATGATGTAATGTAAAGTGTTTTAAGTTATGTTATGTAATTCGAATATTGAGGATAGAGTTGTGCTTGACCAATACAAAATGTTAATCCCACTTGTATGTACATGGTCTTTATGATATGAGATATGAGGTTATGTTTCAACCAAGCTTATGTATGATGAGATACCCCATTGGAGCATTTGATGAGGGCTCCAGTGGAGGTTTATGTTATGTTTATGTTTATGTACAGGTTGAGCTTGGTTGTTATATGAGAATGTTTACAGGTTTATGAGTATTGTTGATCATGTACGGGATTATAGCAGGTTTACAGGTTATGTTAGGCTTGCTACGGGTCCCGGCGGCCTTACGCCAATCTGGATCCTAGCGCCGGTAGCGGTCCGGATTTCCGGGCTGTTACAGAGTGGTATCAGAGCCCTAGGTTCATATGGTCGGACCTAGAGTGTCGAGCTCATAGATGTTATAGAAGGTCAAGCACAATAGGAAAAGATCATGTCCACTAGGATAGGATGTGGAGTCCTGTCTTGCATGATGATGTGAAATGCCATGACTTTATGCATGTGCATTAATGATATACTATGATATGTGATATTTGTGATGAGGGTTCATGTGTGCCCACATGAACCATATGATGCTGATGTTTGTGCTATGTGTGGTTTTTCAGAAGACAGGATGAGAGGAACTCGTCGATCAGCAAGATTGACTGGAGTGCCACCTGAGGATGAGGGCATGAGCGCCCGTCCTCCAGCATTGCCTAGGGCAATGTCTAGCAGGTCCAACAGGGACCGAGCAATGAGAGACCCTAGAAGGTCTTTGGATTTGGACAGAAGCAGATCTGTGAGGGGAACTGTACAAGGGAGAATGTCAGTGGATGTGGAGGACAGTGTGGATGTAGAGCAGAGGAGGGATGGCAGTTTGGGAGTCAATATGTCAGAGGAAGGTATGGGAGAGTCCCAAGGAGGCACTCAGGCCTCGGGATTTGTACAGCCACCTCACTACCCACATTTCTCACAACATCCCGGGTATTCGATGGGAGGTACATCGGATTACCCTAGTTTCACCCCTTATCCCACACAGATGCCATACCCACCATACTACCAACCATACTCTCAGTACCCAATGTATCCACCTCCACCCTACTATCCAAATCCAGCAAACCCTACCACAGAAAATGTTGCACCTCCTCCACCACCTACAGAACCAGCAGCCCCAATTACTCAACCTCCTAACCCTAGCTCATCCAGAGGGAGCAAGGTCAAGATGACCGACTACATGAAGCTGGGTGCTCCCCAATATGATAGTGGTGATGACCCATTTGTGTATCTGGAAAGGGTCAAAATGATAATAGACGAGATAGGGGCGGATGACAGTAGAGCCATTCAGATGGCTGGGTTCACCCTAAAATGCAAGAAGGCCCGTGAGTGGTTCAAGAACTACATCAAACCGAGGGTGGACAGTCTTCCATGGGAGGATTTCGCAAATGAGTTTGCAGGATGGGCTTTCCCTGATAGTTCAAGGGAATTGAAGATAATAGAATTCGAGCAGTTGAGGCAGACTGATGACATGAGTGTAGACGAATATACTGACAGGTTTATGGAGTTGCTGCCATTTGCTGGGCAGGACCTTAGCACAGACCAGAAGAAATCGAGGAGGTATATCATGAAGCTCCATCCCAGGTATTCCTCCTTGGTACAGTCAGCAGATAGAGAGAGTTTTCACACCATAGTCGATATGGCTAGGAGAATGGAGGCTAGTGCGATCATCGAGGGAAAAGTCAAGCAGTCAGTGGCACAGCCTTCCGGTTCCAAAACCCCAGGTAAGGGAAAAGTGGATCCTTCTTCCTTAAGTTCAGGTAGTAAGAGGTGGAGTAGTACCACTAAGAAGCAGAAGAAGAACAAGTTCTGGAGCAAGATCAAGTCAGGTCTGGGTTTTGGAGGTGGCTCGAGCTCAGGTGCAGACAATGTAGCATGTGTGAAGTGTGGTAAGCCACACAGGGGAGTGTGCCTCTATGGGTCCAGAGCCTGCTTCAGATGTGGGCAAGAGGGACATATGGCTCGGGATTGTCCTAGAGCAGCTGTTATGGCACAGTCCCAGCAGACAGGTTCAGGCAGTGTAGCTCAGCCAGTAGCTCCAGCACCAACTCAAGCCAGTGGCAGAGGTAGAGGGAGAGGAGCAGCCTCTTCTTCAGCGGGTTTCAGAGGTGAAGGTCCGTCAGCTCCAGCGAGGATCTTCACAATGACACAGCAAGAGGCGAACACATCCAACACCGTGGTGGCAGGTAATCTCATCATTGGTTGTTCTGATGTGTATGCATTGATGGACCCTGGTGCATCTCATTCTTTCATCGCTCCGAGAGCCGTGCTGAGGTTAGGGTTGATGGTCTCTGAGTTAGAGTGTCCCCTCTGGGTCAGTGGACCCAAGTGTGACCCGTCAGTGGCAGAGTCAGTCTGCCAATGTAGTCCAGTTTTTGTGGAGGGAAGATGCATGTCCGCCGACCTTGTGGTTCTAGAGTTGACTGATTTTGACGTCATTCTAGGGATGGACTGGTTATCTACCCATGGTGCTACCTTGGACTGCAGGGACAAGGTAGTTAAGTTCAGATGTCAGGATGGGTCAGAAGTCGTCTTCAGAGGAGACGAAAGGGGTACACCTAGAGGTATGATATCGGCCCTACAGGCTCGTAGGCTGCTCAGGAGGGGTTGTCAGGGTTTTCTAGCTCACGTGAGAGAGCTAAACAGTCAGGTTAGAGAGCCCGCCTCAGTGCCAGTGGTCAGAGAGTTCTTAGACGTGTTCCCAGACGAGCTTCCAGGTTTACCACCTGCTAGGGAGATAGAGTTCGAGATAGAGTTAATGCCTGGAACGAGACCGATCTCTATCCCTCCCTACAGGATGGCCCCAGCTGAGTTGAAAGAGTTGAAACAACAGTTGCAAGATCTAGTAGACAAGGGCTTCATCCGACAGAGTACCTCACCTTGGGATGCTCCAGTACTTTTTGTAAAGAAGAAGGATGGATCCCTTAGACTTTGTATCGACTACAGGCAGTTGAACAAAGTCACTACCAAGAATAAGTACCCATTGCCAAGGATCGACGATCTATTCGACCAGCTAGCAGGAGCGGGTTGTTTCTCCAAGATAGATCTGAGATCAGGGTACCATCAGCTGAGAATAAGGGAAGAAGACACACCAAAGACAGCTTTCAGGACCAGATATGGGCACTATGAGTTCCTTGTGATGCCGTTCGGGTTAACTAACGCCCCTGCAGCATTCATGGACCTCATGAACAGAGTGTTTAGACAGTACCTGGACCACTTTGTTATTGTCTTCATAGACGATATCTTGGTGTATTCCAGGAATGCAGAGGAGCATGCCCATCATCTGAGGTTGGTTCTACAGACCTTGAGGGAACATGGCTTGTATGCCAAGTTCTCCAAGTGTGAGTTCTGGCTAAGGAGCATTTCGTTCTTGGGGCATGTAGTGTCAGAGAATGGGATTGAAGTAGACCCCAAGAAGATAGAAGCTGTGACTAACTGGCCTAGACCCACCACAGTGACTGAGATCAGAAGTTTCTTGGGTTTGGCTGGTTATTACAGGAGGTTCGTTCAGGACTTCTCAAAGATTGCAGCTCCTCTAACCAGATTGACCAGGAAGAATCAGAAGTTTCTGTGGACCGATCAGTGTGAAGAGAGTTTCGAAGAGCTTAAGAAGAGGTTGACTTCAGCACCAGTGTTAGCTCTGCCAACTAGCAATGAGGACTTCACAGTGTTCTGTGATGCATCCAGAGTAGGCTTGGGTTGTGTGTTGATGCAGAATGGCAGGGTGATCGCTTATGCTTCTAGACAGCTGAAGAGGCATGAGTTGAATTACCCCACACACGATCTTGAGATGGCAGCGGTCATCTTTGCACTCAAGATGTGGAGGCACTACCTCTACGGGGTAAAATGTGAGATCTTTACTGATCATAAGAGCCTGCAGCACATCTTGAGCCAGAGAGAACTGAATTTGAGACAGAGGAGGTGGGTAGAGTTGCTCAGTGACTATGATTGCAGAATCCAGTATCATCCGGGTAAGGCTAATGTAGTAGCTAACGCCTTAAGCCGGAAATCACTTGGCAGTCTATCCCACATCTCGGCAGAGAGGAGACCGGTGGTGAAGGAGTTTTACAAGCTCAGCAATGAGGGTCTACAGTTGGAGTTGTCTGGTACAGGTACTTTGATTGCACAGATGAAGGTGACACCCGTGTTTCTGGAGCAGGTGGCTCAGAAACAACATGAGGACCCAGAGTTAGTAAAGATTGCCAGGACTGTTCAGTCGGGCAAAGACAGCGAGTTCAGATTCGACAACAAGGGGATCCTCCGCTATGGGAGTCGATTATGTGTACCAGATGACATAGGGCTTAAAGGAGACATTATGAGGGAGGCTCATAATGCAAGATACAGCGTTCACCCTGGAGCCACCAAGATGTATCAGGATTTGAAGAAGGTTTATTGGTGGCCAGCGATGAAGAAAGAAGTGGCACAGTTTGTGTCCGCCTGCGAAGTATGTCAGAGGGTGAAGCTGGAACATCAGAAGCCGGCTGGAATGCTGAACCCGCTACCTATTCCAGAGTGGAAATGGGAGAATATAGCTATGGACTTCGTAGTGGGGTTACCGGTGACGTCCAACAGATTGGACTCCATATGGGTGATTGTGGACAGACTCACCAAATCTGCTCACTTCATCCCTGTCAGGAGTGGCTATTCTGTGGACAAGTTGGCGCAGGTATATGTAGATGAGATAGTCAGACTGCATGGGGTTCCTGTTTCAATAGTGTCAGATAGAGGGCCCCAGTTCACCTCCAGGTTTTGGCGGAGTCTGCAGAATGCCATGGGTACTAGGTTGGATTTCAGTACTGCCTTCCACCCCCAGACTGATGGACAGTCAGAAAGGACCATCCAGACTATCGAGGATATGCTCAGAATGTGTGTGCTGGACTTTGGCGATTCTTGGAGGCAGCATCTACCTCTGGTGGAGTTTGCCTACAATAACAGCCATCATGCTAGCATCGGGATGGCTCCATATGAAGCTTTGTATGGAAGGAAGTGCAGGTCCCCTGTTTGCTGGGAGGAAGTTGGAGAGAAGGCTTTAGCAGGGCCAGAGTTAGTTGAGATCACCAGCAGGGTGGTACCCATCATCAGAGAGAGAATCAAGACTGCTGCAAGCAGACAGAAGAGTTATGCAGACGTCCGCAGGAGACAGTTAGAGTTTCAGGAGGGGGATCTGGTATTGCTCAAGGTGTCTCCAATGAAAGGAGTGGTTCGGTTCGGGAAGAAGGGTAAGCTGGCTCCGCGGTACATCGGACCCTTTGAAGTCTTGCAAAAGATTGGGAATGTATCGTACAAGCTGGATTTACCTGCTTCAATGGGGAGAATCCATCCGGTTTTCCATGTTTCTATGTTGAGGAAGTTTGTGTCAGATCCGAGCAAGGTTCTTAGTGAGCCTGATTGTAACAGCCCGCTTACCGGACCATCACCGGCACTAGGATCCAGATCGGCTTAAGGCCGCCGGGACCCGTAGTAAGCCTACTGTCAACTCTGTGTACCTGATAAATCCCATACATGATCACACTTAAACTTAAAACTGTTACTTACTCTTCTCTCTCTTTTTTTTTTTTGTTTTCTTTCTTTTCTTGAAACTTTTCTCATCAACTAAGCCTGGACTATGCATGCTCTGTCTGTATGCACTCGAAGAGTGATACCTGCTATGGTACCATACAGTAACTACAGAGATAGAAAGACTACCATGCACCAAGCCTAGCGCATCATAACAACATTATCTCAAACATACAATGATCATGTGCAAAGGGATAAACATACACTAGGGCCAAGCACAATTCTATAACTCAATACATAACTGGTTATTACATCCTTTCTATACATTACATAAACACTGTACTGTACATCATTATCATGTCCACTATTCTATACTAGTACATATGCGTTTACCCTTGCTTTCTCTTTCTCTTTCTCTTCTCTGAGGCCCTGAAAAATGGGGTTAGGGAGAGGGATGAGCTGCTAAAGCCCAGTGAGCGGAATCTATAAAAAATCACATTTAAAACATGCTATCATATGATGCATCACTGCACAAACATTTCACATCTCGGATTGGACATGATCCCAAAACTCCCTCTGTCAGTGCCCGGCTCCCAAAGGAGCTCACACAGGTCTTTCACTAACTACTCATGGTGCCCGACCCTATAAGGGCTCTCACAGGACTCATCCAAGGTAAATGCCCGGCCCCAAAGGAGCTCACACAGGACATACAATAATGACAGACTTATGGGCTATTGAGATCGCCTCGGTCCAATCCACATATACAAGTAATAATGCAATGCATCAACTTGATGAATACTAATGCAAAGCATCCTACATAAACATGGCATTCATGATGCATGAATCATGCTAAAACAGTTCTTAACTTTTAAAATAAAGTTCTGTTCCACTCACCTCTGTCAACTGCTGGGCAGTCTCTGTAACTCTAACTCTGTGGGCCTCCTTGGTCTCTCGGGTCCGTACCTACACAGGTGGACTCAAATGAGGACCAAACTGACTTAAACAGAATTCTTAATATCTCCCCAAAACCCCTCTAAAACATCATAGGCATGCATGGAACAATGGGCAAAAGAAGGCTGGACAGAGCACCTTCGGCGGCACTTTCGGCGGCCGAAACCCCTCTCCAGAGACGAAACTCATGCATGTTCGGCGGCACCTTCGGCGGCCGAAAGCCTCGTCCAGAGACGAAACTCATGCACTTTCGGCGGCCGAACGCCCTCTTTCGGCGGCCGAAAGTCCCTTTCTCACCCAAAAGCCTAGCTTTCGGGGGCAAGGTTTGGCAGCCGAAACTGCCCCCACAAGGGGTTCGGCGGCCGAACCTTGCTTCGGCGGCCGAACCTGGATTCTCCAGAAAGGCAGAATCCGAGCACAACTCATGCTCTCAGCCTCCAAAATCCTATCAAACACCCATAACATGCATACCAACACTTCTCAACTAACACACAACATATCTCATGCATATAGGGGCCTAAAAACTAGCTCAAACCCCAAAAACAACAACAAAACTCATACGAACTCATATGATTAACATATGCTCAAACTCATGCTTATACCCCAAAACATGCCATAAACCTCTCCAAAACTTCTAAAACTTGCTTTAAACATAAGGGGAGGTGAGGATCCATGCTTACCTCTTGAAGAACTAGAGGATTGATGATCCAAGCTTGGAGATGGGGGGAAAACTCACTCAAAATCTCCAAGTACTCAACTTTGCTTCCTTTTGCTCAAAACTCTAAAACATAGCTCAAATCAAGTTAAAACATGCAAGATTTGAGAAAAACATGAGAAATCACACCAAGGAGAGCTTGAACCTACCTTTGACCCAAAAACAGAGTGTTTCACACTCAAGTCTCGGGAAAAAGGGCTTTTGTAGTGGCCAACCGACTCTTCCTTCGGCGGCCTAACGTGCATGCGAAACCATGCAACTTTCGGCGGCCGAACTTCACCTTCGGCGGCCGAACCTGGCTTTTGTCCCCTTGGCCTTTTCATTTCAAAACTCAATGTTCTTAACTCAAAACATGCAAACATGATAAAAACACTTAAAAACATCTTAAAAACCTTTCTTATACCCTTAGGGCAAGCTCCGACATCCTCGAATCCCGACTTCCAACGGAAAATCCGCCGGAACGTAGGAATTCCGATACCGGGGTCTAGCCGGGTATTACATTCTCCCCCCCTTAAGAACATTCGTCCCCGAATGTTCCTCTCTAACGCAAAACAGAAGAAAAACATAACATAAAGCACATAAAGAACAAAAGAAGCTAACACTAACCTCAAAAGAGATGGGGGTACTGTTGGAGCATAGACTCCCGTGTCTCCCAGGTGCACTCTTCTATGTTATGGTGGTTCCAGAGGACTTTCACCATCGGGATCTCCTTGTTCCTTAGCTTTCTGATCTGGGTGTCAATGATCCGCACTGGTTGTTCTACATACGTGAGATCACCTAGGATCTCCACATCTGGTTCGCTGAGAACCTTATTCGGATCTGACACAAACTTCCTTAGCATCGAAACATGGAAGACTGGATGGATTCTTTCCATAGACATAGGCAAATCAAGCTTATACGACACATTTCCGACCTTCTGCAAAATCTCAAAAGGTCCAATGTACCGCGGAGCCAACTTACCTTTCCTCCCAAAACGAACCACCCCTTTCATTGGAGACACTGTAACAGCCCGGCCCTCCTCTGTGACCGGCACTGTTACCGCTCACGGCCCAGGGCTATCCCTCGCCTGGCCTCTTGCCACCTCGGGCTTTCCACTGGCGTCGTGAGCAGCTCTTAACATCCTTTCACCCTCACGGGTTCCAGGCAGGATTTGTCCCCTTGGGTTCTCGTCAAACGCATCCTTCCCCAAGTGGATTTGGCCCAAATTTCCCTTAGGAAATTAGGTCGCCTCCCCCACTGCTCGAACCCTTGACCTCCCACTTTAAGGGAATAGTCTGGTGAGAGTGAGTACCAATTGTTCCAATTGGAACAATTGGTACTCACTCTCACCAGACTATTCCCTTAAAGTGGGAGGTCAAGGGTTCGAGCAGTGGGGGAGGCGACCTAATTTCCTAAGGGAAATTTGGGCCAAATCCACTTGGGGAAGGATGCGTTTGACGAGAACCCAAGGGGACAAATCCTGCCTGGAACCCGTGAGGGTGAAAGGATGTTAAGAGCTGCTCACGACGCCAGTGGAAAGCCCGAGGTGGCAAGAGGCCAGGCGAGGGATAGCCCTGGGCCGTGAGCGGTAACAGTGCCGGTCACAGAGGAGGGCCGGGCTGTTACAGACACCTTCAACAAGACCAGATCCCCCTCCTCAAACTCTATGTGCTTTCTGCGAACGTCTGCATAGCTCTTCTGCCGACTAACAGCAGTCTTGAGCCTCTCTCTGATAATGGGCACCACCCTGTTCGTGATCTCTACTAACTCAGGCCCTGCTAGGGACCTTTCTCCAACCTCTTCCCAACAAACTGGTGACCTGCACTTCCTCCCATACAGAGCTTCATATGGGGCCATCCCTATGCTAGCATGATGACTATTGTTGTAGGCAAACTCCACTAAGGGTAGATGCTGCCTCCAAGATCCGCCAAAATCTAGCACACACATTCGAAGCATATCTTCTATGGTTTGGATGGTCCTCTCTGACTGTCCGTCAGTCTGTGGATGGAAAGCAGTGCTAAAGTCTAATCTTGTGCCCATAGCCTCTTGCAGACTTCGCCAAAACCTGGAGGTAAACTGGGGTCCTCTGTCAGACACTATAGAAATAGGCGCCCCATGCAACCTCACAACTTCCTCAAGATACACCTGCGCTAGCTTGTCCACAGAGTAGCCACTCCTGACAGGAATGAAGTGAGCAGATTTAGTCAGTCTATCCACAATCACCCATATGGAGTCTAGTCTGTTGGACGTCGCCGGTAACCCCACTACAAAATCCATCGCTATGTTCTCCATTTCCATTCTGGAATCGGCAGTGGGTTAAGCATTCCAGCCGGCTTCTGGTGCTCTAGCTTCACCCTTTGACATATCTCGCAGGCTGACACAAACTGTGCCACTTCTCTCTTCATTGCTGGCCACCAATAAACTTTCTTCAGATCTTGATACATCTTGGTGGCTCCAGGGTGAATGCTATATCTCGCATTATGAGCTTCTCTCATAATGTCTCCTTTCAAACTGATGTCGTCTGGTACACATAGTCTATGCCCGTAGCGGAGAATCCCTTGGTCGTCGAATCTGAACTCTTCGCTCTTGCCTGACTGAACAGTCCTGGCAATCTTGACCAACACTGGATCCTCATGTTGTTTCTGAGCCACCTGCTCCAGAAACACGGGTGTAACTCTCACCTGTGCAATCAAAGCACCTGTACCAGTTACCTCTAACTGTAGCCCTTCCTCAACTAACCTGTAGAAGTCCTTCACCACCGGCCTCCTCTCTGCTGTAATGTGAGATAAACTACCTAGTGATTTCCGGCTTAAGGCATCGGCTACAACATTTGCCTTTCCCGGATGATACTGGATTCTGCAATCATAATCACTAAGCAATTCCACCCACCGTCTCTGCCTCAAATTTAACTCTCTCTGACTCAGGATGTGCTGTAGGCTCTTATGATCTGTAAAGATCTCACATTTCACCCCATAGAGGTAATGCCTCCACATCTTGAGTGCAAAGATAACAGCTGCCATCTCAAGATCGTGTGTTGGATAGTTCAGCTCGTGCTTCTTCAGCTGTCTAGAAGCATAAGCTATTACTCTGTCATTCTGCATTAACACACAACCTAATCCCACTCGGGACGCATCACAGAACACTGTGAAGTCTTCATCACTAGTAGGCAGAGCTAACACCGGGGCTGAAGTTAATCTTCTCTTTAACTCTTCGAAACTCTCTTCACATTGGTCAGACCATGTGAATCTCTGGTTCTTTCTGGTTAATCTGGTCATAGGAGCCGCTATCTTGGAGAAGTCCTGAATGAACCTCCTGTAGTAGCCTGCCAAACCCAAGAAACTTTTAACCTCTGTCACTGTGGTGGGTCTAGGCCAGTTGGCTACAGCTTCTATCTTCTTGGGGTCCACTGCTATACCTTGATCTGACACTACATGCCCCAAGAATGAAATGCTCCTTAGCCAGAACTCACACTTGGAGAACTTGGCATATAAACCATGCTCTCTCAAGGTCTGCAGGACTATCCTCAGATGATGGGCATGCTCCTCTGCATTCCTGGAATACACCAAGATATCATCTATGAAGACAATAACAAAGTGATCCAGGTACTCTCTGAAAACTCGGTTCATGAGATCCATGAATGCTGCAGGGGCGTTAGTTAACCCGAACGGCATCACTAAGAACTCATAATGCCCATATCTGGTCCTGAAAGCTGTCTTAGGTACATCCTCTTCCCTGATTCTCAGCTGATGATAGCCCGATCTCAGATCTATCTTAGAAAAACAACCTGCTCCTGCTAGCTGGTCGAATAGATCATCGATCCTGGGTAGAGGATACTTATTCTTGGTAGTGACTTTGTTCAACTGCCTGTAGTCGATACAAAGTCTAAGGGATCCATCCTTCTTCTTGACAAACAACACTGGAGCACCCCAGGGTGAGGTACTTGGATGGATGAAACCCTTATCTACCAACTCCTGTAGCTGCTCTTTCAACTCTTTCAGCTCTGCTGGTGCCATCCTGTAGGGAGGAATAGAGATCGGTCTGGTACCAGGCACTAACTCTATCTCGAACTCTATTTCCCTCACAGGTGGTAGTCCTGGAAGCTCATCTGGAAACACATCTGGGAACTCTCTGACCACGGGCACTGAACTGGGGTCCCTAACCTGACTGTCTAGCTCTCTCACATGAGCTAGATACCCCTGACATCCCCTCCTGAGCAACCTACGAGCCTGTAGGGCTGATATCAGACCTCTAGGCGTGCCCCTCCTGTCTCCTCTGAAGACAAACTCAGATCCATCCTCATCCCTGAACTTAACTACCTTGTCTCTACAGTCCAAGGTAGCACCATATGCAGATAGCCAATCCATCCCTAGAATGACGTCAAAATCTGTCAACTCTAGAACCACAAGGTCAGCTGGAAGGCATCTACCATCTATAAACACTGGACTATGTCGACAGACTGTCTCTGCCAACGATGGATCACACTTAGGGCCACTGACCCATAGGGGACACTCTAACCCAGACGTCATCAAACCCACTCTCTCTATGGCTCTGGGAGCAACAAAGGAATGCGAAGCACCAGGGTCTAACAAAGCATACACCTCAGAACACCCAATGAGAAGGTTACCTGACACCACGGTGTTAGAAGTGTTTGCCTCCTGCTGTGTCATCGTGAAAATCCGCGCCGGAGCTGACGGACCTCCACCTCTGGGACCTGCAGATGAAGAGGCTGACCCTCTCCCTCTGCCTCTGCCCTGCGTCATAACTGAAACTGGTGGTTGTGGCATGCTAGCTGGAGCTGTCTGCTGGGATGGTGCCGTGAAAGCTGCCTGAGGGCACTCACGAGCCATGTGTCCCTCCTGGCCGCACCTGTAACATCCTGTAATCCCAAAGCGACAAACTCCTCTGTGCGCTTTACCGCACCTACTACACACTGGAACCTCTGCACCTGAACTCATGCCACTGCCCAATCCCAGACCTGCTTTAATCTTGTTCCAGAACTTATTCTTCCTCGACTTCTGCGTGGAAACACTCCACTTCTTACCACTGGAAGTTGCTGCACCCTGTGAAGAGGGATCTGACTTACCCCTACCTGGGGTCTTAGAACCTGAAGACTGTGCCGGCTGCTGTTTCACTGTACCCTGTATAATGGCACTAGCCTCCATCCTCCGTGCTAAATCCACCACGGTGTGGAAACTCTCCCTCTCGGCTGCATGGATCAAAGAGGAATACCTGGAATGCAATTTCATAGCATACCTCCTAGCCTTTTTCTGTTCCGTATCATAGGCCTGTCCTGCATACCGCAGCAACTCCAGAAACCTGTCAGTAAACTCATCAATACTCATATCCTCAGTCTGCTTGAGCTGCTCAAACTCTATCATCTTTAGCTCTTTCGAACTATCTGGGAATGCCCATCCGGCAAACTCATTAGCAAACTCCTCCCAAGACATGTTATCCAACCTAGGGTCCACATAGACGCCAAACCATTCCTTCGCCTTCTTACATTTTAAAGTGAACCCTGCCATCTGAATGGCTCTGGTATCATCTGCCCCTAGCTCATCTGCTATCATCTTGACTGCTTTAATGTACTCAAACGGATCATCTCCGGATTGATACTTAGGAGCATCTAACTTTAGGTAATCAGTCATCTTTACCTTGCTCCTCACAGATGGGCCAGGTTGAGGTGTTTGGATAACTGGGGCTTCTGGTTGTACCACTGGTGGTGGTGGGGGAGGTGCAGAACTTTCTGGTGTAGAGTATGCTGGACTGGGGTAAAAAGGTGAGGGTGGATACATGGGATATGGTGGATATGGGGGGTAATACGGTGGATAAGGCATATATGTGGGATATGGGTGAAAACTAGGATGATCCGATGTACCTCCCATCGAATATCCTGGGCCCTGTGGGTAGGGCTGATAATGGGGTGGATAACCATACCCCGAGGCCTGACCGCCTCCCTGTGATGATCCCACATCCTCCTCTGTAGTGCCAACACCTAACCCTCCATCCCTTCTTGGATCCACATCCATCTCTTCCCTTGTATCACTAGATCTTCTTCTCTGTTCTGTCTCCCTCCTGCTTTCATCAAAAGACCTTCTAGGGTCCCTTGATGATCTTTCTCTGCCTGCCCTTTGGGACATAGCTCTTGGCAAAGCAGGGGGACGCCCTTCCATACCCTCATTCTCGGGCGGAGCTCCAGTCAATCTAGCTGATCGACGGGTTCCTCTCATCTTAGCTTCTGAAAACATAACATAAACTTTAGCATCATATGATCCATGTAACAACATGAACCCTCAACTCATAGCATAGCATATCATAGCATTTAAATGCACATGCATAACATCATGGCATTACACATCAAGACAGGACTCAACATCCTATCCTAGTGGACATGATCTTCCTATTGTGCTTGCCCTCTAACACAACCTCTTTCCGATGTGAGATATCTCTAATCCCTGAGCATCTTAGCTCAGCACACCGTACTCTAGAGGCCCTATGCTCTGATACCAATCTGTAACAGCCCGCTTACCGGACCATCACCGGCACTAGGATCCAGATCGGCTTAAGGCCGCCGGGACCCGTAGTAAGCCTACTGTCAACTCTGTGTACCTGATAAATCCCATACATGATCACACTTAAACTTAAAACTGTTACTTACTCTTCTCTCTCTTTTTTTTTTTTGTTTTCTTTCTTTTCTTGAAACTTTTCTCATCAACTAAGCCTGGACTATGCATGCTCTGTCTGTATGCACTCGAAGAGTGATACCTGCTATGGTACCATACAGTAACTACAGAGATAGAAAGACTACCATGCACCAAGCCTAGCGCATCATAACAACATTATCTCAAACATACAATGATCATGTGCAAAGGGATAAACATACACTAGGGCCAAGCACAATTCTATAACTCAATACATAACTGGTTATTACATCCTTTCTATACATTACATAAACACTGTACTGTACATCATTATCATGTCCACTATTCTATACTAGTACATATGCGTTTACCCTTGCTTTCTCTTTCTCTTTCTCTTCTCTGAGGCCCTGAAAAATGGGGTTAGGGAGAGGGATGAGCTGCTAAAGCCCAGTGAGCGGAATCTATAAAAAATCACATTTAAAACATGCTATCATATGATGCATCACTGCACAAACATTTCACATCTCGGATTGGACATGATCCCAAAACTCCCTCTGTCAGTGCCCGGCTCCCAAAGGAGCTCACACAGGTCTTTCACTAACTACTCATGGTGCCCGACCCTATAAGGGCTCTCACAGGACTCATCCAAGGTAAATGCCCGGCCCCAAAGGAGCTCACACAGGACATACAATAATGACAGACTTATGGGCTATTGAGATCGCCTCGGTCCAATCCACATATACAAGTAATAATGCAATGCATCAACTTGATGAATACTAATGCAAAGCATCCTACATAAACATGGCATTCATGATGCATGAATCATGCTAAAACAGTTCTTAACTTTTAAAATAAAGTTCTGTTCCACTCACCTCTGTCAACTGCTGGGCAGTCTCTGTAACTCTAACTCTGTGGGCCTCCTTGGTCTCTCGGGTCCGTACCTACACAGGTGGACTCAAATGAGGACCAAACTGACTTAAACAGAATTCTTAATATCTCCCCAAAACCCCTCTAAAACATCATAGGCATGCATGGAACAATGGGCAAAAGAAGGCTGGACAGAGCACCTTCGGCGGCACTTTCGGCGGCCGAAACCCCTCTCCAGAGACGAAACTCATGCATGTTCGGCGGCACCTTCGGCGGCCGAAAGCCTCGTCCAGAGACGAAACTCATGCACTTTCGGCGGCCGAACGCCCTCTTTCGGCGGCCGAAAGTCCCTTTCTCACCCAAAAGCCTAGCTTTCGGGGGCAAGGTTTGGCAGCCGAAACTGCCCCCACAAGGGGTTCGGCGGCCGAACCTTGCTTCGGCGGCCGAACCTGGATTCTCCAGAAAGGCAGAATCCGAGCACAACTCATGCTCTCAGCCTCCAAAATCCTATCAAACACCCATAACATGCATACCAACACTTCTCAACTAACACACAACATATCTCATGCATATAGGGGCCTAAAAACTAGCTCAAACCCCAAAAACAACAACAAAACTCATACGAACTCATATGATTAACATATGCTCAAACTCATGCTTATACCCCAAAACATGCCATAAACCTCTCCAAAACTTCTAAAACTTGCTTTAAACATAAGGGGAGGTGAGGATCCATGCTTACCTCTTGAAGAACTAGAGGATTGATGATCCAAGCTTGGAGATGGGGGGAAAACTCACTCAAAATCTCCAAGTACTCAACTTTGCTTCCTTTTGCTCAAAACTCTAAAACATAGCTCAAATCAAGTTAAAACATGCAAGATTTGAGAAAAACATGAGAAATCACACCAAGGAGAGCTTGAACCTACCTTTGACCCAAAAACAGAGTGTTTCACACTCAAGTCTCGGGAAAAAGGGCTTTTGTAGTGGCCAACCGACTCTTCCTTCGGCGGCCTAACGTGCATGCGAAACCATGCAACTTTCGGCGGCCGAACTTCACCTTCGGCGGCCGAACCTGGCTTTTGTCCCCTTGGCCTTTTCATTTCAAAACTCAATGTTCTTAACTCAAAACATGCAAACATGATAAAAACACTTAAAAACATCTTAAAAACCTTTCTTATACCCTTAGGGCAAGCTCCGACATCCTCGAATCCCGACTTCCAACGGAAAATCCGCCGGAACGTAGGAATTCCGATACCGGGGTCTAGCCGGGTATTACACTGATGTAGAGGTCCAAGAGGATCTCACCTATGTTGAACAGCCAGTGCGGATCATAGACACCCAGATCAGAAAGTTAAGAAACAAGGAAATCCCGATGGTGAAAGTCCTGTGAAACCACCACAATTTGGAGGAATGTACCTGGGAGACACGGGAGTCCATGCTCCAGCAATATCCCCACCTCTTTTAAGGTTAGTCCCTATGTGTTTTATATGTATGTATGTATGTTATGTTGTTTGTTATGCTATGTACTAGTCGAGGAACATTCGGGGACGAATGTTCTTAAGGGGGGGAGAATGTAATACCCGGCTAGACTCCGGTATCGGAATCCCTACCGTCCGGTGGGATCTCAAACGTCGGAAATCTCTAGAAGGGTAAGAACATGTTTTATAAAATGTTTTCATGTATTTTAATGTTTTAAGTATGAAAGAAAATGAGTTTTTGCATGAAAATAGCATTGGAGGAAAACCCAGGTTCGGCCGCCGAAAGGCAAGTTCGGCCGCCGAACATGCATGCGTTTTGGAGGCACGTTAGGCCCCCGAAAGCATGAGTGAGGGAAGTCCAGGTTCGGCCGCCGAAAGTCAAGTTCGGCCGCCGAACATTGCATGGATGCGGAGGCACATTCGGCCCCCGAACGTGGTCTGGCCAGCCACTATAAAAGGGTCCCTTAGTCGAAAACGGGCGAGCTTTTCCCCATTTTCGGCCAAGGTGAGCTTTCCGCCGTCCCTCACCCATTTTTGATGTTCTTCCTCTAAATCTTTCAAGATTTTCACTTGTTTTCACTTGGTTTGGAAGATTTAAGCTTTTGAAACAAGTTTTGGAGCTTTGGGAACTCAGGAGCTCATTTTCGTGGATCTCCAAGTTTAGGTCGTCTCCCTCTCGATCTTCAAGAGGTAAGAGCCGATCTTAAGCTCCTTATGTGTTTTAAGTAAGTTTTATGCAAAATCTATGGGTAGAAATGCATGTTAGGTTATATGTTGAGTTTATGGGTTATATTGATGTTTTGAACAATGTAGCTGGTTTATGTGTTGTTGGAAGTGTTGTAGATGGGGTTTATGCTAGTTTGAGACCCCTAGGTGTAATGTATGTGAAGTATGCATGTTGTAGAACAAGTTTTTGCATGATTTGAGCTTGGGAGGCGAAATGGGCATAAAAGAGCTGAGTTTCTGCCCTTCGGGAGAAGCTCAGGTTCGGCCGCCGAACCCCCTTTGTGGAGGCAGCATTCGGCTGCCGAAGTTGCCCCCGAAAAGAGACTTTCGTCTCTGTCTGGGACTTTCGGCCGCCGAAGGTGCCGCCGAAAGTGCCCGACTTTCGGATCTGTCCAGGACTTTCGGCCGCCGAAGGTGCCGCCGAAAGTGCCCTGTTCAGCCATTTCATGCATATTTCTATATAATGTTTCAGGATGTTTTAAGGGGTTTTTGGGGAAGTTTATTATAGTTATGTTTATGTATGATTGGTCCCTCATTGGAGTCCACCCGTGTAGGTTCGGACCCGAGGAACCGAGGACCTCAGCAGTGAGATAGCTGCGTCAGAGTCTGTAGAGCTTCAGCCAGAGGTGAGTGGAATGAACCTTAAGTTTTTAAATAAATGAAATATAACCTTTTTGGAGCATGTTCATGCATCATATATGCCATGATATATTTTAGGTTGTTTACATTAGTATTCACGAATATGCTGCATTGCATAATATGATGTGGATGCGGATTGGCTATTGCATGATCCTCTAGTCCTCCTATGGTATGATATGATGATGATGATACGGTATGGATTGCCAGTGAGGCCCATTCTACGCCCCTGGACTATGTTAAGAGAAAGACCAGTGAGGCCCATTCTACGCCCCTGGCATATTGGAATGTTATGTTATGTTATGTATGTAAGAGGAAGACCAGTGAGGCCCATTCTACGCCCCTGGCACGATTGGACTATGTTGAGGACTATAGGTGACAATACCATCCTTATGTGATATGTTTGTGATGTGTTGCATTTCATGGAAGCATGAAATATTTAATATATGTTTTTCTCTATTCTGCTCACTGGGCTTTATAGCTCACCCCTCTCCCCTAACCCCAGATGTGCAGGTACAGGGTAGATCAGGAGGTTAGCCAGAGTATGAAGTGATGTTATGTAATAGTTAGATTGTGGACATGACAATTGTATTATGATGTAATGTAAAGTGTTTTAAGTTATGTTATGTAATTCGAATATTGAGGATAGAGTTGTGCTTGACCAATACAGAATGTTAATCCCAGTTGTATGTACATGGTCTTTATGATATGAGATATGAGGTTATGTTTCAACCAAGCTTATGTATGATGAGATACCCCATTGGAGCATTTGATGAGGGCTCCAGTGGAGGTTTATGTTATGTTTATGTTTATGTACAGGTTGAGCTTGGTTGTTATATGAGAATGTTTACAGGTTTATGAGTATTGTTGATCATGTACGGGATTATAGCAGGTTTACAGGTTATGTTAGGCTTGCTACGGGTCCCGGCGGCCTTACGCCGATCTGGATCCTAGCGCCGGTAGCGGTCCGGATTTCCGGGCTGTTACAGTGTTGGATGTGTTAGCCTCCTGCTAAGTCATGGTGAAGATCCTGGCTGGAGCTGATGGACCTTCACCTCGGGAACCAGAAGAAGAGGCTGCCCCTCTCCCTCTACCTCTGCCACTGCCCTGAGTTGTGGCTGGAACTGCTGGCTGTGCCACACTACCAGAAGCTGTCTGCTGGGGCTGGCCCATAAAAGGCGCTCTAGGACAATCCCGAGCTATGTGTCCCTCCTGTCCACATCTGAAACATGCATTAGTCCCAGCTCGACACACTCCCCTGTGCGGTCTTCCACATCTCTGGCATTTTGTACCATCTGAGCCTGAGCTCGAGCCACCGCCGAATCCCAGACCGGATTTCAACTTGTTCCAAAACTTATTCTTCTTCGGCTTCTTGGTGGTGCTATCCCACCTCTTCTTACCTGAGCTCTGAGAAGAGAAACCTGGTCCTCCTCTGCTTGGGGTCTTAACCCCTGAAGACTGGGTCACTGACTGCTTCACTGACCCCTCAACTATAGCACTTGCCTCCATTCTTCGAGCCATATCCACCACAGTGTGGAAACTTTCTCTCTCAGCTGACTGAACCAACGAGGAGTACCTGGAATGCAGCTTCATAACATATTTCTTGGCTTTCTTCGTATCTGAATCTAGAGCTTGCCCTGAAAAAGGCAATAGCTCCAAGAATTTATCCGTGAACTCCTCTACACTCATGTGCTCTGACTGCCTCAGTTGCTCAAACTCAATCATTTTCAATTCTTTAGAACTGTCTGGAAAAGCCCATCCAGCGAACTCATTCGCAAATTCCTCCCATGTCATACCGTCTAGTCTCGGGTCCACATAACACTTAAACCATTCCCGTGCCTTCTTGCACTTTAAAGTGAACCCTGCCATCTGAATGGCCCTGCTGTCACTTGCCCCTAGCTCATCAGTTATTGTCTTCACTACTCTCAGATACTCAAAGGGGTCATCCCCTGACTTGTATTTGGGAGCATCTAGCTTAAGGTAGTATGTCATCTTTACCTTGCTCCCATCGACTGAGCTAGGTCTAGGAGGTTGAGTAACTGGGGCTGCTGGTTCTGTAGGTGGTGGAGGTGCAGCATTCCCCGAGGTGGGGTTTGCCGGGTTTGGATAGAAGGGTGAGGGTGGATAAGCTGGGTACTGTGTATAGGGTGGATAGAAAGGTGGATAAGGCATGTAGGTAGGGTAGGGGTTAAAGCTAGAGTAATCCGATGTACCTCCCATCGGATACCCTGAACCCTGTGGAAAGGGTGGATAATGGGGTGGAAAACCATACCCCGAGGCCTGAACGCCTCCCTGAGACTCCCCTGTCCCTTCTTCCTGCATGCTCACATCTAGGTTCCCATCCCTCCTCTGATCCTCTTCCATAACCTCCCTCACATCTGAAGAACTTCCTCCTCTATCAGTCCCCCTTCTGCTAGCATCAAAAGACCTTCTAGGGTCCCTTGACACTCTATCTCTGTTGGCTCTACAAGACATTGCCCTAGGCAATGTAGGAGGACGGGCGCTCGTGCCCTCATCCTCAAGTGGCACTCCAGTCAATCGCGCAGATCGACGAGTTCCTCTCATCCTATTCTCTGAAAAACAGCTCAGAACAAGCAAACATTAGCATCATATGGTTCATGTGGGCACACATGAACCCTCATCACATACATCACATAGCATAGCATATCATTAATGCACATGCATAAAGTCATGGCATTTCACATCATCATGCAAGACAGGACTCAACATCCTATCTTAGTGGACATGACCTTCCTATTGTGCTTGACCTTCTAGAACATCTATGAGCCCGACACTCTAGGTCCGACCATATGAACCTAGGGCTCTGATACCATTCTGTAACGCCCCGGAAATCCGGACCGCTACCGGCGCTAGGATCCGGGTCGACTTAAGGCCGCCGGGACCCGTAGCAAGCCTGACATATAACCTGTAAACCTGTATAATCCCATACATGATCAACAACATGCATAAAAATTAAAA
Organism: Manihot esculenta; assembly: GCF_001659605.2. Classification (NCBI taxonomy): domain Eukaryota; kingdom Viridiplantae; phylum Streptophyta; class Magnoliopsida; order Malpighiales; family Euphorbiaceae; genus Manihot; species Manihot esculenta. The sequence continues at coordinate 22,246,586 of NC_035171.2, forward strand.
CTTTTCTTCATACATACTGTCATCAACTAACTCAACCTGTGCATACTCTGATCATATACATAACATAGTCCCTCTGCGGGATCTCATCAAGCCTTAAGGGCAAAACAACCTGTGTTGAGTTAGTTTACAAAAACATCATAACATAAGATCATGTATATAAAAAAAAAGGGATTAACAATATATTATGGTCAAGCACAACTCTATCCTCAATAACCTCATTACATAACATCCTGAATATTTTTACATTTCATCATAATACAATTGTCATGTCCACAAACTAACTATTACATACATATGACTTTTTCTCTTCTTGCCTTCTCTATCTATCCCGTACCTGCAAACCTGGGGGTTAGGGGAGAGGGGTGAGCTAGATGCCCAGTGAGTAGAACTATAAAAAGAATATTTAAAACATGCTATCATGAAATGCGTCACTGCACAAACAAATCACACCACGGATGGACTGATTCAAAAATCCCTCAACTCCATGCCCGGCCCTATTATGGGCACCACAGGACTTCGTATTGCCCGGCCCTATTATGGGCACCACAGGACTTCGTACTCGGAGTTATTGCCCGGCCCTATTATGGGCACCACTGGACTTCGTATTGCCCGGCCCTATTATGGGCACCACAGGACTTCGTACTCGGAAGGCTAATGAATCATCCTAATGTCCATCCACTGTCATCTATCACAACAATACAATGCGGCATAGTCGTGAATTCTAATGCAAACAACCTATAATATGATCATGATGCATGAAGCATGATAAAAGCATTTCATTTCTTAATTTAAAAAGGTTAAGTTTAGTTCCACTCACCTCTGGCTGACTCTGACAAACTCTGTAGCAGCTGGCTCACTGCTGGGGTCCTTGGTTCCTCGGGTCCGAACCTACACAGGTGGACTCCAATGAGGGACCAAACACACAAAAACATAACTCTAATATATACCCCAAAAACCCCCTAAAACATCCTGAAAATATCACATAGAGATATGCATGAAGTGGCTGAACAGGGCACTTTCGGCGGCACCTTCGGCGGCCGAAAGTCCTGGACAGATCCGAAAGTCAGGCACTTTCGGCGGCACCTTCGGCGGCCGAAAGTCCCAGACAGAGACGAAACTCAGGTAGGTTCGGCGGCACCTTCGGCGGCCGAAAGTGCCAGACAGAGACAAAAGTCTCTTTTCGGGGGCAACTTCGGCAGCCGAAAGGCCTACCTCCCCAGCCATGTTCGGCGGCCGAACGTGCCTTCGGCTGCCGAACCTGGTTTCTGCCAAAGGGCAGAAACTTGGCTCCTTTGTGCATTTTCGCCTCCAAACTCACCAATCATGCATATATCTCAACCAAATCATGCATACAAGTTCCTAGGGGCCTCAAAACATCAAATACCCCAACTACAACACTTCAAACACCCACAATCAACACACATTGATCAAAACATCAATATTAACCCATAACTCAACATATAACCTAACATGCATTTCTACCCATAGATCTAGCATAAAACTTACTTAAAACATATAAGGAGCTTAAGATCGGCCCTTACCTCTTGAAGATCGAGAGGGAGACGACCTAAAGTTGGAGATTCACGAAAATGAGCTCCTGAGTTCCCAAAGCTCCAAAACTTGGTTTAAATGTTCAAAACTTGCAATGTGAGTTTAAAACTCAAGAAAAATGGAAGAGATTTGGAGGAAGAACACAAGAGTTGCAAAGGGAAGGTCGGAAGCTTGCTGTGGCCGAAAATGGGAGAAAGCTCGCCCATTTCGGCTAAGTGCCCCATTTATAGGTGGCTGGCCAGGCCACGTTCGGGGGCCGAATGTGCCTCCGCATCCATGCAAATGTTCGGCGGCCGAACTTGACTTTCGGCGGCCGAACCTGAACTTCCCTAACTCATGCTTTCGGGGGCCTAATGTGCCTCCAAAACGCATGCATGTTCGGCGGCCGAACTTGACTTTCGGCGGCCGAACCTGGGTTTTCCTCCAATGCTATTTTCATGCAAAAACTCATTTAGTTTCATACTTTAAAACCATTAAAAACATGAAAACATTCTATGAAAGCATGGTTCCACCCTTCTATAGGTCTCCGACATCCGAGATTCCACCGGACGGTAGGAATTCTGATACCGGAGTCTAGCCGGGTATTACAACAACCGTCGGGGTTTGTTGATCCTGATACACCAGGCTATGTTTGCAAGCTTGTCAAAGCTTTGTATGGTCTTCGGCAAGCTCCAAGAGCCTGGTATCACGCATTGAGAAATTGTGCAATTCAGTTTGGTTTTAAGCAGTCCAAGAGTGATCATTCCCTTTTCATTTATCGGAAGAACACTGAGGTTGCTTCTTTTTAGTATATATTGATGATTTGCTCTTAACTGGCAATTGCACAAAGTTTATTCGAATGTTCATTGATGAGCTGAGTTATCGGGTTTTCTTGAAAAACCCACAACAATTGAGTTTATTCTTGGGCATTAATGTTCAAACTACATCGACTGGTCTGTTTTTGTCGCAGCATCATTATGTTAGAAAGTTATTAGCTACTGTTAGAATGGATGGCTCAAAGCCAATTTCTACTCCATTTGCAACAACCACTATTCTTTCGAAAAATGATACTACTGCTTTAGAGGTTGATGTGACTGATTATCATAAAATAATAGGAGCATTGTAATATTTAACTTGGACCCGGCCAGAAATTTATTTTTCTGTGAACAGGTTGTCACAATACATGCAAAGTCCAACTGATAAGCACCGGAAAGCTTTGAAATGGTTGTTGCGTTATCTTAAGTCCACAGTTGACTATGGTGTTCTAATTTCTCCACAGACTTCTCTTGTGTTTCATGCGTTCTTTGATGCCAATTGGGCAAGAGATCTGCCTGATAGAGTCTTTACTACAGAGTTCCTATTGTATCTTAGAAATGTTCTTATCTCCTGGACGTCTCGCAAACAGAAATCTATATCACGATCTTCTACAGAGACTAAGTATCATGTCGTTGCATTTGTTGTTTCTGAGGTTATGGGGGTACAGTCCTTGTTGACTAAACTTGGAGTTTCTTCTTCTTTGGCATCGCCTGTGCTATATTGTGATAATGTTTCAACAATATATGCTTATCAAAATCCAGTGTACCATTCAAGAATAAAGCATATAGAGATTTGTCTTTATTTTGTAAGGGATCTTATTCAAAAGAAGAAGCTACATATTTTTCATATATCTTTAAAGGACCAACTTGCTGATCTTCTAACCAAATCTTTGCCTAAGTTAGTATTCATCTCGAATAGATTTAAGATTGGAGTACGCAATGGTACTTCAATCTTGCGCGAGAGTATTAAATCATCAATTAAAGATTGATTTAAGTTAATTTTAAATATATTTAACTGATATATTTGAATTATCAATTCTTATCACTTGTAACTGTTTTGTGATAAGAATAGTTAAGTTATATTTGTGTATAAATACATCTTTATACATTACAGAAAAAGTAATTTAAATAATAATTTTATATATTTTTTTACAACTACATATAAATATCAATCGAAAAAGGAGGAGAATGAGTAGAAGACTTTGATATTTGATCTTTCAAAATTTTCATTAATTAAGTGTAGAGTAATTTGATTCTACTCGTGAAATTTTTAATATAATTTATGTTAAATTAATCTAATTATTTTAGAGACTAATTATATAAAAAATGTCCTAAACTGTTATGTGTGAATATAATTTTATATGTCGGATGGTTTATGATTTTTTTAAAAAATATATAAAAAATTATATATTTTTTACTTTTTAAAAAATAATGAAATAAAAAATTGTAATTAATTTAACTAACAAAATAAAATATATTAATGTTATTAAATATTTAAATTGTATTTTTTTTATATTTTTCTTTTATAATGATTAATATGTAGAATATATTTATTTTATTTTTGCTGTGTTTAAATCAATTAAATTCTAAAAATTTCATTTAAAAGATTAAAGTGTAACAATTAATTACGTTCATTATTGAGTAATTTAATTAAATTTTGTTTGTTAAAGATTTTTTGGTGTTCTGTGAATTTTCATTCTGAAAAATTGCGGGTTTTTAATTTTAATTGTTTATTAAAATAAATTAAATAAAGGAAGAACTTTTGGAACCTGTGGCCTGGGTTGACGTTCATCGCGAACCCCGAAATCCCGATGAACGGGATCGCATGGCCCGATCGCCATGTCCGACGGCTTGGGACGCGACTTCTACCGTCGCGTCCCCGTCGTTGGTGAGGTTGGTCGGGCGCTGTCGGCAATCGCGGGCTGTTGGCGGAAGCTGGTTCAGCATGACGTAGCGCGGGGTTGAGCGGATTGTGCGATTCGGTGAAGACCGTGTCTTCCTCTCGCGAGCCGTCGACGAGCACACTGGCGTCGGATTGCAAGCCGTTAAAGAGCAAATGTTGCGTTGTTTTAGGCAAGCTTGGCTGGCGGCGGGAGCAGCACGTCGTGGTTCCGGCTTCGGAGCTTTGTGGCGTGCGGCTGCCAGGGTTCTTCTCAAGGAAGAAGTTGACGTCTAGTCAAATTACTGTTTGATCCCTGCAAGTTTTTTTTTTTAATTTTTACAAAATGGTCCTTTTGAGCTGAAAAGATTAATTAAAAAAATTCTCCATTCTATAAATTAAATAGTTATTTAATTCAAAATAATTTTTATCAATTTGAGCTATTTAAATATTTTGATAATGATTAAAAATTAATTTTAATATAACTAGAAATATGAATAAAATTATTTTATTTATAAAATTAATTTTTAGAAATTAATGATATTAATTTAATTTTAAATTATTATTTTCCTAAGGTCTAGTAAAATTATTTTATTTATGAATTATTTTTTATTGACATTAAAATTAAAATATTAAATTATTTAATTTTTAATTCTACCACATAAAATTAATAATAAATATAATATAAAATTAATTTTATATACATTTAATATGACTAATATTACTATATATTTGTCATTAATTTTTTATGTTGTTTTTATTTTTCAGATATTGAAATTATAAATTAGTTTATTGTAAAATATTTTATTTTTTAAATTAATTTTTTAGGAGTAATATTTTTATTTATATTTTTAAATAATAATAAATTTGAAAATAATTATATTGTCACATGTGTTTTAAAATTTTACTTTGTTGAAGAACTTTATTAATTAATAGACTAATTTGTTATATATTGACATAAGGTTCTAGCTATATATCAGCTTTCAACTCAGTACAGAAAGTCTCCATTGTGGTTATGAGAATGTGCTATGTGATATTTTTTAAAAATAAATATTAAATTAATATTTTATTATAAATTTATAAAAGTAATTTTTAAAATTTTTTGTAAAATGATTTATTTTCAATTTTAATAAAAAGTTAATATAAAATATAAATAAATATCACTAAATATTTAAAAAAAATATATAAAAGTAAATTTAAGTTTAGCAAAAATGAGTTTGAGATTAATGTAAAATAGAATATGAAAGTGAATTTTATCTTTGTTTCTAATTAAATGAATTTATTCAAACATGCATAAAATATATAAATATATTATTATTGTTTTAAAATAATTTATATTATAATAAAAAATTAATTGAAAGAATTAACGTATAAATAATATATCATTTTTAAATAAAAAATAATATAAAAGTATAAATTGACAAATAGGAAATTCGAGTTATTAAAATGTTTTTATATTAAGTGAACTAAATTTTATTCGAGTTAATTCACAAATAAGAAAAAAATCACCTCATATTTAGTAAAATTAATTAATTATTTTAGAAAATAAATAGCTAGGGAGAATCAGTTTTTTATTCTAATGGGTGAGTTCAAATCGAAAAAATCAACCGAATCGAATTAATTTAAAAATTCAGTTTTATTTTTTATTCATTTCGATTTGATTTGATTTTTAATTTAAAAAATTTCAATTATTTTAATTCGGTTTGATTTTATAAAAAAATCAAAAAAATTAAACCGAACCGATTAGTGATAATAATATATTATTTTTAATAATATAGAGAAATTAGATCATATTAAAATTAAAATATTTTAATTAAATTTTAAAATATTAAAAATAAAGTATGAGAAATAAAAAAATTTATTAAAAATTGAAACTGATCAAATCGAATCAAATCGACTGAATCGAATCGATTTGATTTGATTCGGTTTCTAACTAAAATCGATTCGATTTAATTTTCATAAACACTAAAATTTTGATTTTTGATTTATTTAGTTCGGTTCGATATTTAACCAAACCGTGCTCACCCTAATCACCGGAAAATCAGTTTTCTTCTTCCCCGTTTCTATAGAGTGTGTAGGAAATTTTTTTTAATATTTATTTTAGGAATCATGTTTATTAAAATTAATTTATTTATTTTAAGAAAAAAAAATCATACTGATGTTTTAAAAATTTAATTTTTTATTTTTCACCGTTTATACCATTAGTGTAATAGAAATTTTTTTAATATTTATTTATTTTTTCTTCCATATTAAATTAAATAGGATACTAACCATGTCTATCTAAATTAATTTTTTCATTTTAGAAAACAAACATTATACCTATATTTAGACATTTTGATTATAGATTTTTTTTAATATTTATTTTAAGAATCATGTCTATCAAAATTAATTTTTTTTTAATTTAGGAAAAAAAATTATACCCATATATAGGAAATTTAATTTTTTATTTTAATTTAATTTTTTTATTTTTCACCTTGTATACTGTAATAGAAATTTTTTTAATATTTATTTTTTTTCTTCTTCTATATTAAATAAAATAGAATATTAACCATATCTAACTAAAATCAATTTTTTGATTTTAGAAAAAACCCATCATATTATATTTAAAAATTTTAATTTTTAATTTTTTTTTAATTTTTTGACTGTGTCTATATTAATATAACAAAAAAAATTTTAATGTTTATTTTTTCTTTTTTTATATTAAATTAAATAGAAGTGGTAAATAATATAAAAAGGGAAGGGCAATATAGGAAATCTCATTATTCCTGCTCCTTCCCACGTTTATATATACTAATTTGCTTTGTACATTGTTGTACTCGCTATAATAATGGTGAATTTATATAAATTTAATTTAATTTATAATAAAAAATAACTAAAATAATTAAGTATAAATAATAATAAGAATTTTAGAATTTGAACATATAATATCTTAATATTATTCTAATAATTTAGATTTAATAGCATTTTTATGAATTTAATAAATTTATTATTAAAATTATTTAATAGTTTATTATTATCTTTTAATAAATTAACCAATTAAAATAAAAGTAAGTCTTTCTTAATATAATAAGAAATATTAAATTATTACATATATTTTTATCTTAAAATATATTTTTATCTTAAAATATATTTTTATCTCACAATATTGAGATTTTATAATTTAAAATTTCTAAAATATATTGAATTATGTATTCTAATGACAAATGAAAGAGTAAAGATGAAAAAGATATTTCAGATGGTGGAAGGACAGCTGCTCGCAAATTATAAATATTTATATATAATAGTAATATAAATATAAAAGTCAATTTATATAAAATTAATTTAAATAAAATAGAAAAAAAAAAGAAAAAATATTATTTTTCATGTATTCTAATGAAATATTAATTTTAATAAAAAATAAAAGAAAAATAATTTTTGAATATTTTTATGAAACCTTTTAATTTGAAATTTTTTTACATATAAGAATTTAAAGAGAAAAAGATCAAAAGTTTTCTTTTATAGATTTCAATAGTTAATTTTTTAATATTATCTCAACATTGGATTGTTTTTAAAGCTTTTTTTTAAGTAATTATTACAAACATATTTATTTTTAATTTGTGATTTTTTAATTAAATTTATAAAATATATTGAATTGTTTTTTATATAATTATTTGGTTGATTATATTTTAAAAGTTTTATTTTAAAAAATTTAAATTGTATATTGTAATTTATCGATTGTGGATTTTTTAGTATTATAGAAATCGATTATTCGTCCTCTTTAATATTATTTTAAAATATTTTCACTCTAAATATTATTTTATAAAAAAAGTAATAAAGTGTTATGAAAAATATTTAATTTTTTATTATATTAGGTTTAAATAAATTAAATTTAGTAATGTAAAATTTTAAAAATCGCATAAAATTATTAAAATTAAAAGAATATTATCTTTTTTATTTGTATTAATTATATATTATTTAAAGTAGCCTAATAAGATAAATGGTGAAAAAAATATATTTTAAATAATTTTATTATTCTCTTCTCCTCTATTTATATATAATATAAATTACATGTAAAATAAAAAAAATATATTGCATGAATTTATTATTAATAATTATTCAATTAAATTAATATTTAATTAAATAATTTTTATTTTATTTCCTAATGTAAGATATCATAAAATTTTAACTATTAATACATTATAACATCTTATGCTTTCTATTAGTCTTATAATAAACTTTTTAATACATTTTATAAAATTTAATTAATTAAAAAGGAAAAAATGATTTGTTTTAATTATTTTTAATATTTTGGTGAAACATTTACTGTTTTAAATTAATATTTCAATAAATTAAAATATTAAATAATAGTAAATATATTTTTAAATTTTTTATTTTATTAATATTTTTAATTTTCATTAATCAAATTTAACTTCTTACTAATTTCTACTTAAAAATATAAATTTATTATTTTAATAGTTATCTAATATTTAAACATGTTATTTTAATAATTTTAATTTTAAAATTAATCCAGTTGTATTTTTATTAATTTAAGTATTTTTTGTTTAATTTTTTAAACTCTAAAATTAATTTAAATAATAAAATTATTATCTAAATTATATCTATATTTTAAAGATTTAATATCACTATATTTTTACATATATTCTTTAAATTTTCTTAACTATAAAATTAATTTAAATAATAAAATTATCATCTATTATAACTACAAAATAATTAAAAACTACTGTAAATAAATAAAAGAGATAAGGGTATTATACAAAATTCTAATATTCTCCACGTTTATATATAGTATAGATTATAAATTAAATTTACATGAGGGATGATTATGGATATCTTTTAAAAGATCAATGTGTATAGATAAATGGTTTGATTAATTTGATATAGCGGTATAAATAAATGAATGATTTGATTAATTTGATATAGCGGTATAAATAAATCAAATTATTTGCGAGTTACTTGAGACTCGATTTGATACAAACTCGATCGAGTTTAACTCATTTTTAAATGAACCGAGCTCGAGTTCAATTTTGATGCTTATTATTTAAACTGATCAAACTTGAACTAAATAGTATTCGACTCGTTAAAACTTGCGAGCTGACCTATTGAACAAGTACGTTAAATAGACTCGCAAACAGACTCGACAAATAAACTCGTGAACTAATTCATTAAATAAATTTATGAACATGCTTATTAAGAAAGTTAATAACAAGCTCATTCATTAACAAGCTAATCAAGTAAACTCATTAATAAATTCATATATTATTTCATATAAAAAATTGAGATTAAAATTTATTAATGCAACTACTAATATGATATGAATATTAATATTTTAATCGTTATTGTTGAGATTAAAATTTATTAATGCAACTACTGATATGATATGAATATTAATATTTTAATCGTAATTGTTGATGTGGTTAAAAATTTTATAATAAAAAAAAAAATTCAAAAACCCAATTACAAAGTATTGTTTTAATTATTATCAATTAACTAATTTTAATCTAAATTATTTAAAGTTAATATTTTCTTACTTAATACAATAAAAAAATAATATTTTTATTTATTTTACTTTGCATGAATTTATAAAACTTTTCCCTTTCTATTTCTATTTCTCCTATATACTTGTAATGTATTTAATTTTATATTGTATATTATTTGAAGCACCATTGGGATAACTTTTACATTCCCTCATTCTAATTATTTTTTTCCTAAGAGTTGACTGAGGATACATAATTAATATTTTTAAAATATGAAATATTTTTTAAATTTTAATATAAATTGCAATTATGTAAAGAGAGTTAACTTATGTGATAACAACAAAATATCAAAGTAGATATATATTGATGTAGCCGGAAAATAGAGTTGTGCTGCAATTAGTTAAACTTGTAAAAAAGAAAATGTGAGGTGGTTGGCGCTTATGACAGCTACTCTGACGTTCAAGTTAGTAAACTAGAGAATAGGGCGCGCGAGCATAAGGAATTGTTTAAAACTCAAGAATAGTTGTATAGGAATTGCATACCTTTATCTCTGTGATCGTTGGCATTTATACTGTAAGAGGACGAAATTAAATATATCATCTTCTGATAATCCGGCAATAATGTGATTAGCTATTTGATAAGAGATTTCACTGGTTTAATTGGTTAGTGATTCCATAATTACAGACATAATGAGAGTTTACTGAATTATACCTGCTAACGGTAACTTCATGTGGACGCTCGATCTCTTTAGGAGAGAGCGAGTCTTGTTGAAGGACCGAATGTAACCTAATAATGTAATAAAAAAATAGAGCTATACTGCGATTTGTTAAATATACAATAAAGAGAATGTGAGGTGGTTTGTGTCTATGGTAACTATTTCAACATTCAAGTCAGTAAATTTAAGAATAGGCGAGTGTAATATAATGTTCTAAACTTAAGAGTAGCTATGTAAGAATTGCATACTTTTACCTATGTGATCGTCATATTTTATATTGTAAGAGAACATAGTTAAATATAATATTTGATAATCCGGTGATGATGTGGCTGACAAAACTTTGAATATGACTCGAGAAATAAGACAATCATCATTTATGGATAGAAGTATGCAAAATAATACAAGAAGGAAAGATCAATTTAATCACGCCATATGATTCAGATTGAAAAGACAAACTATTACCTTCGAATTTGAAAAATCGAAAATTAATGAGGGGATTTCTGATATTACATAACGATCGCTCAAAATGAGTCATGAGTTGTCACTACCAAATAAAGTCACGTGGTAAGAGTCTGATAAGTGGATATGCAGTTCGTCCAAAATGAGCCATGAGTTGTCACCACCAAATAGGATCACGTGGCAAAAATCAGATGTTTAATATTTTTACATATTTTTTAGTATTTTTTAAAGAAATCATAATAATGATTTAATTTTTTTATTATTGCTGGTTATTTAATTTTATTTATTATATTTTGTGAATGTGCTTTTTCAAAAATATTGCTTGATGCAATAGCTATAAAAAATTTAACAACAATAAATATGCATAACTAGGGAAGGGTTAATACCCATATTAAGTGAATTTCAATTATTACTAAAAATAAAAAAACATTTAAAATACTTACATTTAAATACTTCTTAGAAGAATAAAAAACAACCACACGAGCATAATACATTTTTTACTTAAAAGAAAAATATAATTGATCAAAGTTGTTATATTAGAATTAAGTTTTTACCAATATAAATAATGCATTATGCCGTGATAAATTGTTATATTTATTTATTTTACTTAGTATAATCTATATAAGATAAACAAATAAATATTAATTTTAACTAATTTAAGTTAAAATTAATTAGTTGAACATACCTGAGTTTGAAATTAAGTTGTAATAGAAAAAAATAGAAAAATTTTAAATTTTTTATTATGAAAATTTTAGCCACTTCAGTAATAACGATTAAAATATTAATATTCACGCCATTTTAATCACCACATTATCAACCCTAATCTCAATTTTAATTATGGATTAAAATTAATATAAAAAATTTAAATTAGATTAAGTATAACAAAAAGAATAAAATTGATAAAAACACTAAGTTTTAGAACATTTTAACCTTATAAAAATTACAAAAACAAATCTATAACATAAATCATAGTATTAATATATTGAGAACTAATATTCTTATAATGTATTAAAGTTAAAAATAAAAATGATTAAATTAATTATTAATTTAATTGAATTCAAATTTACAGTAGTAATAAATTTGTACCAAGTTTAATATTTTTATATTTATCTATAATTTGTAAAAAAAAGAGAGAAAAATAATTGAACTGTGAAAAAAAGTATATTGTTAAATTATATATTTACCAATTATTTCCTATTTTCATTTAATAAAAAGGAAAAGAATTAATTATAAATTAAAATATTTAATTTAATTAGTTAGATTAATCTTATTTAAATTTGAATTTTTCTAATTTGTAAAGTTTATATAAATTTAAAATTCTTAATCAACTCAACTTTTATTTAATTAAATCTTTATTATTTCGAAAAAAATCGTCAATGTTATCTAGAATAAAAATTTATAAGAGACTAAATTATATATTTCAAAATTTATATGCCCAAAATTAATTAATATTAACCTTGTCCTGTTATACTTGTGTTAATTGACAAGTCCTTATCCTGCTATACTAAGGTTTATTAATTCATAAGTAGTTTCCCTTTGGGAATTGGATTCCTAAGATTTATTAATTCTCAAGTAGTTCTCTACATATATCGACCCTTCCCCGTTCACAATTCTTAACAAATTGTCATTTTTTTAGCGACATGGCTGCTAGTGATATCGAGCTTATGGACTATGATTACTACGATGATGATTATGATGATTTTGCATGCGATGATGAGGTTGAATCTCTCCCCGAACTTGTCGATGACCAGACGACGGAAGAGAAAAACTATGCCGTATTAAAAGAATCAGACATCAAGCAACGTCAGGAGGAAGATATAACAGAAGTTTCCAACGTTCTTTCGATATCCAGAAACGCAGCAAGAATTCTTCTTCGTCACTGTAGATGGACTGTTAGCGAAGCCCTCGATAGCTGGTTTGCGAATGAAGAGGAGGTACGTAAATCAGCCGGCTTGATAGACCAGGACCACAAAATCGTTGTTTGTTCTTGCGAGGTTAAAAACTTTACATGTCCTATCTGTTATGAACGCGATTCTCGTAGAAATTTTTCTAGTGCTGCCTGTGGTCATCCTTTCTGCAATTCTTGCTGGTCGAAGTATTTAGAAGTAAGTATTGATGATGGTGCTTCTTGCTTGATCCTGAGATGTCCTGATCCGTCATGTCGAGTTGTTGTTGATCAAGATCTGATCAATTCTTTGAAGGAGTTGCCAGAGCAATATAAGGCGAAGTATGCGAGGTTCCTTCTTCGATCCTACGTCGAAGAGTGTGGGAAAAGGAGAATCAAGTGGTGCCCAGGTCCTGGATGCGAGAACGCAGTGGAGTTTTCTTCTGGGAATTGTGAAAACTTCGATGTGTTTTGTGATTGTTCGCATGAATTTTGCTGGAATTGTCCAGCGGATGAGGCTCATAGTCCCGTGGATTGCGAGAAGGTGGTAGAATGGAATAAGAAGAGCAGTAGTGAAGGGAATACTATTAATTGGATACTTGCTCATACGAAGCCTTGTCCAAAATGCAAGTCTCCTATTGAAAAAAAACAAGGATGTATGCATATGACTTGCAGGGCTCCTTGTAAATTTGAGTTCTGCTGGCTATGCCTTGGTGAATGGAAATCTCATGGAAATTTCTATATTTGCAATTCCTACAAAAAGGCTCAGAGAAGTGGACGTTATGCTCAAGAAAATCCATGGAAGATGGCTGAAGAAAATCCATGGAAGAGGTACATTCACTATTATGAAAGATGGACTGCAAATCAATCTTCGAGGAAGAAAGCACTAGCAGATTTGTATGAAGTGAAAACTGTGCATATGGTGAAGCTTTGTGGTATTTATCATAAATCCATTTCTGAATTGAAGGGAATAGAAGAGGCTTGGCTTCAGATAGTTGAATGCAGGAGAGTTCTGATGTGGAGTTATGTATATGGATATTATCTGTCAGAGAATGAGGAAACTAAGAAGAACATTCACCTCTTTGAGTACTTGCAGGGACAAGCAGAGATTGGCTTGGAAAGACTTCATCGATGTGCAGAAGTGGAAATGAGACCTTTCATTACCGATTATGAAAATCTACCAACACCAAAAGAGTTCCACGATTACTATTTGAAGTTGATCAATCTAACTACTGTAACTAAAAATTACTTCCAGAATCTCGTCAGAGGCTTGCAGAACGGCCTGCAGAATGATGTTGAAACCTTTAGCATAAAGCCATCTTTGTTTTTTAGGATTACAAGATTAATGATTTCTACAAAAAAGCTGTTATTCTTAAAATAGAAGTAATGAATTTGATAGAATTATTTGGGTTTCTCTTCATTGAAGGAGATCCCATGAATATCAATTCCAACTGATATTTTATAAATAATCATGTATTCATAGTATGTGATTATCAATAAAATTACCAATAGAATATATAGATCATTGATGAAATCTTTTTCTGATAATTTTTTCCAGTTTATAATATATTAACTAATCCTATTAATATTAGAACTAAGAATCCAATTATAAAATTGAAATAAAAACCTTTATCATTTCCTTCTCATCCTTTTAAAACAGATTATATAGATATAAACAAATTGATCCGAGTTTAATAGTTGGATAGCTCATAATAACATTTCAGGTTCAAGCTCTACACGTAAATTTTAATATTAAAAATTGATTTCGAATTATTAAAAATATATAATAAACTCAAACTTACTTTAAAGTTTAACTAAACACAAATTCATTAATATTATAAGTAAACTAAAATTTAGCTCTCTCAAACTCATATATATTATAATGAATTGATTTAAATTTAAATTTTTTAATATTATTTTATCAAATAAAATTTATGTTTAAATTGTAACTTCATTAAGGCCTAAATAATTAATATTAGTTCATATTTATATTTAAAACTCTAAACTTAGATATATATTTTTAATTTTTTACGATTATAGAGAATTCAATTCAATACATAAAAGACAATAATAAATTACAATAAAGTCTTTAAAATTTTTTTTATCAATAAAATATATAGTCTCACAATTTTAATTTTATATTACAAGTAAATATATTTTTATTTTTATTGAATATAATAATAAATATATTATATTTAATAAATATTTATTACAAATAAATTTTTATCATGTAAAATATAATATATATAAATATTATATATTAAAGTATTTAATTAAATATTTATATTTTAGTAGTATTATAAACTGATAAACACATATATATGCACTTACAGATTTAATCTAGTGGTAAAGTGTAGTGGTAAAGTGTATTTGAGTAAATTTGAGAGATTTTAAGTTCTAATTTTTCAATTTTGAGTCTCCATTTCAAAAAAGAAAATACACATATACAAAACGCAACTTCACATCAATAGTATTAAATAAAATATTATATATTTTTATTCATAAATTTTTTTTTATTTCACATTTTAATTTTTCATTAATTTAATTATGTTATGTATATAAAAGAAAAAAAATAAGAAATAAATATTTAATTTGATAAAAAATATTATTAAAATATAAATATTTATTTTAAAAACTATTTTATTAACAAAAACAAATATTACGAATTATATTACAATTTGTTGTTAACTTTTTCAAAATTCAATTTAATGTCTGGGCTATATTTATGATAAATAAAAATTATTAAATTTTATTATTAAAAAATTTTAAATTTTAAAATAAATATAAATTAATGTAAACGTTTAAATTATTCTATAGATGTAAAATATAATGTAAACTTTTCTTAAGTAAATATAATTAATTAATATAAGTCATTTCTTATGGCATTTTCTAACTGAAATCGCTTTACTATTTTCATTTTTAATCATATTGGTTGATTAAAGGTGCGGTAGAACAATTTTATGAGAGATATTTTTATCTCATTTTTTGTTAAGTTGTATAATGGGATTTTTGGTCACGAGTTGATCCTGAATTCCATATTAATTATTAATATTTCTAGTTCTGTATTACTAATTGAGTCTAATTCTCTTTAGACTTTTAATTCGGGTGCCACAAACTTTGTAACAAAGGATAGTGATGCCTTCGTGGAATTCCAATGAATTCCTCAAGGGGCAAGAATGATTTATATTTGAATTAACACGAAAGTCGAGATGAAGAGTATAGGTACTTGCAAGTTAGCCATGCGTGGTGAGCGAACTCTGCTCCTACACGATACCTTTTTTCTCCTCAAATTTGTCAAAATTTAATTTCTATTTTAGTGTTGATCAAACTTGGTTTTAGTGTTAATTTTTATGAACACGGTGTGGATTTATTTTTGGAAACAAGTCTTTATAGTTCCGATTTTTTCATGGATGCTTAGGTTTGCCGAAATCTCCTTCCTAAATTGGAGGGAGAGTTTGATTTCCTTATTTGTTCATGAATGTTCTTCCTTTTATTGTTAGATGTAATTTTCTCATTTTGTTTGCTAGAATTTTATTTTATTTTATTTTATTTATAATGATTCCTATTTTACTTTCTTTCAATTATGGTAATTTAATTTTGGTAAGTGAACACTAAAGAAGGGAAGAAAGTACATTCTTGCCTTATTTTGCATACATGGTCGACCCTCTTCTGTCGGCAGAGTTTTTGCTTTGGTGGATCATTAGACTAACCCTAAAAGGCTATGGTGGAGCCAATTTTCTTTTGGAGGACCAAAGAGCTTATTTAAAGACCATTTGCAAGAGTCATGGGCCTAAAGGCCTTACAATGGGAATTAGATTTTTAATTATTATTTTAATTATTTTTGGAGATGTAATTTAATTATTTTCTCCCATTTCCTTTCTTTAATTGTAAGATCTTGAGATGTACTTCTTTTCTCCTCCCATTCTTTGAATGCTTTAATTTTTATATCTCACCAAATATGCATGGAAACTAAAAATTAATAAGCTTAGATAAATCACTTGGTAACCCAAGAGTAATTTTATATGGCATGGAAATGAATAATGATCTTAGAACAAATTTACTATAAAATTGAGTTTAAGATATATGTTTAAAATCCTAGTGAATCCTTTGCTGCTATGTGTCGAATTGAACATCCATATGTTTAAGAATTCACACTTGTATGTACCTCTCCCATGCCGCCTGATGCTGACGTTGATGGTTCTGACTGCTTTTGCAAAACTACCGTTGCTGACTTGTGGCTCTCTTTGCATTGCACGTCCCTCTACGACGACACTCCACGCTCGACACTCGACTCCTCTCACCTCTGCTCGCGCCGCTCGTTGTCGCACCATCGCTTGGTTCCTTTATTTCACGCCCCTTTCTCTCTTTTGAACTTAATCAAAAGAGTTAAGGTTAGTTTTTATTTTTGTATTAAATGGAGGTTTTAAATATTTTTATGGATGATTTGTGAAAAAATATTATTTTATTAACATTCATGTTTATTATTATTGAATGTTTTGCTATATTAATGTTAAATTTATTAAATTGATAGCTAAGTAGTATTAGGTTTGTTAAATTAATGGGTAATTAGTGTTCAACTTGTTAAATTTGTATATAATTAAAGTTGACATTGTCTAATTAGAATTGAATTAGTGCAGAAATTGTTAAATTAATTTTGAATGAGTGTAAAATTTATTAAATTGATAGATAATTATTGTTGAAATTTTTAATTAGTATTGGGTTTGTTAAATTAATATATAATTAGAGTTAAATTTATTTAATTAGAATTCAATTAGTGTAGGAATTATTAAATTGATATTACATGAGTGTAAAGTTTGTTAAATGGATAGATAATCAGTGTTAGAGTTATTAATTAGTATTGAATTTATTAAATTAATGGGTGTGTTGATTTGTTAAATTAGAGTTAAATTTGTTTAACTAGAATTAAATTAGTGTAGATATTGTTAAATCGATGTTAAATGAGTATAAAATATGTTAAATTAATGGATAATTAGTGTTGAATTTATTAAATTTGTGTATAATTAGATTTGGATTGATTTAATTGGAATTAAATTAATGTAAAAATTATTAAATTGATGTTGAATAAGCCTAAAATTTATTATGAATTTGATATGATGAAATGAGTTGGGATTAATTTATATGAATTA
Organism: Manihot esculenta; assembly: GCF_001659605.2. Classification (NCBI taxonomy): domain Eukaryota; kingdom Viridiplantae; phylum Streptophyta; class Magnoliopsida; order Malpighiales; family Euphorbiaceae; genus Manihot; species Manihot esculenta. Next base: position 22,264,490 of record NC_035171.2, read on the forward strand.
TTTATTATGAGTTGACATTGGAATGAGTTAGAATTGATTAACATGAATTAGTGTTGCTTATGTACATTGATTTCTAAAATGGATTATTACTATGTTGTTGAATTTTTAGATTATGGATTATTACTATGTTGAATTTTTGGATTATGTGTATTGATTAGTAATGAATTATGTACATTGTATTTATTTTATTTTGAACAAATTAATATTAAATTTGAATTTATTATAATTGATATTAAATCATAAAAAATTTTATTGTGGGGTGGTTAAGTTTTTTGGTTATTGGGTTATGTACATTTATTAGTAATAGGATTATTTATATTGATTCTAAACTTAATTAGTATTGAATTATTGGATTTTTATATTTATTTTAGAGAATAAAAATTGATGGTGATTTATTATTGTTCTTGTTAAAATTAATATTAAATTAGTATTGTGTTATTGTGAAGTACTATGTTAGTATTAGATTGCTTTGATTTATAAATGGATTAATTTCTCTAAATTATCTTGAATTATTTATATAAGTGGATTGATTTATATGAATCTACTTATTAGATGTACTAGATTATGGCCATAAAAAAAATATTATTTTTCAAGAAAAACAAGTGGAGAGTAAGTTTCGTACAAAGTTGATATTTGATAGAGAATTTCAAATTTTTATTTTTATTTTTATTATTGTTGCATTCACAAATTTAATCTAAGTAGTAAATGAATCTGAGTGAATCTGAGAGATATGAGAATTTAATCTAAGTAGTAAATGAATCTGAGTGAGTCTGAGAGATATGAGATTGTGTTGCACCAATCTCCAATTCCATTTCAAAAAAAAAATACATTATAGTTATATTCATTATTTATAAGAAAGCATTTAAATTTTATTTTCAAACTATACATATGTTTAACAATTTATTATAGTAAATAAAATAATTACTATATATATATAATATTATGAAGAAATTTCTTAAAATATGAATTGGTCTTTATAAAAAATAAAATAAAAATTTAATTGGTATGTCATTTCTTTTATGATATTTATGCTAAATCTAAAAGTAAAAAAGAGAGGAATAATGTAATTAATAAATTTATTTAATCTTTTTTAAATTAATTGTAGAGTTTATCTAAATTTAAAACTCTTAATCCTAATTGTACCTAAATTCTTTTTGAATTTTTTTTTATTGTTATAAATAAATTTTAAAGAATGGGTTTTTTCACACTTTCAAGTATCCCATCAGAATGGGTTAATTTTATATTTTAGATATAATATAAATCAATTTTAAAGAATGGGTTATTTTTATATTCTATATATAATATGTAAAACAAAAGGAAAAAAAAATGGATTGTCAAAAAAAGTATATGGTTAAGTTCTATAATTACAAATTATCTTCTATTTTGATTTAATAAAAAGATAAGAATTAATTATATAAATTAAAATATTTAAATTAATTTAATTTGAATTTGAATTTGTTTATCTAAATCAATTTTAAAGTTTAAATAAATTTAAAATTCGTAATCTACTTAACTTTTACTTAATTAAATTTTTATTGTTATCTAAAAAAAAAAATTTAATTATGTATTTATGAATCTATTTATTTTTAAATTTAAAATTTCGAAAATTAACCCGATATTATGAGACAGCTAAGCAAACAAATACTTTAAATCCTCGTAACTAAATATTGTTCTGCTATACTTGAGCTTTAGTAATTGATAAGTTTGTTTCGTTTCAGGAATCGGATTCGAAATTTGAAAAGGTTTATAAAGATAATTGCTTTTCTTTCTAAGAAATAGATCTCAAATTCCTCGATCACGTCCATGCCTGTATATATATATCGATCCTGCCCCGTTCACAATTCTTAACATGATAATCATTCTTTTAATGTTCTTTTAGCCGGATCTACACATGGCTGCCATCGATAACGAGCTTATAGACTATGATTTCGACGATGATGATTATCTCCCATGTGATGATTTTGACGCTACTTCTAACAGCGATGAATCTCTCCCTGAACTCGTCGATGACCAGACCGGGGAAGAGAGAAAGTATGCCATATTGAAAGAATCAGACATCAGGCAACGTCAGGAAAAAGATATAACAGAAGTTTCCGAAGTTCTCTCGATACCCAGGAATGCAGCAAGCATTCTTCTTCGTCACTGTGGATGGACTGTTAGCGAAGCCCTCGATAGGTGGTTTGCTAATGAAGAGGAGGTATGTAAATCAGCTGGCTTGATAGAACAGGACCTCAAAATCGTTGTTGCTTCTTGCGAGGTTGGAGACCTTACATGCCATATCTGTTATGAAAGCGATTCTCCTGCAAAATTTTCTAGTGCTGCCTGTGGTCATCCTTTCTGCAATTCTTGCTGGTCGAAATATTTAGAAGTAAGTATTGATGATGGTGCTTGTTGCTTGATCCTGAGATGTCCTGATCCGTCTTGTGGAGTTGTTGTTGATCAAGACCTGATAAACTCTTTCAAGGAGTTGCCTGAGCAATATAAGGCCAAGTATGCTAGGTTTCTTCTTCGATCCTATGTCGAAGAGTGTGGGAAAAGGAGAATCAAGTGGTGCCCAGGTCCTGGATGCGAGAACGCAGTGGATTTTTCTCCGGGGCATTGTGAAAACTTCGATGTGTTGTGTGATTGTTCGCATGAATTTTGCGGGAATTGTCCGGCGGACGAGGCTCACAGTCCGGTGGATTGCGAGACGGTGGCAGAGTGGAGTAAGAAGAACAGTAACGAATGTTGTACTGTGAATTGGATAGCTGCTAATACGAAGCCTTGTCCCAAATGCAAGTCTCCTATTGAAAAAAACCAGGGATGCATGCATATGACTTGCAGGGCTCCTTGTAACTTTGAGTTCTGCTGGCTATGCCTTGGTAAATGGAGAACTAGTGGATATTTCCATTCTTGCAATTCCTACGAAAAGGCGAAGAGTAGACTTTATGCTGAAGATAATCACAGGAAAGAGATGGCTGAAGAAAATCCATGGAAGAGGTACATTCACTATTATGAAAGATGGACTGCAAATCAATCTTCGAGGAAGAGAGCTCTAGCAGACTTGGATGAAGCGAAAACTGTGCAGATGGTGAAGCTTTGTGATGTTTATCATAAATCCATTTCTGAATTGAAGGGAATAGAAGAGGCTTGGCTTCAGATAGTTGAATGCAGGAGAGTTCTGAGGTGGAGTTATGTATATGGATATTATCTGTCAGAGAAAGAGGAAACTAAGAAGAACATTCACCTCTTTGAGTACTTGCAGGGACAAGCAGAGATTGGCTTGGAAAGACTTCATCGATGTGCAGAATTGGAATTGATACCTTTCATTCCTTATTATAGAGATCGACCAACACCAAAAGAGTTTCACGATTACTATTTGAAGTTGATCAATCTGACTACTGTCACTAAAAATTACTTCCAGAATCTCGTTAGGTTCTTTCAGAATGGCCTGTGTGCTGTTTGATGCTCGTAGCATTAGGTTAACAAGAATCTAAGGTCCAAAAGCAAACAGTCATCATTTCCAACTTATATTTTAGGGCTACTATTGAAAAAAATAATCCAGAATTTTGCTAGCACATGCAATTTAATCCAAAATTTGAAATTTATTTACGACTTTTATCCAGATTGAATTTTTAGATTGGGGGAAGTGTGTTGCAAGTCAGCTGAAACCCTAACTATGAACTAGGACACTCCCACTCAATTTGATAATTCAATTTGGATAAAATTCCAAACAAATTTCAAAAATATTAGGTTGTTTTTATATTAAGCACAATAAAAAGAGAGTGAAAATTATTTAAAGTAATCCTGTTTGGTTTTAATTTCATATCCATTAATTTACAAGCAACTAATTTTGTGACATTTTTTAAGGAATTTTTTAAAGGATTTTAAACAATTACAATCGAAAAAGAATTGTAATAGAAAGAGACTGAATTGGTCCAGTGGACCGAATTCAATTTTGCTACATGAATTTATTTTTTAATAAATTGTTAAATGAGTTAATCAATAATTAATCAAAGGTTGAAATTGATGTCTTCAAAATTCAAATTATTATACACTTACTAGTTATGGTGAGGAAAAAGGTCAAACACCATCGTCTTTAAAAAAATTATTATAAAACAATAATAAAAAAATAATTTTATAGTTTTTTATATTAAAAATTATTTAAAAAATTTATATTTATGTATAAAATTTCTTCTTAAAACTATTGATTTAACCCCATAGCATTGTTGAAAAAAAGATCGCTTTATCCGGATGCAAGGAAAATTGAATTCATGTAATAGGATAAAGGTTTCCTTAGCCTGAAAGAAACAATTCAATTTTAATTGTAATTTAATAAACATTTAAGTTTAAAAAAAATATTATTTTTAAATACAATTTCATTAAATTTATAATTTTAAAAGATATATTTTAAAATAATTTTTAAATTTATAATTAAATCTATCATTTTAAAATTATGTTTAAAAATAATATTTTAAATATATAGTTTTAAATTTATGTTTAAAATAATACTTTAAATATATGATTTTAAATTTGTGTTTAAAAATAATTTTTTTAGAAATTTAAGTATTTATTAAAATATTTTTTAAAAAATTTAAATTTGTAAAATAAATATTTTTTAAAATTTAATTATTTATTAAATTATAATTAAAATTGAATTATCTAAAGTGAAAATGTTAAAATATAATAATGCAAAATATATATTTTATCAAAATAAAAATAAAATAACAATGATGAGGGACAGTCAGCCTTTCAGTCATGATAGCAAGATTAGATCTAAAACTTGTAACGACCCCAAAATGGACCGTCACCGGCGCTAGGATTCAGGTCAGCTTAAGGCCGCCAGAACCCGTAGCAAGCCTGCTATACTCTCTGTGTACCTGTAAAACTCATACATGATCATACATTTTCTGTGAACATAAAAACTCTTTTCTGAACCAAGGCTTAACCTGTGCATGCACTATCTCTATACTATGTACTCTGTACTCATGTACTCTGTGTACTCTGTACCCCTGACTAGAGCTTGCTCTAGATGGGTTAACTCATAACTGTTAAGCCTGGTTTTTCACATACAGTAAAACCCATATACATATACAGATCATGTACAAAACATACATCACTGAGTCAAGCACAGTTCTAACTTTATACACAACTATTACATCTCTTTAATATTACATGTCCACTCTAAGCTATTACAAATCTCTTTACTCTTCCTGTACTCTGCTGGACTGTCCCTGTACACTGTACACTGAACCTGCAAAACTGGGGTTAAGGGAGTGGGATGAGCTCTATAGCCCAGTGAGTAGAACAGTAAAACATCTCAGTAAAATATGATCTCATGGAATGCACCATAGCACAGACAAGCCACATCAAGAGTAAACCTGTCACCACATAGTCCCAGTAACTCTGTGCCAGGGCGTAGAATCGAGCACCTGGTCTTCCTGTCATATATGTATATGTGTATATAACACCTCTGTACTTACCATTGCCAGGGCGTAGTCAAAGGCTCCTGGACTTCTCTATACCTGCCAGGGCGTAGTCAAAGGCTCCTGGACTTCCTGTCTGAGACTATTGGATCATTCAGCATTCACCCACATCACCAAAGAACGATGCAATGCAACATATTCGTGGATACTAATGCAATCAACCTATGGCATAATCATGATGCATGAGATATGCTAAAACATTCCATTGTGCAAGTAAAAGAGTTAAGTTTAGTTCCACTCACCTCTGGCTAACTGGACTGACTCTGCAGGCTCTGAAAACTCTGGAGCAGAACTCACTGCTGCTCTCTCTGGTTCCTCTGGTATGTACCTATACAGATAGACTGAAATGAGGGACCAACCTAGCTTATGACCAACTCTATTAAACTCCCCAAGAATCCCCTTACACTCACTCTAACATCCATGCAAAGCATGCAAAAGAAAGCTGGACAGAACACTTTCGGCGGCCGAAAGTCCTCTCCAGAGACGAAACTCAAGCACCTTCGGCGGCCGAACTTCCATTTTCGGCAGCCGAACCCTTTCGGGGGCAAGTTTCGAAGGCCAAAAGGCACTCCAGAGACGAAAGTCTCTAACCTTCGGCGGCACCTTCGGCGGCCGAACTTCCCTCCAGAGCCGAAAGGCTAAAAGCTCGGGGGCAAGCTTGGGCAGCCGAAGCCACCTCCTCACACCTCCTCAGGGGTTCGGCGGCCGAATGTACCTTCGGCTGCCGAACCTGAGTTCATCAGCAGGGCAGAAACTTGCCCTGCCTCTCGCCAAATGCACCAAACTCCCCTCCAACTTCACACCACACTTCCTCAACTTGCATACACTCATGTATATGCTCAAAGGGGTCAAAAACTACCTAAAAACCCCAAAAACACAACGCAAACAACACAGAAATAAGCTCGATGCACAAAATCAACAAAACCTTACACAAAACCCTATCCATGCACCTCTCTCTCTACACCCCATAAAACCTTCAGAAAACATACAAACAAGCTCAGGATCTTCACTTACCTTGTGAAAACAAGTAGATGAAGGATCCTCACGTGGAGTTTTGGAGCAACTTTCCTTCAAACTCTCCAAACTTCACAAACTTTGAGTGTTTAGTTTAAAACCTTCAAAAGATCATAAAAACTACTCAAATCTTTGCATGATTTAATGAAAACATGAAGAACTACTCACAAAGGGCAGGATCTCACCTCAAAAGACAAAAGAAACGGTGTTCTTACCGCTTCAACCGACTGAGGGCCATTTATAGGTGGTTGGCCAGACCACCTTCGGCGGCCTATCGTGAAACCGAAAGCCATGCATGTTCGGCGGCCGAACCTCAACTTCGGCGGCCGAACCTGGCTTTTCTGCCTTGGTTCATTTCACTCAAAAACTCATTTCCTTATGCTTAAAACTTAATGAACATATCAAAACATGTGAGAAAAACATAAATCAAACCCTGCTAGAGACCTCCGACATTAGAAACTCCATTGGAAAGTAGAAGTCCGATGCCGGGCTCGAGCCGGGTATTACATTCTCCCCCCCTTAAGAACATTCGTCCTCGAATGATCCTAAAACAAACAATGAACACATAAAAAGGAGGAAACTAACCTCAAAACAAATATGGATACTGCTGGAGCATAGACTCCCGCGTCTCCCAGGTGCACTCTTCTAGATTATGGTGGTTCCACAGGACTTTCACCATCGGAATTTCCTTGTTCCTTAGCTGTCTGATCTGTGTGTCCAGAATCCGCACTGGCTGCTCTATATAGGTGAGATCTGTATGAATCTCCACCTCAGACTCTATCCCAACTTTTACTGCCTGAAGTGGGGGCTTTAGAATCCGAAGCCTGTGCTTTTGACTGTTTCTGAATATTGGCACTAGCTTCCATTTTTCTGGCTGCGTCTACTATAGTGTGGAAACTCTCCTTTTCTGCTGGAAGAATCAAGGAAGAATACCTGGGATGCAGTCTCATCGTATATCTCCTTGCCTTCTTCTGATCAGTATCATAGGCTTGACCCACATACTGAAGCAAATCCAGGAACGTATCTGTGAATTCATCAACGCTCATCTCATCTGTCTGTCTCAACTGTTCGAATTCAATTACTTTTATCTCCCTAGAACTATCAGGAAAAGCCCACCCTGCAAACTCATTGGCGAACTCTCCCCAAGACATACTGGTCATCCTAGGTTCCACATAGTTCTTGAACCATTCTCTGGCCTTTTTACATTTCAGTGTAAACCCTACCATCTCAATGGCTCTACTATCATCAGCTCCCAACTCACTGGTTATCATCCTAACTGATCTAAGGTATTCAAATGGATCATCTCCCGTGTTATATTTCGGAGCATCCAATTTCAAGTACTCCGTCATTTGGACTTTACCTCCAGATGAGCTAGGTTGATGTCTGTCAACAATAGGGGCTCCTGGTTCTGGTGGTGGTACTGGGTCATTTGGTTCTGGATGTGCTGCACTTAGATGGGTAAGGGAAGATGGATACATAGGATATGGGGGATAGTAAGGAGGATAAGGCATATATGGCATGTACGGGGGATATGGGACAAAACTAGAGTACTCCGACATACCTCCCATCGGATACTCTAGGTCCTGAGGAAAGGCTGGATAGCTAAAACCTGAGGCCTGAGCGCCTCCCTGCGACTCTCCCATACCTTCCTCAAATCTGCCTATACCCATGCTATCATCTCTCGACTGGTCAATCTCCATAGCCTCCCTCCTTTCCTCTGATCTTCCTCCCCTAGCTGTACCTCTTCTGCTCTCGTCTACAGACCTTCTAGGGTCTATTGACGTACCTTCCCTGCTAGTTCTCTGCGACCTTGCCCTGGGCAATGCAGGAGGACGAGCAGCTGGTCTCTCACTCTCTGGTGGGACTCCAGTCAATCGAGCTGATCGATGAGTTCCTCTCATCTTTACTCTGGAAACACAACATATAACATAACACTTTAGCACAAAAACATCACACATCAGTAATACACATGCAAAACTCATGGCATATCATAGCATATAGGACTCAAGACCCTATCCTAGTGGACATGATTTCCTATTATGCTTGACCACTTCTAACCTGTCTGAGCCCGACACTGTCTCTATAGGTCCGATCATGTGAACCTAGGGCTCTGATACCAATCTGTAACGACCCCAAAACGGACCGTCACCGGCGCTAGGATTCAGGTCGGCTTAAGGCCGCCAGAACCCGTAGCAAGCCTGCTATACTCTCTGTGTACCTGTAAAACTCATACATGATCATACATTTTCTGTGAAAATAAAAACTCTTTTCTGAACCAAGGCTTAACCTGTGCATGCACTATCTCTATACTCTGTACTCTGTACTCATGTACTCTGTACTCTGTACTCTGTACCCCTGACTAGAGCTTGCTCTAGATGGGTTAACTCATACCTGTTAAGCCTGGTTTTTCACATACAGTAAAACCCATATACATATACAGATCATGTACAAAACATACATCACTGAGTCAAGCACAGTTCTAACTTTATACACAACTATTACATCTCTTTAATATTACATGTCCACTCTAAGCTATTACAAATCTCTTTACTCTTCCTGTACTCTGCTGGACTGTCCCTGTACACTGTACACTGAACCTGCAAAACTGGGGTTAAGGGAGTGGGATGAGCTCTATAGCCCAGTGAGTAGAACAGTAAAACATCTCAGTAAAATATGATCTCATGGAATGCACCATAGCACAGACAAGCCACATCAAGAGTAAACCTGTCACCACATAGTCCCAGTAACTCTGTGCCAGGGCGTAGAATCGAGCACCTGGTCTTCCTGTCATATATGTATATGTGTATATAACACCTCTGTACTTACCATTGCCAGGGCGTAGTCAAAGGCTCCTGGACTTCTCTATACCTGCCAGGGCGTAGTCAAAGGCTCCTAGACTTCCTGTCTGAGACTATTGGATCATTCAGCATTCACCCACATCACCAAAGAACGATGCAATGCAACATATTCGTGGATACTAATGCAATCAACCTATGGCATAATCATGATGCATGAGATATGCTAAAACATTCCATTGTGCAAGTAAAAGAGTTAAGTTTAGTTCCACTCACCTCTGGCTAACTGGACTAACTCTGCAGGCTCTGAAAACTCTGGAGCAGAACTCACTGCTGCTCTCTCTGGTTCCTCTGGTCTGTACCTATACAGATAGACTGAAATGAGGGACCAACCTAGCTTATGACCAACTCTATTAAACTCCCCAAGAATCCCCTTACACTCACTCTAACATCCATGCAAAGCATGCAAAAGAAAGCTGGACAGAACACTTTCGGCGGCAGGTTCGGCGGCCGAAAGTCCTCTCCAGAGACGAAACTTAAGCACCTTCGGCGGCCGAACTTCCATTTTCGGCAGCCGAACCCTTTCGGGGGCAAGTTTCGGAGGCCAAAAGGCACTCCAGAGACGAAAGTCTCTAACCTTCGGCGGCATCTTCGGCGGCCGAACTTCCCTCCAGAGCCGAAAGGCTAAAAGCTCGGGGGCAAGCTTGGGCAGCCGAAGCCACCTCCTCACACCTCCTCAGGGGTTCGGCGGCCGAATGTACCTTCGGCTGCCGAACCTGAGTTCATCAGCAGGGCAGAAACTTGCCCTGCCTCTCGCCAAATGCACCAAACTCCCCTCCAACTTCACACCAGACTTCCTCAACTTGCATACACTCATGTATATGCTCAAAGGGGTCAAAAACTACCTAAAAACCCCAAAAACACAACGCAAACAACACAGAAACAAGCTCGATGCACAAAATCAACAAAACCTTACACAAAACCCTATCCATGCACCTCTCTCTCTACACCCCATAAAACCTTCAGAAAACATACAAACAAGCTCAGGATCTTCACTTACCTTGTGAAAACAAGTAGATGAAGGATCCTCATGTGGAGTTTTGGAGCAACTTTCCTTCAAACTCTCCAAACTTCACAAACTTTAAGTGTTTAGTTCAAAACTGTAACGACCCGAAAATCGGACCGCTACCGGCGCTAGGATCCAGATCGGCTTAAGGCCTCCGGGACCCGTAGCAAGCCTGACATATAACCTGTAAACCTGTATAATCCCATACATGATCAACAACATGCATAAAAATTTACACTTTTCTTTCATTCATTTCTCATATACCAAACTCAACCTGTGCATGCACTAAAACATAATCATAAACTTGACCCCTCTGTGGGATCTCATCAATGCCCCAATGGGCGATATACATGTGTTGTGTTGGCTAACATCTGTATCATCAAATATTTAAGATCATACATCAACAAGGGATTACAATACTCATAGGGTCAAGCACATCTATAACCTCAATATACCTCATTACATAACATACTGAAATCTCTTACATTACATCATAGTACAATTGTCATGTCCACAATCTAACTATTACATAGACATACTTCAAAACTCTGGCTAATCTCCTGGTCTACCCTGTACCTGCACATCTGGGGTTAGGGGAGAGGGGTGAGCTACAAAGCCCAGTGAGCAGAATAGAAGAAAACAACATTTAAAATCTCATGCCATCATGTAATGCAACACATCACAACAAATCACATCTCGGATGGTATTGTCACCTATAGTCCTCTACATAGTCCAACTGTGCCGGGACGTAGAATGGGTACAACCGGTCTTTCTCTTAACATAAAATATCATACAGTCCAACTGTGCCAGGAACGTAGAATGGGTACAACCTGGACTTTCTCTTACATCGTGCTAGGGACGTAGAATGGGTACAACCTGGACTTCCATACCATATCATGCCGTAACATCATCATGCCATATGAGGACTAAAGGATCATCCAATAACCAATCCACATCAACATCATAAATGCAATGCAACATATTCGTGAATACTAATGCAAACAACCTACTATATCTCATGGCATTCATGATGCATGGATCATGCTCAAAATTCATAGTTCATTTAATTTAAAACTTAAGGTTTATTCCACTCACCTCTGGCTAGCTCTGACAAACTCTGTAGCAGCTGGCTCACTGCTGGGGTCCTCGGTTCCTCGGGTCCGAACCTACACAGGTGGACTCCAATGAGGGACCAAACATACATAAACATAACTCTAATATACTCCCCAAAAACCCCTTAAAACATCATAAAACAATTACATAAAAACATGCAAGAAATGGCTGGACAGGGCACTTTCGGCGGCTGGTTCGGCGGCCGAAAGTCCCTCCAGAGCCGAAAGTCAGGCAGGTTCGGCGGCACCTTCGGCGGCCGAAACTCCCAGACAGAGGCGAAACTCATGCATGTTCGGCGGCACCTTCGGCGGCCGAAAGTCCCAGACAGAGACGAAAGTCTCCTTTCGGGGGCAACTTCGGCAGCCGAAAGGCCTGCCTCCCCAGCCATGTTCGGCGGCCGAAAGCTCCTTCGGCTGCCGAACCTGGTTTCTGCCAAAGGGCAGAAACTTGGCTCCCTAATGCATTTATGCCTCCAAAACTATCCAATCATGCATAAACTTGTTCTAAAACATGCATACACATCATACATCACACCTAGGGGTCTCAAACTATCAAATACCCCAACTACAACACTTCAAACATGCCACATTGTTCAAAAACATAACATTTGCTTAAAACTCATACAACCCTATCCATGCCATTCTACCCCATAAAACAACTTAAAACATACAATGAGCTTAAGATCGGCTCTTACCTCTTGAAGATCGAGAGAGAGACGACCTAAACTCGGAGATCCAAGCAAAAGAGCTCCTGAGTTCCCAAAGCTCCAAAACTTGTCTTAAATGCTCAAAACTTGCAATGAGAGGTGAAAACTCAAGAAAAATGGAGGAGATTTGGAGAAAGAACACAAGATCTGGGGAGAGGGAGGTCGGAAGCTAGCTATGGCTGAAAATGGGAGAAAGCTCGCCCCATTTCGGCTAAGTGACCCTTTTATAGGTGGCTGGCCAGGCCACGTTCGGGGGCCGAAAGTGCTTCCGCATGCATGCCATGTTCGGCGGCCGAACCTGAACTTCCCTCACTCATGCTTTCGGAGGCCTAACGTGCCTCCAAAACGCATGCATGTTCGGCGGCCGAACTTGACTTTCGGCGGCCGAACCTGGGTTTTCCTCCAAAGACTTTTCATGCAAAAACTCATTTAATTTTCATACTTAAAACCATGAAATACCTTAAAACATTTTATGAAAACATGTTTCTACCCTACTAGAGGCTTTCGACATCCGAGATTCCACCGGACGGTAGGAATTCCGATACCGGAGTCTAGCCGGGTATTACATTCTCCCCCCCTTAAGAACATTCGTCCCCGAATGTACCTCAACTAGCACACATAGCATGGCATAAAACATAACATACATACATAGCACATAAACACATAGAGACCTAACCTTAAAAGAGATGAGGGTACTGCTGGAGCATAGACTCCCGTGTCTCCCAAGTGCACTCTTCCAAATTGTGGTGGTTCCACATGACTTTCACCATCGGGATTTCCTTGTTTCTTAACTTTCTGATCTGGGTGTCTATGATCCGTACTGGCTGTTCAACATAGGTGAGATCCTCTTGGACCTCCACATCAGGCTCACTAAGAACCTTGCTCGGATCTGACACAAACTTCCTCAACATTGAAACATGGAAAACCGGATGGATTCTTTCCATTGAAGCAGGTAAATCCAGCTTGTACGACACATTCCCAATCTTTTGCAAGATTTCAAAGGGTCCGATGTATCGTGGGGCTAGTTTACCTTTCTTCCCAAAGCGAACCACTCCTTTCATTAGAGACACCTTGAGCAATACCAGGTCCCCCTCCTGAAACTCTAACTGTCTTCTGCGGACGTCTGCATAGCTCTTCTGTCTGCTGGCAGCAGTCTTGATTCTCTCTCTGATTATGGGTACCACCCTGCTGGTGATCTCTACTAGCTCAGGCCCTGCCAAGGCCTTTTCTCCAACTTCCTCCCAGCAAACAGGTGATCTGCACTTCCTTCCGTACAAAGCTTCATATGGAGCCATCCCGATGCTAGCATGATGGCTGTTGTTGTAGGCAAACTCCACCAAAGGTAGATGCTGCCTCCAAGAACCGCCAAAGTCCAGCACACACATTCTGAGTATATCCTCGATAGTCTGGATGGTCCTTTCTGACTGTCCATCAGTCTGGGGGTGGAAGGCAGTACTGAAATCTAACCTAGTACCCATGGCGTTCTGCAGACTCCGCTAAAATCTGGTGGTGAACTGGGGCCCTCTATCTGACACTATCGAAACAGGAACCCCATGCAGCCTGACGATCTCATCCACATATACCTGCGCCAACTTGTCCACAGAGTAGCCACTCCTGACAGGGATGAAGTGAGCAGATTTGGTGAGTCTGTCCACAATCACCCATATGGAGTCCACTCTGTTGGACGCCGCCGGTAACCCCACTACGAAGTCCATAGCTATATTTTCCCATTTCCACTCTGGAATAGGTAGCGGGTTAAGCATTCCAGCCGGCTTCTCATGTTCCAGCTTCACCCTTTGACACACTTCGCAGGCTGACACGAACTGTGCCACTTCTTTCTTCATAGCTGGCCACCAATAAACCTTCTTTAGATCTTGATACATCTTGGTGGCTCCGGGGTGAATGTTGTATCTTGCATTATGAGCCTCCCTCATAATGTCTCCTTTTAGCCCTATGTCATCTGGTACACATAGTCTGCTCCCATAGCGGAGGATCCCCTTGCTGTCGAATCTGAACTCACTATCATTGCCGGACTGAACAGTCCTGGCAATCTTCACTAACTCCGGGTCCTCATGCTGTTTCTGAGCCACCTGCTCCAGAAACACGGGTGCCACTCTCATCTGGGCCACCAAGGCACCTGTACCAGATAACTCCATCTGTAGACCTTCCTCAATGAGCTTGTAAAACTCCTTCACCACTGGCCTCCTCTCTACCGATATGTGGGATAAACTACCGAGTGATTTCCGGCTTAAGGCGTCTGCCACAACATTCGCCTTACCCGGATGGTACTGAATCTTGCAATCATAGTCACTCAGCAGTTCCACCCATCTCCTCTGTCTCAAATTCAAATCTCTTTGACTCAGGATGTATTGCAGGCTCTTATGATCTGTGAAGATCTCACATTTTACCCCATAGAGGTAGTGCCTCCACATCTTGAGTGCAAAGATTACTGCTGCCATCTCTAGGTCATGTGTGGGGTAATTCAACTCATGCTTCTTTAGCTGCCTAGAAGCATAAGCGATCACCCTCTCCTTCTGCATTAGTACACAACCCAGTCCCACACGGGATGCATCACAAAAGACCGTAAAGTCCTCATCACTAGATGGCAGAGCTAAAACTGGTGCTGAAGTCAACCTCTTCTTAAGCTCTTCAAAACTCTCTTCGCACTGGTCGGTCCACAAAAACTTCTGATTCTTCCTGGTTAGTCTGGTCAGAGGAGCTGCTATCTTTGAGAAGTCCTGCACGAACCTCCTGTAGTAACCTGCCAAACCCAAGAAACTTCTAATCTCTGTCACTGAAGTGGGTCTGGGCCAGTTAGCCACAGTTTCTGTCTTCTTGGGGTCCACCTCAATCCCATTCTCTGACACTACATGCCCCAAGAACGAAATGCTCCTCAGCCAGAACTCACATTTAGAGAACTTGGCATACAAGCCATGTTCCCTCAAGGTCTGCAAGACCAACCGCAGATGATGGGCATGCTCCTCTGCATTCCTGGAATACACTAAGATATCATCTATGAAGACAATAACAAAGTGATCCAGGTACTGGCTAAACACTCTGTTCATGAGATCCATGAATGCTGCAGGGGCGTTGGTTAACCCGAACGGCATTACAAGGAACTCAAAATGCCCATATCTGGTCCTGAAGGCTGTCTTCGGCACATCCTCATCCCTTATCCTTAGCTGATGGTACCCCGATCTCAGATCTATTTTGGAGAAACAACCTGTTCCAGCTAGCTGGTCGAATAGATCGTCGATCCTTGGCAGAGGGTACCTATTCTTGGTAGTGACTTTGTTCAACTGCCTGTAGTCGATACAAAGTCTAAGGGATCCATCCTTCTTCCTCACAAACAAGACCGGAGCACCCCAAGGTGAGGTACTCTATCGGATGAAGCCCTTTTCTACCAGCTCCTGCAATTGCTCTTTCAACTCCTTTAACTCGGCTGGGGCCATCCTGTAGGGAGGGATAGAGATCGGTCTAGTTCCAAGCACCAACTCTATCTCAAACTCTATCTCCCTAGCAGGTGGTAAACCTGGAAGCTCATCCGGAAAAACATCCTGAAAATCTCTGACAACTGGCACCGAGGCTGGCTCCCTGACCTGACTGTCTAGCTCTCTCACATGAGCTAAGTACCCCTGACATCCCTTCCTAAGCAACCTACGAGCCTGAAGAGCTGATATCAGACCTCTAGGTGTGCCCCTCTTGTCTCCTCTAAAGACGACCTCTGACCCGTCCTGATCTCTGAACCTGACTACCTTGTCTCTGCAGTCCAAGGTAGCTCCATGGGTAGATAGCCAATCCATCCCTAGAATGACGTCAAAGTCTGTCAAATCTAGAACCACAAGGTCGGCGGAGAGGCATCTTCCCTCAACAAAAACTGGACTGTACTGGCAGACTGACACTGCCACTGACGGGTCACACTTGGGTCCACTGACCCATAGGGGACACTCTAACCCAGAGACTATCAGACCCAACCTCTCAACGGCTCTCGGAGCAATAAATGAATGAGATGCACCCGGGTCCATTAATGCATACACATCAGAACACCCAATGACGAGATTACCTGACACCACGGTGTTGGATGTGTTAGCCTCCTACTGAGTCATGGTGAAGATCCTGGCTGGAGCTGATGGACCTTCACCTCGGGAACCAGAAGAAGAGGCTGCCCCTCTCCCTCTACCTCTGCCACTGCCCTGAGTTGTGGCTGGAGCCGCTGGCTGTGCCACACTACTAGAAGCTGTCTGCTGAGGCTGGCCCATAAAAGGCGCTCTAGGACACTCCCGAGCTATGTGTCCCTCCTGTCCACATCTGAAACATGTATTAGTCCCAGCTCGACACACTCCCCTGAGCGGTCTTCCACATCTCTGGCATTCTGTACCATCTGAGCCTGAGCTCGAGCCACCGCCAAAACCCAGACCGGATTTCAACTTGTTCCAAAACTTATTCTTCTTCGGCTTCCTGGTGGTGCTATCCCACCTCTTCTTACCTGAGCTCTGAGAAGAGAAACCTGGTCCTCCTCTGCCTGGGGTTTTAACCCCTGAAGATTGGGTCACTGACTGCTTCACTGACCCCTCAACTATAGCACTTGCTACCATTCTTCGAGCCATATCCACCACAGTGTGGAAACTTTCTCTCTCAGCTGACTGAATCAACGAGGAGTACCGGGAATGCAGCTTCATAACATACCTCTTGGCTTTCTTCGTATCTGTATCTAGAGCTTGCCCTGAAAAAGGCAATTGCTCTAAGAATTTATCCGTGAACTCCTCTACACCCATGTGCTCTGACTGCCTCAGTTGCTCAAACTCAATCATCTTCAGTTCTCTGGAACTGTCTGGAAAAGCCCATCCAGCGAACTCATTCGCAAATTCTTCCCATGTCATACCGTCTAGTTTCGGGTCCACATAACACTTGAACCATTCCCGTGCCTTCTTGCACTTTAAAGTGAACCCTGCCATCTGAATGGCCCTGCTGTCACTTGCCCTTAGCTCATCAGTTATTGTCTTCACCACTCTCAGATACTCAAAGGGGTCATCCCCTGACTTGTATTTGGGAGCATCTAGCTTGAGGTAATCTGTCATCTTTACCTTACTCCCATCAGCTGAGCTAGGTCTAGGAGGTTGAGTAACTGGGGCTGCTGGTTTTGTAGATGGTGGAGGTGGGGGTGCAGCATTCCCCGAGGTGGGGTTTGCCGGGTTTGGATAGAAGGGTGAGGGTGGATAAGCTGGGTATTGAGTGTAAGGTGGATAGAAAGGAGGATAAGGCATGTAGGTAGGGTAGGGGTTAAAGCTGGAGTAATCCGATGTACCTCCCATCGGATACCCTGAACCCTGTGGGAAGGGTGGATAATGGGGTTGAAAACCATACCCCGAGGCCTGAACGCCTCCCTGAGACTCCCCTGTCCCTTCTTCCTCCATGCTCACATCCAGGTTCCCATCCCTCCTCTGATCCTCTTCCATAACCTCCCTCACATCTGAAGAACTTCCTCCTCTATCTGTCCCCCTTCTGCTAGCATCAAAAGACCTTCTAGGGTCCCTTGACACTCTTTCTCTATTGGCTCTACAAGACATTGCCCTAGGCAATGTAGGAGGACGGGCGCTCGTGCCCTCATCCTCAGGTGGCACTCCAGTCAATCGTGCAGATCGACGAGTTCCTCTCATCCTGTTTTCTGAAAAACAGTACACATCAAGCAAGCATTAGCATCATATGGTTCATATGGGCACACATGAACCCTCATCACATACATCACATTCATATCATAGCATTAATGCACATGCATATTATCATGGCATTTCACATCATCATACAAGACAGGACTCCACATCCTATCCTAATAGACATGATCTTCCTATTGTGCTTGACCTTCTAGAACATCTATGAGCCCGACACTCTAGGTCCGACCATATGAACCTAGGGCTCTGATATCATTCTGTAACGACCCGAAAATCGGACCGCTACCGGCGCTAGGATCCAGATCGGCTTAAGGCCGCCGGGACCCGTAGCAAGCCTGACATATAACCTGTAAACCTGTATAATCCCATACATGATCAACAACATGCATAAAAATTTACACTTTTCTTTCATTCATTTCTCATATACCAAACTCAACCTGTGCATGCGCTAAAACATAATCATAAACTTGACCCCTCTGTGGGATCTCATCAATGCCCCAATGGGCGATATACATGTGTTGAGTTGGCTAACATCTGTATCATCAAATATTTAAGATCATGCATCAACAAGGGATTACAATACTCATAGGGTCAAGCACATCTATAACCTCAATATACCTCATTACATAACATACTGAAATCTCTTACATTACATCATAGTACAATTGTCATGTCCACAATCTAACTATTACATAGACATACTTCAAAACTCTGGCTAACCTCCTGGTCTACCCTGTACCTGCACATCTGGGGTTAGGGGAGAGGGGTGAGCTACAAAGCCCAGTGAGCAGAATAGAAGAAAACAACATTTAAAATCTCATGCCATCATGTAATGCAACACATCACAACAAATCACATCTCGGATGGTATTGTCACCTATAGTCCTCTACATAGTCCAACTGTGCCGGGACGTAGAATGGGTACAACCGGTCTTTCTCTTAACATAACATATCATACAGTCCAACTGTGCCAGGAACGTAGAATGGGTACAACCTGGACTTTCTCTTACATCGTGCTAGGGACGTAGAATGGGTACAACCTGGACTTCCATACCATATCATGCCGTAACATCATCATGCCATATGAGGACTAAAGGATCATCCAATAACCAATCCACATCAACATCATAAATGCAATGCAACATATTCGTGAATACTAATGCAAACAACCTACTATATCTCATGGCATTCATGATGCATGGATCATGCTCAAAATTCATAGTTCATTTAATTTAAAACTTAAGGTTTATTCCACTCACCTCTGGCTAGCTCTGACAAACTCTGTAGCAGCTGGCTCACTGCTGGGGTCCTCGGTTCCTCAGGTCCGAACCTACACAGGTGGACTCCAATGAGGGACCAAACATACATAAACATAACTCTAATATACTCCCCAAAAACCCCCTAAAACATCATAAAACAATTACATAAAAACATGCAAGAAATGGCTGGACAGGGCACTTTCGGCGGCTGGTTCGGCGGCCGAAAGTCCCTCCAGAGCCGAAAGTCAAGCAGGTTCGGCGGCACCTTCGGCGGCCGAAACTCCCAGACAGAGGCGAAACTCATGCATATTCGGCGGCACCTTCGGCGGCCGAAAGTCCCAGACAGAGACGAAAGTCTCCTTTCGGGGGCAACTTCGGCAGCCGAAAGGCCTGCCTCCCCAGCCATGTTCGGCGGCCGAAAGCTCCTTCGGCTGCCGAACCTGGTTTCTGCCAAAGGGCAGAAACTTGGCTCCCTAATGCATTTATGCTTCCAAAACTAACCAATCATGCATAAACTTGTTCTAAAACATGCATACACATCATACATCACACCTAGGGGTCTCAAACTATCAAATACCCCAACTACAACACTTCAAACATGCCACATTATTCAAAAACATAACATTTGCTTAAAACTCATACAACCCTATCCATGCCATTCTACCCCATAAAACAACTTAAAACATACAATGAGCTTAAGATCGGCTCTTACCTCTTGAAGATCGAGAGAGAGACGACCTAAACTCGGAGATCCAAGCAAAAGAGCTCCTGAGTTCCCAAAGCTCCAAAACTTGTCTTAACTGCTCAAAACTTGCAATGAGAGGTGAAAACTCAAGAAAAATGGAGGAGATTTGGAGAAAGAACACAAGATCTGGGGAGAGGGAGGTCGGAAGCTAGCTATGGCCGAAAATAGGAGAAAACTCGCCCATTTCGGCTAAGTGACCCTTTTATAGGTGGCTGGCCAGGCCACGTTCGGGGGCCGAAAGTGCTTCCGCATGCATGCCATGTTCGGCGGCCGAACTTGGGTTTCGGCGGCTGAACCTGAACTTCCCTCACTCATGCTTTCGGGGGCCTAACGTGCCTCCAAAACGCATGCATGTTCGGCTGCCGAACTTG
Source organism: Manihot esculenta (assembly GCF_001659605.2). Taxonomy (NCBI): domain Eukaryota; kingdom Viridiplantae; phylum Streptophyta; class Magnoliopsida; order Malpighiales; family Euphorbiaceae; genus Manihot; species Manihot esculenta. The sequence continues at coordinate 22,284,692 of NC_035171.2, forward strand.
ACTTTCGGCGGCCGAACCTGGGTTTTCCTCCAAAGACTTTTCATGCAAAAACTCATTTAATTTTCATACTTAAAACCATGAAATACCTTAAAACATTTTATGAAAACATGTTTCTACCCTACTAGAGGCTTCCGACATCCGAGATTCCACCGGACGGTAGGAATTCCGATACCGGAGTCTAGCCGGGTATTACAAAAACCTTCAAAAGATCATAAAAACTATTCAAATCTTTGCATGATTTAATGAAAACATGAAGAACTACTCACAAAGGGCAGGATCTCACCTCAGAAGACAAAAGAAACGGTGTTCTTACCGCTTCAACCAACTGAGGGCCATTTATAGGTGGCTGGCCAGACCACCTTCAGCGGCCTATCGTGAAACCGAAAGCCATGCATGTTCGGCGGCCGAACCTCAACTTCGGCGGCCGAACCTGGCTTTTCTGCCTTGGTTCATTTCACTCAAAAACTCATTTCCTTATGCTGAAAACTTAATGAACATATCAAAACATGTGAGAAAAACAGAAATCAAACCCTGCTAGAGACCTCCGACATCAGAAACTCCATCGGAAAGTAGAAGTCCGATGCCGGGCTCGAGCCGGGTATTACATTCTCCGCCCCTTAAGAACATTCGTCCTCGAATGATCCTAAAACAAACAATGAACACATAAAAAGGAGGAAACTAACCTCAAAACAAATATGGATACTGCTGGAGCATAGACTCCCGCGTCTCCCAGGTGCACTCTTCTAGATTATGGTGGTTCCACAGGACTTTCACCATCGGAATTTCCTTGTTCCTTAGCTGTCTGATCTGTGTGTCCAGAATCCGCACTGGCTGCTCTATATAGGTGAGATCTGTATGAATCTCCACCTCAGGCTTTATCCCATCTTTTACTGCCTGAAGTGGGGGCTTTAGAATCCGAAGCCTGTGCTTTTGACTGTTTCTGAATATTGGCACTAGCTTCCATTTTTCTGGCTGCGTCTACTATAGTGTGGAAACTCTCCTTTTCTGCTGGAAGAATCAAGGAAGAATACCTGGGATGCAGTCTCATCGTATATCTCCTTGCCTTCTTCTGATCAGTATCATAGGCTTGACCCACATACTGAAGCAAATCCAGGAACGTATCTGTGAATTCATCAATGCTCATCTCATCTGTCTGTCTCAACTGTTCGAATTCAATTACTTTTATCTCCCTAGAACTGTCAGGAAAAGCCCACCCTGCAAACTCATTGGCAAACTCTCCCCAAGACATACTGGTCATCCTAGGTTCCACATAATTCTTGAACCATTCTCTGGCCTATTTACATTTCAGTGTAAACCCTGCCATCTCAAAGGCTCTACTATCATCAGCTCCCAACTCACTGGTTATCATCCTAACTGATCTGAGGTATTCAAATGGATCATCTCCCGTGTTATATTTCGGAGCATCCAATTTCAAGTACTCCGTCATTTGGACTTTACCTCCAGATGAGCTAGGTTGATGTCTGTCAACAACAGGGGCTACTGGTTCTGGTGGTGGTACTGGGTCATTTGGTTCTGGATGTGCTGCACTTAGATGGGTAGGGGAAGATGGATACATAGGATATGGGGGATAGTAAGGAGGATAAGGCATATATGGCATGTACGGGGGATATGGGACAAAACTAGAGTACTCCGACATACCTCCCATCGGATACTCTGGGTCCTGTGGAAAGGCTGGATAGCTAAAACCTGAGGCCTGAGCGCCTCCCTGCGACTCTCCCATACCTTCCTCAAATCTGCCTATACCCATGCTATCATCTCTCGACTGGTCAATCTCCATAGCCTCCCTCCTTTCCTCTGATCTTCCTCCCCTAGCTGTACCTCTTCTGCTCTCGTCTACAGACCTTCTAAGGTCTATTGACGTACCTTCCCTGCTAGTTCTCTGCGACCTTGCCCTGGGCAATGCAGGAGGACGAGCAGCTGGTCTCTCACTCTCTGGTGGGACTCCAGTCAATCGAGCTGATCGACGAGTTCCTCTCATCTTTACTCTGGAAACACAACATATAACATAACACTTTAGCACATAAACATCACACATCAGTAATACACATGCAAAACTCATGGCATATCATAGCAGATAGGACTCAAGACCCTATCCTAGTGGACATGATTTCCTATTATGCTTGACCACTTCTAACCTGTCTGAGCCCGACACTGTCTCTATAGGTCCGATCATGTGAACCTAGGGCTCTGATACCAATCTGTAACGACCCTAAAATGGACCGTCACCGGCGCTAGGATTCAGGTCGGCTTAAGGCCGCCAGAACCCGTAGCAAGCCTGCTATACTCTCTGTGTACCTGTAAAACTCATACATGATCATACATTTTCTGTGAAAATAAAAACTCTTTTCTGAACCAAGGCTTAACCTGTGCATGCACTATCTCTATACTCTGTACTCTGTACTCATGTACTCTGTACTCTGTACTCTGTACCCCTGACTAGAGCTTGTTCTAGATGGGTTAACTCATACCTGTTAAGCCTGGTTTTTCACATACAGTAAAACCCATATACATATACAGATCATGTACAAAACATACATCACTGAGTCAAGCACAGTTCTAACTTTATACACAACTATTACATCTCTTTAATATTACATGTCCACTCTAAGCTATTACAAATCTCTTTACTCTTCCTGTACTCTGTTGGACTGTCCCTGTACACTGTACACTGAACCTGCAAAACTGGGGTTAAGGGAGTGGGATGAGCTCTATAGCCCAGTGAGTAGAACAGTAAAACATCTCAGTAAAATATGATCTCATGGAATGCACCATAGCACAGACAAGCCACATCAAGAGTAAACCTGTCACCACATAGTCCCAGTAACTCTGTGCCAGGGCGTAGAATCGAGCACCTGGTCTTCCTGTCATATATGTATATGTGTATATAACACCTCTGTACTTACCATTGCCAGGGCGTAGTCAAAGGCTCCTGGACTTGCTAGACCTGCCAGAGCATAGTCAAAGGCTCCTGGACTTCTCTATACCTGCCAGGGCGTAGTCAAAGGCTCCTGGACTTCCTGTCTGAGACTATTGGATCATTCAGCATTCACCCACATCACCAAAGAACGATGCAATGCAACATATTCGTGGATACTAATGTAATCAACCTATGGCATAATCATGATGCATGAGATATGCTAAAACATTCCATTGTGCAAGTAAAAGAGTTAAGTTTAGTTCCACTCACCTCTGGCTAACTGGACTGACTCTGCAGGCTCTGAAAACTCTGGAGCAGAACTCACTGCTGCTCTCTCTGGTTCCTCTGGTATGTACCTATACAGATAGACTGAAATGAGGGACCAACCTAGCTTATGACCAACTCTATTAAACTCCCCAAGAATGCCCTTACACTCACTCTAACATCCATGCAAAGCATGCAAAAGAAAGCTGGACAGAACACTTTCGGCGGCAGGTTTGGCGGCCGAAAGTCCTCTCCAGAGACGAAACTCAAGCACCTTCGGTGGCCGAACTTCCATTTTCGGCAGCCGAACCCTTTCGGGGGCAAGTTTCGGAGGCCAAAAGGCACTCCAGAGACGAAAGTCTCTAACCTTCGGCGGCACCTTCGGCGGCCGAACTTCCCTCCAGAGCCGAAAGGCTAAAAGCTCGGGGGCAAGCTTGGGCAGCCGAAGCCACCTCCTCACACCTCCTCAGGGGTTCGGCGGCCGAATGTACCTTCGGCTGCCGAACCTGAGTTCATCAGCAGGGCAGAAACTTGCCCTGCCTCTCGCCAAATGCACCAAACTCCCCTCCAACTTCACACCACACTTCCTCAACTTGCATACACTCATGTATATGCTCAAAGGGGTCAAAAACTACCTAAAAACCCCAAAAACACAACGCAAACAACACAGAAACAAGCTCGATGCACAAAATCAACAAAACCTTACACAAAACCCTATCCATGCACCTCTCTCTCTACACCCCATAAAACCTTCAGAAAACATACAAACAAGCTCAGGATCTTCACTTACCTTGTGAAAACAAGTAGATGAAGGATCCTCACGTGGAGTTTTGGAGCAACTTTCCTTCAAACTCTCCAAACTTCACAAACTTTGAGTGTTTAGTTTAAAACCTTCAAAAGATCATAAAAACTACTCAAATCTTTGCATGATTTAATGAAAACATGAAGAACTACTCACAAAGGGCAGGATCTCACCTCAGAAGACAAAAGAAACGGTGTTCTTACCGCTTCAACCGACTGAGGGCCATTTATAGGTGGCTGGCCAGACCACCTTCGGCGGCCTATCGTGAAACCGAAAGCCATGCATGTTCGGCGGCCTATCGTGAAACCGAAAGCCATGCATGTTCGGCGGCCGAACCTCAACTTCGGCGGCCGAACCTGGCTTTTTTACCTTGGTTCATTTCACTCAAAAACTCATTTCCTTATGCTTAAAACTTAATGAACATATCAAAACATGTGAGAAAAACAGAAATCAAACCCTGCTAGAGACCTCCGACATCAGAAACTCCATCGGAAAGTAGAAGTCCGATGCCGGGCTCGAGCCGGGTATTACAAAACTCATCAAACTCTTAGCAACAAGAATTCATGAATGAACTTCTAAAACTCATCAAACTCTCAGCAAAAAGAATTCATTCACTCAAGAAAGTTCATTCATGAACAAATGCATTCAAGGGAAGAGTCCTAAATCAAATTAAAGTAAAATTACCATTCCAAAAGGGGATCTACTAGGGTTCTAAATGCCTATAAAAGCATGAGGATAGCAGCATCAAGCCATCTCACACCAGTACCAAATCTGCCTTCTTTCTTTTCTTCTCTTTGTATCTTCTTTGCAAGCTATGAGTGGCTAAATATACAATTTCTAGTTTAAATTAGAAGAAATTTTAGTTTATATATATAAATTGGGAGATTTGAAACTCTATTATTTATCTTTTATTCTTTAATATTTATGCAATTTGATTCTTCATATCATTATTACTTTGTTGTTTGGATCAATAGGGCTCATTGTTCTTGATTGCAAGTTAATATAATGTTAGTTTGAATATTTTAAGTTCATAATTGTTTAGATTATTCAAACACAAGTAATAATTAATGTAATAATTAAGATGTTGCATAATCAAATTCAAATTCACCATGCTGTTGGTTAGTTGGAATTAAGTCTCTTTATTTCTTAAAGCAGTTGAAAAGTAAAAAAAAGCCTAAAGACATTTTTTGGGCAACTTATTAGCTAGTGATTGATTAGCGAATATTTCCAAATTGATCTAAACCTAAAGAGAGATTTGGTTGTGGAACGCCTTCCACAATCTAATTTAATTTATTGAAACAAATAAAAAAATTCAACTATCGATGATTAGTTCCCAAACTAAAATGGATCCTATACTTCAACTAGAGTTTTTTTTCATTGATTTATTCTTCTTTTAATTATTGTTTTCTTACATTGTTTTAGTTTTACATTCAATTCATCATCAAAATTCCACCTTAATTTATTTTTATTGTTGATTTGCCCTAATCAGTATTTGAAAAATCGTAATGTCAATTTCCTGTGAATTCGATTCTATTACCGCTGATTATAATTCTTAATTGTTGATATTTTAATAAGTTATTTTTTGTGATTTCGACAACCATCACGTATCCATTACTATTCTTTATATATACATATCAATTGTATTCTTGCTTTATCTCTTTAAGATTGTTAATAAATTTTCAAAGTTTTTCTTGTTAGACATGGTTTTTTGTGATGATGAGCTTGCAACTATCACGTCTATGACGTTGATGATCACCATAACCCCATGATGATTCTGATGCTGGTTCTAACAACGAGGACTACCTTCCTGAACTTGTCTTTTTTTTTTATATATATATAAAGAGAGATTTTATTAAAAATGCAGGAAAGATTAGCATGGCAAAGAAGAAGCAAAACCCAAATACAGCTCCCTAAATTCTCAAACCTAAATATATACATGCTAAAAGAAACGTTGCAGGACATCAAAACATGTTACTATAAATCACGTAACATTCTAACCATGCATATGGATTTGAAATTAACAAATATTCATATCAGGATAACAAAACTTAAAAAAAAAATAATAATAATAACATATCTTCTTTCTATAAAAAGATGATAGATGAAACGAAGGATTTTCATTTAGTTGAAGGTAAAACTTTCATCTCTAAAATTAGAAGGTCCGACTAAATTCTTGTGGTGTATGAAAAATCTTCCAAACTTTTTCGGTGCCTAAAACTAGATATCTGTCTATCCTTCACCCTCCATAAAAGCATTCCTCTTTTCTCATTCTCTTCAACAAGCAGCCTTGGGCGTTCCAAGGTGAGTCAACATGACCCGCCTTGTCAGAGCCTCAGGCTGCTTTCTCTTATTCACGTTGTTCATCTCTTTCTTCTCATCCTCCTTGTTTGCCTTGACCAATGATGAAGCATCTCTTATCGCTCGTCGTCAGCTTTTGTCACTCCTCGAGAATGAAGAGCTTCCCTACGGGTTCGAGTACAAGGTTGATATTAATGTAACCTTTCCAAACCAAAGGTTGAGAAGAGCATATATTGCCCTCCAGGCTTGGAAAAAGGCTATATATTCAGACCCATTTAACACAACCAGCAATTGGGTTGGTGCCAATGTGTGTTCTTATAAGGGTGTGTTTTGCGCACCAGCTCTTGATAACCGGAATTTGAGTGTCGTTGCTGGTATTGATATTAATGGCGCTGATATTGCTGGCTACCTTCCACCTGAAATGGGACTTATGACAGACGTTGCATTGTTCCATATTAACTCTAATAGGATTTGTGGAATTGTCCCGAATAGCTTCTCCAGGCTCTCACTTATGTATGAGTTTGATATCAGCAATAATCGTTTTGTTGGTTATTTCCCTAAGGTTGTCTTGGCTTGGCCAAATCTAAAGTATCTTGACATCAGATTCAACAATTTCGAAGGTTGTTTGCCTAAGCAAGTATTTTTGAAGGGTCTTGATGCTTTGTTTCTGAATAATAACCGATTCAGATGTAACATTCCTGAAACTATAGGAAATTCTACAGTTTCTACTGTTGTTTTTGCAAACAACAATTTCACAGGTTGCATTCCGCATAGCATAGGCAATATGGCCAATTTGAATGAGATTATTTTCATGGGCAATGGCCTTGGAGGTTGCTTCCCGCCAGAGATTGGAAAGCTTAAGAATGCAACGGTATTTGATGTCAGCTTCAATCAATTTGCAGGGAACTTGCCGTCCAGCTTTGCAGACTTGAAGAACGTTGAGGAATTGATCCTTGCAAACAATAAACTAATTGGAGTTATGCCTAAGAATATTTGCAAATTGCCATGCTTAAAAAATCTTAACTTCTCTTTTAATTTCTTCCAGGGAGAGGATGAAGCTTGCTTGCAAGCTTCAAAAAAGGACATTGTGGTGGATGGTGATAGTAATTGCATGGACAACAGGCAAAATCAGAAGTCTTTAGACACATGTCTTTCAATACTGAGCAACCCGATTAATTGCAGCAAGGACAAGTGTGGTGGAGGAGGAGGAGAAAAACCACCATCTCCACCGTTGGTTCTTTCCCCTCCACCTCTCCCACCAGTTCCAATGCAATCTCCACCTCAACCACCGACTCCAGTTCAATCTCCACCACCTTCTGTGCAATCTTCACCTCCACCTGTCCACTCACCACCACCACCACCTCCAGTGCACTCCCCACCTCCACCAATCCCCTCACCTCCACCACCGGTGCTTTCTCCTCCTCCACCAGTCCAATCACCACCCCCACCACCCCCAGTGCAATCCCCACCTCCACCTGTCCACTCACCACCACCACCACCTCCAGTGCACTCCCCACCTCCACCAATCCCCTCACCTCCACCACCGGTGCTTTCTCCTCCTCCACCAGTCCAATCACCACCCCCACCACCCCCAGTGCGATCCCCACCTCCACCTATCCACTCATCACCGCCGCCGCCGCCGCCGCCTCCAATGCACTCCCCACCTCCACCAGTCCCCTCACCTCCACCACCGATGCTTTCTCCTCCTCCACCAGTTCAATCTCCTCCCCCACCACCCCCAGTGCAATCCCCACCTCCACCTGTCCACTCACCACCACCACCACCTCCAGTGCACTCCCCACCTCCACCAACCCCCTCACCTCCACCACCGGTGCTTTCTCCTCCTCCACCAGTCCAATCACCTCCCCCACCACCCCCAGTGCAATCCCCACCTCCACCTGTCCACTCACCACCACCACCACCTCCAGTGCACTCCCCACCTCCACCAGTCCCCTCACCTCCACCACCGATGCTTTCTCCTCCTCCACCAGTTCAATCTCCTCCCCCACCACCCCCAGTGCAATCCCCACCTCCACCTGTCCACTCACCACCACCACCACCTCCAGTGCACTCCCCACCTCCACCAGCTCCCTCACCTCCACCACCGGTGCTTTCTCCTCCTCCACCAGTCCAATCACCTCCCCCACCACCCCCAGTGCAATCCCCACCTCCACCTGTCCACTCACCACCACCACCACCTCCAGTGCACTCCCCACCTCCACCAGTCCCCTCACCTCCACCACCGATGCTTTCTCCTCCTCCACCAGTCCAATCACCTCCCCCACCACCCCCAGTGCAATCCCCACCTCCACCAATCCACTCACCACCACCACCTGTTCAATCTCCACCGCCACCAGTACATTCCCCACCTCCACCAGTCCACTCACCGCCACCACCATTAGTCCCTTCTCCACCTCCACCAGTCCATTCTCCCCCACCTCCCCCACCTGTCTATTCACCACCACCACCAACTGCTTCCCCTCCACCTCCTCTTATTATCTCCCCACCACCAGCGGATGACGTTGTTCTCCCACCACATATTGGCTTCCGCTATTCATCACCACCTCCACCAATGTTTCCAGGCTACTAATTCAAATATTCTTAACTTTTATAGTTCTGAAATGTTCTGTATGCACAGCCAAAACGATGATCAGTTGAACTTCCTTACCTGGAAATGTATGCCTTTGTATTCGTCACCTTTATGGAATGGAAGTCTATGCTTATTATATAATTAGACATTATATATGATTACTTTATTTATTTATTTTTTATTCGTTTTCCTTCTCATCCACGAGCATGAAATGTCAATAAGGATTTATGCTAACTTTTACATTTTTTTTCATTAATTTCAGTGTAGATATAAGCTTATATAAACTTGATTGCATTAGAATAGGAGTATTCGGTTGCAATGGAAAAAATTAACGAATTAATTTAAAATTTTAATTTAATTTTTATTTATTTTGATTCGATTTGATTTTTAATTTTAAAATTTTAAATTATTTCTGTTCGATTCAGTTTTAATTAGAAAAAAAATAAATCGAATTATTTAGTAATAATAGTATATTTTTTTAATAATATAAAAAGATTAAATATATCAAAATTAAAATATTCTAATTAAATTTGAAAATATTAAAAATAAAGTATAAAAAAGTTAAAAAATTTATTAAAATTCAAATTGATCAAATCGAATCGAATTAAATTAAATCAGATTAATTTGATTCGGTTTAATTTTTGATAAAATTGATTTAATTCGATTTTTATAAATATCAAAATTTTAATTTTTAATTCAATCAGTTTAATTTAATTTTGAATTGAATTGATGAAATACATATTCTTAGTTGCCACGCTAAATTGATTTTTGGATCAATTAAATGTGAAAAGTTTTATGAATTTTTACACGTGTGAGAATAGAAGTAAGTGTGCTAGGGACCCTATAATCGCAATAATATGTAAAATGCATTGGTCTTTAGTGAAATGATAGTATCGAAAAATAAAGGATCAAATTTTATCTTAAATATCTTGACCCTATTTGCATACGCTTCGCCAAGAAGTGCAATCACTGTTTTAAGAATAGAGATGATTTTGCAATTAGACACATAAAAAATTTACAAGTTAAAAAAAAAAATTCTATTCTAAACAAATTAAAATTAATAAAAAAATAGAATTAAATTGATTTTTTTTAATTTTTAATTTCAAATAAAGTGCAGTGCAAACTAGAAAGTTGAATCATACAATGTTAGGTCTTGAAACAAAGCTTAGATTGAGAGGAATCTACACGGCCCAAGCTTGCTGGTTAAGAAAGTAGTAATTGCTAGAAAATGGTAAAAAACGTTGCAGCGTCTTCTACTTCACATCTTTGGTTCGTTTAATTAATTTTTTAACATAAAACAACTAGTCTTAAATTTTACGACAGATTTAAACCGAATCTAATTTTTACTCCCGACGTCCGATAGAAATTTACGATAACTTTTCAAAAAGAAAATTTCAACACGCATGACTTTCAAACGTGTGACGAGAGCCGTAGAGTTATCACAAAATTCGATATGAAAATTTCATCATTTAGAGAATTAATTATTTTTTTAGATATTTTAAATATTTTCATAATTTTGCATATTAAAATTTTATTTTTATTATAAATAACCTCTCTTATCTATTATAAACTCACTTTTCAATTTTTAAAAAAATTTTAATATAACTTTTCATTTTTTAAATACTATATAAATACTATATAATTTTAACAGAATCTAAATAGTTTTTTTATCACTTTTACTTTTATCCTTTACCTTTGAAATTATAATTATAAAATAAATTTCAAAATAAATAAAAAAATAAATCCAAAATTCTTTTCATTTTATTCTTTAGATTAAAAAAATGTTAATTAAAAAAATTACCAATTAAATACTATATAATTAACAATTAAAATAACTTGAATAATTTCATAATTACACCTATAAATAATATTATTAAACTTAAATTCATTAAATAATAATAATAATATGTAAATACTTTCTTTTGAATCTCCACTATTTTAAATATTTAAAATAATAATATCAATAGACTAAAAATATAAAAAATAAAAAATAATATAGAAATAGCAAATCAATAAATCTAAGTTTACATTTAATTTGATTTGTCAAAATTTAAAATTCTTAAGGTTTATAATATTAATAAACTAATACTTTAATTTTAATAAAAAAAAATTCACCTTCGTATATTTTTCCCCTTACAAAAAATTGTCAGGAGAGAGAGGAACAGAATAAGGGTAAGTTCTTCTTTCTCGAATCCTATATAAATTATTGAAAACATTATAAATTTAGGGCAGCAATAAAATTATGATAGTAAGTATTCCGTAATAAAATTATGATTGCTACTATAAAATTATAATAATAGATATTCTACAATAAAATTATAGTGCATTTATAAAATAATAATTAATAATAATAAATATTATTATTAAAAATAAATTTTGATCAATACCCATAATTTTTACTGTTTCTATATTTTTTTGTATTACTAATAACGATTATTCATATAATATAGCTAATGTTAATTAATAGTTCAATTGACTCAAAAAATTTAATGGTTACTTGTATTTGTATTTTAATTTAATTTTTTTAATTTTGATATAATTTTAATCAATTTATAAATTTTAAATTTGATAATTTATGTGGTAATTTAATAGTCTAACTAGCATACCACATGTATTATTATTATTATTGACTGAAAAAAGCTTAATATATATGTTATTTTATATTTTAATTTAAATTAAATTTTGAATAAATTAATCTAATATTTATATTTGGGTGTAATTTTAATCAAATTTTAAAATTAAAATTAAAATAAACAATTTAATTATTAAATATGTTCTAATTTTAGAGTGATAAATTTTATTTTAAGTAATAATTATAAATATTTTATAATAAATATATTATTTAATTTAAAATAACAGAATATATAAAATAATTAAAATAATATATTTATTATAAAATTTTTATAATTGTTAATATAAAATAAAATTTATATATTGTTAAAGATGTCGACCGCATATTTAATAGTTAAATTATTATTATTTTCAAAATTAAATATATATATTTTTTTTTAAAATAAGAAATTGAGAATGAAAGAGTAAAACGTAAAATTTATCAAATTTATTTAGATACATTTTATTATTATATTAAACTTATGAGTATAAAATTAAATATATTACTTAATTATAGTTAAATATGAGTTAATATTATTTTTATATATGAAATTAATTTATATTTAAAAAATAATAAATATTATATTTGACATTCTATATAAACTTTTACATTTTAATTTTTAAAAATTAACTAAAATCGTATCTAAATGCATAAAAAAATTTTAACGTACCTAAACGTTGGCATTTTCAGTTATTTTATCATGTGCATGTTAAATAAATTATCAAATTTAAAAATTTGTAGAGTGATTAAAATTACATCAAAATGTAATGATTGAACCATTTAAATTAAAATTAAAAAATTAAATTAAAATATAAATATACATAAATATTAAATTTTTTGATCAATTGATCTAGTTAATATAGTAGAAAAATTAATATTACTGTAAAATTATTTATTGCTAATTCTATTATTTGTTATGATAACTGATATACTTTCGCTCCTACACTTCATGATTAAATTATTTAAAATTTAAAAATTAAAAGGATAATAGGATGAAGGTAAAATTAAAGGGATAGATTTCACGTTACAAAAAGGTAGCCAATTATACAATCAGCCATTGTTTTGAAAACATTGATGAAATTGATGTTTTCATCGGATGAATATTATACTATTAAATTGTTTATAATTCACTCTAAGATTATAAATGTAAGTTATTTTTTTTAAATACATTTAAATAACTAAACCTTTATATTATATATATTAATTAAATAAGTATAAATTAAAAAAAAATTATTATTTAGCCTATGTAAAAACTCATTTAATTTTTCAATTTTAAAAAATATATTAAAGCATTGTTGTAATTTTAATAAATCTACTAATTACACAATAAAAAAAGAAAAATATTACTACTAGAATTATTGACCAAAATAGTAAAAATATTATAGCTAATTTATGCTATCAATGACTTATCAACTAAATTATTTTCGTTCAATATTTTAATCATAGGTAAAAATTTACCTACTATTTCATCTGTGGTAAATAAATTTACGGACAAAATATGTTTTATGTTAATAATATGATTAGTATTTATATAGAAATTTTCAATAAGGTATGCATGATTACAATTAAATTATCATAAAATCATATATAATTACGGATGGCACTTTTGCCATTGCTAATTGCCTACTTTATTGAAGGAAATTTGTGTTGCTAATTTTACAATTATTATCGATTTTTAATTTAAAATTTTATAGGCTTTAAAGAATTTAAAATTAAATTTTCTCATCAATATAGTAGGTGATTACTGATAACGTTGAAATATAGACAATTTTCATATTTACTGACCAAAATTATTTAGGTATTACATAGAAAATTTATAGGTTTAGTAGAAATTGCTATTAAAATACCAATAATATGATCATAAGTATTTAGAAACCATGCGAATATCATAGGTAATTAATAACATTGTAACGTTCATAGGTATCATTAAGATAATTTTCATATTTAATGACCAAATTTATTATAGATATTACGTAGAAAGTTTGTAGGTTTAGTAGAAATTGCTATCAAAATACCGATGTCATGATCATAAGCATTTAGAAATCACACAAATATCAATGTAATTAATAACGATGTAACGTTCATAGGCAACATTCATATTTACCAACCATAATTTTTATAGGGATTTCAAATGAAATTTTATATGCTAGATAGATGTTGCAATCAAATTATCGAAGATAATGTTATAAGCAATTAGCGACAACATGAATATTGTAGATAATTATTGACGAGGTGACAATCATATGTAACTTCCATCTTTACCGACCAAAATTATCGCATGGGTAAAGTGAAAATAGAAAATAAATTGTTAACAAGAGAAATATAGATAATGAACGACAACATTTTATTATGGATTAAATTTAACTCACAAATTAAACATTTTCTTATATATATAATTGGTATGGTTAGTAAATACTTTTAAAATAGTTGGTAATAATTTTATAATATCTATAATTTTTAATTATAATTAAAAATAATTGAAAAATTAAAATCACAACAAAAATAAAATTCATTTAACATCCATTTACATAATTAAAAGGTAATACTCAGAATATTAAACTTCATAATCCATACAATAATAACAGTAATAATAATGACAATGATATCTAATATAGTCATCTCCTATCTCTATATCATAAGTCAATTTTATAGTAGTGAAAATAGAGTTGGATTGCCTCTAAATAGTAATTTGATCAAATTCTCCATTATAGTGCTTCTCATTAGGTCAATCTTCGACTCGAAGTGCAACTATAATTGATATAGACGATTTGATGTAGCTTTTTTTTCATCTTCAATTTGCTTTTCTATCTCATGCATACATTGTTACAAGGCAACATTATAAGAATCAAATGATGAACTTCTAAAAACTGTACAGATATTAAAAAAAAAGGAAGATATTTTAGATCTAAGACCAAATACCTTTTGCCTTGTCTCTCCTTCCATAACATCCAAATAAATTTGATTATCATCGATGTTGTCTTTGTGAGAGCTCCTCCCTCTTTTCCACAATAGTATTCTGAATTTTTATTTTGAAAAAAATATGATTAAATCATGAAATTATACAATAAAAAAATATGTATAAAAAACATATAGAAGACCATACATATATCTGCTTAGATTTTTAATCTATAAAAGTCACTTTATCATGGTTGCGAGTATGAGAGTATATAAACAATTCATTAGCAGTTGGCTTTCATCCAAGTTCTTTTTCCTGAACAAGTTTGTGATAAAACATTCAAAAGAGTATAGTTATTTATTTTCTTAAGTCAATTACTTGCATATGTCATATTTAATATATATTATTATAAAAATAATATAAAAATGGTAATAGTTTTTCCTATATTTTGACACATCAACTAGTAAAAAAATCAACATAAAGTTTAATAATTTGCATAATATAATTTCTATTTTCATCAATCGTAAATTGATTCATTTACATCCAAAGCAAGCTATTTTTATTATACACATAATTATATGCTAAATTTATTTCATAAAAAATACTTACAAAATTTTCAGATCGTTCAGCATATGATATTGATCTACCTGTTTATACAAAGGGTCAAAGAACATTTATGGTACCACGATAATTCCTTGGTTTCACTTTAACTGTTAAATGACCATAGGATCATTCTATTGTTATTTCCATTGTTTTCATGCTTCCTCACTCACATATGCAAGCCTCTTTTTGTACTCTTTAGATCTATTATGATGTTTTTACCGCTTTGCTGCCTTTACTTTCAATTTATGGCTGCCTCAATAGTGGAATCTCCAAAGTATTTTTTTTAACATTATAATTTAATTAAATAATTATTAATTAAAATTAAAAGCATATTTATAATACAAGAAAATATGGTAAAAAATACTTACTTTTAATTCTTTCCAATAGAAATCTTTTGTTGTTTGTGAGATACCTTTTCAGTTGACACCCTCAATATCAAAATGTTCCTTAAAGCTATTCGAAATCAACTAAGAGCAATTGGATACACCTGATAATCTAAAAATATACTAGAAATATATATTATTACTCTATGTTATATATGTATTTAGTACTCATTAATAAACTACTAAAGTATAATTATTTAACTTACTGATTTCAATCAAGAAGTTCAAGTTAATATCACCCTAAAGACTCAATCAAAGAGACAGAATGTGAACCATGTAAGCTAGCAAGTGCAATCTTTTGCTCAATCACTTCAGCATTTAAATGCACCAAAGGATGTGATTGTAGCATTGGATGCTCATTTTTTTTAGATACAGAAGGTGTTCATGTATTTAAGTTATAAGAGTCACTCGCAATATGTTTACTTTTAATTATATCTATAACCAACATGTTAAAAATACTAATTTGACAATTAAGTTTTCACAAATATTATTAAAAATTTGGCAAAGTCTCCTTTAAAATAGAGATATTTCGAGAAATTAAATAAAACAATCTACAATCAAAATAATGTCATCCTAGCTTGCACATTTACTATGCATATATCATATCATAGACTTATAATTTATAAAGTTAATGGTAGCAAAATAAACTTCAAGAATATTATAATAATATTAATATCATGGAGTTAAAAGATAATTGTCAATAAGAAAAACAAATATGAAATAATACATCAACTTCATAATTAAAATTGAAATTCTTATAACGCCGAAACAATATAATAAATATACAAAACTTGACACAATTCAAAAAAATATGTATAAATAATTTATTCTCTGCTACAATAGTTCTTATTCACTATCACTATCATTATTATACTCTACAATTCATCTTCATCTTCTGTTTTATTGTCTGTCAAATAATTAGATCTGTCATATCATTTTCTTCTTCTTCACAAATAACAACAAGCTTTAGGGGTTCACCACTTAGATCTTCTAAGGTCCAATTTATTCATATTGTATATTTGTATCAATATGAAGAATTTCTCCTTCTTCTTGGAATGCTTGATTTGGTATTTGGGTTGTTTCAGTTGTATGAGATATGATGATTATAGACCTAGATTTCACTTTACACACCGCATACTAGTCAGACTTGTCTCTTCTCAAGCTAGGATAAGTGATGTAAATCACTTGCTCAGCCTACGAAGCACGTATGAATTGTTCATATTTATTTAATCTTTATTTATAATTGATGTCCACTAAGTTATAGTGTTTGTAAATATTAATACCAATATTTGAAGTTAAATCAAGCTATTCACAATTGAAGAGAACAACTCACTTTATTAGTAATGCATGATATTCTAGTAGAAATATCTCTACCAAAATATCATAGTAATCATTAAAATTATTGTCATAAGTTAAACCCTTAATGCAAACTCCATTATTTATCGTAGATCGATTAATACCATGACTATTTGTGTGAAATGTATAACCATTTACAAAGTAAATGAAATATGATTTTATACTTCTTACTAGTCCTTTCTGCTAAATCCTTAATGAAATTATTATTAATGTTTGAACTCCTTACCTGATAACAACAAAATTTTACCATTATTATTATATTGATATACTTTGAAATGAAACACTTTACATAAAGTTATACTTACATATGAATTTGAACAAATATGAAAACATTATTTATATTTCTTTATTAAATTCTATATCATAATATTATGCAAAATTTGTCGCACCTTAATCAAAAATAAACTATACACATAATTAAATTATGATTGTTAGAGGGAAAGTAAATACACAACTAGATAAGATATTTATAAAAAAAGTTTAGCATGAACTTAATAAATGTGTCAATTTTAGGACAATTTAATAGAATATATGTTTGTGTGGCCCTATATTCATTATCAGACAACACTCTCATTTTTGCTTTACCATGATCAACCAGGGTACATAAAATTAAACTGATAAATTATCTTGCATTTCAACATCATTTCCACCATCATCATTATGGGGTACTTATCCATCTCATGTTCTTATATGAGATTCAAAATATTACGCATAATGATTGGATGCTTCTTCAACTAGGTACGCATTACATATTGAACCTTCCACCTTTGCTTTATTCTTTACATTTTTCTTTATCGCAAAAATATGAAAATGGCAAATATAAATAAATTCTATTACAAAGATGTATGATGCATTTGACAAATTGGGGAGAATATAAAATGAATAATTCAATATTTATTACCTCTCAAAAGGGTATATCCATCAATATTGCATTGGATAAGCAATTTTTGCTTCATACGACAAATGGATGGAAAGATGTTTCATTGATTCAAGGAAGGCAAGAGGAAATATGCACTCTAATTTGTAAATAATAATTGAAATTTCTCTAGCTAGACATTCCATGTCTTGAACCTTAATATTTGTAGTTTGAAAAACAAGTCTAACTCAGTCAATGTTTGTCAAACTTTATTTGGAAGGAATTCACGAAATACAATGGGTAATAACCCTTGCATAAACACATGATAATTGTGACTCTTCATGTCGAAAAGTTTATGCTTTTGTAAATCAACACATCTTCCAATGTTAGATATATAGCTATTAGGAAACTTGCTTTTCACCCATTCGCATAAAATGTATATTTTTTGTTTATCTAGCGCATAACAAGCCTTTGGATATTTACCCCTTTGTAAATTTTTCTCCAATTCCTTTCTAGGATATAAATGTGTCATTAGACCAATATGGTAAATTCTAAAATATATTTCATTTCTACTACCTAGTATTTCAAGCAATAGAAGTATTAGTTGCTTCACTATCAATATTTGTTACTCCCCTCAGGACCAAATCATTTATTTGTATTAATATATCTTCGCTACTAATGATAGGAGCAGCTTCTAATGTGCATACTTTTCTCTTAAGAAAATTTGTCTTATTTCGTCTAAATTGATGATTTTTAGGGAGAAATTTTCAGTGATTGTTAAACAAAGTAAATTTTCCACATGACTAAGTGAAAATGCATTTGAATAATGCATACAATAGGGAGATGTTAATTTTCCTATGGTGCTCCATCCAAATAACATTGAGTATCCAAGAAAATCACTGATTGTCTATATTAGAGCAACTCTCATTTGGAAATTTTACTTCTTAGACACATCATATATTTGCACCTCTACTATCCATAATTGATTTAGTTCAATAATTAGGGGTTGTAAATAGACATCTAACCGTTGCTTTGGATTTTGAGATCCAGGTATTATTACCATTAAGAACATAAAAGGCTCCTTTATATATGTACTAAGAGGCAAGTTATAAGGAGTAATTTTTACAGGCCAACATTAGTACTGTTTTTCTAATTGTCCAAACGGTTGAAATCTATCAGTACTTAATTCTAGTCAGATGTTTCTACTTTCAGCTGCAAACTCTGAATAGGTGCAATTAAAGTGCTTCCAAGCCTCAAAATTAGATGGGTGATGCATGACATCACTTTTCATGTTATGCTCATCATACCATTGCATGTTTGCAGCAATTGCTACGAAAACATAGCCTTAGAGTTAGAGGAAAATTATATGTTCTCTTAAATAGCACAAAACCATTAATTGACCCATTTTGAAGCTTATATCATGGTTACCTATAGTATTTGCATTCTGTCAAGCCAATATCTTCCTCCTAATAAATCATAAAACCTAACTTGCAACTGTCAATTCACTACAAAAAAACAGACTATCAGCGACGGAATTAGCGACGGAATTAGCGACGGATCAGCGACGAATATTGCATTTTGGCATTTCTGACAGATTTCCGACGGATTAGCGACGGATTATAAAAATATTAGCGACGGAATAAATTCCGTCGCTAATCCGTCAGAAAATACAAATCATATAAAAAAAAAAACCCTAATCATTCATCCTCACTTCTGATTTTAGCCGCCCACTTTCTCTCCTCTCCTCTCCTCTCCTCTCCTGGATGCCACATCTTTCTCCTTGCCGCAATCGCCACCGCCGCTGCCGTTGATCCCGTGATTGTCGCCGCTGCTGGACGCTCGCCACTGCTGGACGCTCCTCTCGCCATCACTGCGTTGCCGCTCGCCACTGCCGCTACTTCTGCCACTGCCTATCAAGTAAGTTTCTACTTTGATTTTTAGTTCCTTTTTGTTATATTATTGAAGTTTTGAGTTTTAATTTTTGAATATGTTATGATATAGTGAAAATATTATTCATTTAGTTATAAATTTGTGTTAATCAAAATTTATTTTTAGTTTTACTAATTATTTTTAAAAAAAAATTAAATTGAGGGCAACAGCAAGCACAGCAGCAAGCTGTTGCTGCGCAGCATGCAAGCTGCTGTTGGGCACGCAGCAAGCTGCTGTTGGGCACGCAGCAAGCTGCTGTTGGGCACGCAGCAAGCAGCTACTGCTGGGCAGCTGCTTGCCCAGCAGCTGCTGCTGGGCAGCTGCGTGCCAGCAGCTGCTGCTGGGCAGCTGCGTTCCTGCAGCTGCTTGCCCAGCAGCTGCGTGCCAGCAGCTGCTTGCTGCTGCTGCTGCCTGCTGCTGGCAGAAAAAAGACTCTTGTGCTTTTTTTTCCTTTTTGTCTAATAAAGCAATATTGAATTTAGCAAAGACTCTTGTGATTAAGGAATTACAGAAAAAAGAATAAAAAAATAAATTTCAGAAATTAATTTGATTTGATTAGTATATTAATGAATGGATTAACAAACTAATCTATTAATTTAACTTTTTTAAATAAATAATAATATTTAAAAGTAGTTAGTTAATTAAAGACATGAATTAAAATACTATTTGTGGGTTTGCTTTACATGCCTTCCTTTCAACTCTACTTTGATATGTTACTTATGGACAATTATTTTTTCAGATGCCTCGAAGAGCAGTATCATCCAGAGGTAGAGAACATAGCCAGCATCTGTCTATGAATGAAATAGATGAGGCAGTACAGGTGCAGGAGGAAATACTGGAGCACACTCCACAAGCATTAGGGGGCCAAGCAAACGCATCCTCATCATCATCAGTTCGAACTAGAGGTCCGAATTTGGGACATCCTATCCCATCAAACCCGTCTGATCGACAATTGATTAGATTGAAAGGAACTGTGTAAGTCATATACAACTTTTTGCTATTGATTTAATATGTATTATTACTTACAACTACTCATTCTATATAAAAATATTGCAGTTTTTTAGATTCTACGGTTACTAGATCAATCACTAATGACATTAAGATGCGCTATACTGCTCCATGGAAAACTTGGTCAGAAATACCTTTAAAGACAAAAGACGAGCTCTTCGGACTTTTTCGAGTAAATACAACTTATATTCTAAAATTTATAATATGCATTTTAAGTTTTTTAAATTTACTTAACACTGATTGTTATTTGTAGAGTCGATATGCATGGGATGAGAGTGAAGAAGGTATGAAAAGATCAGATGAAATCATTGAAGAACAAAAATAGATCTTCACCGCATAACACAACTGCAGATTCAGATAGTTCAACAAATTCATAGATTACTTTTAAATTTTATGAATATTGTTAAATATTATGTATTTATTTTAAATTTTATGAACATTGTAAAATATTATGAATTTAATTTAAATTTTATGAATATTGTTAAATATTATGGATTTATTTTAAATTTTATGAATATTGTTAAGTATTATGAAATATTTGATTTATATTCGATATGATTCTTAATTATAAATTATTTGAATAAAAGCAAGAATTTATTTTTTGTCTTAATATTTCCGACGGAAATTTTCCGTCGCTAATTATTTTTGACAGATTTCCGACGGATTGTTATAGGATGAATTTAGATATTCCGACGGATTTAGAGACGAAAAAATTCGTCGCTAACATTTTCCGACGGAATTATCCGTCGGAAATTTTTCCGACGGAGTTAAAATCCGTCGGAAATCCGTCGCTAATATTTCCGACGGCAGCCCGATCCGTCGGAAAAAATTAGCGACATGACTTTAAGCGACGGACTTGAGTCCGTCGGAAATCCGTCGCTGAAAGTTTCAGCGACGGATTTTTTACTTTCAGCGACGGAAAAATCCGTCACTGATACCCTGTTTTTTTGTAGTGATTTTCTCAACAAGTAGACTTAACCCATATATAACCTTTAAGGTCTTATAGAAACTATCAATAAATGTATTATTATTAGGTAATACTTCTCTAATAAAATTCATAATCGCGTCATAACATCTTTAAGCCAAATGATGCTTTGCCTTAATATTCAACATTCAAGCAACAACTAATAATTGAGAATGACTTTTACAATTAGGCCATAATTCTTCTTCAACGGCATTTAACATGTCATACAACTTTTTCTCATTAGGATTTGGAGGTTCTTCTAAATTTTTATTCTTAATACTTTCAAAATGAGCACTTGAAGTTATATATTAAAATTATATGTTTATATAGATTATTGTCATCCCCAACTATTTCTTTAGTTGAAACTGTCATTTCAATTACAGACCCTCCAGTATTGCATTTTTCACCATGACTATACCATTTATAATAATTAGGTTTAAACCCTCGCATGTAATCTAACTTCATCCACAAAGAAGTACTTTCAATTAGAACACCTTATACGTAGATATCTAATTTTACTTTCATTCATAAATTTTGGCTTACTATATGCAAAGTTTATAAAAGTGTCCAACTCAGTTATGAATTCAGGGTTTAATAAATCATTTTGCTCCTTCATAGCATACATCTAATCTTTGTTGGTGTTCATGTTTTATCCCTATTTCGATATGTTAAGATAATTTGTCAGAAACCATGACACAAAAGAAAGTAATAAAATCATGATAAGTTTCTCCAGTACACTAGGCTTTGACATATAACACATATATTATTCTTGAAACTCCTTATAACTCTATAATTAAAAGATGCGAACCTAGACCATTAAAAAATGCACCATCTCTACCAAAACATGATGATTAATGTATTTTCATATATTCTTACTTAATAATTTTGAAAGTAATTAACTAATTTAATGTGAAATAAAATATATTAAATTATAATTAAATAGCTTTTAATTTATTCAATATTCTTTGAGTATACTTTCCTAAATAATGAATCAATTTGTATTGCTTGAGTGAGGACAGTTTCTTAATAGTTTAAGCCTTTAAATTCAATGTTGTAGGAATGTGCTTTTGTAACTTAATTTTAATTCTAAGATAATGAAATTTTAGTTCTCTTTGGACTGAGAATTGGACTGCTAAGTGAATTTATCCTTTAAGAAATTCGTGTAAAAAATCTTTAGTGCTTATATTAGTTTACATTAGTTGTAGAAATGTAAAACCATGAACTTTCTTTAATATCCAATCATTACAGGTTTAGAGTATTTGTTATAGTTTTATTACTTGTTATATTATAAATTTGGCAACAACTAGTTGCACCAAATCTTGGTAGCAATTTTGGACATTTTAATTTCAAATATTGGCACATTACCGATGAAAGGAAATTGTATTGTGTACTATAGCTTTCCACAAGGAACAATGAAATAAAATGTAAAATAAGAGTTAAAAATAGAACACCTAATGAACATTCTGCAGGTAAATTACATGCAAATTTCTATTTTAAGGATAAGAGGGATGATTGTTACATTTGATGAACATTTTATTCAACCCCAACAAGATTGACATTGAGGCTTAGGTTACGACAACTTGATACGGAGCAATTAGTCTTGGACTTTACGGCAGATTTGGATCGAACCTAACTTTTGTTGCCGACATTCATTGAAGATCCACGATAACTTTTCGAAAAAGAAATTTTGAGACGCACAACTTTCACAAGCGTGACGAGAACCAGAGGCCTGGTTACAAAGTTTGAGGTGAAAATTCCACCGTTTAGGAGGTTAATTTTGCATTTTAATTATTTTTTTAGATATTTTTATAATTTTGCATATTAGAGTTTTTTTCTATTATAAATAGTCTTTTCTTGGCTATTTGAGATACTTTTCAATCTTTCAAGAATTTCAATAAGACTTTTCGGCTTCTATCCTCTCGTTTCTATTATTTCGTATTACCCAAATATTATTGATTAAAATTTCTAACGAAGTATAATCAGTCTTATATCAATGATATTTTTAATTTATTTAATATCTCTATTTTGACCATGTGAAATATTATTTCTCTACTTTGTTTACTATTATATATAAGTTCTTACTTTAATAATAGTTTGATAACCAATATGATTTTATTATATATGTTGTAGATATATTTTGCAATGTGGAACCTATTAGGGTTGTAATGTAATTTTCTCATCTTTGTTTACTATTTAACTACTTAAAAGTAGAAATCTTGTACTTTATTATATCCAAATAGTGACTTTATAATTAAGAATTTGCTTTTGTAAAGCTTTATTAGTTAACACAACATCTTTATCAACTGATTCCAATTTAACTATTTGAATGTCATGTAAAGGTCTAGTAACTTTTTATTAGCTCCATACTACTATATGTTTTGTATTTTTGGTATTGCTAAATGAACTTTCATTTAGTATGTTAATTATTACTCCTTGTTTTTTACTGTACAACATTATTGTGGATTGAAGAACTAGAACTATTGAATTTTTATTGGCAATTTTTAAGTTTAAGATTGGATAATATGTATTCAATCATGTTACACTTGCTTTAAATTATCAAGAGGACCATTAATACAAATTCTCTAGGCTATAAGATATAATTGGCTATATACAAGTCCCCAAGTTCATATGAACAAGGAATCACATATTTGCACAAGAATTGTGCATTAGTGATCTTACAAGTTGTAGCCAGATTAAGACGTTCCTTTATGAAATTATTACTTTCTAGAATCTTAATAACCTCAAGTCGAGGCTTTAGCCTCTAGTTAACACTATGTTGAGAATTCAATAATCATACAATTTAAAAATAAACACGAAAATAAATTAATAGACAGATTTAATGTGGTTCCCTAATTTGGCTATGTCTATAATGGCTAGGGTTTCTTACTTCGCTGTGAGTTTTAGAACAGAACACACTAGAAGAATATTACATATTTATATGTTCAGGAAATAAGATATAATTGACTATATACAAGTCCCCAAGTTCATATGAACAAGGAATCACATATTTGCACAAGAATTGTGCATTAGTGATCTTACAAGTTGTAGCCAGATTAAGACGTTCCTTTATGAAATTATTACTTTCTAGAATCTTAATAACCTCAAGTCGAGGCTTTAGCCTCTAGTTAACACTATGTTGAGAATTCAATAATCATACAATTTAAAAATAAACACGAAAATAAATTAATAGACAGATTTAATGTGGTTCCCTAATTTGGCTATGTCTATAATGGCTAGGGTTTTCTTATTTCTCTGTGAGTTTTAGAACAGAACACACTAGAAGAATATTATATATTTATATGTTCAGGAAAAATACAAAAAGATAAAATTACCCTCAACATCAACACCTTTAGTCAACATGACTGCTGGTTTCTTAGTACCTTCAATTTTCTTCAAACATATCTCACATTCTTCCATCAGATTGCGAGTGAAATAGTATCTACGTCGGATGTATTTTATTCTGAAGTGATACACTGGGTTCTTTACCAACTGTATGGTACTCTAACTATCAGTGAAAAGAACATTGTCAAGCTGCTTCTTGCCCAACTCTTCCAAGTAATTAGTCAACCATATAATCTCCTTACCAGTTTTAGCAATTGCAATATATTCAGCTTCTGTAAATGAAATAGAGACACACTTCTAAAGTTTAGACATCCAACTAATTGTTGTCCCATCTATAATGTAGACATATCCAGATGTACTTTTACTTGTATCCACATCTCCATTAAGATCAGCATCAACAAAACCTTCTAATACTATCTTGTCATTTCCATAACAAAGTGATGTACTAGTTGTTCCTTTCAAGTATCTCAAAAGCTACTTCATAGGTTTCCAATGCTCTTTCCCTGAATCTAATATACATCTGCTCACAGCTCATACTGCATGTGCTATATCAAGTCTAGTGCAAACTATAACGTACATTAAACTCCCAACTCCAAAAGTATAAGATACTTTTGCCATGTGATCATGCTCCATGGCTGTCTTGAATTGCTCCTTTGACAATTTGAGATGGTTAGAAGACAAATTTAAAATTTCAGTAAACCTGTTCCGGAAAATCCACATCCCTAGAATCTGCTTTGCTACACCCAAATCTTTCATCTCAAACTCTAATGATAGTCTCCCCTTAAGATTATTGATCTCCTCCATACTTGATCCTACAATTAACATATCATCCACATACAAGAGTAAAATAACAAAGAAGTCAATAGACTTCTTAATATAATAACACTAATCATTTTCACTCCTGTGAAAACCGTTTTTGCACATGAAAGAGTCAAACTTCTTATACCACTGTCTTGGAGCCTGCTTCAACCCATACAAACTCTTCTTGAGCTTGCACACCATGTGTTCCTTTTCAGGAATCTCATATCCCTGTGGTTGCTGCATGTAGATCTCTTCCTCCAGATTCCCATGTAAAAATGTTGTTTTTACATCCATCTGTTCAAGGTGCAAGTTTTCTACTGCAACAATATTCAACAAAATTCTGATTGTGGTTAGCTTCACAACAGGAGAGAATATTTCAGTGTAATAAATATCTTTTCTCTGTGAATACTCCTTGACCACCAATCGAGTCTTGAACCTAATTTTATCATCAGTTCATTCTTGATACTGTAAACCCATTTGTTCAACAAAGCTTTCTTCCCTATAGGCTCAATTAATTTCCAAGTGTCATTCTTCTCAAGTAACCATATCTCATCATCCATAGCTTACTCCCACTTGATTGAATCTTTCACCTATAAAGCCTCATCAAAGGATTCTAGTTCTCCTCCATCAGTCAATAGAAAATAATACACAAAAGGTGAATACTTTTCTGGTGACTTTGTAGCCCTAGTAAATCTCCTCAACACTGGTGCAGGTGTGACTGGTTGCTGTTCTGATTTTACAACAGCGTTTTTTGGATTCTCCTGTGGTCTTACTGCAACATCACTAGATGAAATTTTCTGCAACTCAACTTCAGCTCCCACTTCTTCTGCATCTTCATATCGCACCTCAGATTTGTCCTTATACAGGACATTCTCATCGAATTTCACATCACAGTGTCTCAAGATCTTTCTATTTTTATCATCCCAAAATCTGTACCCAAACTTATCCAAACCATACCTAATGAAATAATATTTCAAAGCCTTTGCATTAAGCTTGTCTCTCTTTTCTAGATCAATGTGGACATAGGCAACACAACCAAAAGTCTGCAGATGAGTAAATTTGACCTCTTTATCCAACTAAAGTTTTTCTGGAATCTTGAAACACAAAGGAACTGAAGGTCCTCTATTTATCAAATATGTTGTTGTGCTCACTACATCTGCCCAAAATATTTTTGGCAGCATAGCATGTAGCCTCATGCTTCTTGCTCGCTCATTCAATGTTCTATTCATCCTTTCAGCAATCTCATTATGTCTTGCCTTGCCAGGAACTGTCCTGGTGCACTTGATTCTCTCATCAGCATAGAACTTCTTGAATTCTATAGAATCATACTCTTCTCCATTATCAAACCTTAGGCATTTGATCTTCAACCCAATCTGATTTTCAACTTTAACATTCCATCTCTTACAAGTGGCAAACACATCTGATTTGTGTTTCAGAAAATAAACCCATATCCTCCTACTGAAGTCATCAATAAAGGTAACATAGTATTTCAAATTACCAAGAGAGGAAACTGGAGATGGCTCCTACACGTCTGTATGTACTAATTCTAACCGTTCTATATTTAGTTCTCTAATAGCCTTTGTGAAACTGACCTATTTTTGCTTTTTCAGAATACAACTCTCACATAAATCCATATCAACATATTTCAACCCTTGCAGATACCCTTTCGAAGCTAGCATCTTCATCCCCTTCTCGCTTATGTGTCCAAGCCTGTTGTGCCATAGAATTGAGCTGGATGTACTATCAATCGCATCAACCATGTCCAAAAACCCTGTAGTAGTGTATAAAGTTCCAGATTTGGTGCCATGTGCTATCACCATAACTCCTTTTATAATTTTCCAAGACGTCTCCCCAAACACTGTTCTGTAACTCGTACTGTCCAGTTGGCCAATAGAGATCAGATTCTTCTTCAAATCAGGAATATATCTGACATCCTGCAGCTTTCACTTATCCCCATCTGAGGTTTGGATATATACATCCCCTTTCCAACAATCTCTAAGGCTTTATTATCAATAAGATACACCTTCCCATAATTTTCAGACTTGAAATTATAGAATAATTGTCTGCTCTGAGAAGAATGGAATGATACACCTGAATCAAGTATCCATGAGTCAATCGGAATATCCACACTAAAAATTAAAGCATCACTAATGTCATCTGCAAATTATACAGAATCATCATCTTCATGAGACTTGTTCTTTTGACCTTTCTTTTTCTTCGGTTTAAGGCAGTCCTTTTTAAAGTGTCTCTTTTCACCACAACCCCAACATACAACCTCATTTCTGCCATGAGATTTCCCTCGCCCCTTTGATTTTGATTGATCATGTTTACTATGGCCTCCTTTCACCTTACTCCTGCCTCTACACTTGACACTGAGTGCATTACCAGATGAATCCCCGATTTCTCTTTTTGCGAATACTCTCACTCATGACAACATCCCGAACTTCATCAAACTTTAACTTCTTAGACCCACGTGAACGCTAATTGTGGAAACAACAGTATCTCACGACTCAGGTAGAGAGGATAATAAAATTAAGACTCTTATCTCATCATCAAAATTAATCTTGATAAAGCTTAATTGACTGATGATCATATTAAATTCGTTAATATGATATATGACAGATCCACCTTCAGATATCTCTAAATTAAACAAACGACGCATTAGATATACCTTGTTAGTGGCTGACGGTTTCTCATACATGTTCGCCAGAGCTGTTAGCAATCTTGCATTCATCATCTCCTTAACGATATTAAAGGCAACATTTCTTGCCAACGTCAAACGGATCAACCCTAGTGCCTTTCGATCCTTCAAATTTCAAACTTCCTGTTTCATAATTTATGGCTTCTCCCCTAACAGGGGTTCATGGAGGTTTTTCTGATACAGAAAATCTTCAATCTGCATGTTCCGAAAACCAAAATTTGTTTCATCGAACTTCTCAATTCGAACCTTTGGGATTTCCATCGTGTTTTCATATTATTGTGATACGAATCAAAAGCTCTGATACCAGTTATTGAAAATCGAATAATCACACAATCTAAAAATAAGCATAAAAAGAAATTAACACACAAATTTAATGTGATTCACTAATTTGGCTACGTCTACGGCGGCTAAGGTTTTCTTATTTCTCTGTGAATTTTGGAACATAATACACTAGGAGAATATTATATATTTATATGCCTAGAGAAAATACAAAAAGATAAAATAGCCCTAGGAGAATAGTGAATCCGCGACAGTGGGGCATGGTGTACAGTTCATAATATATTATGGAAAAATTACTTTTTAGTCCCTGAGGTTTAACGTAATTAACACTTCTGTCCCTCTATTTTGGCGACCCAACACTTAAGTCCCTCACTTTCTCTTCCGTCCAAATTCGTAGTCCTTCCGTCCATTTAAACCGTTTGGTCAAAGAGTCAAAAGTGAGAGGCGATAATTTTTTCCAGAAATACTCTTCTCTTAATGTGAAATTCCTATTTTTTTTCTCTTTCATGTTTTCTCCAGTTGCAGAAGAAGAAGAAGAAGAAGAAGAAGAAGAAGAAGAAGAAGAAGAAGAAGAAAAAGAAGAAGAAGAAGAAGAAGAAGAAGAAGAAGAAGAAGTTGCAGCAAGGGTAGGAAGAAGAAGAAGAAGTTGCAACAAGGGTAGGAAGAAGAAGAAGAAAGAAGAAGAAGAAAAAGAAGAAGTTGCAAAAAGGGTAGGAAGAAGAAGAAGAAGAAGAAGAAGAAGAAGAAGAAGAAGAAGAAGAAAGAAGAAGAAGAAAAAGAAGTTGCAGAAAAGGGTAGGAAGAAGAAGGAGAAGAAGAAAAAGAGGCATTTGGGTTTGGGTTTAGTGAGGGTTAATTTTGTCAATTCACGTGTCCCAAACGGCTATTTTGGACAGAAGGACTACGAATTTGGACAGAAAATAAAGTGAGGGACTTAAGTGTTGGGTCGCCAAAATAAAGGGACAGAAGTGTTAATTACGTTAAACCTAAAAAGTAATTTTTCCATATATTATTAGGCTCTATATCTTAACACACTACATAAATGCAACTCTAGTAACTGAACTTATAGATTTTGCAGGTGTGCAGGTGTGCAGGTTCAATTACCTACAGAATCTACAGGTAATGAACCTACAGAAGAATTTATAGTCATTTAGGTTACAACAATAACAACAACGAAGTCTTAATTCCATAACTTATTTTTATTGGTTATATGGGTCTTTTTCATTATTTTGCTCTATTTGGAAATAATTTCGCATCAATATTTAAAAATTATAAATTCTTTGATACTACTTCAATCCATGTCATTTTAGGTCTCCTCTTTTCTTAACCATTAAATTATCACAATTCATATTGAAACATTTGATATTCTATGTTAAATATAGTCAAACCATCTTGATAGGCTATGTCACAAACAAGGGAAAGCAAAAAGAAAAATACCTGGAACAAGGGAATAAAAATGGAGAAGGGGAGCGGTCAGAACATTCGCAAACATCAGTTGTAAACAAAAGGAAAGAAGAAGGATTTTATACAATGGCATAGCAAGCAAACTTTGAACACTGCTCGAGAAATAAGGCAATCATTATTTATGGACAGAAGCAGGCAAAATGACGCAAAGCATTGAAGACCAATCTAATCATACCAAGTGTCCCAGATCGAGAAGGAAAACTGTCATCTTCGAATCTGAAGAATCAAAGACCAGCAGGGTACCTCTGATATTACACAACGATCGTTCAAAGTAAGCTATGAGTTGTCACTATGAAATAAGGCCACGTGGCAAGGATCTAATAAGTACGCAATGCGGTCCCATCCGAAGAAAAGAAGACCCAAACACCTTAAACACTCAGTTCATCATCAAGGCTCACCCTTTCCTAGATAGGTCGAGTCTCAGCATAAAGTTACCGTTATCAGGCACACTCCAGCATATCCCCATTATACCTATAATCGTGGAATCACTGACTTATTAGCTGGTGAGATCCCTTATCAAATAGTCAGCCACATCACTGCCGGATTATTAAGAAATACTATATTTATCTCTATCTTTTTACAGTATAAAAGGAGAATGATCACATAGGCAAATGTATACAATTTCTCTTACACAACTACTTTCAAACTCTGTATTCACCATATTCTTCAGATTATTGACTTGAGTATCGGAGTGGCTGCCGTGGACACCCACTACCTCACGTTTTCTTTCTTATAGTATTGACCAATCACAAACAGTTTCATTTCGACCGCATCAGAAATATTATATGATATTGCTGATGTTTGATATTATTTTAAAGTTTAAATGTGAGACTTGTTAGTTTGATATAAATAATATTAATATTATGTTAGAAGTATTTAATTATTTCGTTCAATTTTAAATTTTATTATAGAAACCATAGACTGTACTGAAATTAAATTCAAAATAAGAATCGATACTAGAACCGAACTGGAACTGAAAATATATAGAACCGTATTGAAACCTTAATGAAATTCAATTCTAATTCTGATTTCAAAAAATTCAAGGAATTAATTTTCGGTTACGTTTCAAACTGTCCCAAAATCGCACACTCCTAATAACTTATATATAAACTTGGCACCAATTCGGTTTGGACCGTGAATCGGATCAAAATCAGATCAATCAAATTTGAAATTAGTCTGGTCAACTGGTTTCATTTTCTGAATTGAACCGAAACCTTAAATTAAAGAGGTGGATTACGATCTCCTTTTATAAATTAAAACTAGACTGAATCGGTCTAATTCAATTTTGATTCGATGTTTTTATTTTTAAAATAAAATATTTTATAATATTATGTGAATTAAAATTAATGTATAAGGAAATTAAATTATTAAGTTGAAGTTTTTTACTTTTAAAAAATATTATTTCCATTTAAATGTAATATTTTTTATATTATATAAATGAATAAAATGTCTTTATTTAATTAAATATATATTTAATAATATTTAAAATTTATATTTCTTTATTTATATTTTATTTAAATGTTTTATTTTTAAATTTTTTTAAAATGAGGCATTTATAATTTGAATTTAATTATAACCGAAATCGAAATCATAAAAAACAGTAATTGTTATAAAACCGAATTGAAACTGAAAAAAATAGAAACTGTATTCCAACCGTCATAAATTGAACTGATTTACTGATTTTGATTCCATCCCTAAATCAAATTGAATTGACGCTACTGAACCAAAATTGGCCCTAGGTCAGGATTAGTTATATCATGAATTAATGATTATTATTTGTATTGAAATTAAAATAAAATAGGAAGTACTTATAATAATATTATCAATGAGTTTTCATTTAATAATATTTAGATTATTTTTAAATTTTGTGAAATTAATAACCTAGAGAATATATCTGTTACATGTAATTCTCTATTCACGTAAATATAGAATTTATTTTCTATGATTTAAACAAAAAAAAGTAGTAAAATTTACATTTAATAATTCTGTTAGAATTTTTTAAAAAAAAATTTCCGTGATACGTTAAATTTTAATTGTAAATCAAATATTGTAAAGAAAATAATAATTCTCAATTTTGTCAATTAATTTCAAATGTCCACAATTTTGTCAATTAATTTCAAATGTCGACAATTTTGTCAATTAATTTCAAATATTATAAAAGAAAATAATAATTCCTAAGTTTCCCTCTACTCTGTGCCCGGCTCTTGAAGGAGCTCCTCAGAACTTCTGTTATATACAATAAGCTCTGTGTCCGGCCCTCAGTGGGGCTCCTCAGGACTTCCTGTTGTCCATCAACACCCATAATGAATAATGCAATGCGTCATATTCGCGAATTCTAATACAATCAATCTATTATATATCATGATGCATGAATCATGCTTAAAATATTTAATTTTTTGAAATAAGAGATGAGTACTGGCTGAGACTCTGAACTGACTGACAAGCGGCCATCTAACTGCTGGGTTCTCTATTCCTCAGGTATAACTGAAAATAATTCTCAATTTTCTCGGTTCCTCGGGTTTTAAATCAAATATTGTAAAGAAAATAATAATTCTCAATTTTGTCAATTAATTTCAAATGTTTATAACTGAAAAGTAATTTTCTACTTCAACCTTACAGAGCAGTGAATAAGTACAAGCAACTAACAGATCCAACAAGTAACCGTACAGAGGGTAGAGACAAATCCGTAGAGACTTCGCAAAATGTAGTTACTGAATTGACAAGAATTTACTATAACTGTGCTGCTCAGTGCAGACACTGAAATCCTCACGGTTTTTGTTTAATTGGGATGGATCGTCTTATTCGCAAGATCAGGCCTCACCTCCTCGCTTGGCTTCACCGATCTCGTTCTGGTATCTCCATTTTCACTTCCCAGTTTTTGAATTCTGTGTTTTTGGCCGTTATGTCACTCTTTCGTGATATTGAAGTTGTTGAATTGCCTATGCTGCGAGTTAATTAAGGATTAATGAGTTTCGAATTTGAATGTGCTTATGTGCTTGTGATTTGTCTTCTATGAAATTCTTTGCTGTGAAGAATTTAGCTGTGAAGAATTTCGTTTTCTTGCATTAGTGTGCATTCCTGGGCGATGATGGGAAAACTTGAAATTGGGTTTTGAGACTGATCAAATGTAGAGCCCTAAATCTGATTAAAGATTGTAGATTTTTGAGTTGTTAATTGTAGTTTTTATCTCCCAAAAATTTTTGTTTTTGCAGGCCAATTATTGTTTGTCAGGCGCTTCTCATACAATGATATAAAGAGGGCAACTGATAGTTTTCATAGGATACTGTATAGTGATTCTAATGGAACCGCCTATAAGGCCAAATTCCGAGATGGTGACGTTGCTCTGGTCAAGGAACTTAAAGATCTCAATGAAGGAAAAGATGTTTTCTATAAGCAAGTACAATTTTTGGGGCGTTTGCATCACCGTCATCTTCTTGCACTTAAAGGCTTCTCCGCTGGTCCTAAGAGGTTTTATCTCACTCCTGTATTTCTTTTTTTGTTTTTCCTTGTTCAAGAGAAGCAGAAGCATAACAGTTAATTCTATTCAAATTTTCTGTGAATTGCAGAAATATTGAGAATTTAACAGAAATAATAAGTGTTTGCAATGTATGGGCATGTATCTGTGTGTGCGAGTCTGGATTCGTGAGAGAGACAGGAAATGAGAATCTGTGTTTGACTTTTGATAAAACATTCCTGCATCAAGCCACAAAATATTGGTATAAATGCAGTCAGGTTTGAATGTTATCAAACAATAGACCAAAGGACATGAAATTGTGAAACTGTATAATAATCCACAAAGAATACAATGTAATGAGGCTGGTTAAGATATTGTTTCTTTGAGGTAACCCAGAAGATGTGATAAAATCTAACTGTCAATAGCTTTCTGAAAATCACTCAACACACATTAAATAATATTTGTGTTGACCATGGTTCAGGTTCATGTGTCCCTATCTAAAGTTGTAGTTTGTCACAAATTTTGTGTCACAATGCAAGGGAAATCTGGGGAAAAAAGATTCCTATCTGAAAATTATTTGCGATTTTCATTCTAGATTAGATCACGTTTCATGGTATGATTATGATTCTATTAAGATGAGCATGAGGAATTATTATTTCTTTTAACGTTGATCTGACCATTCTAAGTGTGCTTTTATTTTTACTTTTTGTTGATTTTAATATATTTGTATCATCAAACCGTGCAGGTTGTTAGTGTTTGACAACATAGAAAATGGAAGCCTGAAGGAGCATCTAAATGGTAAGCTCCATACCAGAACCTGCAAGTGATATATGATTGCAAAATTTTACTGTCATCAATCAATGGCTCTTGGCAGATCCTCTGAAGACCCCCTTGAATTGGAATACAAGGTTACAGATAGCAATTGGGGTGACATCTGCACTGGTAAGTCACTTAAAATCCTTAAAATTTGTCACTGCACAGAATAGCTTTTTTATTTTTTTTCTTTGAAATCATAGTTGTTGACTAAACCTAATTTCAATAACAAAATCCTATTTACACAGTGCCTCTTCCTAAAATTGACTAGTTAAATTGAAAAAATTACAGCTCCAAAAAAAATGAATATTACATCTAAAAAGTTTCACCAAAGTTCAGAGGATCAGAATTACATGTTTTTAAGACACATTTACATAGAGCATCCATAATGTTGATATTGATTTTTGTAGCCTGTGATCATGCCTTCTTCTCCTTCTGTCCAAAATATTTACTCCTGCAATAGTTATGGAGGCAGAATTGCTAAAGTGGAATATATTCTATGGTAACACAATTACATGATATTTTCAGTAGCCTACCCGTTATATTATCAGTAGAAAGTCCAATAAAAGTAGGATTTTGCTACCTCATTATGCAGTTCATTAACAGACCAAAAAAGTAACAATATATAGATATACACACACAGCTTGATGGTCAAAGCAATTGTCCATAAATAGCTAGTAAGCTGTAGTGATAAATAGTGAACGAGTTGTAGAACAGCCTCCTTAAGCTAAAGTGTGATCCACCAAATTTCCAGATGCATAAAATCTCTTCACTTCACATTGTGCTAGGAATTGGTAGCGATAAGTTTTGCATGTCTTGCCATTAACTTTCAAACTTTCAAAAAGTTTATCTTTATCAGAAATTTGGGACAATGTATTGTGCAAATCTTTGGAACAAGCAGCTGTTCAAGTGATATCATTCTTTTGATTGTTATTTTATAAAATGTTTATCCCATCACTCACTTCATCCTCATTAGGCTAATTGTATATATATTTTGGATCTGCTTATGAGCCCATCTTTTTGTGCCCTTCACGCAGCAATTTGTTTAACTTTTAGAGTTATTGGTTGTTTCGTCCGTTGAATGGTTGAACAATATAATGTACAAAAGCTAGTTTTTAGTGCAGAATATTTTGCAGGTGCACACCAGTTAAGAGCATTCTACTTATGTCTACTTTACATTGCAGGAGTATTTACTTCTCTTTAGCAACCCACCAGCGTATCATGTGTCCATCAGCTCAAGTAATATCATGCTAGATGAGAACTTTACTGCAAAGGTGAAGTTATTTTCTCGTCTTCTCTTCCCATTGCCCGTGCTTTTTAATATTCCATTGAAATTGGAGTACGCAGAAACCTCAGTAGTTAATTCTCCTCCTCTTCTTATTACAGCTCTCCAATGTTGGCCTTCCTAGTTCCGTTGGAAGTTATGTTACTGTGCCCCATGCCTCATGTGCAGAAGGTGATTTATAACCATCACCCTCTCAAAAAATCCTCCGGCTTATTTTTAGTCAATATTTTAACCTTATTTGTCTAATAACTCGACTTGCAGATTCTATGAATCAAAATTGTGGAAACATAATTTTCCAGCTTGGTGTGCTAATCCTTGAGTTAATAACTGGTCAATCATCAGAGAAAGGAAGCAGTGATTTAATCCAATGGATCCAAGGATCTCATTTTCGTAATTCCATTCAAAAGATGATAGACCCAGATCTTGGAAACAATTATGACACTGGAGAGCTTAAACATCTTCTAGCAGTAGCAAGATTGTGTATAAAATCTGGAGATAGCCAGATATTTTCTATTCCTCGGATATTTCGGTATCTGCAGAAAAAGGTAGATATTCCATGAGATTCCTGAGTTTCGTTGATATGAAATTCTTTTTATTGTTCAAATACAGATTAATTTCCTTCATGCAGTGCTAGTTCTGCAGTGCTGCAATTCCTTTTTATGCCGTGCCTTCTGTTTAATCTGTCATAGGCTAGTCACCAGAACAAAGAACTAAAGTAGCGCTTCTTTCGGTTAATTACAAGTCCAAGGGAAAGGAGAAGTTAATTACATGAGAGAAAATAAAAAGAATTAAAATAACTTCCATTGCCCGGTTTGGAAGTTTGTTTATTTTTGGAGAGTAACTTATATTTAAAAAACTTTTTTCATGGAAAATATTTATTAATAAAATAATTTATTTTTTATTATTTAATTTTAATTTAAAAAATAAATTATTAATAATAAATTTATATATAGAAATTTTAATAAAATTTACAAAATGA
Organism: Manihot esculenta; assembly: GCF_001659605.2. Classification (NCBI taxonomy): domain Eukaryota; kingdom Viridiplantae; phylum Streptophyta; class Magnoliopsida; order Malpighiales; family Euphorbiaceae; genus Manihot; species Manihot esculenta. The sequence continues at coordinate 22,321,307 of NC_035171.2, forward strand.
CTTAATTTTTCAGAGTTTCAAAAATATGAAAAATATTTTTCTGAAAAATATTTTTTTTTATCAAACAACAGTCTTTTACTTTGTTTGTTTTGAGGGAAATAGATGAAAAAAAAGAAACAAGAGAGAAAAACGATCAAAATTAAATTTTCAGACTTCTGAAAAATTTTCTCAGCAGTTTGAGTTAAAAGAAAAGTAAAAAACAAAATTAATTATGACACTCGTATATGTGCTTATACCATTGTTAAAAAAAAAAAATCGCATGATAAAAATGACTTGTGAACTTATTTCATTTTCTTTTATTTTTCTTTTTATGTACTTTCTCATGTGAGGTAAAGGTATAATACCCAAATGAATAAAGAGAAAACAAAACCTTGGAGAAGATGAACTGATTTATTTACAGTTATATAAGGAACGAACAGAAAACATTGCCATCATTTATTTTTAAAATTAGGCAAATTGGTTGAGAAACTGCAAAATTTGCGTCATTACGTTTAAGTTTTTAATGAATTAGCCTAACATATTTATTTAAACATAATTTTTATTAATTTTCAAAATATTGAGAATCTAGATAATATATAATATTTTATTTTTTAAATATAATATTAATTCTCACTAAGCTGTAATCGACTTATATACTTTGGTCAAAACAAGCAACCAAATGTTAAATATGCACATTGTCTTTATTTTCTAATAATAATTCTAAATATTTTATAGTAAATACGTTATTTTTAACTATTTTATATATACTATTATATTGAGTGTATTTTACATTTATTTTATATATATTATTATTTTAGAAGTATTTTGTAGATGGTAAACTAACACTTACTATATATTGATCTTATTAAATTAAACTTTATAATAATATTCAGTTTAATTAAATCATTACTGTAAATTGCATATTTAATAATTAAGTTATTGTCTTTAAAATTAAATATATTGAATTTTTTATCTAAATAAAATTTATTATTAAGAGAAAATTATCTAAGGTCTACAAAATATGAAGCCTAAGGCCCATAGAAATATATGAGCCCATAGCTTAAATTAAACAAGCCACAACTATCCACCCTCAAAGGCCAAACCCAGATAACCCAGCAGAAGAACAAAAATCCCTGAAACCTTTAAAAGCTTAACTCTTCAAATAAACCCAAAAAGAAAAGCCAATTGCGTCATCCCTCTTTTGTTGGTCATTTGCTACTTCTACGAGGTATCAAAGGCAAGCTTCCATTCAGAGTACCAACAACTTCGAAGCAGCAACCAGTAAAAGGAGATCAACACAGAGGAGCTAACGAAGAGAAGACCAGGAGCTAAGATAAATTATAGTCGAGTGAAAATTAGCATTATTTTTATATATAAAATTAGTTTATATTAAAAAATAATAAAATATTATGTATCATGTTACATGAATTTTTATATTTTTATTTTTATTTTTAAAATCAAACAAAATTATATCTAAATATAAATTAATTAATTTATTTAAAATTTAAATATTTAAATTAAAATATAAAATAACGTAACCATTAGACTTTTTGTATTTATTATCTAAAATTTATATTTTAAGTTTCCAAAAAATAAAGATCTGTCCATTTGTATAACCTCAAGTCATATCTCCTCAAAAAAATATAAAATTATTAAATAAAATTTCATAAAAAGTTAATTTAATTTATTTTTTATCAATATATAAAATTAAAAAAATATGTTATTTAACTTACAAAATTTTTTAGTTCTAAAAAAAATAAAATCATAATTCTCTTAATTTTTTTAAAAAGTTAATCATATTAAATAAATAAATAACAAATACAAAACTAACAAACCAAAACCATGTCAATCAAATCGAATAACCTACTAAATGAACTGAATTAAACTCTGATAAAAAAACTGAATTAAAATTTTAATTTAATTTATTAAATTATTAGATTTCATATAAAATATTTTTCACAAAATACTATTTATTTTTTAACATTTAAAATATTTAAAAATTTAAATAATAAAAATATTTTTAATTAAAAGGAACTCTTTAAAAAAACCAACTTTTTACAGATTTCTATATATAAATTTATTAATAAATTTTATTTTTCAAATTAAAATTAAAAAATAAAAAATATATTATATTTTTTCATAAAAAATATAATATACTTTTTATAATAAATATTTTTAAAATACAAGTCATTTTTCACAGCAAAGAAACTACGCTTGGTAATTCTCCCCTACTTACGACTCGTGTTCATCGCCTAGTGCGCTCTCTTTTTCGGTCTATATTTTTATTTCCTTCTCATTGAATGAAGGAAATGTCGACCGCGCCTTTCAACTCTCCATTCTATTGCAGGTTCATATGACGGGTGGAAGCGAACCTTAAAAGACCTAAGAAACTTGAGCGTCGTATGCCGTGCGGCAGTGACATGATTTTCTTCTTGAACAAGAATGAAAAACATAATCCAATTAGAACAACAAAACAAAAAGAAAACATACAGAGAACCATGCAATTTACCCATAAGCATCATCCCTGAAAATTTTCCACATGATCACATGTTTCCCGATTCCATTACAAGTATATTTGTAATTTCTAGATCAGAAGAAGTTAGTTCAATCACTGCTGGGCACATTGAACCCTTTGTGCGCCACCATGCATCTCCTCATCCTCGTCATATGCCTCCCGTTGAGCCTGCCCCTGTTGCTTCCTTCTCATTTCCTCCTCCATATTAACATCGTGCAGGGTAGTCTCCTCGCACTCATCCAGGTCTATATCCATCAGCTGACTGAAGGGCCTTGGAGGCAAAATTGCCTCAAGTGCCTTAACCTGATCTGGGGTCAAAGAATCAGGGAATTCCACAATAAAATGGATGTACAGCTTCCCCTTCATGAATGGCCTTTGGTACATGGGCATACCCTCATCATTAATTGCCTTGAATGAGTCTGCATAATGCATCCATCATTATTTACAACTAGTCACAATTATGATTAAATCAAAGGAATTTCGTCATTCACTTTAATTACCTGGCTTGACAACTTCCCCAGTGTTTGATTTTATAAGAAGATGCCTCCCATCCAAGTGTGTCAATACAAACTGAAAGCCACAAAGAGCTTCAGTGAGGGATAGACTCTGCTCCACAATAAGGTCATCCCCCTTTCTCTTGAATTTTGGATGTTCCTTTTGCTGAAGGACAAAAACTATATCTCCCGTGATGGTATCAGGCTACCGGAAAAGGAAAAAGAAAAATCAATTTAATCCAACAATACTTAATTAGAAGCAAAAATTGGCTTCAACCATAGCCGGATGATGAAAAAACCCAATATAGCTGATCTGAAATAACTTGAAATGAAGGTATAAATGTTATTATAATACTCGGGAAGATATCATCTAGAAAGTTCACAAACAAGTCTGCAACATACCGCTTCATCAGCTTCGCCGGGGAATGTAATTTTCTGCCCATGTTGCATGCCCTTCTCTACTATGACTTCCAACACTTTCTTCCCTGGAACAACCTTCTCCCCCTTGCATTGCGTGCATTTGTCCTTCTCACTAATTGATTCACCAGTACCCTTACATTCATTGCAAGGATGCTGCATCTGCTGGATCATTGAAGGGCCCAGCTGCCTTATTGAGACCTTCATACCAGTTCCCCGACAACCAGGGCACTTCATTGAAGCTCCAGATTTCGAACCTTTACTGCCATCCAGCCATTGTTAAATCCCATATCAGTAAATCATCACAGCAAGAAATTTAGCATAAAACTGCAATAAAAAAGGTATGATTTAAACATCTCACCCATTGCACTTCGAGCATATAACATTGCGGGATAGAGAAAGCTTTTTAGTTGTACCGAGATATAGATCTTCCAAAGAGACCTTCAAGGGATGAACCACATCGTCTCCCCGTCTCTGCCTCCTTCCTCGACTACTGCCACCTATGTTCAAGACAGCATAATTTAGGCGCATTAACATACACAAGCTAGATCATTAGCAGAATCGCCAGCAAATTAAAGAACCGCACTTACCGCCAAATGGGTTCCCACCAAAGAAGGATTCAAATATGTCAAAAGGGTTATGGCCACCACCGCCACCACCCATTCCTTCCTTAAGTGCATCCTCACCATAATTATCGTAGATCTCACGTTTCTCTGGATCGCTCAAAACTTCGTAAGCCTGGGCCAACTCTTTGAACTGCAATATCATCCCAACAACTCCACTTAATAATATTAAACAGTACTTAATTACAATTCACTCATCATAACCCTCAAGCAACAACCAGAAGTCATGTTCATTTTTCCCTTTACATCAACACGCTTGCTAATACCACATTAAGAGACCCATTGAGAACCTCAGGACACAAATCTTAAGCGGTTCGAATAAATTCAAATAAAAATTTATACCATAAATTTCACCATATTTCCATCAACTCCTCTCATTAATTTCCCTTTCAGTCAATTTTCTCAGCTATTCAAGAATAAAGAAACTAATTAATCCATCTTGGCAAAATCAAACCAGAACGAATTCTTGCAATTCCAACAACTTACAATCATTACCGTAAGATATACCCGAAACAAATTTCACAGTAACAAATCCATAAATGCCTCACCAAGAAGAAAAAGCTTAAATGGATTTGCTAGTAAATAAATAAATACTACGAACTCTACAACAAAAACTAGAAAATTACCTTTTCAGGATCGCCACCCTTATCAGGATGATTCTTGATAGCGGCTTTCTTGTAAGCCTTCTTCAAATCATCTTGGGAAGCGTTCTTCGACACTCCTAAAATTTCATAGTACCTGGTGTTATCACTCTTCTTAGGTGCTCTGCCAAACATATTCTTTCTTTCGCTCTATATCAAATCAAACACAGAAAAACCCGCAAACCAAATCTCCAAAAACAGTCTTTGGATCTATTCTTCTTCTTGAGAAGCCTCTGGACACGCAAGGAATATTTGAGAGCAATGACTCGCCAAGAAAGATCAAGGCAGAGAGGGCGTTATACGAGGGCTGTTTAAAAGCGCTGCAGTGATATAGACGGTTGAGATTGAAGAAGGTTACAGAAGAGTCTAGAATTCGCTTTTGCATTTTTCTATTTGGCTCTGGTCTTCGTCTTGGCCTTCCAGATGCTTCCGTAAAACATGACCGCTCCCACGAGAAAACGAGGAAGTTGGGTTTTTTTTTTTTTATTTTCTCAAAAGGGGTACTTTAAATAATTTGCCAACAGTAATATAAATTTTTAATTTTTTTAAATTTAAATAGACATTTTAATTATTAAAATAAGTTAAATGTATATTATATTTCAATCAATATTAACTACTATAATCCAAATATTTTTTTTAATTTTTGAACTTAATATATGAACAATTACTCAGCAGACCTATAAATAGTGTTTTCTGCAATTTTTTTCCTTATTTAAAAAATATGAAAACATTAATTATATATATACATATTCTCAAATAAAAATTAATTATTGATAGAAATATGCATCTATTTGTGTACTTCTGATTTTTACTATATTAAAAAATTAATTAATTGAAAATATTACTTTTTTAAAAAAATAATTAATTAATGCAAAGATAAAGAAATAACTATCGTAACATTCACTTCCAATGGTAGTAAGAAATTTAGTATGTTAGTACCTAAATCAAGTGCTCCCAAACATCGCGCATAGCTTTAAATATTTTTGTAACTAGATTTCAAATAAAGCCACTAAGATCGTGAAATAAATTATTGCACTAAACCAAAATTTGTATTGAAATTTAATTTCATTAAAATCTAAGATATTTTATTTAAAATTTTTTTTAAGTCAATAATTTTTATTTGATGAAAAAAAATAGAATAAATATAATTTTAAAAATATTCTTATAAATAATAAAATAAAAAATTATTATTTAATCCTTAGAGTATGAAAAAACTTACTACTTAATCTCTCAATTTTAAAAAACATATTAAAATATCTCTGATATTTTTAAAAGTCTATTAGTTAATTTCTCTATTAATTTTATCACTAAAAATTTACTATTTAATCTCATTAGTTTAGAAAAAATTATTAGTTGGTTCCTCAAATTATTAAAAAGTTTACTAATTAGTCCCTCCATATTAAGAGTATTTTAGATTTTTTTTATAATACTTAATGACTAAAATTAACAAAAAGACTAACTAGTAGACTTTTTTAAATATAAGAGATGTTTTAATAAATTTTTCAAATGGCAAGCAGTGATCGACAGCGAGCGGCATCACAAAAGCAATTTCTATTGAATTTTAACTTTTTATTTTTAATAATTTAAATTTTATATATTTTGATTTTTATTATCTTTGCTGAATTTGAATCTTAAATTTATTGAAATTTTTATTTGTTTATGGAGATTGAGTTTGAGATTTTCTTCCTTGAATTTTGACGAAATTAAATTTCAGGGGCTAAAGTGTTGAATTTGAAAAATAGAGGGATAAATCTGTTAATTATATAATATCTTAGGGATGAAAACGTATTTTTTTCTTCAATTCTTTGAGAGAGTGACCTATAAATTTGTATAAATTAAATTTTAAGGACTAAAGTGTTGGATTCTAGAAAGTGTAGTTCGGTTATTTTTTCTGTCACTAATGGCACTTTTTGATGGAGAACCTCTAATTTTGATAGAATTAAATCTCAAGGACGAAAAAGTTGGGTTCTAAAAATAGAGAAATGAATTTATTAATTACGCTATACTTCAAGGATTAAAAAATAATTTTTTCTTTCTATTTATTATTACTGGTGTATTTTAAATCCGATAATAAATTGAGAGAAAATAATTTACTAATAGATGTAAAATCCGTTAGTAAATCTATTAGTAAATTATCAATAGATTGTAATCCATTACTAAATTTATTAGGAATTTAAATAATTTAAAAAATAACTATTATTCTGATTAAATAATAAATTTTAGAAAAACTTACTTTTTCATTCTTGAGGTATACCATAATTAACGGATTCGTCCCTCTATTTTTAAAGACCAACATATTAGTCCCTGAACTTTGATTCTGTCAAAATTAAAAGTTTCTCCGTCAAAATTAAAAGTTTCTCCTTCAAAATTAAAAGTTTCTCCGTAAAAAAAATGCTATTAGTGATAGGAAAAATGACCGAACTACCCTTTTTAGAATTCAAAACTTTAGATCTTAAAATTTAATTCCTGCAAATTTATAGGTCTCTCTCTCAAAGAATCGAATCAATACAACTCATTTACAAATCAAAGCAACAAACCAAAAATCTCAAACTCAATCTTCACAAACAAATAAAAATTTTAATAAATTCAAGATTCAAACTCAATAAATATAATAAAAATCAAGGAAAAAAAACTTTTTCATTCCTAAGATATAACATAATTAATAGATTTGTCCCTCTATTTTTCGAATCCAAAACTTTAGTTTTTGAGATTTAATTTTATTAAAATCCAAGGAAGAAAATCTCAAATTCAATCTCCATAAACAATAAAAACTTTAATAAATTCAAGATTTAAACTCAAAAAATATAATAAAAGTTAAAATATATAAAATTTAAATTATTAAAAATAAAAAATTAAAACCCAATAGAAGTTGATTTTGTGATGCCCCTCACTGGCAATCACCGCTCGTCGTTCACTATTCCAGTTGCTCACTACTCGAGTCTCTAGTTGTTCCCGTTGCTTGCCATTTGATGCACCTCCCATTCGCGTCATTCGCTCCTTACATCTTTGGCTACTCGCATCTCCAACAACTCGCGTTGCTTATTGCTCGTATCTTCAACCACTCACATCGCTCTTTGATTGTGTCCTTAACAACTCACGTCACTCACTGCTTGCATTTCTTCAATCTTTTCTTCTTTCTATTGACTATAATTCTTTATTCTCTCTTTCTTCATTCTTACTTTCTTTTTTCTTTTATATTCTATTTTGCTATTCATCAAAATAATAATGGCCAATGGTAGTGAAATTGATGCAGATATGGCAGAAATGTATAGGTGTCTGAATATGGTGGCTGAGGAGGAAAAAATGGAATATGTGGAGGAAGATAATGTAGTGGAGGAGGAGCTTGGATTGAACTGCACTATTGTGTTGTGGGAAGACTTTTGATGGATAAATCAGTCAATTTTCAGATTTTGCGTCAAATTATGGCTAGTGTATGGAGGCCAGTTAAAGGGAAGATGGTTAAAGAATTTGGAAACAATGCTTTTTTATTCCAATTTTTCCATAAGATGGATGTTGATAGAATTTTGAAGGGTGCACCATGGAGTTATCAACTGTTATGAAACCTAGAGATTCTGCGGCCCAATCTAAGCACCGAAAAAAAATCTATGTTTCCCTTTCAGGATCTGAGTGTTTCATTTAATTCGAAAGGAAGGATAAGAGACTAACCTTTTAAACTTGACGAAAAGAGACTTTTCCGGACTGATGGTGCTGCTTCTGAAACGAACACCCTCAATGGCATCCACATAAACGTTTTCGTCTGGAGTGCTAGCTCTCTCAACGGATGGATTAGCTATGTGATCCCCAATTTGCAACCCAGAAAAATGATTACTCAAAATCTTTCTCCCGCAATTCAAAGAATGTGTTTTATGATCACTCATTTTTCTCAGTTTTTTCATTTTCTCACACTTCTTTTCATAAAAAAGTTGTGTTCATACTAACTATCACAACCTCGCAGATACTCATATATCTATGTGATAAGTCCTTTTCAAAAGAAAAATGAAAAATCATTTATCTGTAATAGTTACAGATAGATTGCATATCTTTTAAGTATTATTATCTTATAATAACAAATAATTAATATTAATAATAATATCTTTATTATTATTAATTATACTAATGGGCTCCTAGCCCATTAATATGACATAGCACATCAGTGACGTTCTTTTATGTATGACCCAATAGGCTCACTTTAATTGGCAATATGCCCAGTCCGACAAGACCCATAAATTATAAGCGGTCTCTAACAAGACATTATGACTATCCAATTAATAAGAGGATCGATAGTTTGGTAAAGTCTAATAAACAGAACATGTATTAATCCCTTTGTTACGCGATATCTAGTTTGAACATAAGTCATGTTCAATATCAAACTTATAACGTTCAAACTTATAATTTCTCGATCTCTAAGTAGACTAATAAAACCAAATGATATTGATCATATTATCAATTCATTTAAGTATGGCCATGCATTTCTCAGTCTCACTTATCGAGGGGTCTAGAAGATATCTCTCTCAAAGAGATGAACAAATTCTATCTTGATTGTTCAATATCCTCTACATAATTTCTTTTATGCTCAATCATAACATTTATGATTGTCCAATTAAAGACAATGTTTGGTTATGTCAAAACATAACAGTCTTTATATTAGAAACTATAACAATCTCAAGTTAAAGGATTAAAACATAACTATCTTGAGATTCACTTATAATAATAACCCATGTAGTAATTTCAATGTGGGTTCATCCAATATTTTATTCTCTAACAAGTATTTATGATTATTAATTTATATCAACATACACATAATCATCTCATGATTATCAATCAATAATCATACTAGTCATATTTTATTATTATTATCATAATAATAAGTAATTATGGATGTTAATCATTATTGTGTAACATGCAAACAAATAATAATGATAAAAAAACCTCTTTTATTAATAAACAAAATAACATACAAAAACGTCCGAGATAATGGTCTAGGGCAAATACACTAACATCAATAGCTTCCTCTTTTGCTCCTTGAATTGTAGCCTAATGAGAAACCAAAGGAAGTAAAATTAACCAAGATTGACATGTGGGTACAAGTTCATAATTTACTATCTGGTTTTATGTTGGAAAAATATACTGTAGATTTTGGTAATTTTGTGGGAAGTTATATTGAATCTGATTCAAAGAATTATACTCGAACATGGAGGGACTATATGAGGATTATAGTTCGAATGGATGTTCATAAGCCTTTGAAAAAACAATTTTAGGTGAAGAAATAAAAAATACCATGGCAATGGGTTGATGTTAAATATAAACGATTGAATGCCTTTTGTTATTTTTGTGGAATTATAGGGCATTCGAATCAGTTTTGTAGTTTGTTGTATGATATGCCTAATTTTCTACCAGAAAAGTTCTTATGGGGACCATGGTTGAGGGCTGAAACACAACAAATATCTTAGATAGAAGCTTAGTGGCTGCGATCGAAGAGTGATTTAGTGTCTTACAATGAATCACGGGATGATACAAAATCTGAGATTTTGGTCGAAAAAATGAAACAAAAAGTTGATGGAGGACGATCAGAATTTTATGGTGGTGCGTCTAGCTTTGTTCCAATTCAAAATTCAAAATTGGATAGGATGGAAGTGGTTGATGATAGAGATAAGGAGGGGATTGAGGCTCAAAATTTAGATGATACAATGTTGTTATCTGAACAGAAGCGTAGGCGCGTGGATGAAGTTATTGTAGAGTCGGATACTGATGTAGATAAGGTTCAAGATACCTTTGATGTTGGTTCAAAAAAATTGAAAGAGGCTAGTTCTGGATTCTAGACCTGCCAAGAGTTATGAGTACTCTAAGTTGGAACTGTTGCGGAATAGGCTCTCCATAAGTAGAGCGGGATTTATTTGAATTAATCCAGAATAAAAGGCCCAATTTTATTTTTTTAATGGAAATAAAAATTAAAGAACAAAAAATTTTTCAACTTAAAAGGAGACTGGACTATCAAGGTTGTTTTTTGGTGGATTCAATTGGAGTTAGTGGCGACTTGCCATTATTGTGGAAAGAAAGTTCAATAGCCCAGTTGATTAACTATTCTAAACATCATATAAATGTTCTGGTAAAGATTGAAGGGATGATCCAATGGAGGCTAACTGGGTTTTATGGGCATTTGAATAGAAGAGCATGTGCTAGGGATGGAACTTCTAAAATCTTTACTTCCCAAGTCGAATAAACCTTGGTGTGTGATGAGGGACTTCAACGATATACTCTGGCCATCTGAAAAAGAGGGAGGAGATCTAGCCGAGATATCTTATAGAAGGTCTCCAAGCAGCTTTAGAGTTCTGTCAGTTAGAGGATTTGGATTATGAGGGTCCATGCTTTACTTGGACTAATTGTAGAGAGGCAAGTTTAATCCGTGAGAGGTTAGATAGGGCTGTTTGTTCACGTTCATGGCAAACAAGTTTTCAGATGGCAAAAATTCAGGTACTAAAAACTGAAGCTTCTAATCATCTTCCAACTTTTTTAGCAAATGGAGTGCAATTACAAAGATATGTAAAGAAAAGGGTTCAATTTGAAAACTCATGGATGCAGGAAGTAGATTGCAAAGAAGTAGTGCAGAAGGGTGGAAACAAAGTGAACGAATGCCTTTGGAAGATCAAATTGCTCATTGCGTTAAAAGAATGGAATAATGGTCAATAAATCATCATGAGTTTTTTCGAAAACAACTAAGAGAGGTTAAACATTTGTCGTTTCTTCTGCAATAATATGCTACTATATTTTGCAGATACCACTTTCACGTGTTGCAAGAAGGGATGAGTGATATTGGAAATCTAATCGAAATGGGCACTATTCAGTCAAGGAGGGATACAAGCTACCGATGGAACATTTTGAGTTACAGGTACCTGATCAAATGTTTCCTTAAGGAAAAATATGGAAAGTGCAGGTTCTAGAAAAGGTTCAGATATTAATTCGCGAATTTTACAACAGGTCATTCCATGTAAAGTAAATCTTAGAAGGCACCATGTTGATGTAGATGAAATCTGTCCACTTTGTCATCAAGAATCAGAATATGAAATTCATCTTATCCACAATTGTTTTACGGCTAAACAGGTATAGCTTTTATCTTCGATTGGATGGAATCCAATTCAAACTGTTTCCTAATGGTTGACTTTTGTATTGCAGTAATGTCGATCAAAGGAGAATGAGGAAGTCTTTATGATTTTATGGAGTTTATGGATGAATGGAAATAATGTGGTATAAAATCAAAAGATGGATGATACTCATTTTATATTATCTAAAACTGTTATGTCTTGAATGAGTTGCAGGTTGCAAACCAAAGGGACAAACAACATCATGGTGAAGTGGGTGAGGTTTTATGGAAGGCTCCTATGATGGGTCATTATAAATGTAATGTAAACATTTCAGTTCAACTTAATGGCAACTTTAGTTTTGGTATGATTGTGTAAAACAGCAGTGGCTTGTGTTGTGCTAAAAAATTGATTGTCCAATTAGGTGTTAATAATCCAACTTTAGGTGAGGCGTTATGTTTTCGGGAGGCTTTAAGTCGGTTAAAGGCATTAATTTTTTTTTCTATTTGTGTAGAATCTGATTGTCTTATTTTAATTCAAACTTTAAGATAAAAAAAGATAATAGATCTTATTTTTTAATACTTATTGAGGATTGTACTACTCTTATTCATGAGGTAGGTGGAGTTTCTTTCTCCCTTGTTAAAATATCAACAAATCAAGTCGCTCATATATACAATAATTAGAACAGCTTGTTCAATATCTGGTTTTTCATAGTGTTATGTTCTCCTTCAATTTTGTATGATGTATTAAATTTTGATATTAATAATAGTATAGAGTTAAATGGTCTGGTAGACTCAGATGCTGAGCCTAAAAAGACTTTTTAACTTATCCCAACTAGAAAAACTATTTAATTTTATCATTTTATTTTTAAAAACAAAATTCATTATTCAATTAGTTCACATTTGCAATGAATAAATTTATTAAAAGTAATAAAATATTTCCATCTAAATTTTAAAAGTATTTTATATATAAAATTTAAATTTAAAATTATTAAAAAAAATAAAATTCCGGATATTTCACCTCACTTCTTAATAAGACAATAATATATGAGTTTTAAAGTAATAATTAAATTTTTTATTTAAATATAGTTCTCTTAAAATTTTGTTTTAAAAAATTTAAAACATTTTAAAAGTTACCTTTCTAATTTACTAAATTGAAAATTTTAATTTTTTATCTTTCATTATTTGTTTTACTTTAAAATTGTGTTCAGTTGTTTTTTTTAATGCAATATATTAAAATCCAAGCAAACAAAACTCAGGTTTCAAATTAAATCTAGGTAAGGAGGCCTTCCTTAATACAGCTAAACATGAAGTCTCATCAAGCTAAACAGAGCAATAAATAAAGTCAGAAGGATTAGATCAAATAATGAGACAAGTATAACGTATGATCATTCTAGAATTAAGGTGAATAATCAAATTAATTTTTTTTTAAAAATGAGATTGAGAAGTAAAACCTGAACCCTCTCAGATTTATTTAGATTTATTTAAATGTACTTACCATAAAATTTAAATGGTTAAATGTTTAAGGTAGCTTTATATCTATTGAAAATGTTGGATTTAATCGAGTTTAAAATTTTATTCAAATTAATTTAAAAAATTTCAATTAAGCTTAATTTAGCATACAAGTAAAAATCTATAAATTAAAATTTAGTAAATTGTGTTCCATTAATGCAAAATTTTCATCTTTCTTAAAATATGACGAACAATTTTTATAGGTTTTTTCCATTTCAGATCCTATTAGAGTTCAGCTTTCTCTAGCCCATTCTCATCGATGGACTCCTGCTGTATGAATCATAAATAGCAAATTCCATAGAAGATGGGAGGAACGTTTAAATAGATTTAATTTTTTATCGGATCATAAAAAATTTATTTTCCAAAAATTTTTTAAATAATAAAAAATTTAGGGTGCATTTGATAATGTTGTACGATTTCTATTTTTTATTTTTTATTTTTAAATTAAAAATAATTTTTTATTCTTGTTATTTATTTCTTGAAAACTATTTTTTAAAATTATTTGTATAAAAATAAATTTATATTTTGTTATATAAAAGTAAAGAACAAAATATTTTTTTAAAATATAATATAAATGATTTTATAAATGATTGCAGATAAAAATGAATATTAAATTATTTTTATAAAATATATGATATTATAATAAAAAATTATTATTTAGTTATAGTAGAATAAGAAAATTTATTAGTTAATTCATTAATTTTGAAAATATATTAAAATATTTTAAAATTTTAAAAAGTCTATTAATTAGTCTCTTCATTAATTTTAACCGTTAAGTGGTAAAAAAATAAAAAATTACTATTTTAGTCCTTGTGATATATAAAAACTCATTAATTAATCCTTTGATTTTGCAAAATACATTAAAATTATATTTATGAAGTTTTAAAAAATATACTAATTAAAACTTTCATTAATTTTAACTATTAAATATTATAAAAAAGTTTAAAATATTATCAATACAAATAGACTAATCAGTAAATATTTTTACAAAACTAAAGGATTAATTAATAATTTTTTTTACCACACAGATTAAATAGTAAAACACTTAATGGCTAAACTAATAAAAAAATTAATTAGTATATTTTTAATAGCGTAGAGATGTTTTAATATATTTTTAAAAATGAAAGACCGGTTAATGAATTTTGTCATATCATATAGACTAAATAGTAAATTTTCCTTGTAAAAAGTTTAAAATGCTCTTAATACAAAAGGAATAATTAATAGATATTTTTATAAAATTAAAAGACTAACTAATAAATTTTTTTATATTACGTAGATTAAATAGTAAAATATTTAAAAATTAAAATTAATAGAATGACTAATTAATAGATATTTTAAAACTCCAAACACTTTTTAATGTATTTTCTAAAAATCAAAGAGTTAATTAATAAGTTTTTATTCCTAATATAAAAATTAAATAGTAAATTTTTTATAATAATGAAATAAAAATATATTTTATAAATTAATTAAATGAATATATATTTAAAAATAAATTTAATTAATGAAAATAAAATTTTGAAATTGTTAATAATAATCTGATAAAAATTATAAAAAAATATAATGGTGGGTAGAAAATCAAAATTTATAAGTTTCAGTTTTAAATTTTTTTAATTTGAAAAACACTTTTTAACAAGTAATAAAAATGAAATACTCAATCGAACAAATTTTTTATTCTTTTATTAAATAAAAAATTACAACGAAAATGAAGCTACCCTAATTTGTTGATGTATGGGCTATACTTATTAATTTTTTTAATTTAGTAAAAAATTAAAGAGCTAATTATTTAATTTTCTTTATATTTGAACTAAATTAAATTTAAATTTTAAATTAATTTATACAAAAAAATAAGTTAATTAAATTTACTTTTAACAATTATGGGATGAAATTAATTAAATCAATTTTAATTTTATTCAAACTCATTATATGTAATACAAAATTAGAAAATTTTAGTATAAGTAACAATCATAAATGATTACTCTTGTACGTTTATTTCTCTATAATTTTTGTTCTCAAAATTTAATTGTCTATAATTAACTTTTGTTGAAAAAAGGTTAGTTTTAGGAGAAGGTGGCGTTAGTTTTGAGACGCGCGTTAATGTTAGAGAAAAAAGGAAGATGATTTTCCGGGATCAAATTAAAGAATCTTAAAAAAATAAAGTTTAATCTAAGAAAAAAAAAAAGAAAATTGTCTGACAAGAAATGACGGTAAATTTGATAAGAAATGTTAATTTCAAAGTAATTATACCTTGGATATTTTCTGTCATTCTTTTTGTCGTTCGCACCCGCATATTGAAAACCTACTTTCAAAAAAATATTTATTGTTTACTATTATTCATATTATTATGTTTTTTCCTCTGAAGGTTATTTCTTTTTATTAGGTTCTATGCATTCTCGACTTCTCCTATTTCGAAGTTTTGGCTCCTCTTCTCTCAATCCTGTGGTTCTCTACTCTCTTTTCTGTCGAGAATGTAAATAATTTTTCTCTTTTCTTTTTTCTTTGCAGATCTGTACTTACCCACGAGAGTTTCTTTTGATTTGTTTATTTGCTAGTTCTGGTTATTGTATTTCTCTAGCCAAATATTGGTTTTTCCTGTTGTTTTTTTACAAATCGATTTGGTGCTAAATATTTCTCATAGGTGGTAACTTATCTGATGTGTCCTTTCCCGTCAATTCTTTAAATTCCTGTAATAGAGGACAGATTAATTCTGATTGTTCCTCCACTTGCTTTTCAGGTTTATTTATCAAAATCTGCTTCACTATCAAAACATGTACCTATCCTGTTTCCTTAACTTTAGCAGCAAAATTTTCTGTCAAAGTAAAAAACGTACTCTTATCTGGGATGTCAGATTTGTCCTTCAAAGAAAGTAATGAAAACTTCACACCATCTTTCTCTAGTTTGTAAACATTACTCCTTCCAAAATGTTGCGCATCAACATCATATTGCCAGGGCTTCTCAAACAAAAGTTGACACACATCCAGGGCTTCTCAAACAAAAGTTGACACACATCCATGTCTACCACATCATAGTATATAGTATCTTAGTATTTGTCTATAGAGAAAGGCACTTTATAGCGTTCAATCACGTTTATTTTTTCAATATTAGATTTAATCCATCCCAACAAATAAGGCTCCGAGTGTTTTTCAACAGACACTTTCAACTTCTTCATAGTCTCCTTCCTGATATTATTCTCACAGCTTCCACTGTTAACTATAACACCAAACACCCTGTCACCAATTGTGTAATGAGTTCTAAATAATTGATGTTATTGCGATTCCTTTACACGCTTAGGGACCAGTATCATCTTCCGTACAACATAAGTTTGTCCCTTATCTAATTCATATTCCTCTTTTTCTTCATTAGACCCATCTGGTTCACAATTTATCTCTTTATCTTCTTTCTCTCGATCCAACACATTAACTGTTCTCGGGTAGGACACTCATTTGATTTATGACCTTGTTGATTACTCCGAAAATACTTCTCAATATATGGTCTTGCATAGGAATTATCTACCTTCTTCGGTTCTTTATCTCGACCCACATTCAAAGGTTGCTTGCCTGCTGCCTTATCGTCCATAGACTGTCTGTTAAAATTCCTAAAAGTGCCACACTCTGGCTGATTCGTAGTAGTCTCGCTCACACTTTCTGACCCCTCCGTGCTGTCTCTAAATCCACCAAAATTCCTCCTAACTCTATCCTACAGCATTAATTCAGCTTTCAGAGCTAAATTCTTTGCTTCACTTAAAGATCGAATTATCTGCACTCTAATTCTATCCTTCAAATTCACCTGCAACTCTTTTAAATATCGAGCTACTTGCTGCCCTTCAGATTCTAGTAAATTATTTTGCTCCACAAGCCTCATAAATTTAGCTGTATACTCATGAACTGTCCTACTGCCCTGCTGACATTTCTAATATTGTTGGAACAGGATTTGTTCATAATTGGGTAATAAAAATTCTAACTTCAACAAATGTTTTATCCTATACCAGGTTCGGATAGGAAATTTCCCTTCTCTCTCCCGCCTAGGTTGTACTCACTCCCACCAAGCCGAAGCCATCCCATTCAGATGACAGGCAACTAATTTTACCCTCCTTTTGTCGGTGTCTCTGCATACTTGAAGTATCTTTCTATCTCAGCTATCCAATCTAAAAACTCCTCAATTCCCAAACTACCATTAAAGTAAGGGATATCTACCTTTAATTGGAAATCTCCACCATCTCGTCCTTCATACTACCTTTGCTCATAACTTGCTCTTCGTTGTTTTCGATCAAACTGAGGTGGTTCTGGATTGAATTCTTCTTCCGACTCATCCTCCTCCTAAATAGGTTGCCTGCATGCTGGGTCTAGTCTGTTGATAGGTTCACCACGAGCAACATATCTTGGTTGTCTCCTATCATCATTCCTTCCCATGTTTGGTCTGACTCCCTAAGCATCCAGACGATCTGCAAGCTCCTGAAAATATTTCTCGAAATGCCTGGACAAGCAATCTATCTGTTGCTCAAAGCGTTGCTCTAATCATTGCTGTAATACCCGGCTAGAGTCCGGCATCGGAATTCTACTCTCCGGTGGAATCCAAGATGTCGGAATCCTCTAGAAGGGTAAGATTTATGTTTTTCTAAAGTCTTTGAGTATGTTTTCATGGTTTAAGTATAAAAGGAAATGAGTTTTTGAAAGAAAAGCACTAAGGAAGAAATGTCAGGTTCGGCCGCCGAAGGTGAAGTTCGGCCGCCGAACATGCATGAGTTTGGAATCACGTTAGGCCGCCGAAGGTGGTCTGGCCAGCCACCTATAAAAGGCCCTAGGTCGGTGAATGGATAAGATTTTCTTCCATTTTCACAGATAGAGGTGAGACCATGCTCTTCCTTGGGTGATCTTCATGTTTTCTTCAAATCTTGTAAAGTTTTGATGGGTTTTATGTTGTTTTGAAGCTTTTGAGCAAATCAACCAAAAGTTTTGAAGTTGGAGACTTTGAGGGAGAGTTTCTCCATATCTCCACATTGGGATCGTTTATCTTCTTGTTTGTAAGAGGTAAGTGAAGATCCTGAACTTCTTTGCATGATTTATGAAGGTTTTATGGAGTTTATGGGTAGAGATGCATGTTTAGGGTAAGTTGAGGTTTTGGGTTGATTTATGGTCAAAGCATGTTTATGTGTTGAGTTGTGTTGTTTGTTGGGGTTTTAAGTTTGTTTTGGACCCCTTTGTGCCTATACTTGAGTATATGCAGGTTGTGGAATTGTGGTTTGCATGTTTGAGTGAAGTTGGGTAAGTTTTGCATGAAGCAGAGCAGGGTTCTACTTCACTGGCAAATCCAGTTTCGGCCGCCGAAGGAAGGTTCAGCCGCCGAACATGCTAAGGAGGTGGTTTCGGCTGCCTAAGCTCGCCCCCGAAAGTTTAGAATTTCGGCTCTAGAGGGGGGTTTTGGCCGCCGAAGATGTCGCCGAAGGTTAGGGACTTTCGTCTCTGGAGAGGACTTTCGGCAGCCGAAGTGCTGCCGAAAGTGCATGAGGTTCGGCTCTGGAAGGGACTTTCGGCCGCCGAACCTGCCGTCGAAAGTGCCCTGCCCAGCCTCCTTTTGCATGTTTTATGTGATTGTTTTAGGATGTTTTAGGGGGGTTTTTGGGGAGTTTTATAGAGTTGTTCTTGAGCTAGTTTGGTCCCTCATTTGAGTCCACCTGTGTAGGAACGGACCAGAGGAACCTGTAATACCTGGCTAGACTCCGGTATCGGAATTCCTACCGTCCGGTGGAATCTTGGGTGTCAGAGACATCTAGAAGGGTAAAACCATGTTTTCATAAAATGTTTTAATGAGTTTTATGTTTTTAATCAAGAAAGAAAATGAGTTTTTGCATGAAAATAATCTTGGAGGAAGACCCAGGTTCGGCCGCCGAACCTCAAGTTCAGCCACCGAACGTGCATGTGTTTCGGGTGTGCCTTAGGCCCCTGAAGGCATAAGTGAGGGAAACCAGGTTCGGCTGCCGAACCTTATGTTCGGCCGCCGAACATGGCATGCATGCGGAGGCACGTTCGGCTCCCGAATGTGGCCTGGCCAGCCACCTATAAAGGGGTCCCTTAGCCGAAAACGGGCGAGCTTTTCTCCCCATTTTCGGCCAAGGTGAGCTCTCCGCCGTCCCTCACCGATCTTGAGTTTCTTCCTTCAAATCTTTCACGATTTTCACAAGTTTTCACTTTGTTGTGAAGATTTTCGAGTATAAAGCAAGTTTTGGAGCTTTTGAGGTTCAAGAAGCTCAATCTCTCCCACCTCCGAGTTAGGGTCGTTTTCCTCTCGATCTTCAAGAGGTAAGGGCCGATCTTGAGCTCACTGTATGTTTTAAACAAGTTTTAAGTTGATCTATGGGGTAGAAATGCATGTTTAGGTTTTGGTTGGTTTTATGGGTTATGTTAAGTTTTTGAGCAATGTATGATGTTTGTGGTTGCTTGATGTGTTGTAGTTGGGGTTTAAGATAGTTTGAAGCCCCTAGGAGCTTGTATGCTTGAGTATGCATGTTGTAGATCAGGTTTATGCATGTTTGAAAGGTTTGGGAAGCGTTTGTGCATGTTGGAGTTGAGTTTCTGCCACTTTGGAGAAACTCAGGTTCGGCCGCCGAACCCGCTTGTGGAGGCAGCCTTCGGCTGCCGAAGCCTGCCCCCGAAAGAGGACTTTCATCTCTGGAGGGCAGTTTCGGCCGCCGAAAGTACCGCCGAACATGCATGAGTTTCGTCTTTGTCTGGGAGTTTCGGCCGCTGAAGGTGCCGTCGAACCTGCCTGACTTTCGGCTCTGGAGGGACTTTCGGCCGCCGAACCTGCCGCCGAAAGTGCCATGTTCAGCCTTCCTTTGCATGTTTTGCATGATTGTTTTGAGGTGTTTTAGGGGGTTTTTGGGGGATGTTTTTAGAGTCATGTTCTAGTATGTTTGGTCCCTCATTTGAGTCCACCTGTGTAGGTTCGGACTCGAGGAACCGAGGACCCCAGCAGTGAGTCAGTTGCTTCAGTCATTGTCAGAGCTAGTTGAGGTGAGTAGAATAAACCTTTATGTTTTAAAGCAAATAAATTATAAAGTTTTGAGCATGTTCATGCATCATGAATGCCATGTGATGATTTAGGTTGTTTGCATTAGAATTCACGAATATGTTGCATTGCATTCTATGATGTTGATGCGGATTGGTTATTGAATGATCCTTTAGTCCTCATATGATATGATATGATGATGATACGGCATGATATGGTATGGAAGTCCGGTTGACCCATTCTACGTCTCGGCACTATGTAAGAGAAAGACCGGTTGACCCATTCTACGTCCCGGCATCTTGGAATGTTATGTTATGATATGTTTAAGAGAAAGACCGGTTGACCCATTCTACGTCCCAACACTTTGGAATGTAGAGGACTACTGGTGACAATACCATCCTTGATGTGACTAGTTGTGATGTGTTGCATTACATGAGAGCATGAGATTTTAAATGTTTTATTATTCTGCTCACTGGACTCTAGTAGCTCACCCCTTTCCCTTAACCCCCAGGTTTATAGGTACAGGGTAGACCAGGAGGTCAGCAAGAGTAATGAAGTCTTGGTTATGTAATAGATAGTGTGGACATGAATAATGTTGAGATGTTATGTTTAGTACAGTCATGTATAAGTACAGTATAGAAATGTAATGTAATGATGTTCATGGATGTTAGAGGTGTGCTTGACCATAGAATGTTGTTATCCCTTTTAATACATGATCTCAGATGTTTTATGATGTTTATGTAAACCAACTCAACACATGTTATGTCACCCATTGGGGCTTTGACGAGATCCCAAAGAGGGATCAATGTTTATGGCTATGTTTATATATAGTGCATGCACAGGTTGAGTTTGGTGTATGAATGAATGAAAGAATGAGTGAATGTAAGGAAAAGTTCAAAATTTTTATGTTGTTGATCATGTATGGGATTAAACAGGTTCACAGGAGGTATGTTTGGCTTGCTACGGGTCCCGGCGGCCTTAAGCCGATCTGGATCCTAGCGCCGGTAGCGGTCCGATTTCCGGGTCGTTACAGAATGGTATTAGAGCTCTAGGTTCATATGGTCGGACCTAGAGTGTCGGGCTCATAGATGTTATAGAAGGTCAAGCACAATAGGAAAATCATGTCCACTAGGATAGGATGAAGAGTCCTGTCTTGAATGATGATGTGAAATGCCATGATTATATACATGTGCATTAATGTTATGATATGAATGATATGTATGTGATGTGGGTTCATGTGTTTGCACATGAACCATTTGATGCTAATATTTATGTGATGTGTGCTGTTTTTCAGAAAATAGGATGAGAGGAACTCGTCGATCTGCACGATTGACTGGAGTACCACCCCAGGACGAGGGCACTAATGCCCGTCCTTCTGCATTGCCAAGGGCAATGTCTAGTAGATCCAGCAGAGAAAGAGCAGTAAGAGACCCTAGAAGGTCTTTGGATTTGGGTAGAAGCAGATCAGTGAGGGGGACAGTGCAAGGGGATCAGAGGGATGTGGATCAGAGGAGGGATGGCAGTCTCGGAGTAAGTATGTCGGAAGAGGGAATGGGAGAGTCCCAAGGAGGCACTCAGTCTGTAACATTCTAAAAAAAATAATAATAGATAATAAATTAAAAAATAAAAGAAAATAAAATAATCATAAGATAAAATAAAAATTAATAAATAATAAATAAATAAAAGAATAAGAATAAAAAAAGAAAAAGAGAAGAGAAAGAAAAAAAAAAAGAAAAGATAAATTAAATTTTAATTTAAAGCCAAGTGGCACAACCAAATAAAAAGAAAAAGAAAAGAAAAAGAGAAAAAGAAAAGAAGAAGAATAAAAAGTTAGCAGAGAAGGAAAAGAAAAAGCTGGAAAACATCTTCTTCAACTTTTTTTCCTCTCTTTCCCGTGAACCCAATAGAAGACCCATTCCTCCATTTTTTTTTTCACACCAAAATTTCTTCAAAATTCCATCTCCAATCAACTATCCATCTTCTCCCAACACCTTTTCAAAGAAGAATTTGAAGAAAAGAAGAGAAATCAAAGAGAAAATTCAAGGTTGAGGGAGAATGAACAGTAACAAAGGGTTTGGAAATTTAAAGGTATGTTGGGGGTTTTGATATAGGGATGTTTCTTATTATTTTTATGTGAATATTTATGAGAAATATTGTATTAATTTGATTTATTGGTTTATTTTTCATGAAGAAGAAGTGGAAGGGAAGAGTGAAAATTCTAAAGGAAAAGGAAAGGAAAAGGAAAAGAAAAGGAAGATTAAGAAATTTTAAACTTTTTTGGAAGGTTAAGGTTTGTGCTCAACTCCATTTGAATAAATTCAAGAATTTGTTAATTAGGTTTTATTTGAAATCTTTACTGCCTTAGTAGAACTAGATCAAGTGAATAATATTTTTGTTATATGCCATGATTAAAGTTTGAAGAATTGATAAATTTGATAAATAGAAAATTTTGAAATTAATATGTAATTTGAGCAAAAATTGAAGTTATGGACCAGTGAAATGTCTCTGCTTCCTTTGATAGGGATGTAATTTGGCTAAGATATAGTAATAATAATAATAAAAAAAATTAATTATTAGCCTAAATAAGGAATTTTATATTAAATGTTGTAAATTAGTTAAATTAGGATTGAAAAAAAATTATTGGATAAAAATAAAAATTAAAAGAAAAAGAGAAATGAGATATGGTGTATCTGATAAATAGAAAAAGATATTAGATTAGAAAAAATAATAATAATAATAATAATAATAATAAAGATAATAATAGTTAATTTATTAAGGATTAAATGATGAATTTATAATTTATGTAGTTTAATTAAATTAATAGATTTACATGATATGACAATATTTAAAGGCAGAGTTGTAATATGATAAAGTATTATAGTTTGAAAAATTGAAAGTTATACTATATTGAAATTTTTTCCTCATGTTTAAATGTATAAATTATTTGAAGTCTGCCCCTAGTAAGTTTGGTGGGAATTGTGAGTTAGTTTAAGGGTGTGGCATGCCATATATAGATCTTGCAGTACTGCACTACAGTTTCACTGATTCTTGGGATACAATGAGGTATCCTACAGTTATAGAATCGGCTTTTGAGCCATACAGTTATTTGGCACTTTGTGCCATACAGTTATTTGGCACTTTGTGCCCTACAGTTACAGTTTCCTTATCTTATCTAACTTAACAGTCATATTTAAATTTATAGGGGCCAACAGAAAAATAATAAATAAATAAAAGTATTAAGAGAAAATAAAACTTTTTACAGGATGAAGAAAAAGAAAAAGATTATGAAATGAAAATATGTATATATGTGAAATAATAATATGATTTAGATTTATTTCAAATTATTTGCTATATAGTTTACTATTATTTATTTAATTTACTGTGGTTAAATGAATTTTGATTTAAATATTTTATTTATATAAAAAAAAAAGTTGAGCACCACTAAGCAAACTGCTTAGCGCGTAGGAATTTATTTTTCCTCGTGCAGGTTGTGGATCCAAGTAGCAGCAGATCAAGATCTGCATCAAGCCAGTCAGAGTTACATCATTAACTACATTGGGGTATATTTTGTAAATTTTATATAAAGTTACTTTTGGAAAATATGACATGTACATAAAGTTTTCGAGATAAAGTCAAATATGGTTTGAAATGGATATAGTTAAATATTTTAATTTTGGTGTAAATGTGGATGATTAGTATAAGTCTCTGTGTTGAGATTAATGAGGTAGTTTATGAAGTGTTTGATCTGAATTGAAATTGTGTTTATGTTGAAAGGAGTTTGGGGGTTAAGGTTTAAATGGATAGAAGTGTGATATTACTATTCACAGGTGGAATTAAGTCCATATTTTAGAGGAGACTCTGCCGAATTTTCGGTTAAAAAAAAACCCCATGATTTACATGTTATAAAATAAAAGGAAATATAAGAGAATTGTTACAGAATGTAATATCTCCGGCTCAGTTAATTAAATAACCGGGTAGGGGGTGTTACATTTAGTGGTATCAGAGCAGGTTTAGTCGACTCTAGGCAGTATGTGGGTAAATAGTTAGGTATAGGAATATGTACATGCCATATATATAAAAGATATGATATAACTCTGATGCAGATCTATTTTATGAATATTTGCATACCTATCACAAATAAAAAAAGAACTACAAGCAGACATACTAGATCAGGATATAGTAGTAACTAATCCTCTTGGCCACAGTGTAGTTGTCAGTAAAGTATTTAAAGATTGCCCATCTTGATTCACAATCACATTTTTCATGGAGATTTGATTGAATTACCTTTTTGGGAGTTTGATGTGATCCTAGGAATGGATTGGTTGTTTAGATACCAAGTTATAGTTGATTGTAGAAAGAAGAGAATCACGCTAAAGACACCGGAGGGTGAAGAAGTAGTAGTTGTGGGCGAGAGATTAAATTTTCTCTCCAATATTATTTCTGCTACTGCAGCCAGAAGAATGATAAGAAAGGGTTGTGAGGCATACTTAGCCTGTGTTTTGGAGGCTAGGAAGGAGAAACCTATTGTGCAAGATATACCTTTTGTTTGTGACTTCTCTGACGTCTTTTCAGACGAATTACCAGGATTACCTCCAGAAAGAGAAGTAGAATTTGCCATAGACGTTGTACCAAGAACTACACCCATATCAATTGCTCCTTATAGGATGGCTCCCACAGAATTAAAAGAATTAAAAGTGCAGCTACAAGAATTACTTGATAAGGGTTTCATTCGCCCTAGTATCTCTCCCTAGGGTGCACCAGTACTATTTGTTAAGAAGAATGATGGTTCACTGAGATTGTGCGTGGACTACAGACAACTCAATAAGGTGACCATCAAAAATAAATATCCACTGCCCCGTATAGATGATTTGTTTGATTAGCTAAAGGGAGCGGGTGTCTTTTCTAAAATTGACCTGAGATCAGGTTATTATCAGCTCAGAGTAAAGGATGCAGATATTCCAAAGACTGCGTTCAGAACCTGATATGGGCATTATGAATTCCTTGTTATGCCATTCGGTTTGACTAATGCTCCAGCTGCATTTATGGACTTGATGAATCGTATCTTTCACCCTTTCCTGGACCAGTTTGTTGTTGTGTTCATAGATGACATTCTTGTCTATTCAAAGACAAAAGAAGAGCATGATAGGCACTTGAGGATTGTGTTACAAACGCTGAGGGAGAAATAGCTTTATGCTAAATTCAGCAAATGTGAATTTTGGCTGAATGAAATATCTTTTCTGGGACATGTAGTATCTGCAGAAGGCATAAGGGTCGATCCCAAAAAGATAGAGACTATCCTTGCATGGAAGCCACCCAAGAACATTACTGAAGTCAGAAGCTTTTTGGGGTTAGCTGGTTATTACAGAAGGTTTGTAAAAGGATTCTCTCAAATAGCTGCTCCACTGACAAGGTTGTTGCAGAAAAATGTCAAGTTCGAATGGAATGACAAGTGTCAGGCCAGTTTTGATAGATTAAAGGCTATGCCCACAGAGGCACCTGTCCTTACACAACTAGTGTCGGGTATTAACTTTGTGATTTATAGTAATGCCTCTCACAATGGACTTGGTTGCGTGTTGATGCAAGATAGAAAGGTTGTTGCTTATGCTTCCAGGCAATTAAAGTCACATGAAAGAAACTATCCCACCCATGATTTAGAATTAGCAGCCATAGTCTTTACATTAAAGATCTGGAGGCATTACTTATATGGTGAAAAGTGTTATGTTTATACGGATTTTGAGAAAAGGGTGGGTAGTAAGGTGGCTGAACAAATCCCGAGGCCTGGGTGCCTCCTAGGGATTCTCCCATACCTTCTTCTGACATGCTAACTCCCAGACTGCCATCCCTCCTCTGGTCCACATCCATCTCATCCCCCATGTCCTCTGACATTCCTCCCTGAATTGTTCCCCTCACTGATCTGCTCCTACCTAGATCCAAAGACCTTCTAGGGTCTCTTACTGCTCTTTCTCTGCTGGACCTACTAGACATTGCCCTAAGCAATGCTGGAGGACGGGCGCTCGTGCCCTCATCCTCAGGTGGTACTCCAGTCAATCGTGCAGATCGATGAGTTCCTCTCATCCTGTTTTCTGAAAAACAGTACACATCACATAAACATTAGCATCATATGGTTCATGTGGGCACACATGAACCCGCATCACATACATCACATATCATTAATGCACATGCATATAATCATGGCATTTCATATCATCATGCAAGACAGGACTCTACATCCTATCCTAGTGGACATGATCTTCCTATTGTGCTTGACCTTCTATAACGTCTATGAGCCCGACACTCTAGGTCCGACCATATGAACCTAGGGCTCTGATACCATTCTGTAACGACCCAAAAATCGGACCGCTATCGGCGCTAGGATCCAGGTCGGCTTAAGGCCGCCGAGACTCGTAGCAAGGCTGACATGCAATCTGTAAACCTGTTTAATCCCATACATGATCAAGAATATACATAAAAATTTGAACTTTTCTTTTACCAAGCTCAACCTGTGCATGCTCATAACACACATAAAAACTAAAAGTGCTCAACTAACATAAACATACATTTCTACCCCAAGAATCAACTTAAAACTTGTTTAAAACATATAGTGAGCTCAAGATCGGCCCTTACCTCTTGAAGATCGGGAGGAAAACGACCCTAGCTCGGAGATGGGAGAGATTGAGTTTCTTGAACCTCAAAGCTCCAAAACTTGCTTTATGCTCAAAAATCTTCAAAACAAGGTTGCAAACTCATAAAAATCATGAAGAATGGAAGGAAGAAACTCAAGATCGGTGAAGAACGACGGAGAGCTCACCTTGGCCGAAAATGGGGAGAAAAGCTCACCCGTTTCAGCTAAGGGACCCTTTTATAGGTGGCTGGCCAAGCCACATTCGGGGGCCGAACGTGCCTCCGCATGCATGCCATGTTCGGCGGCCGAACCTAGACTTCCCTCACTTATGCTTTCGGGGGCCTAAAGCACACCCAAAGTACATGCATGTTCGGCGGCCGAACTTGAGGTTCGGCGGCCGAACCTGGGTCTTCCTCCAAGATTATTTTCATGCAAAAACTCATTTCCTTTTTACTTAAAACCATGAAATACATTAAAACATTTTATGAAAACATGATTCTACCCTACTAGAGGCTTCCGACATCCGAGATTTCACCGGACGGTAGGAATTCCGATACCGGAGTCTAGTTGGGTATTACATTCTCTCCCCCTTAAGAACATTCATCCCCGAATGTTCCTCAACTAGCACAAGCATAGCAATCAATATAACATACATACATAGCATATAAACACATAGAGATCTAACCTTAAAAGAGATGAGGGTACTGCTGGAGCATAGACTCCCGTGTCTCCCAGGTGCATTCTTCCATATTGTGGTGGTTCCACAGAACTTTCACCATCGGGATTTCCTTGTTTCTCAACTTCCTGATCTGGGTGTCTATGATCCGTACTGGCTGCTCAACATAAGTGAGATCTTCTTGAATCTCCACATCAGGTTCACTAAGAACCTTACCCGGATCTGACACAAACTTCCTCAACATGGAAACATGGAAAACCAGATGGATTCTTTCCATTGAAGCAGGTAAATCCAGCTTGTACGACACATTCCCAATCTTCTGCAAGATTTCAAAGGGTTCAATGTATCGTGGGGCTAGTTTACCTTTCTTCCCAAAGCGAACCACTCCTTTCATAGGAGACACCTTGAGCAATACCAGATCTCCCTCCTGAAACTCTACTTGTCTCCTGCGGATGTCTGCATAACTCTTCTGTCTGCTTGCAGCAGTCTTGATTCTTTCTCTAATTATGGGTACCACCCTGCTGGTGATCTCTACTAACTCAGGCCCTGCCAAGGCCTTTTCTCCAACCTTTTCCCAGCAAACAGGCGATCTGCACTTCCTCCCATACAAAGCTTCATATGGAGCCATCCCGATGCTAGCATGATGGCTATTATTGTAGGCAAACTCCACCAAGGGTAGATGCTGCCTCCAAGAACCGCCAAAATCCAGCACACACATTCTTAGCATATCCTCTATCGTCTGGATGGTCCTCTCTGATTGTCCGTCCGTCTGTGGATGGAAAGCAGTGCTAAAATCCAACCTGGTACCCATGGCATTCTGCAGACTCCGCCAAAACCTGGAGGTGAACTGGGGCCCTCTATCTGACACTATCGAAATAGGAACCCCATGCAGCCTGACGATCTCATCGACATACACCTGCGCCAACTTGTCCACAGAATAGCCACTCCTGACAGGGATGAAGTGAGCAGATTTGGTGAGTCTGTCCACAATCACCCATATGGAGTCCAATCTGTTGGACGCCGCCGGTAACCCCACTACGAAGTCCATAGCTATATTCTCCCATTTCCACTCTGGAATAGGTAGCGGGTTAAGCATTCCAGCCGGCTTCTGATGTTCCAGCTTCACCCTTTGACACACTTCGCAGGCTGACACAAACTGTGCCACTTCTCTCTTCATAGCTGGCCACCAATAAACCTGCTTCAGATCTTGATACATCTTGGTGGCTCCTGGGTGAACGCTGTATCTTGCATTATGAGCCTCTCTCATAATGTCTCCTTTTAGCCCTATGTCGTCTGGTACACACAATCGGCTCCCATAGCGGAGGATCCCCTTATTGTCGAATCTGAACTCACTATCTTTGCCTGACTGAACAGTCCTGGCAATCTTCACTAACTCTGGGTCCTCATGCTGTTTCTGAGCCACCTGCTCCAGAAACACGGGTGTCACTCTCATCTGGGCTACTAAAGCACCTGTACTAGACAACTCCATCTGTAGACCTTCATCAATGAGTTTGTAAAACTCCTTCACCACCGGCCTCCTTTCAGCCGTGATGTGGGATAGACTGCCTAGTGACTTCCGACTTAGGGCGTCTGCCACAACATTCGCCTTACCCGGATGGTATTGAATCTTGCAATCATAGTTACTCAGCAGCTCCACCCATCTTCTCTGTCTCAAGTTCAAATCTCTTTGACTCAGGATGTACTGCAGGCTCTTATGATCTGTAAAGATCTCACATTTAACCCCATAGAGGTAGTGCCTCCACATCTTAAGTGCAAAGATTACTGCTGCCATCTCCAGGTCATGTGTGGGGTAATTCAACTCATGCTTCTTCAGCTGTCTAGAAGCATAAGCAATCACCCTTTCATTCTGCATTAACACACAACCCAATCCCACTCGGGATGCATCACAGAAAACTGTGAAATCCTCATTGCTAGCTGGCAAAGCTAACACTGGTGCTGACGTCAACCTCTTCTTAAGCTTTTCAAAACTCTCTTCGCACTGGTCGGTCCACACAAACTTCTGATTCTTCCTGGTCAATCTGGTCAGAGGAGCTGCAATCTTGGAGAAGTCCTGAACGAACCTCCTGTAGTAACCTGCCAAACCCAAGAAACTCCTGATCTCTGTCACTGAAGTGGGTCTAGGCCAGTTAGCCACAGCTTCTACCTTCTTGGGGTCCACCTCTATTCCATTTTCCGACACCACATGCCCCAAGAATGAAATGCTCCTTAGCCAGAACTCACACTTGGAGAACTTGGCATACAAGCCATGTTCCCTCAAGGTCTGCAGAACCAACCTCAGATGATGGGCATGCTCCTCTGCATTCCTGGAATACACTAAGATATCATCTATGAAGACAATCACAAAGTGATCCAGGTACTGGCTAAACACTCTATTCATGAGATCCATGAATGCTGCAGGGGCGTTGGTTAATCCGAACGGCATTACAAGGAACTCAAAATGCCCATATCTGGTCCTGAAAGCTGTCTTTGGCACATCCTCCTCTCTGATCCACAGTTGATGATACCCGGACCTCAGATCTATTTTGGAGAAGCAACCCGCTCCTGCTAGCTGGTCGAATAGATCATCGATCCTTGGCAATGGGTACTTGTTCTTGGTAGTGACTTTGTTCAACTGCCTGTAGTCGATACAAAGTCTAAGGGATCCATCCTTCTTTTTCACAAACAAGACTGGAGCACCCCAAGGTGAGGTACTCGGTCGGATGAAGCCCTTTTCTACCAGCTCTTGCAACTGTTCTTTCAATTCCTTCAATTCTGCTGGTGCCATCCTGTAGGGAGGGATAGAGATCGGTCGGGTTCCAGGCATCAATTCTATCTCGAACTCTATCTCCCTAGCAGGTGGTAAACCTGGCAGCTCGTCTGGGAAGACATCTAAGAACTCTCTGACCACTGGCATCGAGGCGGGCTCTCTAACCTGACTGCTAAGCTCTCTCACATGAGCCAAATACCCCTGACATCCCCTCCTAAGCAACCTACGAGCCTGAAGAGCTGATATCAGACCTCTAGGCATACCCCTCCTGTCTCCCCTGAAGACGACCTCTGACCCATCCTGACCTCTGAACCTGACTACCTTGTCCCTGCAGTCCAAGGTAGCACCATGGGTAGATAACCAGTCCATCCCTAGAATGACGTCAAAATTTGTCAAATCTAGAACCACAAGGTCGGCGGAAAGGCATCTTCCCTCAACAAAGACTGGACTGTACTGGCAGACTGACTCTACCACTGATGGATCACACTTGGGTCCACTGACCCAGAGAGGACACTCTAACCCAGAGATCATCAACCCCAACCTCTCTACGGCTCTCGGAGCAACAAAAGAATGAGATGCACCAGGGTCCATCAAGGCATAGACATCTGAACAACCAATGACTAAGTTACCTGCCACCACGGTGTTAGATGCATCTGCCTCCTGTTGAGTCACCGTGAAGATCCGTGCTGGAGCTGATGGACCTTCACCTCTGAAACCCGCTGAAGAAGAGGCTGACCCTCTCTCTCTGCCTCTGCCACTGGCCTGAGTTGTGGCTGGAGCTGCTGGCTGCGCCACACTACTTGAAACCGTCTGCTGGGACTGAGCCATAAGTACTGTCCTAGGACACTCCCGAGCCATATGTCCCTCTTGCCCACATCTGAAGCAGGCTGTTGTCCCAGCCCGGCAAACTCCCTTGTGTGGCCTACCACACTTTGCACAAACTGCATTATCCGCACCAGAGCTTGAGCCACTCCCTAGTCCCAGACTGGACTTGATCTTGTTCCAGAACTTGTTCTTCTTGGGCTTCCTAGTGGTGTTACTCCACCTTTTGCTACCTGAAGCTGCTGCACTCAGAGAAGAAGAAGAGCCTGGGATCTTAGAACCAGAGGGCTGTGCCACTGACTGTTTAACTGTCCCCTGAATGATGGCACTAACCTCCATTTTCCGGGCCATATCTACTATGACATGGAAACTCTCCCTATCTGCTGACTGGATCAAGGAGGAATATCTGGAGTGGAGTTTCATGATATACCTCCTTGACTTTTTCTAGTCTGAGTCAAGATTTTGCCCTGCAAATGGCAACAGCTCCAAGAATCTGTCTGTGAACTCATCCACACTCATATCATCAGTCTGCCTCAACTGTTCAAACTCTATCATCTTTAATTCCCTTGAGCTATCAGGGAAAGCCCATCCTGCAAACTTGTTTGCAAACTCTTCCCAAGACATGTTGTCCACCCTCGGGTTCACATAATTCTTAAACCACTCTCGTGCCTTCTTGCACTTGAGTGTGAACCCAGCCATCTGAATGGCTCTGCTGTCATCCGCCCCAATCTCATCTGTGATCACCTTGACCCTTTCAAGATACACAAACGGGTCATCCCCTTTTTCATACTGAGGAGCACCCAGCTTCATATAGTCGGTCATCTTGACCTTGCTCCCACCAGATGAGCTAGGCTTAGGTACTGGGGTTTCTGGAACTGTGGGTTCTGCTGGTGAAGGAGGAGGTGCAGCATCCCCTGGGGTAGGGTTTGCTGGATTTGGATAGTAGGGCGGAGGTGGGTACATGGGGTACTGTGGGTATGATGGGTAGTAAGATGGGTATGGCATGTGAGAAGGGAATGTGCCTCCCATCGAATACTCGGGATTTTGAGAAAAGGGTGGGTAGTAAGGTGGCTGAATAAATCCCGAGGCCTGGGTGCCTCCTAGGGATTCTCCCATACCTTCTTCTGACATGCTAACTCCCAGACTGCCATCCCTCCTCTGCTCCACATCCATCTCATCCCCCATGTCCTCTGACATTCCTCCCTGAACTGTTCCCCTCACTGATCTGCTCCTACCCAGATCCAAAGACCTTCTAGGGTCTCTTACTGCTCTTTCTCTGCTAGACCTACTGGACATTGCCCTAGGCAATGCTGGAGGACGGGCGCTCGTGCCCTCATCCTCAGGTGGTACTCCAGTCAATCGTGCAGATCGACGAGTTCCTCTCATCCTGTTTTCTGAAAAACATTACACATCACATAAACATTAGCATCATATGGTTCATGTGGGCACACATGAACCCGCATCACATATATCACATATCATTAATGCACATGCATATAATCATGGCATTTCACATCATCATGCAAGACAGGACTCCACATCCTATCCTAGTGGACATGATCTTCCTATTGTGCTTGACCTTCTATAACGTCTATGAGCCCGACACTCTAGGTCCGACCATATGAACCTAGGGCTCTGATACCATTCTGTAACGACCCGAAAATCGGACCGCTACCGGCGCTAGGATCCAGGTCGGCTTAAGGCCGCCGAGACCCGTAGCAAGGCTGACATGCAACCTGTAAACCTGTTTAATCCCATACATGATCAAGAATATACATAAAAATTTGAACTTTTCTTTTACCAAGCTCAACCTGTGCATGCTCATAACACACATAAAACCTAAAAGTGCTCAACTAACATAAACATACATTTCTACCCCAAGAATCAACTTAAAACTTGTTTAAAACATATAGTGAGCTCAAGATCGGCCCTTACCTCTTGAAGATCGGGAGGGAAACGACCCTAGCTCGGAGATGGGAGAGATTGAGTTTCTTGAACCTCAAAGCTCCAAAACTTGCTTTATGCTCAAAAATCTTCAAAACAAGGTTGCAAACTCATAAAAATCATGAAGAATGGAAGGAAGAAACTCAAGATCGGTGAGGAACGACGGAGAGCTCACCTTGGCCGAAAATGGGGAGAAAAGCTCACCCGTTTCAGCTAAGGGACCCTTTTATAGGTGGCTGGCCAGGCCACATTCGGGGGCCGAACGTGCCTCCGCATGCATGCCATGTTCGGCAGCCGAACCTGGACTTCCCTCACTTATGCTTTCGGGGGCCCAAAGCACACCCAAAGTGCATGCATGTTCGGCGGCCGAACCTGGGTCTTCCTCCAAGATTATTTTCATGCAAAAACTCATTTCTTTTTTACTTAAAACCATGAAATACATTAAAACATTTTATAAAAACATGATTCTACCCTACTAGAGGCTTCCGACATCCGAGATTCCACCGGACGGTAGGAATTTCGATACCGGAGTCTAGCCGGGTATTACACCTGAGGAGCTCCTTCGCGGGCCGGGCACAGTTAGAGGGAATTTTGAATCTGTCCGTCTGAGATGGGTGATTTACTTGTGATGTGATGCATTCCATGTGAGCATGTTTTATTTACATGTTTTATCTGTTCTACTCACTGGGCTAGTATAGCTCATCCCTCTCCTTTAACCCCAGTCTTGCAGGATCAAAGTCAGAGGGAAGTCAGCAGGGCACAGGAAGAGTAAAAAGTTGTAATAGCATAGTGTGGACATGTACTATTGTGAAGAGATGTATTAGTATTGTGCTTGACCTAGTTGTATTGTAAATTCCCTTTTGTATACATGGTCTGTTTATGTAAATATGTTATTGAAATGTTTTATGAGTATGATCACCAGGTTTAACATTGTATGAGTTTTAACCCGTCTAGAGCAAGCTCTAGTAAGGGATTCTGTAGTATAGAGATAGTGCATGCACAGGTTGAGCCTTGGTACAGAGCAAAGTTTTATGGTCTTACAAGAAAATGTTTGATCATGTATGGGATTTTACAGATACTCAGAGAGTATAGCAGGCTTGCTACGGGTCTCGGCGACCTTAAGTCGACCTGGATCCTAGCGCCTATAGGTCTGATTTTCGGGACGTTACAATTACAACACCTTGTCCCCCTGTGGGGCTCCACCCTCCTGATCACTGTCATGGAGAGCATTGCCATTACCGCTGATTGCCATGCTCTGATACCACCTGACGCACCATAAAAACGTTTAAGAAATAAACCCTAAATAGGTTTAGAGAAAATTCTGAAATTATGATTAGAAAATAAGCTGTCCAACAAAAATATGATGTTTGCCTTAAATAGGCGTACAAAAAGATCCGAAAAATACTGACAAAAACTTCAGAAGGCATTTTGAGGCTCTAAACAGAGTTTTTAGCCTTTATGATAGGCTGTTACATAGCCGTAGACAGATAAAAGGCATAGATCTCTGAACGAGCTTTCCGAATTAGGGTCTTAATAGTGATTCTGATATTTGTAGCAAAAGTTATGGTCAAAACGTTTTTTGCCACTTAGTGGTCACGTTTAGGCTAGTTCACCCGTTCTAAGTATTATGACACATCTCATCCGCATCAAATTATAGGATGAAATTAACATTACATCAATTTTAATTTTGCCAAATCCATTATATATAATTCAAAATTAAAAAATTTTAATATAAGTAACTATCATAAATAATTACTTCTATGCGTTTATTTGTCTATAATTTTTGTTCTCAAAATTTAATTGTCTATAATTAAATTTTTTTGTTGAAAAAATGTTACTTTTAGGAGAAGGCAGCGTAAATTTAGAGGAAGAGAGGAAGATAGATTTCCCATATTAAATCTAAAAGTTTAATCTCAAAAAGAAAAAAAAAATCGTTTAACAAGAAATGTGAGTGAATTTGATAAGAAAGTTAATCTCAAAGTAATTATATCTAGTATATCATCTCTCATCCTCTTCTTGTTCACTCCGTATACTGAAAATCTCCCTTTAATAAAATATTTATCATTTACTATTATTCATATTATTATGATTTTTCTCTTATTTCTTTTTAAAGATTATTTCTTCTTGTTAGCGCTAGTACATTCTTGGTTTTCCCTATAGGGAAGCTCTGGCTCCTTTCCTTCCGATCGTGTGATTCTCCACTCTCCTTTCTGCCGGGGGGATGTAGATAGTTTTCCTCTTTTTTCTTTTCTTTGCAAAATTTGTGCTTACCTGCGAGAGCTTCTTTCCATCTACTTCTTTGTTGTTTTTGTGTTTCTCTACTTGCAAGCTGATTTTTTTTGCTGTTATATTTTTTTTTGCAGGTGTGGAAGATGGAGGCCCTGCTAGTGTTCTACAGTTTTATGGTTGTTTTTCAGGGCGTCTTCTCGTAGGCTCCCTTTTGCTTGGTCTGAAAACCTCATATGAAGTTACGACGCTACCATTAATTGGCTTTTCGGTCCTTTGCCTACATGGGATTGAGACGGCTTAAGCTTTTTCCAGCCGCCCGTCAAGCTCTCCTCTCCTCTTTCCTCTTTCAGTGTGCTTTACAGCTTTGTCGTTATTATCTTCGTCCTTGATGTTCTTGTTTTGGTAGATTTAGGTGGATGGTGCTTTATAGCTTTGTCGTTATTATCTTCGTCCTTGATGTTCTTGTTTTGGTAGATTTAGGTGGACGGTGCTTTATAGCTTTGTCGTTATTATCTTCGTCCTTGAAGTTCTTGTTTTGGTAGATTTAGGTGGATGGCAACCTTGTAGTGTTCTATAGATTGCTCATTTATCCTTTAGCTTGGGTCTCCTTCCTTTTTGAGTCGAAAATCCTGTTAGTTCTAAGATTTGTGTTATTTGATCGAGATTTATTTTTTCGGCTGAGCTATGCATTTTGGGTCTGTTGATGGTTTTCTTTTGACTCTTTTTCAAAAGCCTGAGTGTTTTTTTATGGGCTTTTCCGTATTTGATTATTGTTTAATGTAATATCTTTCCGTTTGTTAAAAAAAAATTCATTTCATTTTTTCAAAAAAATAAGAACGAAATAAAATTTTTTAAAAAAAAAACTATAAAGGATTTCTGAAAATACAAATGATGAAATTCGAATTAAAAAAGTTATTCACTCGCTACATTTTAAAAGTATAATAAAGTCAATTAAATTATCCACAGATTAAAGAAAAATATGATAAAAATGGAATGAAATGAAATAAGAGATCACTACAGAGCTAAAGATTTGTGTTTAGAAATGATAAATATATAAAAGTACTTGGATTGAAAAAGAAAAAAAATGAGAAAACCCTTTTTATTATTTTAAAATACCAAAATTCCACATTAATTTTATTTTTAATTATAATAATATAATTGTTTATCTCACAATATAATCTCAAAATTTTTTAAATATTTGTTCGAGATATCAATTAGTATGAAATAAATTATTCAAAGATTTACACTTCTACATCTTCTCATTTTTCGTCTAGCATGGCTAAATGGGTTAAAAGTTGTCAGTAAAGGAGCATTAGGTTCAACCTCGATCAAATCAAATTAAAAAATAATCCCTCAAAAATAAAAGAAATTATATAATATGTCAAAATCAATAAAATAAGAATATGTATAAAAAATAATTACTTTTTTAAAAAATGTTTAATATATTTTTCTAAAGTTTACTTATGTATTTATAATCTAGTTTATTTAATCTTTTTTTTTCTGAAACAGTCTATATAATTGTTATTAACTCAATTCAATATGAAAGTCTACTTCAATCTTGGTTACCCTTAAGACTGGTCCATGGAAAAACATATTCTTCAACCAGAAGTACAAAACAGGAAAAGCAACTAAAAACAACAATAATATGTAACGTTATATTTTTTTTTCCCTATATTATAGATGCAAAATTGAAAATAAATAATCCTATTCAATGAATCTTAATAATTGTAAGTTTACACTCATTAAAAACCAGCAACAATAATATGATCCGAGTATCACATAATCACATAATTAACAACAATAAATTACTACAATAGTAACAACATACCAAACCTGCTTCTATCTTATTTTCCCACACAACCCAAAGCCAACTCCCTCAACTTCTCCCATATCAAAAACCAACTTCGAATTTTAAGGGACGAATGAAGCCAATCTGATTTTTGCATCCTTTCACAATGTGGCACCTATATATACAAATTGACACAGCAGCATCAATGGCGTGTAGCCTACATAACGCATCGTCCTTGGATTCATCCAAACTACACATCAACAGCTTGCGCAACAGATTTAGTGGTGTTTGAGTCGACTTTTTCGTTTAACTTCGACTTGTCCCTCGCAGGTTTATGAGAAACTGGTGTCCCTTTACCAGCAATTCTGCCATGCCGAGCTGCTTGACTCCCAGCACCTCCCCCTGATTAGACCAAATTTTAATAACATAAACAACAAGAAGGTATTGCTAGTTACCACCTGATGATCCTCGTAGAACTGGACGCATTCTTAAGGCACTCAGAATGCCATTATAATTTTATGCTGTGTTTTGATGGAACCATTTGAAATAAGGAATTGGAACATGATTCTAGTTTAAATTGTTTGAGAACTGACCTAGAGAGCCAATCTTTAAAAGTCAGATAACCTTAAGCATGGTGTGGGACCAGCAGATGCGAGAACAAATTCAGAATGAATCAGAGAAATGAAAGAGAGAGAGAGATTGAGAGAACTAACCACTATTAGGCAGAGACAACCTCTTCTTTGTAGGTTTATCTGGTTGTATTGGCCTCTCTTTTGGATTGCTGTGAGATCTTTGAGCAAGGCCAGGTCTTGAGTTGGCTTCTTCAACCAGATCTTCAAGAACTGGCTTCCCCTTTGGCTTAGCAAAAACTGTGTTTGATGCCTCTAGCTTGCTAGGAGAAGTACTACTGCCATCAGAATTGGAAGGGCCTATTTTCTGACTTGAAAGGTTTGACTGCAGACTAGAAACAACTGGTTTCTTTCCAGAAGACTTTAACTGCGGTTTGGCGCCATTCTTACAATCAGGCATTCCATTTTCACGAATCATCACCCCATCTTTCAGATTTATGTCAAGAAACCGATTCTCCCATGGTCGGACAGCCATCCATCTCTCCAACCAGTTCCATCCCCAACTACTTTTATCTGGTTCAAACCCAGGAGGAGCCGCCTGCTGTCTTGATCCCGCCTGCCACTGTGCAAAAAGAAATAGTATTGTATGTAAATCAGATTCTAGCAGAAAGAACACCTATGAGAGGAGGAGATTCAATGGCATGTCCAAAGTCTTCCAACAAGAAACCATAATGAGAAGAAATAAAACAAATAAATTTGTGAAGGATCTCTTTCAAGTTTCACCCCCTTTATTTCCAGGTATGAAGAGGACTAGAAGACTTAAAGAAGCTTGCTAGAGCTGTATTCCAGTATTACAGTACAAGACACTAATCACTGCAAGAATGTAAAAGATAAGCACAAACAATCAATCACACCACAGAAAGAGATGTACAATTCAAGTAGATAAAAAGCAAAATTAAAAAAACAACTTAAACAGGATCTTTTGAAATCACATGTTCTGTAATTGCAGACCAGTTACAAGAACCGAAGCTTCTAATAAATGAATGGAGATTTCAAAGTACACTCTGGGTTATATAGAATTGTGTGAAATTAGGCTTGATACTGTGAAAATGTGTCTAAAGCACTGATTTAATAAGGGATTTTATATCTCATCTAGCTCAAAATTCTAAGCTCAAATCGATTTTCAATTGAAGACATGATAGCTGGAATTCAAAGGCATATGCTATGATCTTAACACTGTTCAAGAGTTTTTGTCAAGTAGGAAACAAAATCAGTGGGATAGGAAAAATGAAATGAGATGTTAAGTTATTTCTCATGTTTGGATGTTTCAAGCATACAAGTACTTTGAGTATTAAGGGTAGAATAGTCATATTTACAAAATATTTCTAATGTTTGAGGAAGGAATACTTGTTATTCCCTCAAATTTGATGGGAAAGCAAAATGAGATTCGAGGAATAACTAATCTCCTCCTTATCATTTACTTTCCAACTTTCATCAAATTTCCATGTTAGAGATGCATTCATTAGCAAGGCTTATGCAAGGCATGGACAGCAGGAACAGCACAACAAAGAAGGAAATAACATCCAGAATGGCAATAGCAACTGATCATTCCATGATTACATTAACAGTAGCAATTAAGATATCGTTCTGGTTGTAATAATCTTAATTAAGGCCTATATATGCTGCAATTAGGATAAAAGTTTAGTCAAAATTCCTTCTTGATATCCATGATTATAATCTCTTTATAAAAAAAAACATGTTTATGAAATAAAACAAGCAGATTTGGTTACAAACTAAAGGAGGTTTTAGCTCTCTCCAAAGAGCTTTCTATTCATCCATTATAGGTTGTTCCAAGAAGGGACCAAATATTAACAAAAGGGATTCGTCCCTCTCAGCTGAGGACTTTGCACTATCGTGACCCGTCACTCAATCCTTCTCCCAGGCACATAACATTCCACAAAAGAGAGAACTTATTCCTTGACAAATTCCTTCCCTATCCCTCCATCTAAACAAAATTATTCATAAATTTTAGGATAAACTACTTTTTCATCCCCGTGTTATGTCAAAATTAACATGTCCTTGATTTTTAAAATTCAAGGGTTTAGCTCTGGATTTTGACTGTATCAAATTGAAAGTTTCTCAATCTAATTTTCAGTCAATTTTCGTTAATTGTCTGACAAATAATTAGAGTACCTTTAATAGTATATTAATTTTACATCCTTAGATTATGTCAAATTAAGTTGCTTAATTTTTCAGAAATTAAATGGATTAATCCCTATTTTAACTTTATCAAACTAAAAAAAACAAAGAATACATTGTTTTCAAAAGCAGATGAAGAGGCTTTCAGTTTGACAGAGTTAAAATACACGAATTAAACCATTGAGTTTTAAACCCAAGGTATATATGGGTTAATTTTACATAGGCTATATAGCTTACCAATGAAAAAGCAATTTAACCCAACTTTTGTTTTAGAACGTGGAGTCTATTTTCTTGACATTAGGCATCATCTTTTTGAAAGTAGGTCTCAGATTCATCAAAAATATAAATGCTACTGTCTACATATAACAAATGAAGTTTTTCATAATTTTACCTGATGAGCCAGAGCATATGCCATGGCCCTCTCACGCTTTGCAGCTGCCTCCTGCCTCTTTAGCAATTTGGCTTGAATTTGTTCAACAGATCCTACAATGTCGCACCAGCCTTCCTGTATTATTTGAAGTAATACGAAGCACTTAGAAGAAAGAATGACAAAAAGATTTAAAAATGATGTCCAAGGTTTGGAAGTTGAAGTAAATTTTGATTAGAGTGGCCAAGCCAAGGTGGCGAGGAGAACAACTTACCAAAATTAAAGATAAAAGAAAGGTTTTTAAACCCGTCCTGATCACTGAATCAGTAAAAGAAGAGGCTCAAGGGTTTAAAATTCAACTAGAATCCAATGGGGGTTTTCACCAGTATACTATTAAATGTTTTCATATCCAGTAATTAAAAAAAAAAACTTAAAAGTTTTTATAATAATAAATTTATTTATACAAGTTAAAATAAATATTAAAAGTATTATTATTATTATTATATATATATATATATATATACATATATATATAACTCTATAAAAGATAATAAAATAAAAATAATTTAACATGAAAATAAAATAAATTATTGATACTATTAATTATTTAAATCATAATATTTTTTACTTTTCTTTATAATAGATAGTTATAGGTTAAAATAATAAACTCTTATATATATATATATATTTTCATTGTAGAAGAGTAGTAAAACAAGGCAGTGGTTCAATAATAAAAGCCATTGATTGCCTTCTAAGTTCTAATGACCAGGAGCAAAAACTAGTGCCACTAGTTGCAAATAATTTTTCGGTTAGAGAGAGCGTTATAATTTGGAAAAACCAATTCAAACTGGCCAGGTCTCCAGTTCACTAGTTACACAGCCGATTCATACCAGTTTATACCAGTTCACTCAAATTTAAACTGGACTGGATCAGGTTTTCCGTTTAAACCAGCCAGACCAATCCAATCCAGTTTCAGAAATGGATAAGACAGCAGTAATAACTAAGCAAATGTGTAACTTATGAGAAATGTAATCAACTTGCATGCAACAACTGAATATTTTTGTTTGCACATGACATTACTTTCCGTTGAGATAATTTGAAAACCCCTCTTTGTTAGCATGACCTACTTTGAAATACGATATGAGATTGTTCACAGGATGAAAGCAGAGATGAATAGCGAGTACACAAGTTTTTGACACATCAAGCATGCATGATATGTAGCAAATCACACATAGAGTTATAGAAATGCAAACTATTTTTGTATATCATGAAGAGAACTTGATGGGTTTCACCTCTATTTCTCGAACCCGAGCCTCATTTGCAAGTTGTAGCTGAAGTTTTTGTTGAGCTGTTTGATTTTCTAATGCTATGCGAACACGCCTTGCTCGAACACGTGCCTGAACTCTTACTAAAGCTTGCATGCAGCGAAGAGTTATTGCAGCCTGCTTTCTCACAGCGTGACCTCTTACAAGTGCTTGTAGTCTAACTAATCCTTTTAATGCTCGTAAAGCTCTTCTAGCCTGATATATTTTCAATTTTTATAAATAAAGGCTCCTCATAATTCAAATACTTCGAAAAAATCACAAACTTGATGCACAGTGCACACCATATACATCTGATGCTATCATATTTACAAATAGCACAATGAAGATAAATTAGAATACAGGTAGTAAAAATCACAAACTTGTTCTCCGCTTCGCACACAGATGACTAGAAGCAAATTAGATTATCCAATCCAGTGAAGAAATGAAGTTTCAACTTCTAACAACTATGCTTATCTTATAATCAGGGACAAATATTTCAAACTGGAGCCCGAACTTTAGAAATTGCAACCAAGTTCCTTTGTACTTTTATTTTATGGTGACTGGAAAATAACAAGAGAAATTTGAAAACAATATAAAGCTTGGATTCAGAAGCCAAACATGGACTAATTTGATTTTAGATAAAAAATTTAAAAAAAAAAGGATCATGAACCTACCGCATGGAACATAATATTTTTGTTTTCTATATGGCTTACTGGGACTTTTTTGAATTCTGTCCTTAACAACCTTGAGGATGCTTTCATTATAACAGTAATCCATTCGTCTGTTAGCATGCACATAAAGTATTTATTAAATTATTTCAATCAATCTGAATACATTCAGTCATCTAAAAAGTGCAACACACTTGGTTGAAAAATCTCTCTGTTCAGGCACTCAATTGTTCATTAAAAAAAG
This sequence comes from Manihot esculenta, assembly GCF_001659605.2. Lineage (NCBI taxonomy): Eukaryota > Viridiplantae > Streptophyta > Magnoliopsida > Malpighiales > Euphorbiaceae > Manihot > Manihot esculenta. The sequence goes on from NC_035171.2 coordinate 22,363,765, forward strand.
TTGATTTTTTTTTATATAAAAGAAAATATTAGGACCCTAAGTCCATTATTCTTTACTAAGCTTTACCTACAAACAAATCTCCAAAAGCCATTACCTTTTTGCGTATGCTTAGTTCCACAGACCAATGATGTAAGAATAAGGACCACATAGCATGCCAGACCATTGGAGTTTGGTGGTGTTCAATGCCGACAATGAACTTTTGCCTAGTCTATTAACATTACTATAGTTGTTTGGAATACGATGATCAACACACATTAAGTTCAAACTGACAGCAAGATGATGTAAGAACAGTTAAAACCCACAATTCATCTAAAGAAATTGGCATCACATGAGCAATCAGCATTAACATGGAAGTTTGTGATATTTAATGCTGACATAGAACTTTTGCATATTTTATTACCCTAAATATAGTTCAGGAACATAGAGATTGACATACATTAAGTTGAAACTGACATCAAACAATCTAGGAACATTTGAAACCCATGATTCATACAAAGAAATTGCCTAACAAATTGTCTAATTTAGATAACTGGCTAAATTAGATTGTTAAAAGACACAAGAAAAAAATACCAGAAATCCTCGAAAAGCAGTTTGGATGCGTGTGGCAGCCCATTCTTCTCTCAAAGCTTTTTGATTGTGAGCTACATCCTGTACTTGAAGGGAAGCAGAAGGGGATTCAGAAGCATCCGGGACAGAATGGTTGGCATCACCAACTGGTTCAGCAACATTATCTTTAAACTCCTCTTGAAGTTTATCAGCATCAAAATCAACTGAATGCTTTCTTCTCTGCCGGAACTTACTAGTAGCTGTCCTCTGTGATGATTGAAGAACACAACACACATGGTGACACGATTAACAAGTCAACATTACAATATAACTATATTTCTTGGAGTTTGACAGCAACTTCAAAGAGCTGGTTAAATCATGAGAATAGATAATTTTAGTTAGCATAGAATGAAAATCATTTTTAGTTAACATAGAATGAAATTCATCTAGTTTTAAAGCAAAAACACAAACAATACTTGTAATTTTGTATGAGAAAGGTGAGGACAAAGAGTTCCAAAATCCAAATTCTGAACAAGGGAAATTTTGCTGTTAAACATATCAAAACTCTCAACAGTGGATCAAAACCAACATGCTACAGGTTTATTTATCATCATTTCCATAGCTATTTTCAAGAAAAAGGCACCACGATAATTATAGGCAATCTTAAACTAGATTCAACGCTTTTTTTGTCATAAAAACGTTAGAACAACTAAATATTAAATTCAAATTGCCTTCTGCAAATGTATCTAAACAGATGTTTTTCAGAAAAACAACTTCAATTTCAATGTCAAAAAATCACTAAATAAATCATACTACAACAAAAAAAATTGAAATTGGGAGAGTGGGGGAAAAAAAGAATACTCACATTGTCATCCCTCTCTTGAGATTGTGACTTTTCTGACTTCTTTAAACCAACCAATGCTTTAATCCATTTCCCAGAGACACCCATACTACTGTCACTGTATCTCAAACAAGTGCAGATCTGGCAGAGAATAGCAATTGACAAATTAGAATGAGCTTGCTTATTGAAACAATCTCAAATAGGAGAGATGGAACATAACAGAGGAACTCATTGATAAAGAGCACAAATAATTTTGCTTCAGAAAATATAATGTTTTATGCTGAAATATGCCATTGAAGTATACATACATATATATATACACACACACACTGCATTTTGGTCCTTCTTTAACGCCATTTGCCACTTAGCAACCAGGTATATCATTCTACTACATTTGAAAAAAGAAAAAAAAAAAGAGAGAGAGAAAAGATGCACTATCATAAAGGGTCTAACACTTGATGCTCAATTTCATAAATCTAGAACCGCTCAAGAAGGAAGTTAAGAGTTGAGATTTTATAGTCAAAGACTGCCACTTAGCCATTTGATGAGCCATGTCATATATGTGGTTTAACTTTCAAAAACAGTGTCAAAATGGCATTGATTATAATAAGAGAAGGGAATCATACTGAAAACAATAGGTTATGCACTACCAGCTTAGGCACTTAGAATACTATCAACAAGAACATTTCATTTTGCAGCTTCAAAATTATGATAATAATGTAAAAACTTAAAAGCATAATAAACAGGGACAAGAAAAGTTCATGCCCTCGCTATAAAATTGAATGTTCAATAAATTTTGAGCACCACGAACAATCACAGATGACAATACATTTGATAAAGGTAACTCCAAAATGCAGTTTGCTTCAGTCTCCAAAGCATCATTTTATTCACACCACATGTAAAGCTTATAATTGTTAATCAAATGAGCAGGCATGTCAAATCACCACAGTGTCTACATACTAGAGGACAAGATTTAAGAAGTAATTGTGAGGGTAGAGTTTTTGAACAGAGTTGAAAAATGAAGAGCTGGGAACGTGATGAATCAATCATGCGAATAGCCTAGTTGTGCTGCTTGTAATGTCTCAAGAAAAATCTTCAGGAAAACAATGAGTGCTACTCATACTTTTTCTTTGTCTTCTTAGAGGAAGTGCCACAAAAATGAACCTATAACCCCTATCTGGACTTACCTCTAATTGTAATGCACCAATCCAATTGGAACAAGCATAGAATAAGGTTACTAGCATATTCTCCCATAATGTGGCAGCCTGTAACCTACTATCCTCATTTGGTTTGTTATTCATATCTCTGCTAGTCTTTTCTGATTTGCCATTCATTTGGAGCTTCTAGGTAGAGTGGACTCTAATAAAAATAAAATAAAATAAAAAGCTTGAGCACTAAAAGCAAGCAATTACTTGCATGTTTTCAGATTGCAATTAGATTTAAGTGAAGCCAAGATAGTGGCATTGCATAATTGGCCATCATGAACATCATATAACATCTTTATCTATCACAGACACAATTTTATATTTTGGTCAAGGATATTCTCTTAATTGAATTTTGATGTTTTTTTACAACATTTCCCTCCATTAATACACTTCTCAAGTGCTTCTTAAAATAGAGCCCAAAGTCCATTCAACTACCAAATCAATTAAAAAACTATTAGCTAACTACTGTTTCATGCAAGGTTACCTGCGGAAAAAAAAAAGTATTAACATTAAATAAGATAAAGCCTTGTACCTGGAAAACGAAGAGTTATACCACTTTGCAACAGTCACTTCAGTAACCAATTTCACACAAAAAACACCAAGACAAGCAACGAATTTACCTCCCCATTTATTGGAACCTGAAAACATAACCTGACACATGAAACAGAAAGCTTAATATCATTAGGAGAAAGTAATCTGACAAAAGAACACACTTGTAATTCATGTTCCCAAGATAAAACAAGAGAAATTGACCCCAAAAAACAAAAATCATATCAGTTGACAAAGACGAAGTCGAGTCTCAAAGCAAATCACATTGCAACAAATTATATTCACTTCCATCACTTGCTCTAACAACTTGAATAGCCAAGATCTAAATCCCCAGTTCCTTTTGCCAAATTGGAAAACCTCCAAAATCCTCAATGCAGCATTCTCATTATAGAGGAACAAAGCTAATTATAATCCGTTCATAGCCTCAGATACATACCCTTAACTCCAAAAACAAAATACACAAACCCAGATAAAAATCAAGCTAAAGCAACTAAAATCTCTCAGAATTCTAAACTTCAGGAACATAAAATTTGAAACTAGAGTGACAACTGCGGACAAAACCAAGCAATTAGGTGTCAAATGCACTTAAAACTACATAAAGTAAGAGTCTCAAGACCCACATAATGCAGATCCACAGATCACGAGCTCCAAGACCATAATTCACCTCAATCTCAATTGAACCTCTCAGCGAGTGAAGGAGATAGCAACTACACAGGATCAAGTATCAACGCCAATGAGAAAAGAGGGTGATACCTTTTGGGCCGTTGATCTGACAATCAGTCAACAAAGTCAAACCTCGCTCACACGCGCGCGCGCAACCTAGCAGTACCAATTTACTGGACTAGAACTAGAATTGGATTCAAAAGCTGTAAAACGCTCTCTCCTTCTCTCTCTATCTTCTCTCACTAGAATAAGAAATTATTTTTTTTCTCATCTTTTAAGGCTATAAAAGCCGGAAAATGGGGAGAGGTGAAGCAGGTGACGACTGATGTCGGCTAACGTACGCCGGGAGGAGGGGACGATCTGGACTCTAGACTGTGGAGTGGAGGATTGGATAGGATATAGGGCGGGTGGTTGAGAACGGTGCCGTTTAATAAAGGGTTGCGGATCAGAGTTATGATTTTGACTACACCTGGCCAACGGGTCGGTTCTGGTGTGACTTCAGTTTGAAACCGCTGTTTTTGATTGGTTAAAGGGCTGAATAAATCGATTCGAATAATTCTACGTGCCGGTTCCTTTATAGTTCGGGTTGAATTCTACGTTGTCGCGTCGCTTTAGCTTGCTTTGCGTACGTTAGAAAATAGAAGCAAGTTAAACGATCGAAGATCAAATGTAGAAGAGTGAAACAATTAAATCGATGAAAGTACTGTTTTTTTTTTTTTTTTCTTCCAAATGTAAGGGATGGAAATATGGGGCCTTGAACATAAAGCTATCGGGTTTAGTACTTATTGTCCGATTAAATTCATAAGTGCAAATAAAAAGTCTATTGTCTATATAAGAATAATTTTTAAATTAATATTTAAGATACATTAAAAACTACAAGTTAATTTTATTTTTTATATTTTGTTCTCAGTTTATTAATGAAATATTTATTCTTTTTTATAAGTTATATATATTTCTCAAATTTTATTTTACTAAAAAAACAACTCCCTTGTTTAAATTTTATATTAAACTAATTGCATAACTGAAATTTCAAAAATTATATAATTTACAAATAAGAAAGTAATTATAATTAAATAATATATAAATTAAAAATTCAGTATTATAATTTCATATTTATTTAAATCGGTAATTAAAATAATTTATTAAAAAATAATATACTTTAACAATTTATAATTTGTGGTACGATATAATATCGCTTAAAATATGCTATGAGCTGTTAGTATAGAACATTGTCACATTGCAAGACTTTAATAAGTTATGACATGCAATCGTGAAAGTTTCACCTATAAATAAGAACATCCAAACATCATAACACTCAGTGTTCAGAGCAACACAGGGTCGCACTCTCCTGAACTGGTTGAACCTCTCATTATACAAGTTATCATTAAAGGATAGAATAATGAAGTTCCACATTGTGCCTATAATCGTAGAATCTCTTATTCACTAGCTGCTACCAGTCGAATTTCTAAGAAATTCAATAACTAATTCCATCCTCTTACGGTATAAAAGTAAAGCATACATAGAGTTCAAGTAATGCATTCTTACACACTCATTCTAAACTGAAGATATCTATTATACTCGCCCCTTCTAGCAATTTATTAATTTGAGCTTCGGAGTGGCTGCCTATAGGAGCCATCCACCTCATCCCTTGAAATCTTCCTGTTCATTTGGGTTAAATTTGGTTTCCTATTTATTTTCTCCCTAAAAATACCTTTCATTTCCATTTACTTTCGAAATAGCGGAAAGCTCACGAGCTGCTACTAAGCCCCATCGTACCTATAATCACGGGATCTCTTATCCACTAATCGATACCAGTCGGATTTTCAGAAAATTCAAAAACTAACTCTGTCTTCTTACAGTATAAAAGAAAAGCATACACAGAGTTCAAATGACGCATTCTTACACATTTATTCTCAACTCAAAATATCTATTACACTCGTCCCTTCTAGTAATTTATTAATTTTAGCTTCGGAGTGGCTGCCCATAAGCGCCAACCACCTCATTCTGTCTCTTTTGCAAATTAACTACTCATAGTTCAGCTCATTTTCGACTACATTATTTGGTTCCATTGTCGAGAATCATCCATTGAAATCTTCCTATTCATTTGGGTTAAATTTTGTTTTCCATTAATTTTCTCCCTAAAAATACCTTTCATTTCCCTTTACTCTCGAAATGGTAGAAAAATCACGAAATGCTGCTAAGCCCCTTCGTACTTATAATCACAGGATCTTTTATTCACTAGCCAATACCAGTTAGATTTTCAGAAAATTTGATAACTAACTCCATCTTCTTACAATATAAAAGTAAAGCATACACAGAGTTCAAGTGATGCAATCTTACACACTCATTCTGAACTCAAGATATCTATTACACTCGCCCCTTCTAGCAGTTTACTAACTTCAGCTTCAGAGTGGCTGCCCATAGGCACCAACCTCCTCATTCTGTCTCTTTTCCAAATTGACTACTCATAGTTCAACTCATTTTTTGCTACATTATTTGATTCTATTACCAGGAATCATCCATTAAAATCTTCCTATTCATTTGGGTTAAATTTGATTTCCTATTTATTTTGTCCCTAAAAATACCTTTCATTTCCGTTTACTCTCGAAATAGTGGAAAACTCACGAGCTGCTGCTAAGCCCCATCGTGCCTATAATCGCGGCATCTCTTATACACTAGCCGATGCCAGTCAAATTTTCAGGAAATTCGATAACTAACTCCATCTTCTTACAATATAAAACTAAAGCATATACAGAGTTCAAGAGATGCATTCTTACACACTCATTCTAAACTCAAAATATCTATTACACTCGCCCCTTCTAGCAATTTACTAACTTCAGTTTCGGAGTGGCTGCCCATAGGAGCCAACCACCTCATTCTGTCTCTTTTGCAAATTGACTACTCATAGTTTAGCTCATTTTGGGCTACATTATTTGGTTCTATTGTTGGGAATCATCCATTGAAATCTTCCTGTTCATTGGGGTTTAATTTGATTTCCTATTTATTTTCTCCCTAAAAATACCTTTCATTTCCATTTACTCTCAAAATAATGGAAAACTCACGAGCTACTGCTAAGCCTGATCGTGCCTATAATCGCAGGATATTTTATCCACTAGCCGATACCAGTCGAATTTTTAAAAAATTCAATAATTAACTCCATCGTCTGACAATATAAAAGTAAAGTATACACAGAGTTCAAGGGATGCATTCTTACACACTCATTCTAAGCTCAAGTATCTATTACACTCGCCCCTTCTAGCAATTTACTAACTTGAGCTTCGGAATGGCTGCCTATGGGAGCCATCCACCTCATTCTGTCTCTTTCGCAAATTGACCACTCATAATTCAGCTCATTTTCGGCCACATTATTTGGTTCCATTGCCAGCAATCATCCCTTGAAATCTTCTTGTTTATTTGGACTAAGTTTAGTTTCCTATTTATTTTCTCCCTAAAAATACCTTTCATTTCCCTTTACTCTCGAAATGGCAGAAAACTCTCAAGCTACTACTAAGCCCCATCATGCCTATAATCGCGGAATCTCTAATTCACTAACCGATACCAATCGGATTTTTAAGAAATTCGATAACTAACTCCATCTTCTTATAGTATAAGAGTAAAGCATACACAGTGTAACAGCCCGGAAACCAAACTGCCACCGACACTAGGATCCAGATCGACTTAAGGTCGCCGGGACCCGTAGTAAGCCTGCTATCCTGTCTGTATACCTGTGAAATCCCATACATGATCATACATTTTCTGTAAAAACATAAAACTTTTCTTCATTCCAAGGCTTAACCTGTGCATGCACTCTTTCTGTTCTCTCCTAATCCCTACTAGAGCTCCTCATGGCTCTAGGCGGATCAAACTCATCATGTTAAGCCTGGTTTTGCTCATAAACATACAACAATAAAGAAACATACATAAACTGATCATGTGACTCCACAAAGGGATTACAACTCTTATAAGTCAAGCACTATTCTATACACTGTCCATATACACTATCTCTATACATGTACATGTCCACACTAGCTATTACACCACTCTGTACTCTTCCTGTACCCTGCTGAGTTCTCTCTGACCTCTGAACCTGCACAACTGGAGTTAGGGGAGAGGGATGAGCTACGATAGCCCAGTGAGTAGCATAGTCATAAAAGTACAGGTGATAAAACATGCTCTCATGGAATGCATCACATCACAAGTAATCACAGCACCTCGGCCGGACGGATCAAAACTCCCTCTATCTCATCTGGGGTACCGGAGTACCATGTGCCTGGTCCCCGTAGGGCTGTTCCAGGTCTTTGTGCCTGGTCCCCGTAGGGCTGTTCCAGGTCTTGCCTCTGAGGGCTAATGAATCCTCACGAAGTCCGTGCCGTCTCACATAAGTAATGTACAAGGAGCCATGCCAAGTACAAGGATACATGCAATGCGTCATATTCGTGTACTCTAATGCACTCACCCTATTGCATAGTCATGATGCATGAAGCATGATAAAATATTCAGTTGTCATATTAAAACAAGTTAAGTTCCACTCACCTTTAGTTATTTCTGAACGGACTCTGCAGGTTCTGACACTGGACTCACTGCTGACTTCCCTGATTCCTCTGGTCCGTACCTACACAGGTGGACTCAAATGAGGGACCAAACTCACTCAAAAACATCTCTAAGAATCTAAACAATCCTCAAACCATCACATAAAACATGCTAAAGAAAGCTGGACAGGGCACTTTCGGCGGCAAGTTCGGCGGCCGAAACCCCACTCCAGAGACGAAACTCATGCATGTTCGGCGGCACCTTCGGCGGCCGAAGGTCTCGTCCAGAGACGAAACTCACACACTTTCGGCGGCCGAAAGTCTCTTTCTAAACCGAAAGCCTAGCTTTCGGGGGCAACCTTTGGCAGCCGAAACTGCCTCCACAAGGGGTTCGGCGGCCGAACCTGGTTTTGCCCGAAGGACAGAACCCTGCTCTGTTTCATGCAAACTGTGCCCAAAAACCTACAAACATGCATATCAACGACTCCCAACTAGCATAGACACATATATATGCACAAAGGGGTCTAAACCTACCCTAAAACCCCAAACAAACATAGCACATAACATGTTGGAACACCACAAATCACCAAAAACCTAAACATGCATACTACCCATACAAACTTCATAAAACCTTTCAAAATCATCAAAGAAGCTCAGGATCTTCACTTACCTCTTACACCACTTGAGGATGAAGGATCCTAACGTGGAGATATGAAGAAAAGCTCTTCCAAAGCTCCAAGCTTCAAAACTTGGTTCTTTTGCTCAAAACCTTCATAAGTCACCAAAACTCTTAAAACGCTTGAAAGATTTGATGAAAATCATGGAAAACATGAAAGTCAACGTGGGAGAGGCTGAAACTCACCTCTGGCTGCAAGTGGAGGAGAAATAACCTCCTTCCACCGACCCTTGACCCTTTTATAGGTGGCTGGCCAGACCACCTTCGGCAGCCGAACGTGAAGCCGCAATCATGCAATGTTCGGCGGCCGAAAGTGACCTTCGGCGGCCGAACCTTTGCATTTCTCCCTTGTTGCTTTTCTTTGTCAAAACTCAATGCTTTTAACACGTCAAAACATGAAAACAAGTGAAACTACCTTGGAAAACATATGTATTACCCTTCTCAAGGGTTCCGACACCCGAGATTCCACCGGACTACAGGAATTCCGATGCCGGACTCGAGTCGGGTATTACACACAGAGTTCAAGGGATGCATTCTTACACATTCATTCTAAGCTCAATATATCTATTACACTCGCCTCTTCTAGCAATTTACTAACTTGAGCTTCGAAATGGCTGCCCATAGGCGCCAACCATCTCATTCTGTCTCTTTTGCAAATTGATCACTTATAGTTTAGCTCATTTTCGGCTACATTATTTGGTTCCATTACCGGGAATCATCCATTGAAATCTTCTTGTTCATTTGGATTAAATTTGGTTTCCTATTTATTTTCTCCCTAAGAATACCTTTCATTTCCCTTTACTATCGAAATGGCATAAAACTCACAAGCTGCTGCTAAGCCCCATCGTGCCTATAATCACGGGATCTCTTATGTAATACCCGGCTAGACTCCGGTATCGGAATTCCTACCGTCCGGTGGAATTTGGGTGTCGGAAACCTCTAGAAGGGTAAAAGCATGTTTTTATAAAATGTTTTCATGTTTTTAATGTTTTAAGTATGATTTTAAATGAGTTTTTGCATGAAAATTTCTTTAAGGGAAAACCCAGGTTCGGCCGCCGAAACTCACTTTCGGCCGCCGAACATGCATGGACTTTGGGAGGCACGTTAGGCCCCCGAAAGTCTAAGTGAGGGAAGTGCAGGTTCGGCCGCCGAACCTTATGTTCGGCCGCCGAACATTGCATGGATGCGGAGGCACATTCGGCCCCCGAACGTGGCCTGGCCAGCCACTATAAAAGGGTCCTCTTGGTCCGCACGGGCGAGCTTTTTCTCTCCCATTGTCGGCCAAGGTGAGTCTCCGCCGCTCCTCCCTCGATCTTGAGTGTTTCCTTTAGATCTTTCATGGTTTTAACAAGTCTTCATCTTGCTTTGAAGTTTTTAAGCTTTTGAAACGAGTTTTGAGCAAGTTTTGAACTTGGAGACCCAAGGAGCTCAATCTCTCCCAACTCCAAGTTAGATCGCCTCCACTCTCGATCTTCAAGAGGTAAGAGTCGATCTCTAGCTTACATTATGTTTTAAACAAGTTTTATGCAAGATCTATGGGGTAGAGATGCATGTTTAGGTTTGTTGATGAGTTTATGGTTTTGATGCTTTGATGAACAATGTAGCTTGATTGTGTATGAATGAAGTGTTGTAGATGGGGTATATGCATGTTTGAGGCCCCTAGGAAATTGTATGCATGCTTTGGATGAAAAATATGCATGATTTATAGATTTGGAGGCGAAATGTGCAAAGGGAGCCAAGTTTCTGCCCTTTGGCAGAAACCAGGTTCGGCAGCCGAAGGTACTTTCGGCCGCCGAACATGGCTGGGGAGGCAGGCCTTTCGGCTGCCGAAGTTGCCCCCGAAAAGAGACTTTCGTCTCTGTCTGGCACTTTCGGCCGCCGAAGGTGCCGCCGAACCTAGCTGAGTTTCGTCTCTGTCCAGGACTTTCGGCCGCCGAAGGTGCCGCCGAAGGTGCCCTGTTCAGCCATTTCATGCATATTTTCTGTGATGTTTTCATGATGTTTTAGGGGGTTTTTGGGGGATATATATTAGAGTTATGTTTATATATGTTGGTCCCTCATTGGAGTCCACCTGTGTAGGTTCGGACCCGAGGAACAAGGGACCCCAGCAGTGAGCCAGCTGCTGAGAGTTTGACAGAGTCAGCCAGATGTGAGTGGAACTATACTTAACCTTTTTCTAAATTAAGAAAGTGAATGTTTTATCATGTTTCATGCATCATGACTATAATATAGGATGTTTGCATTAGAATCACGAATATGCTACATTGCATTATTATATTGTGGTTGATGAGGATGGACATTGCACGACTCACTAGCCCTGTGTACGAAGTCCTGTGATGCCCATAATAGGGCCGGGCAATAGCTCCGAGTTACGAAGTCCTGTGGTGCCCATAATAGGGCCGGGCAATACGAAGTCCTGTGGTGCCCATAATAGGGCCGGGCATGGAGCTGGGGAATTTTTGAGTCAGTCCGTCCATGATGTGAGATGTTTGTGCAATGATGCATTCCATTATAGCATGTTTTAAATATTCTTTTTATAGTTCTACTCACTGGGCATCTAGCTCACCCCTCTCCCCTAACCCCCAGGTTTGCAGGTACGGGATTGATAGAGAAGCAAAGAAGAGAAAAATCATATGTATGTAATAGTTAGAGTTTGTGGACATGACAATGATAAGAATGTAATGTAGAGTTTTGAACAGTTGTGTAATTATGTTATTGAGGATAGAGTTGTGCTTGACCATAATGCATTGCTAATCCCTTTTATTTTATGTACATGATCTTATGATATGATGTTTATGCAAAACTAACTCAACACATGATGTATAGCCCTCCGAGGCTTTGATGAGATCCCACAGAGGGACTTTATTTATGTATATGTTCAGAGTATGCACAGGTTGAGTTGGTGATTGATCACATGTATAAAAGAAAAGTTTTTAATTTTTTTTTATGTATGATGGTTGATCATGTATGGGATTAAGCAGGTTTACAGGTATATGTTAGGCTTGCTACGGGTCCCGGCGGCCTTATGCCGATCTGGATCCTAGCGCCGGTAGCGGTCCGGATTTCCGGGGCGTTACAGAGTGGTATCAGAGCCCTAGGTTCATAAGATCGGACCTAGAGTGTCGGGCTCATAGATGTTATAGAAGGTCAAGCACAATAGGAAGGTCATGTCCACTAGGATAGGATGTAGAGTCCTGTCTTACTATGATGATGTGATATGCCATGACTATATGCATGCGCATAAATGATATGCTATGTTTGCCATGTATGTGATGTGGGTTCATGTGTCTCCACATGAACCATATGATGCTAATGCTTGTGAGTTATGTGCTGTTTTTCAGAAACAGAATGAGAGGAACTCGTCGATCTGCACGATTGACAGGAGTCCCACCAGAGGATGAGGGCACAAGCGCCCGTCCTCCCACATTGCCTAGGGTAATGTCATGCAGAACAAACAGAGAAAGAGTATCAAGGGACCCTAGAAGGTCTTTTGATACAAGCAGAAGGGGGACAGAAAGAGGAGGAAGTTCTTCAGATGTGAGGGAGGTTATGGAAGAAGATCAGAGAAGGGATGGGAATCTGGATGTTGGCATGTCAGAAGAAGGGACAGGGGAGTCACAAGGAGGCACTCAGGCCTCGGGGTATGGTTTTCCACCCTATTACCCACCCTATGCACAGAGTCCCGGGTATCCGATGGGAAGTACGTCGGATTACTCCAGCTTTAATCCCTACCCTACTCACATGCCTTATCCACCTTTCTATCCACCGTACCCACAGTATCCAGCCTATCCACCCTCATCCTTCCATCCTCACCCAGCAAACCCCACCTCGGGGAATGCTGCATCCCCACCTCCACCTCCTACAGAACCAGTAGCCCCAGTTACTCAACCTCCTAGACCTAGCTCAGCCAGTGGGAGTAAGGTGAAAATGACAGCTTACCTTAAGCTGGATGCTCCTAAATATAAGTCAGGGGATGATCCCTTTGAATACCTGAGAGCAGTGAAGACGATCACTGATGAGCTAGGGGCAGATGATAGAAGAGCCATTGAGATGGCAGGGTTCACCCTGAAGTGCAAAAAGGCAAAGGAATGGTTCAAGTGCTATGTGGACCCGAGACTAGACAGTATGACATGGGAGGAATTTGCTAATGAGTTTGCTGGATGGGCATTTCCAGATAGCTCCAGAGAGCTAAAGATGATTGAGTTTGAGCAACTGAGACAGACAGAAGACATGAGCATAGAGGAGTACACAGATAAATTTCTGGAGCTATTACCCTTCTCAGGGCAAGCTCTAGATACAGATGTGAAGAAGGCCAGGAGATATGTTATGAAATTACAGTCCAGGTACTCCTCATTGATTCAATCAGCTGAGAGGGAGAGTTTTCACACGGTGGTAGATATGGCTCGAAGAATGGAGGCCAGTGCCATAGTTGAGGGGTCAGTGAAGCAGTCAGTGACCCAGTCTTCAGGGGTTAAGACCCCAGGCAGAGGAGGGCCAGGACCCTCTACTCAGAGTTCAGGTAGTAAGAGATGGAATAGCACTAAGAAGCCCAAGAAGAACAAGTTCTGGAACAAGCTGAAATCCGGTCTGGGATTAGGCGGTGGCTCGAGTTCAGGCTCAGATGGTGCAGAATGCCAAAGGTGTGGGAGGCCACACAAGGGAGCGTGTCGATGGGGGACCAATGCATGTTTCAGATGTGGCCAGGAGGGACACATAGCTCGGGATTGTCCTAGAGCACCTTTCATGGGCCAGCCCCAACAGACAGCTTCGGGTAGTGTGGCACAACCAGCAGCTCCAGCCACAACACAGGGCAGTGGCAGAGGTAGAGGGAGAGGGGCAGCCTCTTCTTCTGGTTCCCGAGGTGAAGGTCCATCAGCTCCAGCCAGGATCTTCACAATGACTCAGCAGGAGGCGAACACATCCAACACCGTGGTGTCAGGTAATCTCATCATTGGGTGTTTTGATGTGTATGCATTAATGGATCCGGGTGCATCCCATTCTTTCATCGCTCCGAGGGCAGTTGAGAGGTTAGGGTTGATGGTCTCTGGACTAGAGTGTCCCCTATGGGTCAGTGGACCCAAGTGTGACCCGACAGTGGCAGAGTCAGTCTGCCGGTTTTGTCCAGTGTTTGTTGAGGGAAGATGCCTTTCCGCCGACCTTGTGGTTCTAGACTTGACAGATTTTGACGTCATTCTAGGGATGGATTGGCTATCTACCCATGGAGCTACCTTGGACTGCAGGGACAAGGTAGTCAGGCTCAGAGATCAGAACGGGTCAGAGGTTGTCTTCAGAGGAGACAAGAGGGGTACGCCTAGAGGTCTGATATCGGCCCTACAGGCTCGTAGACTGCTTAGGAAAGGATGTCAGGGGTATGTAGCTCACGTGAGAGAGCTAGATAGTCAGGTCAGGGAGCCAGCCTCAGTGCCAGTTGTCAGAGAATTTCTGGATGTCTTTCCAGAAGAGCTTCCAGGACTACCACCTGCTAGGGAGATAGAGTTCGAGATTGAACTGATGCCTGGAACTAGACCGATCTCTATCCCTCCCTACAGGATGGCACCAGCAGAATTGAAGGAACTGAAAGAACAGTTGCAAGATCTGGTAGATAAGGGCTTCATCCGACCGAGTACCTCACCTTGGGGTGCTCCAGTGCTTTTTGTGAGAAAGAAGGATGGATCCCTCAGACTTTGTATCGACTACAGGCAGTTGAACAAGGTCACTACCAAGAACAAGTACCCATTGCCAAGGATCGATGATCTATTCGACCAGCTAGCAGGAGCGGGTTGTTTCTCCAAGATAGATCTGAGATCAGGGTACCATCAGCTGAGGATAAGGGAAGAGGACATACCGAAGACAGCTTTCAGGACCAGATATGGGCACTATGAGTTCCTTGTAATGCCGTTCGGGTTGACCAACGCCCCTGCAGCATTCATGGACCTCATGAATAGAGTATTCAGACCATACCTGGATCACTTCGTTATTGTCTTTATAGATGATATCCTAGTGTATTCCAGGAATGCAGAGGAGCATGCCCAGCATCTGAGGATTGTATTACAGACCTTGAGGGAACATGGCTTGTATGCCAAGTTCTCCAAGTGTGAGTTCTGGTTAAGGAGCATATCATTCTTGGGGCATATAGTGTCAGAGAATGGGATAGAAGTGGACCCCAAGAAGGTTGAAGCTGTGACTAACTGGCCAAGACCCACCTCAGTGACAGAGATCAGAAGCTTCTTGGGTTTGGCTGGCTACTACAGGAGGTTCGTTCAGGACTTCTCTAAGATTGCAGCTCCTTTAACCAGATTAACCAGAAAGAATCAGAGATTCGAGTGGACCGATCAGTGTGAAGAAAGCTTTGAGGAGCTCAAGAAGAGGTTGACTTCAGCACCAGTGTTAGCTCTGCCAAACAGCAATGAGGATTTCACAGTGTTCTGTGATGCATCCAGAGTAGGCCTGGGTTGTGTGTTGATGCAGAATGGTAAGGTGATCGCTTATGCTTCTAGACAGCTGAAGAGGCATGAGTTGAATTACCCCACACACGACCTGGAAATGGCAGCAGTTATCTTTGCCCTCAAGATGTGGAGGCGTTACCTCTATGGGGTAAAATGTGAGATCTTCACAGATCATAAGAGCCTGCAGCACATCTTGAACCAGAGAGAGCTGAACTTGAGGCAGAGGAGATGGGTAGAACTGTTGAGTGACTATGATTGCAAGATCCAGTACCATCCGGGTAAGGCTAATGTAGTAGCTGATGCCTTAAGCCGGAAATCACTTGGCAGTCTATCCCACATCACGGCAGAGAGGAGACCGGTGGTGAAGGAATTTTATAAACTCATCAATGAGGGTCTACTGATGGAGTTGTCTGGTACAGGTGCTTTGATTGCACAGATGAAAGTAACACCCGTGTTTCTGGAGCAGGTGGCTCAGAAACAGCATGAGGACCCAGAGTTAGTAAAGGTTGCCAGGACTGTTCAGTCAGGCAAAAACAGTGAGTTCAGGTTCGACAGTAAGGGGATCCTCCGCTATGGGAACAGACTATGTGTACCAGATGACATCGGGCTAAAAGGAGACATTATGAGAGAGGCTCATAATGCAAGATACAGTGTTCACCCTGGAGCCACCAAGATGTACCAGGATCTGAAGAGAGTGTATTGGTGGCCAGCTATGAAGAGGGAAGTGGCACAGTTCGTGTCAGCCTGCGAAATATGTCAGAGGGTGAAGTTGGAACATCAGAAGCCGGCTGGAATGCTTAACCCACTGCCGATTCCAGAGTGGAAATGGGAGAACATAGCTATGGATTTTGTAGTGGGGTTACCGGCAACATCCAACAGACTAGACTCCATATGGGTGATTGTGGACAGACTCACCAAATCTGCTCACTTCATCCCTGTTAGGAGCAACTACTCTGTGGATAAGTTAGCGCAGGTTTATGTGGATGAAGTTGTCAGGCTGCATGGGGTCCCAGTTTCTATAGTGTCAGATAGAGGGCCCCAGTTCACCTCCAGGTTTTGGCGGAGTCTGCAGAATGCTATGGGTACCAGGTTGGATTTCAGTACTGCCTTCCACCCCCAGACTGATGGACAGTCAGAGAGGACCATCCAGACAATAGAGGATATGCTCAGGATGTGTGTGCTAGATTTTGGCGGTTCTTGGAGGCAACATCTACCCTTGGTGGAGTTCGCCTACAATAACAGCTATCATGCTAGCATCGGGATGGCTCCATATGAAGCTTTGTATGGAAGGAAGTGCAGGTCACCTGTTTGCTGGGAAGAGGTTGGAGAGAGGTCCTTAGCAGGGCCTGAGCTTGTAGAGATCACCAGCAGAGTGGTGCCCATGATCAGAGAAAGGATAAAGACTGCCACAAGCAGGCAGAAGAGTTATACAGACATCCGCAGGAGACAGGTAGAGTTTCAGGAGGGGGATCTAGTATTGCTCAAGGTGTCTCCAATGAAAGGGGTGGTTCGGTTCGGAAAGAAAGGTAAGTTAGCTCCACGGTACATCGGGCCCTTTGAGGTCTTGCAAAAAGTTGGGAATGTATCGTACAAGCTGGACTTGCCTGCTTCTATGGAGAGAATCCATCCGGTTTTCCATGTTTCCATGTTGAGGAAGTTCGTGTCAGATCCGGGCAAGGTTCTTAGTGAGCCTGATGTGGAGATCCAAGAGGATCTCACTTATGTTGAACAACCAGTGCGGATTCTTGACACTCAGATCAAAAAGCTAAGGAACAAGGAAATTCCGATGGTGAAAGTCCTTTGGAACCACCACAATATGGAAGAATGTACTTGGGAGACACGGGAGTCCATGCTCCAGCAATATCCCTATCTCTTTTAAGGTTAGTCTCTATGTGTTTTTTTTTTTATGTATGTTATGTTGTTTTTCTATGCATGTACTAGTTGAGGAACATTCGGGGACGAATGTTCTTAAGGGGGGGAGAATGTAATACCCGGCTAGACTCCGGTATCGGAATTCCTACCGTCCGGTGGAATTTGGGTGTCGGAAACCTATAGAAGGGTAAAAGCATGTTTTTATAAAATGTTTTCATGTTTTTAATGTTTTAAGTATGATTTTAAATGAGTTTTTGCATGAAAATTTCTTTAAGGGAAAACCCAGGTTCGGCCGCCGAAACTCACTTTCGGCCGCCGAACATGCATGGACTTTGGGAGGCACGTTAGGCCCCCGAAAGTCTAAGTGAGGGAAGTGCAGGTTCGGCCGCCGAACCTTATGTTCGGCCGCCGAACATTGCATGGATGCGGAGGCACATTCGGCCCCCGAACGTGGCCTGGCCAGCCACTATAAAAGGGTCCTCTTGGTCCGCACGGGCGAGCTTTTTCTCTCCCATTGTCGGCCAAGGTGAGTCTCCGCCGCTCCTCCCTCGATCTTGAGTGTTTCCTTTAGATCTTTCATGGTTTTAACAAGTCTTCATCTTGCTTTGAAGTTTTTAAGCTTTTGAAACGAGTTTTGAGCAAGTTTTGAACTTGGAGACCCAAGGAGCTCAATCTCTCCCAACTCCAAGTTAGATCGCCTCCACTCTCGATCTTCAAGAGGTAAGAGTCGATCTCTAGCTTACATTATGTTTTAAACAAGTTTTATGCAAGATCTATGGGGTAGAGATGCATGTTTAGGTTTGTTGATGAGTTTATGGTTTTGATGCTTTGATGAACAATGTAGCTTGATTGTGTATGAATGAAGTGTTGTAGATGGGGTATATGCATGTTTGAGGCCCCTAGGAACTTGTATGCATGCTTTGGATGAAAAATATGCATGATTTATAGATTTGGAGGCGAAATGTGCAAAGGGAGCCAAGTTTCTGCCCTTTGGCAGAAACCAGGTTCGGCAGCCGAAGGTACTTTCGGCCGCCGAACATGGCTGGGGAGGCAGGCCTTTCGGCTGCCGAAGTTGCCCCCGAAAAGAGACTTTCGTCTCTGTCTGGCACTTTCGGCCGCCGAAGGTGCCGCCGAACCTAGCTGAGTTTCGTCTCTGTCCAGGACTTTCGGCCGCCGAAGGTGCCGCCGAAGGTGCCCTGTTCAGCCATTTCATGCATATTTTCTGTGATGTTTTCATGATGTTTTAGGGGGTTTTTGGGGGATATATATTAGAGTTATGTTTATATATGTTGGTCCCTCATTGGAGTCCACCTGTGTAGGTTCGGACCCGAGGAACAAGGGACCCCAGCAGTGAGCCAGCTGCTGAGAGTTTGACAGAGTCAGCCAGATGTGAGTGGAACTATACTTAACCTTTTTCTAAATTAAGAAAGTGAATGTTTTATCATGTTTCATGCATCATGACTATAATATAGGATGTTTGCATTAGAATCACGAATATGCTACATTGCATTATTATATTGTGGTTGATGAGGATGGACATTGCACGACTCACTAGCCCTGTGTACGAAGTCCTGTGGTGCCCATAATAGGGCCGGGCAATAGCTCCGAGTTACGAAGTCCTGTGGTGCCCATAATAGGGCCGGGCAATACGAAGTCCTGTGGTGCCCATAATAGGGCCGGGCATGGAGCTGGGGAATTTTTGAGTCAGTCCGTCCATGATGTGAGATGTTTGTGCAATGATGCATTCCATTATAGCATGTTTTAAATATTCTTTTTATAGTTCTACTCACTGGGCATCTAGCTCACCCCTCTCCCCTAACCCCCAGGTTTGCAGGTACGGGATTGATAGAGAAGCAAAGAAGAGAAAAGTCATATGTATGTAATAGTTAGAGTTTGTGGACATGACAATGATAAGAATGTAATGTAGAGTTTTGAACAGTTGTGTAATTATGTTATTGAGGATAGAGTTGTGCTTGACCATAATGCATTGCTAATCCCTTTTATTTTATGTACATGATCTTATGATATGATGTTTATGCAAAACTAACTCAACACATGATGTATAGCCCTCCGAGGCTTTGATGAGATCCCACAGAGGGACTTTATTTATGTATATGTTCAGAGTATGCACAGGTTGAGTTGGTGATTGATCACATGTATAAAAGAAAAGTTTTTAATTTTTTTTTATGTATGATGGTTGATCATGTATGGGATTAAGCAGGTTTACAGGTATATGTTAGGCTTGCTACGGGTCCCGGCGGCCTTATGCCGATCTGGATCCTAGCGCCGGTAGCGGTCCGGATTTCCGGGGCGTTACATCTTATCCATTAGCTGATACCAGTCAGATTTTCAGAAAATTCGATAACTAACTCATTCTTCTTACAGTATAAAAGTAAAGCATATACACAGTTTAAGGGATGCATTCTTACACACTTATTCTAAGCTCAAGTTATCTATTACACTCGCCCCTTCTAGCAATTTACTAACTTCAACTTCGGAGTGGCTACCATAGGCGCCAACCACCTCATTTTGTCTCTTTTGCAAATTGACCACACATAATTCAGCTCATTTTTTGCTACATTGTTTGGTTCCATTGCCGAGAATCATCCATTGAAATCTTCTTGTTCATTTAGATTAAATTTGATTTCCTATTTATTTTCTCCCTAAAATACCTTTCATTTCTTTTTACTCTCAAAATGGCAGAAAACTCACGAGCTACTGTTAAGCCCTATCGTGCCTATAATCAAGGGATCTCTTATCCACTAGCCGGTACCAGTCGAATTTTTAGGAAATTTGATAACTAACTTCGTCTTCTTATAGTATAAAGTAAAGCATACACAAAGTTCAAGGGATGTATTCTTATACACTCATTCTAAGCTCAAGATATCTATTACACTCTCCCCTTTTAGCAATTTATTAACTTCAGCTTCGGAGAGGCTACCATAGGCGCCAACCTCCTCATTTTGTCTCTTTTGCATATTGACCACTTATAGTTCAGCTCATTTTCGGCTACATTATTTGATTCCATTGCTGAGAATCATCCATTGAAATCTTCTTGTTCATTTGGGTTAAATTTGGTTTCCTATTTATTTTCTCCCTAAAAATTCCTTTTATTTCCCTTTACTCTCGAAATGGTAGAAAACTCACGAGTTGTTGCTAAGCCCCATCATGCCTATAATCATGGGATCTCTTATCCATTAGCTGATACCAGTCGAATTTTCAAAAAATTCGATAACTAACTCCATCTTCTTACAGTATAAAAGTAAAGCATACACACAGTTCAAGGGATGCATTCTTACACACTCATTCTAAGCTCAAGATATCTATTACACTTGCCCCTTTTAGCAATTTACTAACTTCAGCTTCAGTGTGGCTGCCCATAGGTGCCAACCACTTCATTCTGTCTCGTTTGCAAATCGATTACTCATAGTTCAACTCATTTTCGGCTACATTATTTAGTTCCATTGTCGAGAATCATCCATTGAAATCTTTCTGTTCATTTGGGTTAATTTTGGTTTCCTATTTATTTTCTCCCTAAAAATACCTTTCATTTCCGTTTACTCTCGAAATAGCGAAAAACTCATGAGCTGCTGCTAAGCCTTGTTGTACCTATAATCACGGGATTTCTTATCCACTAGTCGGTACTAATCGAATTTTCAGGAAATTTGATAACTAACTTCATCTTCTTACAGTATAAAAGTAAAGCATACACACAATTCAAGGGATGCATTCTAGCATACACAAAATTCAAGGGATGCATTCTTACACACTCATTCTAAGCTCAAAATATCTATTACACTCGCCCCTTTTAGTAATTTACTAACTTCAGCTTCGGTGTGGCTACCCATAGGTGCCAACCATCTCATTCTGTCTCTTTTGCAAATTGACTACTCATAGTTCAGCTCATTTTCGGCTACATTATTTGGTTCTATTGTCGAGAATCATCCATTGAAATCTTCTTATTCATTTGGGTTAGTTTGGTTTCCTATTTATTTTCTCCCTAAAAATACCTTTCATTTCCCTTTACTCTTGAAATGGCAGAAAACTCACGAGCTGCTGCTAAGCCCCATCGTGTCTATAATTGCGGGATCTCTTATCCATTAGCCGATACCAGTTGGATTTTTAGAAAATTCGATAACTAACTCCATCTTCTTACAATATAAAAGTAAAGCATACACAGAGTTCAAGAGATACATTTTTACACACTTATTCTAAGCTCAAAATATCTATTACACTCGCCCCTTCTAGCAATTTACTAATTTTAGCTTCAAAGTGGCTGCCTATAAGCGCCAACCACCTCATTCTGTCTCTTTTGCAAATTGACTACTCATAGTTCAACTCATTATTAACAAAAAATTGATTAGTTGGGGAAATCTAATTACTTGTTTTATTAGTTGAATTTTTCTTCTAGTTATTTTATTTTAAGTTTTTCAAGGTAAAATAAAATAATTTTCAATTGGTATAATTAATTTCTTATTTAGTAGAATTTTTCTTCTAATTATTAATTAACAATCTATTTATAGGTTTTTGCCCATTAAATTAAATTAATTTATTCTCAAAATAACTTCAATAATTTAAGGTAAGTATACTAGAAGGCTTGGGTGGTGGCTCCTAGAGGCCTGGGATATGGCCTATTTACATGAATAATATTAAATGTATTGTTTACATATTTTAGTCGTAGTTTATTATTTAATATATTTATTGAGATCCACACTCTTAACTTGTTTTATTAGTTACATTTGCAAAATAATAAAAGTTTAACATATATGCCTTTTCATTTCATTATAGATGAAAAAACCATCAACGATTGATGCTTTTTTCAAAAAGAAAAATGTCGAAATATTAAATTTTATAGAACAATCAAATACTTCCAGACCCTAATCTTTTGGCATGTGATAGTCACCCCACTAAATCTAGAAGAATTGAAGTCGAAAAGAGTTTTGATATCAATTCATTAGGACGTGATCCAGGCTTGTAAAAATAAATGTGGGAATATCCTATTGACATGCAAGATGAAATTTGTAGAGTTTATATTAAAGCTGGTCCATACCAATGTAGCTAGTCCATACTAATATATCATTTCAAAGTATCCAAAATATGGGGAAAAATATCAAACAGAGTTTTCAATCATCATGGTTCAAGTTGTTCCCTTCTTGGTTGGAGCATTCTCTATCTAAGGATGTAACATTTTGTTTACCATATTATTTATTTCATATTGTAAATAGTTGTAATACCCGGCTAGACTCCGGTATCGGAATTCCTACCGTCCGGTGGAATCTCGGATGTCGGAAGCCTCTAGTAGGGTAGAAACATGTTTTCATAAAATGTTTTAATGTTTTTCATGGTTTTAAGTAAAGAGGAAATGAGTTTTTGCAAGAAAATAACTTTGGAGGAAAACCCAGGTTCGGCCGCCGAACATGCAGGCATTTCGGGTGTGCCTTAGGCCCCGAAAGCATAGGTTGAGGAAAGTCCAGGTTCGGCCGCCGAACATGGCATGCATGCGGAGGCACGTTCGGCCCCCGAACGTGGCCTGGCCAGCCACTATAAAAGGGTCCCTTAGCCGAAAACGGGCGAGTTTTTCTCCCCGTTGTCGGCCAAGGTGAGTTCTCCGCCACCCCTCACCGATCTTGAGTCTTTTCCTTCAAATCTTTCAATTTTTTCACTAGTTTTCATCTTATTTTGAAGATTTCTGAGTTTTGAGCAAGTTTTGGAGCTTTGAGGTTCAAGAACTCAAATCTCTCTCAACTCCAAGTTAGATCGCCTTCACTCTCGATCTTCAAGAGGTAAGAGTCGATCTCTAGCTTACATTATGTTTTAAACAAGTTTTATGCAAGTTCATGGGGTAGAAAATGCATGTGTAGCTTATGTTGAGTTTATGGGTTTTTGATGTGATTTTGAGCATTGTGGCTTGCAAATGTATGTTTAATGTGTTGTAGATGGGGTTTTAGTTAGTTGATGCCCCTAGGAGCTTGTATGCTTGTGTATGAGTGTTGTAGAATAGGTTTATGCATGTTTGGATGAGATGGGAGGCATAAATGCATAAGGGAACTGAGTTTCTGCCATTCTGGGAGAAACCAGGTTCGGCAGCCGAAGGAACTTTCGGCCGCCGAACGTGCTCGTGGAGGCAGCCTTCGGCTGCCGAAGCTTGCCCCCGAAAGGAGACTTTCGTCTCTGTCTGGCACTTTCAGCCGCCGAAGGTGCCGCCGAACATGCATGAGTTTCGCCTCTGTCTGGGAGTTTCGGCCGCCGAAGGTGCCGCCGAACCTGCCTGACTTTCGACTCTGGAGGGACTTTCGGCCGCCGAACCTGCCGCCGAAAGTGCCCTGTCCAGCCTTCCTTTGCATGTTTTTGCATGATTGTTTTGAAGTGTTTTAGGGGGTTTTTGGGGGATGTTTTTAGAGTTATGTTCTAGTTGTTTGGTCCCTCATTTGAGTCCACCTGTGTAGGTTCGGACCCAAGGAACCGAGGACCCCAGCAGTGAGTCAGCTGCTTCTGAGTCAGTAGAGCTTCTGCCAGAGGTGAGTAGAATAAACCTTAATGATTTAAAGCAAATAAATTATAAAGTTTTTAGCATGTTCATGCATCATGAATGCCATGTGATGAATTAGGTTGCTTGCATTAGAATTCACGAATATGTTGCATTGCATTTATGATATTGATGTGGATTGGTTATTGGATGACCCTTTAGTCCTCATATGGTATGATGATGTTACGGCATGATGTGGTATGGAAGTCCAGGTTGTACCCATTCTACGTCCCTGGCACTATGTAAGAGAAAGTCCAGGTTGTACCCATTCTACGTCCCTGGCACTATGTAAGAGAAAGTCCAGGTTGTACCCATTCTACGTCCCTGGCACATTGGTATGTTATGATATGTTATTGTAACGACCCGAAAATCGGACCGCTACCGGCGCTAGGATCCAGATCGGCTTAAGGCCACCGAGACCCATAGCAAGCCTGACATATAACCTGTAAACCTGTATAATCCCATACATGATCAACAACATGCATAAAAATTTAAAACTTTTCCTTTAACATCCAACTCAACCTGAGCATACACTGTACATAGTCATAATCATAATCGTGATCCCTCTGTGGGATCTCATCAATGCCCCAACGGGCGATACAACATGAGATGAGTTGGCTTTCATGAACATTATAAAACATTTTTGATCATGTAATAAAAGGGATACCTCATACATAATGTCAAGCACAATATCTAATCCTCAATATCATTACATGACTGAAACTGTACTTTTACATAACATTAATACATTTATCATGTCCACACTATCTATTACATAAATCAGACTTCATTACTCGTGTAAACCTCCTGGTCTACCCTGTACCTGCAATCCTGGGGAAATGGGAGAGGGGTGAGCTACTAGAGCCCAGTGAGCAGAATAATAAAAACATTTAAATCATATGGATCATGGAATGCATCACATCACATCTAATCACATCACGGATGAATTTGTCACCAATAGCCCTCTACATGGTCCAACTGTACCAGAACGTAGAATGGGTCCTGGTCTTTCCCTTACATATCATAGCATAACAGTGTCCAACTGTGCCAGAACGTAGAATAGGTTCTGGTCTTTCCCTTACATAGTGCCAACGAACGTAGAATGGGTCCCACTGGTCTTACATTCCATACCGTACATATCACATCATCATATCATAGATCGAGGGCTATGGATCATCCAACATTCATCCACATCAACATTTAACATATGCAATGCAACATATTCGTGAATTCTAATGCAAGCAACCTAATTCATCACATGGCATTCATGATGCATGAAGCATGCTAAAAGTACATTATTTGCTTTAAAACATGATAGGTTATTCCACTCACCTCTGGATAGCTCTGACCAGACACTGGGGCAACAGACTCACAGCTGGGGTCCTCGGTTCCTCGGGTCCGAACCTACACAGGTGGACTCAAATGAGGGACCAAATATACATGAACATAACTCTAAACTATTCCCCAAAAACCCCCTAAAACATCATGGAATAATCATAGAAAAACATGTAAGAAAGGGCTGGACAGGGCACTTTCGGCAGCAGGTTCGGCGGCCGAAAGTCCCTCCAGAGCCGAAAGCCAGACAGGTTCGGCGGCACCTTCTGTAATACCCGGCTAGACTCCGGTATCGGAATTCCTACCGTCCGGTGGAATCTCGGATGTCGGAAGCCTCTAGTAGGGTAGAATCATGTTTTCATAAAATGTTTTAAGGTATTTCTTGGTTTTAAGTAAAATGAAAATGAGTTTTTGCATAAAAACAACCTTGGAGGAAACCTCAGGTTCGGCCGCCGAAACTCAAAGTTCGGCCGCCGAACATGCATGCCTTCGGGAGCGCCTTTAGGCCCCTGAAAGCATAAGTGAGGAAAGTCCAGGTTCGGCCGCCGAACCTCAAGTTCGGCCGCCGAACATGGCATGCATGCGGAGGCACGTTCGGCCCCCGAACGTGGCCTGGCCAGCCACTATAAAAGAGTCCCTTAGCCGAAAATGGGCGAGCTTTCTCCCCATTTCCGGCCAAGGTGAGCTCTCCGCCGCCCCTCACCGATCTTGAGTTCTTTCCTTCCCATCTTACTCGATTTTCATGAGTTTTTACTTGGTTTTGAAGATTTTCAAGCTTTGAGCAAAGTTTTGGAGCTTTGAGGTTCAAGAACTCAAAACCTCCCACCTCCATGTTTAGGACGCCTCTCCCTCGATCTACAAGAGGTAAGAGCCGATCTTAAGCTCATTTTATGTTTAAAGTAAGTTTTATGCTAGATCTATGGGGTAAAATGCATGTTTAGCTCATAGTTAGGTTTATGGGTTTTATATGTGTTTTTGAGCAATGTGAGTTGCTTGTGTGTTGTAGTTGGGGTTTTTGATGGTTTGATGCCCCTAGGAACTTGTATGTTTGCTTGTGAATGCTTGGGAATGTTGTAGAATAGGTTTATGCATGATTGGTTAGTTTTGGAGGCACAAATGCATAAGGGAGCCAAGTTTCTGCCCTTTGGCAGAAACCAGGTTCGGCAGCCGAAGGAACTTTCGGCCTCCGAACATGGCTGGGGAGGCAGGCCTTTTGGCTGCCGAAGTTGCCCCCGAAAGGAGACTTTCGTCTCTGTCTGGGACTTTCGGCCGCCGAAGGTGCCGCCGAACATGCATGAGTTTCGCCTCTGTCTGGGAGTTTCGGCCGCCGAAGGTGCCGCCGAACCTGCCTGACTTTCGGCTCTGGAGGGACTTTCGGCCGCCGAACCTGCCGCCGAAAGTGCCCTGTCCAGCCCTTTCTTGCATGTTCTTCTATGTTTATTCCATGATGTTTTAGGGGGTTTTTGGGGATAGTTTAGAGTTATGTTCATGTATGTTTGGTCCCTCATTTGAGTCCACCTGTGTAGGTTCGGACCCGAGGAACCAAGGACCCCAGCAGTGAGTCTGTTGCCCCAGTGTCTGGTCAGAGCTATCCAGAGGTGAGTGGAATAACTTATTATGTTTTAAAGCAAAGAATGAACTTTTAGCATGTTTCACGCATCATGAATGCCATGTGATGAATTAGGTTGCTTGCATTAGAATTCACGAATATGTTGCATTGCATATTTTTATGTTGATGTGGATGAATATTGGATGATCCATAGCCCTCGATCTATGATATGACGATGTGATATGTACGGTACAGAAAGTAAGACCAGTGGGACCCATTCTACGTTCGCTGGCACTATGTAAGAGAAAGACCAGGACCCATTCTACGTTCTGGCACAGTTGGACACTGTTATGTTATTATATGAAAGGGAAAGACCAGGACCCATTCTACGTTCTGGCACAGTTGGACCATGTAGAAGGCTATTGGTGACAAGTTCATCCTTGATGTGATTAGCTGTGATGTGATACTCAAACATGCCACATTGTACAAAAAGTCATCAAAAACCCATAGGTTCAACATATACCCTAACATGCATTTCTACCCATAGATCTTGCATAAAACTTACTTAAAACATATAAGGAGCTTAAGATCGGCCCTTACCTCTTGAAGATCGAGAGGAAGACGACCTAAACTTGGAGATTCACGAAAATGAGCTCCTGAGTTCCCAAAGCTCCAAAACTTGGTTTAAATGTTCAAAACTTGCAATGTGAGTTTAAAACTCAAGAAAAATGGAAGAGATTTGGAGGAAGAACACAAGAGTTGCAAAGGGAAAGTCGGAAGCTTGCTGTGGCCGAAAATGGGAGAAAGCTCGCCCATTTCGGCTAAGTGCCCCTTTTATAGGTGGCTGGCCAGGCCACGTTCGGGGGCCGAATGTGCCTCCGCATCCATGCAATGTTCGGCGGCCGAACTTGACTTTCGGCGGCCGAACCTGGACTGCCCTCACTCATGCTTTCGGGGGCCTAACGTGCCTCCAAAACGCATGCACGTTCGGCGGCCGAACTTGACTTTCGGCGGCCGAACCTGGGTTTTCCTCCAATGCTATTTTCATGCAAAAACTCATTTAGTTTCATACTTTAAAACCATTAAAATTCATGAAAACATTTTATAAAACATGTCTTTACTCTTCTAGAAGTTCCCGACATCCGAAATTCCACCGGACGGTAGGAATTCCGATACCGGAGTCTAGCCGGGTATTACAATGTGTACTGTTTTTCAGAAAACAGGATGAGAGGAACTCGTCGATCTGCACGATTGACTGGAGTGCCACCTGAGGATGAGGGCACGAGCGCCCGTCCTCCTACATTGCCTAGGGCAATGTCTTGTAGAGCCAACAGAGAAAGAGTGTCAAGGGACCCTAGAAGGTCTTTTGATGCTAGCAGAAGGGGGACAGATAGAGGAGGAAGTTCTTCAGATGTGAGGGAGGTTATGGAAGAGGATCAGAGGAGGGATGGGAACCTGGATGTGAGCATGGAGGAAGAAGGGACAGGGGAGTCTCAGGGAGGCGTTCAGGCCTCGGGGTATGGTTTTCCACCCCATTATCCACCCTTCCCACAGGGTTCAAGGTATCCGATGGGAGGTACATCGGATTACTCCAGCTTTAACCCCTACCCTACCTACATGCCTTATCCACCTTTCTATCCACCTTACACACAGTACCCAGCTTATCCACCCTCACCCTTCTATCCTAACCTGGCAAACCCCACCTCGGGGAATGCTGCACCCCCACCTCCACCACCTACAGAACCAGCAGCCCCAGTTACTCAACCTTTCAGACCTAGCTCAGCTGGTGGGAGCAAGGTAAAGATGACAGATTACCTCAAGCTGGATGCTCCCAAATACAAGTCAGGGGATGACCCCTTTGAGTATCTGAGAGTGGTGAAGACAATAACTGATGAGCTAGGGGCGGATGATAGCAGGGCCATTCAGATGGCAGGGTTCACCTTAAAGTGCAAGAGGGCACGGGAGTGGTTCAAGTGTTATATGGACCCGAGACTAGACGGCATGACATAGGAGGAATTCGCGAATGAGTTCGCGGGATGGGCTTTTCCAGACAGTTCCAGAGAACTGAAGATGATTGAGTTTGAGCAACTGAGGCAGTCAGAGCACATGGGTGTAGAGGAGTTCACGGATAAATTCTTAGAGCTATTGCCTTTTTCAGGGCAAGCTCTAGATACAGACACGAAGAAAGCCAAGAGGTATGTTATGAAGCTGCATTCTAGGTACTCCTCGTTGATTCAGTCAGCTGAGAGAGAAAGTTTCCACACTGTGGTGGATATGGCTCGAAGGATGGAGGCAAGTGCTATAGTTGAGGGGTCAGTGAAGCAGTCAATGACCCAGTCTTCAGGGGTTAAGACCCCAGGCAGAGGAGGACCAGGTTTCTCTTCTCAGAGCTCAAGTAAGAAGAGGTGGGATAACACCACCAAGAAGCCGAAGAAGAATAAGTTTTGGAACAAGTTGAAATCCGGTATGGGTTTTGGCGGTGGCTCGAGCTCAGGCTTAGATGGTACAGAATGCCAGAGATGTGGAAGACCGCACAGGGGAGTGTGTCGAGCTGGGACTAATACATGTTTCAGATGTGGACAGGAGGGACACATAGCTCGGGAGTGTCCTAGAGCACCTTTTATGGGCCAGCCCCAGCAGACAGCTTCTGGTAGTGTGGCACAGCCAGCAGCTCCAGCCACAACTCAGGGCAGTGGCAGAGGTAGAGGGAGAGGGGCAGCCTCTTCTTCTGGTTCCCGAGGTGAAGGTCCTTCAGCTCCAGCCAGGATCTTCACCAGGACTCAGCAGGAGGCTAACACATCCAACACCGTGGTGTCAGGTAATCTCGTCATTGGGTGTTCTGATGTGTATGCATTAATGGACCCGGGTGCATCTCATTCATTTATTGCTCCGAGAGCCGTCGAGAGGTTGGGTCTGATAGTCTCTGGGTTAGAGTGTCCCCTATGGGTCAGTGGACCCAAGTGTGACCCGTCAGTGGCAGTGTCAGTCTGCCAGTACAGTCCGGTTTTTATTGAGGGAAGATGCCTCTCCACCGACCTGGTGGTTCTAGATTTGACAGACTTTGACGTCATTCTAGGGATGGATTGGCTATCTACCCATGGTGCTACCTTGGACTGCAGGGACAAGGTAGTCAGGTTCAGAGATCAGAACGGGTCAGAGGTCGTCTTCAGAGGAGACAAGAGGGGCACACCTAGAGGTCTGATATCAGCTCTTCAGGCTCGTAGGTTGCTTAGGAAGGGATGTCAGGGGTACTTAGCTCATGTGAGAGAGCTAGACAGTCAGGTCAGGGAGCCAGCCTCGGTGCCAGTTGTCAGAGAGTTTCAGGATGTCTTTCCAGACGAGCTTCCAGGTTTACCACCTGCTAGGGAAATAGAGTTCGAGATAGAGTTGGTGCCTGGAACTAGACCGATCTCTATCCCTCCCTACAGGATGGCCCCAGCCGAGTTGAAGGAGTTGAAAGAACAGTTACAAGAGCTGGTAGAGAAGGGTTTCATCCGACAGAGTACCTCACCTTGGGGTGCTCCGGTCTTGTTTGTGAGAAAGAAGGATGGATCCCTTAGACTTTGTATCGACTACAGGCAGTTGAACAAAGTCACTACCAAAAATAGGTACCCTTTGCCAAGGATCGATGATCTATTCGACCAGCTAGCCGGAGCAGGTTGCTTCTCCAAAATAGATCTGAGATCGGGATATCATCAGCTGAGGATAAGGGATGAAGATGTGCCAAAGACAGCTTTCAGGACCAGATATGGGCATTTTGAGTTCCTTGTGATGCCGTTTGTGTTAACAAACGCCCCTGCAGCATTCATGGATCTCATGAACAGAGTATTTAGCCAATACCTGGATCACTTTGTTATTGTCTTCATAGATGATATCTTAGTGTATTCCAGGAATGCAGAGGAGTATGCCCATCATCTGCGGTTGGTCTTGCAGACTTTGAGGGAACATGGCTTGTATGCCAAGTTCTCTAAATGTGAATTCTGGCTGAGGAGCATTTCGTTCTTGGGGCATGTAGTGTCAGAGAATGGGATTGAGGTGGACCCCAAGAAGACAGAAACTGTGGCTAACTGGCCTAGGCCCACTTCAGTGACAGAGATTAGAAGTTTCTTGGGTTTGGCAGGTTACTACAGGAGGTTCGTTCAGGACTTCTCGAAGATAGCAGCTCCTCTGACCAGACTAACCAGGAAGAATCAGAAATTTCTGTGGACCGACCAGTGCGAAGAGAGTTTTGAAGAGCTTAAGAAGAGGTTGACTTCAGCACCAGTTTTAGCTCTGCCATCTAGTGATGGGGACTTTACAGTCTTTTGTGATGCGTCCCATGTGGGACTGGGTTGTGTACTAATGCAGAATGAGAGGGTGATCGCTTATGCTTCTAGGCAGCTGAAGAAGCATGAGTTGAATTACCCCACACATGACCTGGAGATGGCAGCAGTAATCTTTGCACTCAAGATGTGGAGGCACTACCTCTATGGGGTAAAATGTGAGATCTTCACAGATCATAAAAGCCTGCAGTACATCCTGAGTCAAAGAGATTTGAATTTGAGACAGAGGAGATGGGTAGAGCTGCTGAGTGACTATGATTGCAAGATTCAGTATCATCCGGGTAAGACGAATGTCGTGGCGGACGCCCTAAGCCAGAAGTCACTAGGCAGTCTATCCCACATCACGGTAGAGAGGAGACCAGTGGTGAAGGAGTTTTACAAGCTCATTGATGAAGGTCTACAGTTGGAGTTGTCTGGTACCGGTGCTTTAGTGGCCCAGATGAGAGTGACTCCTGTGTTTCTGGAGCAAGTGGCTCAGAAACAGCATGAGGACCCGGAGTTAGTGAAGATTGCCAGGACTGTTAAGTCAGGCAATGATAGTGAGTTCAGATTCGACAGCAAGGGGATCCTCCGCTATGGGAGCAGACTATGTGTACCAGATGACATAGGGCTAAAAGGAGACATTATGAGAGAGGCTCATAATGCAAGATACAATATTCACCTCGGAGCCACCAAGATGTATCAAGACTTGAAGAAAGTTTACTGGTGGCCAGCGATGAAGAAAGAAGTGGCACAGTTTGT